>NW_027104090.1:29953-661486 GCF_902728285.1 Clytia hemisphaerica | reverse complement strand
CGAACGAACGAACGAACGAACGAACGAACGAACGAACGAACGAACGAACGAACGAACGAACGAACGAACGAACGAACGAACGATCGAACGAACGGACATCGGTTAATTTATAGGACCTCCGATATAGGTTCAAAAAAAATCCAAAAATCAAGTTAGTACCATATTGTCCAGTACACTCTCTTGGTATCCCCCTGTCTGAAACGTTCCTAAGCGTTCTGAAACGTTCCTGAACGTTCTGGAACGTTCCAAGAACGCTATGGAACGTTCTCAAGCGCTCTCGAACGTTCCATTTATTGTGTACTTCAGATCGCTTGTGATGACACTAATTGAGTGCGAAAAAAATTTTTACCACGGCGGTCCGCTTAGAATCGAAAAAACAACAACATCGTAAATATTTTTCAGGCGAGAAGTAACAAAAGCCCCTGTGGGACAACTAAGTAACAGCTTGTTGTCACAAGGACTTTCCGAACCCTCCATTTGAAATCACCATTCAACTTGGCTTTATTAATCTTGTCTGCTCTTTTTTTACCATTCTTTGATTTGTTGTCCCTCCATTATCGTTAAGTCGTCGGTGATGCTCAGTTTTACGTACTTCTCGTGGTGTCTTAGCTCAGTCAACTTCCTCATGAAGTGGTATTTTATATGACTGTCTTTAAATGTGACTAAACTACACTTCACCTGGCGACTCCGGTATCCAGCCACAGATCTGGAAATGCCTAATCAACAACTCATCAACCTAACAAATAAACATCAATCTCATTCGTTCAATCTGGCAAACTGAAAAAGTGCCAGATGACTGGAACACTGGAAGACTTACAATTCTCCCAAAGAAAGGCGACCTCGGGTTGCCAAAGAACTATCGTGGTATAATGCTACTCGAAATCGCCTACGAGATAATCGCTGTCACCCTACACTCAAGTCTTCTACCAATAGAAGAAAGTCTTGATCACGAGCAGCAATCAATGTGGTTTTAGACCTGAGCGTGGCTGTATTGACGCAATTTCACAGTCAAAATGGCCCTCCGAAAGCGACGAGAGCATTCAAAAGAGTCATGGGTATTTTTCCTGGATCTAGTTGAAGCATTCGATCGCGTACCAAGGGAACTACTTTGGTTGATTTTACAGAAATTTGGAGTACCACCGAAACTGATCAGCTTGCTTGAATCACTTCATGAGAAGTTCGAGGTGAAATTTACCGTAGATGATATACATATACAATGACCTGTACAATCGGGGTAAAGCAAGGGGACATTCTCGGTCCAATTTTGTTCACTTTCCTCCTTGCGGCAGTAATGATAGCATAGAGAGCTACAACCCACCTGCCACTTTTTATTTTTCGATCAAACCAAGATGCTAAGATGACTGGTCGCAGCTATCGTTCATACGGGGAGGAGTATGAAGTCAATGATTCAGAGTACGCTGATGATACAGCTCTTATATTTGATACAAGAGAAGACGTACAAGGAAACTGCGTCAGGCCATTCCAAAAGTTGGGATGAAGCCTCGATTCCAACCGCCTTGTTTTCCAAAGACAGTCTCCTTGATCAAGTCGACCTATCAAATATAGAATTCGGTAACTGATTCATCCCATCGACAGGAATTCACTTGGGAAGGTTATCAGTTGTGACTTCAGATAACCTTGATGTTGATCGCAAATTACAAAGGCTAGCATGGGTGGCATGATCAGAAATTCTTTTTCATCTTTCCAATAACGTTCGATAAAAGCAAATGTTTCAAACGTTCGTATTGCCCATCTTGTTATATGGTGTTGAATGTTGGTGTTTGACCGAGAAACTTTTGAATAAGCTCGAATCGTTTCATCGACGATGTATTCGAAATATATGTCGCGTGTCCTTCTGTGATCATAAACGCACTTGAGAGTTGCTAGAAAGGCTCTTGTCGGAGTCTATCGATACCTATATTTGTCGTCAGCAACTTAAATGGGCTGGTCATGTTATACGAATGCCCTGGAATCGTCTTCCAAGGAAAATTTTATCATGTTGGGTTCGTGCGAAACGTCCTTGTGGTGCTCCGAGGTACACCTACGGTCGATCTTTGAATAAATGAATGAACAAATCTGGAATAGATCCTAATGTTTGGCATGATTTAGCTATGAATAAATTGGAATGGAGAACGTTCATTTACTCTGAGAAAATTGCCCCTTGATTGTTTTCATTGATGGTATTATTTTCGACTAGTATTTTCGACTAAGACTATATTACTTATTTTTAATAGTATAGTGTTTTCATTAGTATTAGAGACGTGAAAATTTTCATTTTCACATGAAAAAACGGCTTAGAGGGACAAATACTTCTTGATTCGGCTTGAAACTTTTGTCTTTTGACTTATTAGGCTTTAACAGGCTAAAAAAGTGCCGTATATGTTAAAGTTCATTAAAAAGTTTTAAGTTTTACTGATTTTTTATTTTGTCAGGAATTTTTTGCGAGCATAAACTTTCGCGAATGGCCTTCAAATAATTATTAAAGACATTTACTTACGCGGATACAGCTCAAATTTGCAAAAATCGCGAAAATTTCTGGTCGCAAAAGTTTGTACGCCTAAAGAAGTCTTTCAAAGTCAGTCAACCTCGAATGACTACGCCCGAAAGCTAGTCACGATGGTACTCCAAGAATAAGAATAGTTTTACACGATACTCCTGAATATCCTTTCTACAAGAAAAAAACTGCCTAAGTCGATTTATATCAAAATTTATGAACTTGTGTTCACTGGAGACTACTTTGAGGCTTTAATTTTGATCATGTATTGTATAATTGAAAATTGATAAGGTGTTTTTTTTTCATTTGACAAAGTATTTGACTCTGAGAAGCTTCTTTATTGGGGTATTAAAATGTATTGACTTACGTTGGAAGTACCAATGAAAAAAGAGTCCATAGTAATCCTTGGTAATTGTTTGGTAGTTCGCAAATCCTATATTGTATTTTTTCCAATTAGGCCTTCCCTCGCTATAAACCCAACAATAGGATCTGTACAGATCTGTAAATTTTTTTGTTACGATGGTGTCTCTTTCTTCATCAAACGGGACCTAAAATAAAAGAAGAAAATTAGAGCGTAAAATAACAGTCAATTTTTTTGTTGACTTCCTTCAGAGGATTCGGAAAACTTTCTACCGGGGAAAATTTCATCAGTTGCCTCGTCACTGTTCCCAAATTTTTTCCCAAATGTAGGCTATATGTTATAGACTCAAAGCAGAAAAAAATGGTAAACGGGTTTTTTTGTCGAAAACTACTGTAATTATTTGTTTATTTATAAGCAATGACACAAACCTAGAATACAATCACTAAAAGCGTTCTAACCCTCCCGCAAAAAAAAACAGATTATACCTCCAGGAGAGAAAAACCCTATTAAATAAAAGCGAAAGAATATGTAATATAGTAGTTCAAAGGCAAAGGAAATTTAACAAACATACTGAATGAGAAATAAAAAGAACGAAACCACGAAATAATCGGTGTCTTGGATAAAAAATTGACGATTATCGCCAACACAACAAGCGCAGCGAGTGAGGATACACTCACAGCTTCACGCAATATATTGCAGTTGAACTCATGTAATTCGAAGATTCTGTGTTCCCCTGAGAATTTCCCTTGAAAACTCCTGTAATTCGAACCCATGTAATTCGAAAAATCATGTAAATCGAACAGATCTTCCGGTCCCATCAAGAAATTTTAATCGTGTTATTCGAATTATTGAACTTTTTGAGTTTTTAAAGCTGACAAACTCGACATTTTGTCAATCGAACGTTTTCAATCTTAAGCGTTTTTGGCGTTCAAATTATCTTTTTCTTTTTTAAATTCGATTGGAGCTCGTCCACTGCTGTGGAAAAGGTAGGGAAAAGAAAACATAAAGAAGTCACTTTAAAAACGAAATATGAAGCTAGCATGATTTAAAATTGTTCAAAAGTAAACCTGGGATAGACTTTTTTCATCGAATTAGGTGAAAAATACGAAAACTCATATAATTATAGATAAAATAATTAAGTTACAAATAAAATCATCTGATATTAATTGAGTTCCAAAAAATAAGAAATTAAGTTGGACGAAAATATCAAGTTTATTCATTCACTCGAAGACCTCAAAGAGTTGAATTTTCCATTGTTCTCAAATATTCAGAAGCAGCCGGCGAAGAGATTTTTTTAGAAATATGTGTGTTCTTATCTTCTAGGAGGCCAAATGTCAGGACCTTTCAATTTTTCATACAAATGATGTGTTCTGATTTCTAAAAAACCTTTATCACGCTATTTGTCTCCCTAAACTTATCACTACTTTATGGTTTGATATGTTCTAAAACCTAGGAAAAACAGTTCGCCAAGACAAACTTTTAAGATATTTATTTTTCTCCACGAAAGATGTGTTCTGAAAATTTCTAGGGTTACTAGGCAACAAGATTACATCAATCTTTGGTGGATTATACCCCTTTCTCCTTAAAAGATGTGTTCTGAAGCTTTTTAGGGTCACCTAGACAACAAAAACACGTTAGATGACCTTGATTATACCCCTATCTCGTCACAGCAATCATCATTTCTAGACACTTTTAGCTGATTAATTTTCGAAGATTTGATCCGTGCAGATCAAAATTTCTAGCTGAAATATGCTCTTAGAACACATCAGGAAAAAAGTTCGCCTCGTCGGCTGCTTTTGAATATTGTAGAAAAGATGAATTTTCCACCCACTCCCCCTTTTAGGTACAAAGTCACTAAAATCAATTAAAATTCGTCTTCCATAAGTTCATTGACAGTGAGTGTCTGTTATATGTTTAGTTGTTTCCAATTTAGCCTTTCTCATAGATCTTGCCTTTCATTTTTCGTTTCGATTTCTTGGTTTTGTACTTTCGGTTTTGTTTGATCACTAAATAGTTCCAGAGGGTACAATAATTGGATTGGTCGTTCCAAAACTGTACCATTTCCAAAGCTTCAATTTCGCGCCAACGACAACATCATTGATCTTGACCACTTTGGTAAAAATGCCAATTTGCCATTTTCCACGGTTCTTTTTCTCACCTTTGATTTGCATTACATCCCCAACTTTGATGTTTGTCGGTCCAGCTTTGGTGCAGTGATGTCTTTCTTGTAATGCAAGCAGGTATTCTTGGTGCCATCTTTTCCATTGATGTTCTTTGACATGCCAATCATCCTGTCAAAGAAACCTTCCCACCAAGGACTACGAGAGAGGTTAAACTTCTATTTGATGTTCCATTTTGCCAGCCGCTTGAAGTTCAAAAACATACCGACGTCAGTACAATCAAGACAAGATTTGATGTCAAAATCACAGTAGAGCTGACAGTTAGTTGGTCTTAAAGCAAGAATTATTGTAATACAATTTTTTGCTCAGAATTTCATGCTCTATCAGATAGTTAATTTTGACTTTTGAAAATAAGCTATTTCTCTACAGCTTATTTTACCTTGCAGTTTTGCCTATGGCGTCACTATTTTGGTCACAAAAATTTTCCCGGGATGAGGTTTGTCTTCAGCTTCAGAAAAGTTTGAATGAATCTAGTGCAAGGCGAAACCAGCTGATGAGATGACAGAACTTCCTTTGCAGTCTCCATAAGTGTCATTACTTCTTGGTATGTTTGACCTCCACTTGTTAAGTTGTCCACAAATAGCTTCTCCTGGATATGTTCGATTGCTTCTTTCTTGAGAGCTAGTCTCCTTGACTTGTCCCAGATGATATGCTAGTGTTGCATTGGACATTAATAATGGGCTTGGTCCACATCCCATTGGTAATCTTGTGGATTGTAATGTTGTAGGTTCGAAAGTTTCGGTGCCCTTATACCAGTGTATTCTGAAAGCATCTTGATCTTTTTCGGCAACAATATTTTAGTGAAATGCATGTTTGACATCTCCAAGGGTTGCTATTGGCCTGAGTCTCTGTCTGATGAGTAGATCTTAAAGGGTAGTGGTGTCAGGGATGGTCCAATGTGTAGGCATTCATTTAGCGACAGTGAATCCTTGTTCATCTTGGGTGATGCATTGTAGGCGATTCGGATCTTGGTTGTCTCCCGGTTCGGTTTGATAACAACTCGGTGTGGTAGATAACAGATTTGATCTTCAGTTGATTCAGCAGGTGCTTCTTTCAGTATTCCTTCGGTCAGTTGTGTTTGTACGGGATTTGATCAGTTTCAGCAGTTATGAATCCTTCTTCAATCGTGATGTTTGCTTGTTTAGTCGTGCAATGCTAAAAAAATACTAATTTTCGCGAGACTAGAATTTAAAGATCTCGCGTGGATTAAATTTCGCGAATCAAGGGTCTTTAAAAGTTTTTGCGTGGATTAAATTTCGCGAAAATGTACAAAATAAAAAGTAGTGGACCAAGTACACTTCCTTGTGGAACTCCACTCATAACTTTGCATGCACTTTGCATCACAATGTTCCGTTTACCTTTACATATTGATAACGGTCAATGAGAAAGGACTGTATCCAGTTTAGCTCCGATCCTCTTACTCCATAACGCCGTGTCAATTCAAGACAGCCTTAAGTCCATTTTTTCCAGTTTGAGATAATTGACTTTAAAGGTTGAGATGTGTTTGACTTAAGGCTACACATTTCATGTCAATGCTTCATAGAAAATAAAATTGGCACTGAAATTTAGGACTTAAGGCTGTTTATGGTTGATATATTATGGAACATTCTAAATTCTTCTTTTTTTTGAATTGCAAAATATACTCTTTCCCATTAGAATTCTGTGAACTTAAGGCCGTTTTTCGAAAGCGTGCATGCTGAAATAGGGGGTTATGGTCTTAAGTCAATTTTCGAAAAAATGGACTTAAGTCTGTCTTGAATTGACACGGCGATAAGCATTCAGCTTTTTCAGCAGTCTGCGGTGTGGCACTGTGTCAAAGGCCTTCGCAAAGTCAAAATAAATCACGTCAACTACTTTATTGTTTGTGAGATCGAATCCGCACATTTATCAAGGTATGTAAGTAATTGTGTTACTGTTGATCTCTTTGGCATGAGCCCATGTTGTTTACTAGATAATAGTTTTTTATCTACCAAATGTATTAATTCATGATTTGGTCCCTTAACCCTATTATTATCAGGCTTTTTGGTGTTTGTATTCTCAAGGGGGGGAGGTTCCACCAGCCTTGCATAACTTTTGATCTAGAAAAGTCATGGATATAACAACTTGGCAGAAATGTTCTCTACCATAGAAAGAACTCATAGAAAAAATTTGGGTTGATGACGTCATCATAAAGGTTCACAATTTTCGCTGACCTATGAAAAAGTACCTTTCATTAAACTAGCAATTAAAGTTGAACGAATGGAGATTTTTCAATTCTGTTTTGAATTTCTAAAAGTAAAAAAGAATTGTAAAATTTGGTAAACATGCTGCAAAAAGATTATATAAATATTAATATAATTTTTTTTCAGTGAGCTATCAGTAAAAAAGTGCCAGTCTAGTGGAAAACCCCCCTGATAAAAATAGGGTTATAAGAGATGACCACACCATTTCTTCAGTGCATCCAAGGATTCAGCTACTGTGATATTATCGGCAAAGGCGATCATTCGGTTGTGATTGTTGCCTATACCGACGAGGAGGACGTAAAGCATCGGTGTACACCCAGAGTGTAGATAGCCATACCAAATGGATCTTCTTGAATGGTTCCTTCTTGGGATTTGTTTTTAGACCTCCAACGACGAAAAGTCTAGCTGGGCTGGAGTATCAGTTCATAACATATGTTGCAATTTTGGGACGGACATACTTGATATTGTGGATCAGGGCTTCTCGTTTGATTATGATGTTGTTGAAGGCGTTGGATGCGTCGATAAGGATGACAGCGTAAGTATAAATCCGTCCCATGGCGTGGATTGCACCCTCGCTCCCGGAGCTTCGTCCACACATTTTGTGCGTCAGATGAACCACGTACAACGTCTTCAGAGAATGCATTCATCACAACTCATAGTGGGCAGCACCCCTCCAACCCCCACCTGAATAAAGTCACCCCCACCTGCATAGGGTAACCCCCACCTGAAAAATGCTACCGACCCAACCCCCACCTTCTTGGACCACCCCCACCTAAATTCTGAAAAGTTTCCAACCCCCACCTGAAAAAGGTTTTTGACTGTTTTAACAATTTTGAGGGTAAGCAAGGTTAATCACTTGAAAATAATTTCTATGCTTTTTATACTTCATACATCTTTTGTTATAATTATTAGACTTGGGAAGAAATAGATTTTTACTGTCAATGTATATGTTTATGATGAGCAGGGTTGAAAGAAAGTTTTTGAGTCAAAATAAGAAAACTAGTAAATAAACTCTCCAACCCCCACCTGAAAAAAGTCACCCCCACCTGTATAGGGTAACCCCCACCTAAGATTTGTGAGCAGGCTAACCCCCACCTGCTTAAATTTTTCTGAAAACCTCCAACCCCCCCTAAAGTTAGGGGGGGTTCCCACTATGCAACTTTCCCCATGATTCGCCGGAGAACTTCTCCAACACCTAGAGCTGAATGAGCATCAGTTTTTATTTGACGTCAACTATATCAGACGCTTTTGCAACGCTCTTCGAAAAAATGGCTGAAAACCAATAAAAACATCAAAATTCATGAAAATAACATCAAAATGGATAAAGATCACCCTTTCGAAGCAGCCTCACCACCTCAAGCTTGCACGCCGTCAAGATGTACTGAAGACGATGACCTGGATCGCTTAACATGCAAAAAATGTAAAAGATCAGTTCATTATGAGTGCACACAGCTACCCCTGTATCAACTACAAATATTCGTGACATCCTACAACGATCATTACTTATGTTCAAACTGCGTACGAATAACGAAAAACCTAAGAAATAAAGTGGGAAAAAACACTCAACATATGATGCAAATGAACTTAAAAAGAAAGACGACGTCATACAAAAACTGAACAGCGAGGTCAAACCAACACAAAAACCCGTGATTCCATCAAAAATGACCTCAAAACCTTTCTGGCAGGAAAACTACAAGAGATGGAGGAAAAGACAAGAAGCATGATAAAGGAAGAAATAAAGCACCAGCAGAGAAAAATGACGGACAATCAAAGAAATACGCCGAGATTACCAGAAGCACAAAGAGACTTAAATCTGCCGAAGACAAAAAACGGAAGAAGAAAGTGAAAAGAGAGACATAGAATCTAGAAAACTGAATATGATCGTTCACGGGTTTCTTGAATATTCAGGCCCAGATAGGGAAGAAGAAGAAAATGGGAAAAAATATGACATATTTCGGTTCCGAGAACTCCTAGATGACATCAATGTTCCAGAAATCAATGTTACTCACCACAGATTAGGAGACAGAAAAACAAAGAATGGCCGTCCTCTGAAAGTCACCCTGCAAAGTCAACATGACAAAGATCTTATCATGAAGAATTTACACATGCTAAAAGAAACTTGTTTCTTTCAGGTAAGTGTAACGGAAGATTTCACAATCAACGAACGGAAAAAGATCAAGGAGATGCACGAACAAGCGAAGAAACTTATCAAAGACAATAACAATAAAGGATTCAACTGGTGCGTAAGAGGAAGCCCAAGAACAAAACTACGCTTCGTTAAAAAATTACAAAACCGAACAAAAATATCTTCAAATTATAAACCAAAATGCTCTACATAAGAAATCGTCAGCGATTGGGCATTAACAGATGATGATAATGAATGATTCATTTTGTAAAATAGGCAGTCGAACTCTATTAGCTTAAAGCTAGTACAGATTTGTACACATTTTTCGACTTTAAAGAATATATACATTAACATTAACATTAGACACGTACAAGACGTGAAGCAAAAAATGGTGCTAACGATGAATCCTTCATATCGATGGAGCATATCTTTCTGATGAGCGCCGCAACTGATTTTTGGAGGTCTATTCCCTACTAGTCGTGTCTCCGCAGTCTCTGGATACGAGAATTCGTCTCTACCCATCCGCATCCAATAGTGCAGTCTAAATGTGCCAAAAGTCATTAACATTGTACACGAAGGCGTACAAGCATGAGACTTTGCACAATTGTAGTTTAGGGGTCAAAAATGGATTTAAATCTCAGACCCAAAAAATTGGCACCTGTTTCTGTATTTTACAGACCAGAACAGGTTCCCAGACTAAAATGAATTTCTTTTTCTCCAAAGTATATCATATTACATACCGTTGGAAAGAATTTTTCATGCTCGTTTAAAAAAACATTACAACCCATATCTGAAAATGAAGCCTAAAGAAGTTATTGCGGAAGGCTTTTTGAAAAATGCAAGAAATGACGTAATTGCTGACGTCAGCAAAAACTACAGGACCACCCAAATAAGTTTATTTTTGAGGTTCTTGAGGTGGATCCGGTGGTCGGGGTAGGGGTGGAACTGGAAGTGGTTGAACGGGTCCATTGCAATAGGGAAGATGTTTTAGGACACCACGTTGTGTACGAAATCTTTGCTGTCCACACCTTTCGAACGCCACCAGATTGTTTACGTTTGTTCAATTGATTCGGTTTTCAGCATTTTCGGTCGGACCAGCTTCGTTTGGCATTTTGACACGTTAACTGGCTCCGAAAGAATCTTTACAGAAGGTAATCACCTTTTGTTGAAAATTTGGTCTGCTTCTTGTATCTGTTTATCTTTTTTTTGGTCAGGTTTCTTCAATATTACCGTTGCGCTGAATTTAAGGACCGTCCACCATCTTTTCCTATCGGACGTTTTACCAGGATTTTGCGCTTATTCAACGTCATAAAAGTCAAAACTCAATCGACGTCAAATATTTTTTAAGAGCCAGAAATAGATTTTCGTTAAATTTATTGTTGACGTGAATTGTTATTTTTGTTGAAAACGAAATCATTTTTTTCTGAAAAGTTCAAAATTAGACAAGTTTACAATAATATTAAGTTTACAATTTTGCCTTCTCTAATCCCGAATACCCATTTTCCGTGCTTTTCCTAATCCGTGTATACCACCGTACTCAGTCGGTAATGCCAAGTACTTAACTGTCACTTTGGTTCTACAACTAGGCTTTATCTACCCTATCTCCCTGGGTTTACAAATTCTCTAAGTTCACAACCGAGCATTCCCTTATCCCGGGCTCCCATCCATTATCCTATGACTCATTCTAACTTTACAATCAAAGGCATTTCCATATCCTGGGTACCCATCACCCGGGTTTAACAATTGAGCCTTCTCTATTCTTGAGTGTCCCTTTTTACAAAAAAATGTTTACAATTGGGCCTTCCGCTTTCAAACCTATACTGAAGTTGAGCCCATAGTGCTTTAGCACGTTACAGTGTTGACTAAACTGACGCCAAACAAAAACTGCGATGCTGTAATCATGTATGTTGGTTGTTTTGAGTTTTGCTTCAAAATATTTCGCGGATAAGGTCTTTCCAAATTTGCATCGGGACTTAACTTCGCGAATAACATAAAAAGTTCTCAAAAAACAACATTTTTGACTATTTTAAACGGAAATCTCATTCATATCCATCATAATGAAGAGAATTCTTCGGAGCAGTCGAACAGTCACACCTTCACCATTGCAATCACCATCATCATTGGAAGAATTGAGTGCAAGCTCACAAGATCTGGAGACTTGTACACCATCACGATGTATCACCGATAGGAAAAAAGATCGACTCAAATGCACCGAGTGCGAGAGAAGTGATCACTATTCGTGTTCTGAACTTCCTCCATACTACATCCAGCTGATTGTTGGAAAGACGAAAGGAATAAAGTTCATTTTCGTGAACTGCGTGACTATGACCAAGAATATTGGTGCATATACTTCCCCAAACCAAAAGGTGAAATCTCTGCAGAGGGACGTGGCAAATTATGAAAACATTATCAAGGTCAAAGCTGAGAAAGGAGCAAAGCTTCTAAAGAAGTTCAAAGCAGACAAAATTGCGGCCAATGCCAGAGAAAAAAGAACTCGCTGACCTCAAAAAGAAACTGGACAACAATCCAGCACTCCACACTTTGGAATACGAAAGATTGAAACCAACATGGAGAAATTCAAGCACAGCATGCAAGAACTAATCAAAACAGAAATGAAGACATTGTCGGAAAAGTCTTACGCTGACGCTACAAAGACCTCTGAGGTATCTGCCAAGCAAACAACTATCAGAGAAGCTTTTATGATGCATGGCGTGTAGAAGAAGCAGAAGAAAATGACAAAATCAAAAGATCTCACAACGTCGTCATCCATGGCTTAGCAGAACAAGAACAAGAAGATGACAGTTCATGGGCCGAAGGTCTTGTTAAAGACACTCACACACGCGCTACTATCAAACGTGTCAGTCGCCTTGGAAAACCATCTCAGGAAAAAAAGAAAAATTTTCACTTCTCGGAAACCTTCCTTCTCTCAAGGGCAACCAAAAATACAAGACAACGAGTATAACTGAAGATCTAACACCAGATGAAAGAAAGAACGCAAGGGAACTATCGTTCAAAGCTAAAACTAGAAATGAGAATGATAACTCTGATATCTATAAATGGAGAGTTCGAGGGGACTCAAAAAACAGATTCGACATCATCAACGTCAAAATCAGATCCCAAACAAAGAAGACAGACACGAAGAATGTAGTATTCGCCGAGAAAACAATCGGAGAACAATAATTCAAGAAAACCATAACGTAAATCAAGTAGATGATGTTAAAATAAAGATCAACGAAATCAGGATCTTTTATTGCAACGCCGACACAGGCCGACACGCTAACACCCGAGAAGAAGCGAAAACTTGTGTTTGATGTAGAGAAACATCATCCCCACATCATTGCGATATGTGAGGTGAAACCAAAGCACGGTGGACTGCGAGAGCTACAAGAAAACGAGCTTAAACATTATAAATGTGTCAGTCATACGAACATGACCACTGGCATCAGTCGCGGGGTAATTATTCTTGCTCATTCATCGATCAAACATTTGGTCACCGATGTCAACCAATCAATGAACCAAGTCAATTTCAATGGAGTATCCACAATCGAAATTCGTCTATCCGGAAACGATCTCCTGGTCTTCTCCTGTATCTACCACTCCCCTACGAACAATGACACGTCAGCTGAAAATAACAACAAGTTGAATCATCTAATCAAAGATATCGCATCAAACAACAAATACTCCCATAAATGCTTTGTCAGGGACTTTAACTTCCCAAAAATCAATTGGAAAAATTGGACGACGCCACATCTTGAGGAAAGTAAAGAAGAAAAATTTCTTGATGCCCTTCACGACTCCTTTCTCCACCAAAGTGTAGACGAACCAACCAGATGCCGTGGGACTGACGACCCATCTTTAGTCGATCTCATTCTAATAGGTGAAGCTAACCAAGCTCTATGTCTAGAGAAATCTTCTAATACAGTTTCATCACTACTTGAATCACCAAATGTCAAAACCTCGTTAAAGCATGAAGATCACGAAAAAGCTATACTTCAACGACAGTTCTGCAGTGTATTCACAAAAGCAGCAGTAGGTGAGCTTCCTGAATTTGAAAAGAGAACTGATTCATCCATCGGAAATATTCATATCTCTGAGGAGATGGTACAGAATCAATTGAAAGAGCTCGACCATAATAAGTCATTCGGTCCAAACGAAATACACCCTAGGATACTAACGGAATTATCTGACTATTTTGGCTCATTACCACAAGATGGGAAGGTGGCACATGTCACACCTATCTACAAAAACAAGGGACCTCAGAATTTGGCAGTCAATTATCGACCTGTTAGTTTGACATCGACGTAGTGTGCAAATTAATGGAATCAATACTGAGGAAACACATCATGAAGCACCTTTCTGATCATAATCTTTTATCGAACAAGCAATATGGCTTGATTAACAACCGTTCAACCGTGACACAGCTTTTGTACTATCTGGATAAATGTTATGATGCTCAGCATCTCGAAAGGAAACGTTGTTGATAGTATCTACTTCGATTTTGCTAAGGCTTTCGACACTGTACCCCACCCTCGACTATGCAAGCAACTATCAGCATATGGCATCAACGGTTCAATCTTAAAATGGACAACGTCATTTCTAACAGGTCGAACTCAATCAGTAAAAGTGAACCAGTCCTTCTCGACTACAGACCCTGTAGTGAGTGGTATTCCACAGGGTGGTGTACTGGGACCAATACTGTTCGTGCTATACATCAATGATCTTCCTGAAAAGGTCATCTCATTGATCCTACTGTTTGCTGATGATACCAAAATCTTCAAAGAAGTCAACTGCATCGAAGACTCTGTTTCCCTTTAGAATGATATATAGACACACTTGTACAATGGTCGAAAGACTCGGCTATTACTATTCCATCCTGAAAAAGTGTCACGTTCTAATGCTAGGAAAGTTTGGAAACATCAAACATGCTCATCCATATTCCCTAGATGGACGCTGATTGGAACACGTCTTTGAAGAAAAAGGTCTTGGAATCCTCATTGACTCAGAACTTACATTTGAAGAACACATTGCAAAGCAAACGCGATACTTGGCATAATCAATCGATGATTTGTAAACCCGGGTACAAGTACATTCAAAACATTGCATTGTACGTTTGTTCGCCCACATCTGGAGTACGCTCAGTCAGTATGGTCTCCGTTTCTACGTAAACACGTAAATCTGGTTGAAGGAGTACAAAGACGGGCAACAAAAGTTGTTCAAAATTGTAGTAATATGTCTTATGAAGAACGATTGCGTGAATTTCCTACGCTCGAGTTTAGAAGACACTTTTGTGACATGGTCCAACTTTACAAGCCCATCAACTATTACGAAAAAGATACCATCCCAAACAAGATAGCCCGTCGAACGCGACCAAACAGAAGGCACAACTTTGAGATGATTCCAAACTTTGGAAGCGATGGATTCCGTGGTGTACAAACGAATTCCTTCTTTTATCGAACTATACCAACCTGGAATAAATTGCCAAAAGATGTCGCTGAGGCAAAGACAGTCAAAGTCTTCAAAGAAAGACTCAACACTGCATGGAGTAAACACCCGAAAAGATTCAACACAAGACAATTGTAAAATACGTATAATCACGATCAGTTCCAGAGGCCCTCGTGCACCTAGAACTTTGTTACATTATAATAATAATAACACCCAGGTCCGCTAAAATCTGCGAGATTTAATCCCCGCAAAATTTTATACCATTAAATTAGTAACCATGTATAAGAATTCTTCATAAGCGCTATTCTCGCGTTCCCATATCCAAGGAAAGGCAAACGTTTGCTAGTCTAACTTAAAATTCTTTAAAAATTATACTTACAAATGTATATTTGGTTTTCGGCCATTTTTTTCTTTGAAAATCACTTATATATGTGTTCGGCTTACAAAAATATCCTAGCCAGCCAAGAGGGGCACGACAATCTAAAATAAAAAATAAAACTATTTCGAGTCGAAATTTGGCCTACTGTATTACCTTAAGGGAACTAATTTTCACGGGAACTAATTTTCACGGGACTAATTAGTTCCCTTAAGATATGCGAAAACAATAAATATCATAACATCGAAACCATCAGTTTCAATTTTTTTGGACCTACATCGGTAGTCCTAGTTAAACCCATGTCCGTTTGTTCGTTCGTCTGTTGTACCAGCTTTCTCGGGATTGACTCATTATAGTTTTTTCTAGGTCTGATTTTGACACAATGATGCAAAATGGCAATACAGTAAATCAAATGTGACCGAGGCTGATTTTCGAGAAAAAAAAAATTTAGGGCAAATTTCAGCCGAAAACTCCCTAAAAATATGCAATCTCGGACAAAAATGCATGAAAATTTTCAAAATAAGCTCTAAAAACTCATTTTTACCAGGGCCAATATTATTTTTATTGAATTTGAAGAGTTTGGGTAACAATTCATGTCTAAATACACATATTCTTCAAAAGTAAGCCCTCATGAGCAAAAAAAACATCTATCTCATAAAAAATGTTGAGTAATTTGACTAAGAACATTGATGTATGCTTATTAATAGTGATTCTTATAGATAAACATGCGTTTTTTGAGCCAACAAAATTTTTTTGCAAAAATCTGCTTGAGCCATCTTTTAACTATGATGGTACCCGACTTTCATACAAAAAATCAGAAAAAATTAATGATCCAATTTTTTCACAAAGTCCAAAAAACCCGTTTTTTAGCCGTTTTTTTCGAAAATCGGGCTCCGTCACATTTTGGCCAACACCATCTTGCACCTCTGTACCAAAAATCAAAAGATTCCTATGATTCAATCCTGAGAAAAGTTGGTAACAGACGAACGAACGAACACAGGTTAATTTATAGGACCTCTACCCCACCGGGATAGGTCCAAAAACGTTCGAAAGTTCGAAATTTTCAAATTCGAATGTTCTTTTTGACCTTTGTTAACTGAATTCGAATGTTTTAATTTTGAATTATTTCTAAGAGTTCTAAGAGTTCCTGGAAGTGTGATGTCATGTGTCAAGCTGTTAAAAGGTATTCCTGACTGTCCTAGAAAGAAGATCCATAAAAAAGATAGAATCATAAACCTGTCATAAACTGATAACAGTAAAAATCTGAGAAAAACTAGTTTAAAATTCTCAGTTTTGAAAACAGTTACTACACCTTTTTACTTCCAAAATGCTGTATACACCACCCCTTTTGGCAGTTAGTACAAAGGTGTACTAACTGTATTTGCAAATTTGAAAAATATACACCACCCCTTTTGGCAGATAGTACACAGATGTACTAACTGCATTTCGCAAATTTGAAAAATGGACCCACCACGGTACTAAGTGTCATGGGTGTCGTGTACTAACTGCTTGCCCCCCCCCCCCTGTTTGAAAATATGAAGCTTATTTTTGGGCAAAGATCTGAATGTGAACTTTCCGCAACAAAAATTGACGAAAATATCAAAGTTACTCAAATTTACACATAAGTAAAGATCGTCTTTTCTAAAAACAGGAAAATATGATATTTATTCAAGAAAAATGTCAGAAAATATGATTTTTTCCTCGACATACAGAATACAGAAATCCCATTTTTTCATGCAGTAAAAAAAACAGTAAATATGGCGGTAGATTTTCATAACTCGCGGAGCGAATTAAGCAGTTTTTAGTCCAGAAAATTCTAAAAACTAAAAGACAAGTATTCTAAGGTGACCTTGAAATTCAAGCTTCGAAACAGCAAAAATCGTTGCTATGACACCACATGGGGTGTGAAATTTTTGGCACCTCGAATCTACCAATGGTGGTTGACATTTGTGCAAAGTTCAGTAGACTGTGTTCAGGATTTGACAATTCGGGCCTTATTGACTCTACTACTATAAGAACAGGGGGGGTCAGTGTACTAGAAATCGGCATGTATGTGTACTACAGGGTATTTTTCAAAACTTGACACCCACCCACCCCTGAAGTACACCATACTACATGGAAAAATCCCAAAACCACCCCCATACCCCCCATTTACTACCGGGTACTACCTGGAAAAATCCGGAAAATAGAGAAACTTTTTTCCGAAAATCGGAAAATCGGGTAAACATTTTTTCCAAAAATCGAGAAATCGGAAAAACTTTTTTTCGGAAAATCAGGAAATCGGGAAATTGGGAAAACTTTTTTCCAAAAATCGGAAAAACAGGAAAAATTTTCTCAAAAATCCAAAATGCGTGAGAAATCAAACTTTTCAAAAATTACGTGAGACCATGTGGAAATGCAAGAGTCTCACACCCAATGCGTGAGAGTTGGCACCTCTAAATGTGCTAATGTTTGAATTCAAATGTTGACTCGATAAACCTTCATTTCAGTCGGATCTGGTAGGATTTCAATTCATTCCAAGAAGTTTGGAAGAATGATCTTGGACAAACTTGGCTTGATCAATTTATAATAGAACAACTTTACATTTCTATTTTAGCAGATAACTTATGAACCTTTTTGTTTCCACACTGTTTTAACATCGATTTTGGACCCAACACCCCTATTTTGGTACACAGGTAGTAAAAATCAAAATAGATTTTGGACCCAACACCCCAATTATAGTACACAGGTAGTACATGTCAAATTCTTTTCTCAAACACCCACCCACCCCAGGATACATGCCACCTTCTGGTACACTGACCCTCCCCTGATAAGAAAGCTATAGCCAATCCAGAATCCGTGGAAATCGACGACAAAAGAGCCTGCCATCATTAACTCGATGGAAAAATTTGCCATTTTTCTTTCAAGTTAAAATACGTCATAACTCAATGAAAAAAATTGCTATTTTAATTTCGAGTTAAAAGCAACATTTTAACTCGATGGAAAAAATCATTATTTTTCTCTCGAGTTAAAACGAGGAAAATAACTCGATGAAAATCCGAGTTATATAACTCGAGACGAGAATTGTCAATAAAAAAACGAGTTAAAAAAATAACTCGAAATAAAAATACTTACGGGCCTTAACTCGAAGATTTCATAACTCGAAGCCATATAACTCGATCATATAACTCGAAGATTATGTGCCTCATATAATTCCAGAGGAAAATGGTCAATAAAAAAACGAGTTGAAAAGATAACTCGAAATAAAAATGCTTCATTATTTTTCGATCATATAACTCGAAGATTATGTGCCTCGACTAAAATCAATGTTCAAAACTTGTTCACCGGCATTTTCAAAAAAAGTGAGACGTTTTGAGGGGGCTGGCAATGGCCTACCAGCCCCACTGGAAGAATACCTACAATTTCATTCCAATTTCGTCCCCATTTAAAATACAATGTAAAAAATCCAAAAACATCCCCACCGGATTTTTCTACTATAGGAACAATAGAATTTTCATCCCCAATTGGTTTTTCAATAGAAAATTTTATTATATTTACTGTGAGACAGGGGTGTACTCATATCGAGTTACATTCTTTCAGAGGTCACTTTCGAGTCTCTAGATATAAAAGTATTATAGACATACTTACGATATTTATCATAGCCGTACTTAAAATTATCGGACATAGTGTTGATATCAGTATTTTCCATAAATTCTTCTCGCCATCTTCTACCAACGTTTAAATCTTTTCCTTGCACAACCCATGGAAAAAAAATCAATATACAAAATAACAAAAAATCAAATCGAAAATTCACCGTCATTTTCTTTTCAATCGTCTGATTTCAAACGTTTATGATTTTCTATTCACGCCTATTTCAAAACAAATAATTGAAGACATTACATTGCTTTAAAATACTTTCGAATTTTCGAATGCCCGTGTCTGTGCGCTGGAAACACTGCAATGACTTCATAGGGTGTCCCAACCTCGTCCCCCGCCCCTCGGCGCCCCGTGTGTATCCCAGGCTTTATTTTACGTTACTACTTCGACTACTTGACTGATTGACACTTAGGCCAGCCTTGATGCGAGGGTAATAATCTAGCGCTATCAGTAAGCATCAAAAAGCTAATAATAAGCAGGGAACGAGGTTTTGAGGGTGTTGCCGATTTTATTTGGTGAGAAGAACACCAATTTCAAGACCTTTAGTACTCGTAGCATACTGTTGGATAAAGTGGGAAGTGGGATGTGGGACGGTGAGGATAGGTTTACCGTAAGTAGGGCTCAAGTAGGACACTCAAGTGAAGTGGGACGTTCAGGTGATAAGATAGTGGGATGTAGTGGAACACTCAAGTGGAACGCTCAAGTGGGACGATGTGGGGTCAGAGATAACAAGGAGTCATGGCTGGTAGCCGTGTTATTGCAACCACTGTCAAGTGTATTCATTTATTGAGCATGATTATACATCACTCTTTATTTAATAACGTCACTTAATCAAGACGTTTTTTGGAGAACAGAAAATTCTTTCAACAACATCTTCACCAAAATATCAAATTGAACTTGAAGAAAAACCTAATTTCTCTCCTAAACCCGACGATATGGCATCTGTACAGCCCCAAGATGTGACCCCGGTGTGACCCCTGCCCTAAGATGTGAAACCTGCCCTAAGATGTGACCGCCTCAAGATGTGACCCAACTTGCCCCAAAATGTGACCCCAAAAAGCTGTCCTAAGCTATGACCCACTTGCCCCAAGATGTGACTCCATTACTCCATTACTTGGGAATTTTCTTCCACATACGATTTAAATGTGCAAAACTTAAATTATTTACTGTGGAAAGGTTTTTTTGTCAAATTTGTCAAGAAAACCCATGTCCAGCCAATTGGAGGAATTTTCTTGGCAACTATCACAACAAAGAAGCTTTTGTTAAATGTCTCGCAAAGTTTCTGACCGAGCACAATTTTGAAGTTATTGAATGTCTAAGTGATGCAGATTTTTTATTGTCAAAGAGGTATCGGATGTTTTCTCTGACGATATATTCTTTGTTTGTTTGCTTGTTCTCCATGTCGCAGAGAATCCATCTCTCAAGCCCAATTTTCTATACCGACATGACCAAAAAGAAAGGCCATCAAAAAGAATTACAAAATCAACGATATTACAGAAATCACTCAATACTTACTATTTTCTTATGCCCTCGCCAGATGCGATGCAACGTCAGCGATTCATTATTATTTTCAATAAAGTTAAGAATATAGATAGTTTAAAGTCAGCCAATTTTATGAAGAAAGTACTCATCGTCTTTGCAACCATACGCTTTTTTGAACATTCTTTATTCACCATCAGATTCTTTGTCAACAATCAGAAAAAATAAGTACGAGCAAAGGCCAGGGCAAACCAGTCCAACATTTCATCCAAAATGATTTTCCAATGTTGGATGAAATATTGGATGAAAAAACTCGTTTTGGATGAAGCGAAATTTAATCTAACTTCTTTAAAAAACTATTCGAACGATAATTAAATCAAGGTTTTCAAGGTTTTTTTGGTCATTTTTAAGCGGTTTTTCAAGTTTTTTTGGCAAAGATTTTGGCACTTTTCAAGGATTTTTGATACTTGACATGGCTCTCTACAGGGTTTTTTTTTCAGAGGGATAAGCGAAAGAAAAATAGAGGACGGCAATAAAATTTATTTGCTTTTGGTGGTCGGGGAATTATTTCCACAGTTAAATTCCAATTTCCCTCTCGAGAACAATAGCACAAAAATAAACTTTAACTCCAGCTCCCTAGTCTTCCAACTGTAGAAATAAAGAATTAGAAGTAAGGCAAAAATTTAAAAAATGTAGTGTTTCCGGAATGCGGGTGAAGGAAGAAAGCTCTCATGCGGCCGGCTGGAAAACAATTTTTTTTGATATTTTTGATAACTTAAAATCATTGAAAGAGAACTTTAAAGATAACTTTTAAGTACAAACAGTATGAAGTAAGCCCTGAATACTATAATGTATCAACTACTAACGAACAAAACTTGATTTACATTACATATGGAAATATCCAACCAAACGACGTTTATGACGGAACGGTCAACTTGATATTCTTTAAGATAAACCATATACATATAGATGAATCTATGAAGCTGCGGCCGGGTCAGAAAAAAATCATTTTTCACCCGGCCGGTTACCGGAAACCGGTTATTTTCGCCTCAAAGCAAATGCTTACATTGACCGAGGAGGGGAGGCACAAGCATGGTTTGCACCGACAAGAGAAAAATTTTGATTTTAACTTTTTCAAATGGCTAAAAAACGCCTTATTTTATTTTTCTCTTCAAAAATCAATTGCCAAAAGAGTTGTTTTTAAGGAATCCTGAAATTCTGCTGATGTCAGCGGAAAAAATCAAAATTTTAGATTTGTTAATTTTCTTTCCCTGAATATCCTTCAGTGTGGCAAATTCATTGCCTAAAGTGGTTTTAGTCATTGAAGATTTTAGATTCGATGACGTCATAAGTGGCAGATGACGTCATAAATCCATTTTTTTGCAATAACTCTTGAAATACTTTGATTGCAAAACTAAAATTTTGCACACTGAAAGATATTGTGGTGAACAAGAGTTTGAATAAAGAAATTTAAAAAAAATTGATGATGTCAGCATTTTGCATGTCATGTCGATTTTTGCTTATTCCTGCTGACGTCAGCAAAAAGAATTCAAAATTCTGATTTTTAAATTTTCTGTACTTACCTGGATATCTTCCAGTGTGGCAAATTTTAAGTAAGTGGTTCCAATCAACAGATATTGAATGACCATATTTTAGATTTTTGCAAAAAATTAGATTTTTGCTTATTTTTACTGAGGTAAGCGAAAAAATTTAAATCAAAGTTTACTTAAAGATATACTATACCTTTCCATGTGCCAAATTTTATTGTCTGAATTCGTCCCAGGCAACGGAAATTTAAAATTTAAAATTGGATGAAATCAGAAAAAGGCACTAAAATAAAAAAGATGGAGTTGAAGAAAAATTTAAATATCATAAAAAAATGTTTTTTTGCAATTCTCATCATATGAAGGGTCTTCAAAATATGGTTTAGATATCTCCTTTCATCAAAATATTTCCACATTCCAACTTTTAAATCTAAAAATTTAAATGAAACACAATATTTTACTGAAAATCGATTTTATTCTTAATGAATAACAATTTAAATATTAGACATGTTCACAGATGATAATACAAGTCTAAAAACTTGTTAAGAAATTGCATGCAAACTCCATGACATTTGTATCATTGATATTAAATCACACCTTGGAACAATAGAGTTCCTTAGTCCAATTGTTGCAAGAATGTTTGTCTTTGTTTGTATTTTCATTATGTGCAACATTATCATTACATCATTTTCAGCAAGTTACATTGTATTATTGTCAGCTTTAGAGGTTGTCCAACTTTGTTGAATTTCGTAATCCTGGCACCTGAATGTGAAAGGAAAGAAAAATTCAAAATTTTATAATGGGAAACAATCTCTTTTAAAGGAATCATGCCAAATGTGTGGTCATTCGCTGAAATCTCCCGAGAAAAAAAGACTCTTTAAGGTGTGAGACTCTGCGCTGATGCTTAGGGCTATGTTTGCCATGCATCTATAATACTGAGCCATTAAAGAAGTTTACAGGAGAGTACAAAAAGGACCACAGGGAACATACAAAAAGAGTCACGAGAGCATACAAGAAGGACCATGGAGAACAAGAAGGACCATGGCGAACGTACAAATGTACACGGGAAACGTAGAATAAGGTACAAGGGGAACGTAGAATAAGGTACACGAGGAACTTGCAATAAGGTACTCGGGGAACGTACAATAAGGTACAAGGGGAACGTACAATAAGGTACACAAGGGAACTTGCAATAAGGTACACGGGGAACGTACAATAAGCAGTCAGGGAAATCCCCCAATCGAGGTATAATCTTTTACTGTAATTGCGGTATAAACGTCACTTTTATATTTTTTATATACCGCAATTGTAGTATATTCAAGAAAAGGCTTATTGCCTTTTAATTTGCGGAATCTCACTCCGCAAATTACTAATCACGGAATTTTCTAATATCTTTCCAAACCAATCAATATTTTTCAACCAAATTTGGCATGCATATTGCCAACTAAAAGATACACCTTCAAAAAATTCAACTTTTATAACTTACGTAAACGGAGGTTACGGCAGAAAAACTTTTAGTTCCGAACTGATGATTCCACAAATTACAAATCTACGGAATCTGCTAATTAGCCACATTCACTGACCTTTATATTAAAGGTCAGTGATTGGCGTGTAGGGATAAATTTTTCAAAATGGTAGATTTCACTTTCGTGTTCAGTCAGGCGGCTTATGGATCTGAGCACTATAAGAAAAATAAACAGATTTAGCAAAGAAGAAGCTGAGGAATCAGGGGCGGATCTAGGATTTTGAGGGTACCATGCAAAAACTAAACCTTTTTATCAGGTTTACATAAAAATTTTAGTCGGAATTAGCATGAAAAGTGTTCTCTCATAAAAACCATTAATTTTCAGTAATTTAAACAAAGTCGTTCTTTTCTTTGTATAATAATAACAAGAGCCACAAAGATGTGGTTAAATATTTCCTCCAATAGCTCAGAGCATAGATTGTAGTCGCAGTCGAACCCCACAGATTATCTTAAAGCCCCAACTTAGTAACTTAGATTTATTAAAGCCTTTATATTAAGCAATATCCGATGCAAAACAAAATACAACCATATTCCTGCTAAAAATTGTCGTTATTTCATAGACATGTTCACAGATGATATAAGTCTAAAAACTTGTTAAAAAATTGCATGCAAATGATAACCGCATTTTAACACAAAAATAAATGTATTTTATTCAACTAATATTGGTTTTTACCTTCATTAAGGAAATAAAATCTTAGATTTACAAGTTGATATTATTCTAAGACTCATCTGAGTAAGAAAGTGCCAAAATATCTTGAGACTGTCTACTAAGGGACTAATATGGAAATATGGCAATATGAATTTGGGAGATATCGAAATATGTTGTATACATTAGTTTCATATGAAAAACTTCCTTGTCATCAATATTTTAAAGCACCATATTATACCATTCACAAATAAAAAGTTACTTAAAAATGGATCTCCTTCTTTACAGATTTAGATTTCCAGTGCACAACATCTGTTACATTAGTATTCATGTGATAATATACCAAATTGTCAACCTTGAAATTGTCACATTTAGTTACAGTATTGCTAAATATTTACAACACTTTCCAGCAAACTGTTTTGTGAAATTTGTGTCTTGATAAACTAAACTCCATGACATTTGTATCATTGATCATTAAATCACATCTTGGAACAATAGAGTTCCTTGGTTCAATTATTGCAAGAATGTTAATCTTTATTCATATTCTCATTATGTGCAACATTATCATTGCATCATTGCCAGCAAGTTACATTGTATTGTCAGCTTTAGAGGTCGTCAAACTTTGTTGAATTTGTAATCCTGGCACCTGAATGTGAAAGGAAAGAAAAATTCAAAATTTCATAATGGGAAATAATCGGGTTGGTGTAATTTAAGATGCACGATCTAACGATTTACGATTCACGATCCATGAATAAGTATGCTGATTATTCCGAATAATTATCATAAAACTTAAATTATATAACATAATTCTAAAACAATGGCATAATCTTTTCCCGCTTTTGTTTACCACGGTAAATTCATGCAACAAAAAAGAAATAAGCAAGCAATGGAACTACGAATAATTACGACCGTAAAATTATGAAAAAAACTAACTTGCATAATAATGTTGATAATGGAAGCTACCTTGTGAACATCTTACAATAGACAGAGAGTGAAAGCAGAGGCGGATCTGGGATTTTTCTGAGGGGGTTCAAAAATCTCTTTTCAAAAAAAAATTTTCGGAACAAACGTTTTGGGCGTAAATTTTGCACCCGCCCTGTTGGGCGGTGTCACCTTTTTTCCATTCAACATGGGGGACGTTAATGAGCGCCTGCACGTCTGCAGTTCCCATTACCTATGAACTCCAAAAATAGGCGGGGGACCATTCAAAAAGTACGTTCGTAATGTACGCTCGAAAATGGCAAATTTTTTACTCCCCCTCCCCTTGTACGCTTTATGTGTACCCCCCCCCTTCAGCGTACGTACGCTTTTTAGTACACCCCCTAACCAAAGTCGAAACTTGTAACACTTGTAACAGTAGAATATGTAGGTATACAATCGTATTTATAACAAAGTCTCAAGAAATTAAAAGAATCTATAAGATGAATAAAAATACCAAAGGAGAAATGAAAAATAACAATCGCAAAAACCATTTTTTGATGTGAAAATATTGCGTTTTTCGCACAAAAAAGACAGTTTAGGAAAAATTACGAGCGTACGTACTTCTCCTCAAGGACCCCCTCCCCCCGTTTTTGGGAGTACCCCCCCCCTCTCGAGCGTACGTACTTTTTGAATGGTCCCATGCGTTGAAAGGCACGGTCGTTTATTCGCGCATTTCAGATTTTGACGCATGCGCGCGGGACGCGAATTTTCACTTTCGTTTTCAACAAGCGGCGAACCCACGTGATAGCATCGGAATTTTCATCGTTTTCAGTCCTCTGTTTTGAAAAGACAGAGAAGGGGAAAGCGTGCGTAGAAGCTCTTTCTGAAAGTACATGCTTTCTAAGAAGAGTTTCAGTCATTTGTTTTGGAATTCATTATTGAGATACAAGAGTTTTGATCAAGAATCTAAAGCACACTAGCAGAGGATGAAATTCATATGCCTTGCAGATTACATGAATTTGGGAGTTGAGAGCAGTATTGGCTATTCAAACTGGTTGAAATGTAAAGTGGAATGGTCAGGTAAGGCTGTTAAAAAAAAATTTCTTTGTCTTCAGTTTTTTTGGTTAAGATATTAAGTTTCAAAGTTGGCAAAAAATCGACACTTTTTACAATGTTTCAGGCATGCATTCTCTACATTCTAAGGTTCTACTAAGACAGTTCAAGAGGTAAACCAAGAGGGACCTTATCATGAGTTAGATTCTGTAGGTGTACTACTTAATCCTGCATTTACTATATTCAATTTGGATTGAATTTAGATGTATAGGGAGTCAGATTTCTTCAACACCTATATCAATAATGCTTGGATTTTTTCAATTTAATTTATGCTGTTGACAACTTTTTTTAAATTGATACCGTAATGTTGTTCCCAGTATCAGAGTATATTCAATAAGCTCTAGATATAATCTGCTGTCATCAAACATAATTAAGAGTGCCAGAAATAAACTTGAGTCGCCAAACATAATCGTGAGTCGTCAAACATAATCGTGAGTCGTCAAACATAATCGTGAGTCGTCAAGCATAATCGTGAGTCGTCAGGCATAATCGTGAGTCGTCAAGCATAACCGTGAGTCGTCAAGCATAACCGTGAGTCGTCAAGCATAACCGTGAGTCGTCAAGCATAGTCATCGTGAGTCGTCAAGCATAGTCATCGTGAGTCGTCAAGCATAGTCATCGTGAGTAGTCAAGCATAGTCATCGTGAGTAGTCAAGCATAGTCGTCGTGAGTCGTCAAGCATAGTCGTCAAGCATAGTCGTTGTGAGTCGTCAAGCATAGTAGTCGTTGTGAGTCGTCAAACGTAGTCGTCGTGAGTCGTCAAACGTAGTCATCGTGAGTCGTCAAGCATAGTCGTCGTGAGTCATCAAGCATAGTCGTCAAGCATAGTCGTCGTGAGTCGTCAAACATAGTCGTCAAGCATAGTCGTCGTGAGTCGTCAAACATAGTCGTCATGAGTCGTCAAGCATAACCGTGAGTAGTCAAGCATAACCGTGAGTCGTCAAGCATAGTCGTCGTCAGTCATCAAGCATAGTCGTCAAGCATAGTCGTCGTGAGGCGTCCAGCATAGTCGTCGTGAGTCGTCAAACATAGTCGTGAGTCGTCAAACATATTTGGTTGGAATCAATTTAACAATTTTAACAAAAATGGATGTGCTAGGCCAAAATATTTCAGTCCTCTAATATAACTAAATTAGAATTTAGACTAAAGACTTATTCAAATAAAAGTCTGTAGGCGTTTTGGAAAAAGTTGATGAAATTTAGTTTAAATAAACATTATATAGACTCTTGTCTTCAAGCTTTGTATTTCAATTTGAAGACCTATTGATAATTTATTTACAAAATTGAACACTAAAAATAGAAAAACAACATTATTGAAATTAAAATAATAATTAAAATTTTATCATGGTGGTCTGTGGTCTCACCTCACATTTAATAATACAGAAGTCTAGCCTACCTCTAAATGACCTCACTGCTTTGGTTAGACTTCTTCAACCCTCATAGTTCAAGTAAAGTGGTACACATTGTTTATTATCTCAAAATACCAATTCATCAAATAGATGTTAAATTACTAAATTTTAAAATCTTGCATCATATGCAAATGGAACAAAATAGTGACTTGAAAAATTTCATTCTAATGAAGAAAAAAAATTGTCTTAAATACCTATACAAAATGCAAAAAAAAATGAAGTTATTTGCTGATATTTGATTTATTCATTTCGGCCTTTGTTTTTCTTTTGCGTGCATCTGGCCTGAGGGCAGCCAATTTAGGATACACATCCAGATAGTGCTGATCTAGCATGGATTGAAGCCTCTTTGTTGGTACATTCATTGACTGGTACTTCTTTTTCAGATTATTGAAGACAGCATGTAGGCTTTCTGCCCCCTGCTCATCATACATGCCAAATGAGAGCTTCCATCGCCTTAGAAACTTACACGCATGATCTTCTAGTAGATGAAGCTTAGGTGTTATTGACTCCTTTGGCCATGTTGATCGAAAATAGGCCATCAGGCAATCAATATTCATTCCTTAAAATAAAAAAAAGACTTGAAATAACAAAATAACAATTTCAAGTGGGTTGGACAAAATGTTTCAAAATAGAAACTGGCATTACTATATACTATTAACATATACTTATCATACTACCCAATTACTTAACTTGTGACTTACTTAATTTAGAAATACTTACTTAATTCATCAATTTCGTGGTTTGTTACTCTTTCAGCCTTGTTGATGACTCGATGGCATTTGGCATAAAGAATAAAAAGTTTTTTGAACTTTTTCCCAACTTCAGCTGCTTCACGATGGATTTCAGTTCCATAATATCCAAGAAGACACACTATCACTGGAACATAGTGACACAGTCCTGTTAATTCCCGTAGCTGAAAAAGAAGTAAATAATTTCTTTTTGTGTGTTCAATGTTCAGCCTTAATCATTATCTATTTAGTACCCAGAATTTAAGTCGAATTGTTGATAAAAATTATCATTATCTATTTAGTACCTAGAATCTAGGTCAAATTGTTAATAAAATTACCTGTAGCATTTTGTGTACGTGATTTCCAATGAAACACTTAGAATGGTACACTTGTCGCTCAACATGGAACTTTTGCAAAACCCAATCAAGTCCTTTAGTTACTGGCCCAACTTCTTCAATATTGTTTTCCTTTAGAAGCTTTGCGATCTCTTTTTGCTGAAATTTAAGAAAATGTCTGTTTTTTATTTGAAATTTGAATTACTTTTCTTTTCTACAGACTTACAGGAAAAGATGTTGAATTAACGAACTCAAATGTTGGATATAAAAACCTTAAAAGTAAGTTATCAAACCTTTTCTACAATTTTTCCATGAAAGAGATCAATTCTCGGTTTGTAAGCTGCAGTGATGAAGGCCTCATTTGAATCTTTCTTTGCTAGTTCGATAGCCATTCCCTCTTCAGCCAATTCAATGAGCTCCTCAAATCTTCGAACTTGTCGCTCAAGTTCAACAATACAGTTGAATACCTGCAGGATGTCTTGATCAGTTGAACTTTGTGCAATGATTTTAAAATCCAACAGTCGGCAATGATACTCAAGAAGATTGAAAAATTTCAGATAAACACCAAGTGATATGTGTAGTGCAGGCAATGATACCTTAAAAATAAGTTTATTTTATTTAAACAAATTCAGTGAATTATAAGAATCTGGAGAATGGGTCTTTATCAGTTGAGATAAATGAAATGTTAGTTTCCCCTACCTGTGAGAGCGGCACATCAAATAGTCTTTCATGAATGACGTTGTGACAAAGCATAGCTTTCTTTGTGTCAGACTTGTATTTTTCTTCAAATTTTTTCAGGTCACTGTCCAAAGATTCGAGTGTCCTTTCCTCTTTGAAACCTCTGTCACAAAGTGGAATTTTTAATTCGTCATTCGTTATGAGGCAGAAGAGACAAGGGTACTTTCCTGGAAACAAGAAAATGTTAGTCTGGATTAATTTATAAAAATTGACAATACTGGCACACTTACAGAACTCTATCTAGAAATCTGTCAAGTATACTTTTCTTTATATTCAAGTATCAAGTAAGATGCATTCTGTAATAGAAAAAACGAATGTATTTAAAGAAAGTCTTACCATTTGCACCAGTGAGTCCATAAGACATTGTCAGAAACTCGTAGTCACCGGTGACGAAGATTCTGATCTTTTTGTCACTGAAAAATAAGTAATGCCTTTCTTTAAAAAAAGTTTATTAAGATTATTTGCACAAAAGTTTTAAGACAGCTACGTTACCAGGATGAGTGAAATGAGATTAAAGAATTATTCTTACTTCCACATGGTTCTCTGCAGTTGATTGACTTGAGGTCCAAACCGTTCTAATCCAGTTCTTAAATTGGTTCTCGAGTCTTTAGCCTCAAACATCGTAAATATCACGGTATTGTCTTTGTTGTTTGGGTGTTTTCTATTTATCACTTGGTAACACGCCTTAAAACTCTTGCCCCCGTGATCACCACCAATTTTCACATGTAGCTCGTCATTAAGCTCTGGATAGTTCACCAATTGTCCATTACTGAAATGTATTGGAGGAAAATATGTCAGCTAATATTCTCTTGTGCTAGTTATGGTTGGGAAGGGTGCTAAAAATATTTCATTTGTTTTTTGAATATTTAGAAGAACGGTTTTGATTGTTTGACTTGATTATAAGTAAAAAGAATTTATTCAACTACTAGCCTGTCAATTGTCCTAACATAATCAACAACGTGATTAGTCAAATCGTTAACGTATCCCCAAGGTGCTGATAACAACTCAAAGACTCCTTTTTTGTTTTTCACAGGAAACAAGAATGGTGCTTGCTCGACTGTGTAATCTTCACCGCGCCACAATTTCGCTACCAAACGTTGTTTGCCCTGTGATGCCATGACTATGTTCGCTGCCTTCAACCATCTATGAAGAAAGAATTACTGACCAGTCAATAAACCTAATTATTTATACGGATCCAAAAACGTATTATTACCCTCATCCAGATGCGAATAATTGAAAATGTTCTCACCTTGCCATGATCTTAATCTTCTCCCAAGGAAGACACATATCTGATTTCATCGCAACCACTACCTCAGCATCTAAACTCGCCACAGAAATGTTTCCTTTTTTCAGGATCTCGAGTCCTTCTGCTTGGGTGAACGTTCCCAATATATGGCCCATTTGAGAAAGAATTGCGTTGGCTGAACCCGAAACGTAATTAATCTGGGATTTCAGATATTGAGATCTTGCTTGAATGGTTCTTTTTGAGGCCGAATCGGTGTCCTTCATTGGTTGGGGTGGTTGGTGTCATAATCAATGGCTAAGAAAAATGGGAAAGGGTTCTTTGAATAAAAAGCTATCTGTATTCATAAAGTCTGATCATGTTATTTTAAACAGTTTTTGTATTTATAATAAGAATTTATATCTAGCTTATCAGTTTTATCATTTCGCAAATAAATTTGAAAATATTGACAGTAAACTAAGACTTACTCTCGAGCTCCCCGTGTTCAATGCAACACCTTTATTGGGGAGAGTTGAAGTAGCCATCTTTGATTTGATGACATGAACTGCAGCCCGTTCGACATCTTTTGAAAATGAACCACCAATTGGTGTATTTAAAATATCATCCACGTTAACCAGAGTTTTCCCCATGCAAGATTTGACATGTGCTTGGAATTTTTGTTCTTCAATTATGGAAAATTTCTCACCGCAGCCTTTTAGACATTCCTTTCTTAGTAATCTCAAATTTTCGGTTGCTCTCTTAGCCGGGTTGACTTGCGTCTCGTTGAATTTATCTCCACATTTCGGGCAGGTTAACTTTGTCAAACAAGTATTTTCAATTTGACGAGTCAAACAGAAAAAACAAAATAAATGTTCACAAGTTGAAATCAATACAGGTCTGAGCACTAGATCATTGCATAAATCACAAATCAAAGTCTGTATGTGAGGATTGAGGTCTCGATTAATACTGTCCAACTTCGGGTTTTCTTTGAATATGGTTGGGGTTCTTGTACTCAACGCATTTGTCAATGATCTTGTCCATATCAGCATTTCTGATGATGGTCTACCTGTCCTAATTGGGGTTTTGATTTTGATTCCCCCCTTCTTCATTTTATTAAAATGAAAACATATTCGACATGGGCCCTCACCTTCGTCCTCGTCCCAGTGAATAAGGCAAGACTGTTCGTAGTTGTCCCACGTCGAATGGTGTTTGAAATTTTGTTGTGGCACTTTTTACAAAAATTATTTGGTTGATTTGGTTTGGTGCAAATTTTGATTAAAAACACCCTTTCAATCTTTTCTCTGTTTGCTTCTACATCAAATGAAGGCTTTGAAATGAGACTCGCGCAAATAAAACACATTCTTTGGACATTTTTACTGTGTTCTTCACGGTGGGACTCCATTTTTTATTTGTTTACATCCCGCAGAAATCGTCTACCATTTTGGAAAAAAAATTTCCCGCCTTTTTCAAATCTCAAAAACGTTCGAAATTGACGTTCGAAATCTTAAAAACAAAGATGGCGGAAATTTCAAACAAACCAGACAGAAGGGGAAAACCGAAAAATGAGCACTTTTATAAAAGTGATTTCAAGCAAAAAAAAACTGAATACAAGTAGTAAATACGATTTTTGGTAAGTTTAAGTATTCGACTTGAACATATTTTAAGATGTCTTCCTAAAACTGCTCAGATATTTTTCCAGGCTGAATATTCCCACCCCATTATAGAAAAAAAAAACAGACTCTAATAAATTGATTTTTTAAGCTTTATGAATTTATTTCAGCAACATTATTGATTCTAGACAATCATTTATCAACAATATGTCATACCAAGTACAAATGATGTAGGAAACATTTGATAAACGCTCTAAATAAAGAGATTTGAAGAAAAACGCCCTTTAGCGCCCTCTAGGCTACATTTTCCGCCCTTTTGAAATTCTCAAAACCGCCCGAAATCTGAGGTGCGCGATTTCTTAAAAAATAAACGACCGTGAAGGAGGGCGGTAGGCCAATTTTTTTTTGACCCGGCTTGAACGTGCGTTTAGATGTACCAATTCTTAAAAGCTACGGAGATAATACACGCGGTCGCCGGTACTAGATAAGCCTTGTTTTTATCTCCCTAAGGTTTAAATTAGGAAATGTAAAGAAGAGATCGAAAAATCAGCGCGGGCTGGAAGCGTTCAAGAAGCGTTCAAAATGTTCAAATGGCGCTCCCTTTTCAAGAAGTCATTGCATTGACCCGAGCAAAGATTTTCGAACTTTTCCAAATTCGAATGTTACAAAAACATTGTTGTTTTGAAAAGAAATGTTGTTGTTTTGTTGAAAAGAAAACAGAAAAAGAGGCGGTATAGTAGGGGGAAATTTGTAAAATCGCTCGATTTTTTTAGTCAAAGCACTTGTTATACATTTTTGGAAAGCTAAGGGGTAGGGGAATCAAAATAACTTGGGTGCCAATTTTTTTTCGGACACTTTGGTGTGATTTTCGGGCAAATACGACGGTCTCAGGCAAAAATCATAGGGTGAAAAATTAATGAAAATTTTAGCTTGAGAAAACGGAGACATGTTGTATATTTTTGGAAAGCTCTCAAAAAATTAAGATTAGTGATATATTACGAGTATAGGTGATTTCAGTACCTACCTCGAGATATTGAGCTTCCGAAAGCGCAAAAACTGGACAAAACAGCTGTTTCTGGCTGAAAAATACTGAAAAACACTGTTTTTAAGGATTAATATCTCGAGTTAGGTAAAGAAATCACCTATACTCGCAATATATCACTAATCTTAATTTTTTGAGAGCTTTCCAAAAATATAAACAGGTCTCCGTTTTTTCAAGCTAAAATTTTCATTAATTTTTCAAATAAAATAAATAAAAAGAAACACCATAACTCCAAATTTGAGTCAAAGGCAAAACCTGGGAAACCGGTGGAGCCATCTTTTTCAGTGTAACTAAAAAGAAAATTTACAAAAACAAACAAGACAATACAAACAACAAGAAGCATTTGGTTTGCAACTGACAAGGACACAAGGACACAAGGACACAAGTGGGCAAACCAAGGAACGTGTGTGTAGATACCCTTGAGGTTTCGGCAAATAACCAAGGACCGGCTGTACGTGTGATTGGATCCACGTGCAGCTGAGCAGGTACCTCATATTCTATTCTATCTTCTCTGACTCGATTCATGATGAACCTGTTTAAAATCTTATTCTTGGTTTTCATCTGGCAACCCACCAGAGAAGAGGTTTCATTAAACCAAGGGAATTCTCTACTCTGCTGCAAAATCCTGTCTAAGAATGAAATCTCCTTGTTCTCCTTTGCCCTTTCTCATCAGGAACACCGAAACTATCCATACAATCCATACAAAATGAGCACAAGTGCAACACTTCAACAACTACTATTGATAATCAGTGGATCGGTCGAATTAAACCCTGGACCAGCTTCGAAAGTGAAATATCCATGTGGCGAATGTCGAAAAGCTGTCACTACAGGTGCTTCCATCGCTTGTGACCTTTGTAATCAATGGTTTCACCGCAAATGTTCGTCAATGAGCGACCAAATTTACAATTGTCATGTTAACGAGGAGAGTTTGGAGTGGCTTTGTCCAGGTTGTGCACTGGCAGATATTTCGAACAGTCTCTTTGACACCTCAATCTCTTCTTGCAGTTCCGCTTCAAGTATTGAAAACAATCTTCCAAAGAAAAAAGTCAGTAAGCTTCGAATTGTTATCTGTAACTTTCAAAGTATTTACAACAAAAATGAAGAACTTTCAAATTATCTCATTACAAATGATATAGACATTTTGATTGGGACTGAAACACACCTATCTTGTAACATTCTTAACTCTGAGCTTATCCCAAAAACAGGCTATCAAATTGTTCATCGGTGTGACCGTAATGATGGGTACGGAGGCGTTATCATCATCGCAAAGGAATCTTTGATCACTGAACCCATAAAGGCTTCTAACAGTCATCAAATAATCGCTGTAAAAGTGGAGACATTCCAGAAGCCCATAATCATCTCATCTTGCTATCGATCACCAAACAGCTCAATTCAGGAAAACAATGACCTTGTCCAATCAATAAACAACCTGTCCAAAAAAATCAAATCAAACCCTCAGTTTATCGGAGGAGATTTCAATCTACCAGATGTTGATTGGGAGTCATACACAATTACTGGATCTCAATACCCTCGAGCACTGAATGAGCAATATCTTGAGGCATTTGACATAAACAGTCTTTCCCAAGCTGTCAATTTTCCAACCAGACAAAAATCTATCTTAGACCTACTCATTACCAACAGACCGTCCTTCATCGAAAGCTGCAGACCAACACCAGGTTTTGGAGATCACCAGACAGCTGTTCTTGCTGACGTTTATTGCCACCCTAAAAGACAGCGACCTGTACAACGAAAAATCTACCTCTGGAACCGTGCTAACTTCGACCAGATGAAGCAAGATGTAAGACAAGCGTCAGACCAATTCTTGGAAAATGAAACAACCGATACACCGATCAATAACTTGTGGTTAAAATTCAAAAATATCATTACCACTGCTCAAGAAAGCAATGTACCGTGCAAAAATTCAACTAAACGATACAACCAACGGTGGTTTAACCAATCATGTAGACGTGCTGTTCGAAAAAAGCAAAGATTATATAATAGATACAAACGCACAAAGCAATCAGCTGACTGGAACAAATACATAAAAGCTGCAAAGAAAGCAAGATTGACTTGTAAACAAACTTGTGATAAATTTATCAACGACAATTTTTTATCAGAACACAAATCAAATCCGAAAAAGTTCTACAGTTACATCAAATCGAAAAAGCAGGATAATATCGGAATCACTTCTTTGCTCTCAAATGGAAATACTTTTACTGATGACACTCAAATTGCAAAAATCCTCAATAATCAATTTCTGAGTGTTTTTTCAGAAGATGACGGCCGAACACCAGATATAAAAGGAAATACCTGTCCACCCATCAGTGAATTAGAAATAACACAAAATGGTGTTCAAAAATTACTTTCAGAGCTCAACCCCAGCAAAGCTAATGGACCAGATCAAATTTCCACCAGAATTTTGAAGGAGTGTGCTGATATAATAAGTAAACCCCTTACTCTCATCTTTCAAGCTTCGCTGAAGCAATCAAAAATTCCAGATGACTGGCGCAAAGCAACCATTACTCCGCTATATAAAGGCAACAACAAAAGCAGATCAAACCCTGAAAGCTACCGCCCTGTGAGCCTAACGTCTGTACTATGTAAAACACTCGAACACATAATTCACAGTCACATAATCAACCATTTAGAGCAGCAAAACATCCTCACTGACCGACAACATGGATTTAGAAAGAAACGATCCTGTGAGACACAATTAGTAAAAACTGTTAATGATCTAGTCAAGATATTGAATGAAAAAGGGCAAACTGATGCTATACTTTTGGACTTCAGTAAAGCTTTCGACAAAGTTTGTCACCGCAAGTTACTTTTAAAGCTAAGCTTCTATGGAATCAAAAACAACTTGTTGACTTGGATAGAGGATTTTATCAGTAACCGAACCCAAAAAGTACTCGTTAGAGGCGTAGAATCACCAGAGGGAAAAGTAACATCCGGAGTCCCACAAGGATCGGTACTGGGACCCCTGCTGTTTTTAGTATATATAAATGACATATCATTAGCAGTCACATCCTCAGAGATAAGTCTTTTTGCTGATGACGCTCTACTTTACAAATCCATCAAATCAATCAAAGATGCCAGAGATCTGCAAAATGACATGAACCACCTTACCCAATGGGAAAAGGATTGGTCCATGGAGTTTAATGCTGACAAATGTAAAGTCCTGCGATTTACAAATAAACACAAAAAAACTGAAGAAACATATTCAATCCATGGCTACAATCTCGAATTGGTAAAATCAGCTAAATATCTAGGAGTGATCTTGGATAGCAAATTAACATTCAACAAACATATCACAACAACGTCTGCAAAGGCTCATAACTGTCGACATTTTTTGCAACGAAATCTTCGAATGTGTGACAAGGAAGTTAAACTCCAATGCTACAAAACCTTTGTACGACCCATAATCGAATATGCATCAATAGTATGGGACCCAGTAGGAAATCTAAAACTCAATCGACACATAGAGTCTGTACAACGAAAATCAGCTAGATGGATTTCTAATCAATGGCAACGAGAAGCCTCTCCAACTAGTATGATTAAGAACCTTGACCTGCAAACATTGGAGCAGAGGCGTACAGTCAAGCGCTTAACATCTCTCTACCAGTTTCACCATAGAATCAAGTTCATGCCTCCTAATACCATTAAACCTCAGAGATGCAATGATCTTCGATTTCAGCCAATCCAAGGTGCAATTCAACGGTATACCTACTCCTTCTACCCATACACAATCAAAGAATGGAATATGCTCTCAGCTGGTCTGGTTAATGCTGAGTCGTTAGATATATTTAATGATAAATTAGTGGCCTTCCTCAAATAGATTATTTTCTTAAGTTTGCTTCAAATCTCAGTGTTAATTAATCTTGTCTTGTCTTATCAAGTTTTCAAAATTCTTTCAGTGATACGTGATTCAATTCAACCTTGCAATCTAATTTATTTCAATTTATCTTATGTTTTATATATTAGTTAATAAAATGTTTTTACTCAGAATTGTTTTTATCCTTCACATATTTTTATCGTTCACATTTTTAGCCTTTTAGTTTGTTTTCAATGTCAATACAGCCATGTAGCTCTTTTTGGTAACCAATTAAATTCCTCAGTAATCTAAGTTCTTTTTTCTGCAATATTCAATTACCTCTTAATCCAAAGTGGTTGCCTTTTTATTAAATTCTAGATTTTATTATATTTAGATAGATTTTATTTTATTACCATTTTATTTTACATTCAGGAAATTGTACGTATGTACCCTCTGAATTATTGAATAGAAATAGAAATAGAAATAGAAATTTTCACCCTAGATGATTTTTGCCTGAGACCGTCGTATTTGTCCGAAAATCACACCAAAGTGTCCGAAAAAAAATTGGCACCCAAGTTATTTTGATTCCCCTACCTCTTAGCTTTCCAAAAATGTATAACAAGTGCTTTGACTAAAAAAGTCGAGCGACCTCATAAAAACGAACAAATTTCCCCCTACTAGTACTTGAAAAAAAAAGAAAAAAGCAGCAGAACTTGTGGAATGAGAAGAAAGAAGATGAAATTTTTATTGTTTCATCAACAAATAAGGCTCAACAGTTTGGATATCCAGGATATGGCTAACCTGGAAGAATTTATCCCACCCCTTATTCAGTGGAAGGAGAACTGTTCATTTTTTGTTGTTTTTGAAATTTTGGCTTGGCAAACCCTCGATGATGTGTTTGTTGTTTATGAATACACATTGGCCCATGGTGGTTAGAGAAATAGAACATTGACATGTGATTGTATTATAAAGGATTTAATTGTTGGTAATTGTAAATGACTTGTAAAATGTCAAAATACATTGACAAAACTTGACATTATTTTTATGATGCACGCACTTTAACTGTTTAAAATTTCTGTGTTAAAAAAAGACTTTAACTCTAAGGGCAAAACATTAATTTTTGTACTACTAGTAAGTGAAAAACGTGTCACAGAAATAATAATTTTTTAGCTTTTTTTGGTTATTGTAATTCTGAATATTGAAATTGCATAAGTCAACTTATTGGTCAGCCCCGGTGACCCTTCAAATCGGTTCCACCATAGTTATAAGAGAATTCCATAGTTAGGAAGCGAACAATAGCGCTATTGTTCTCCGGCTTTCGATGTTGAGATATTCGGTCCCAGACTTCCGAACAGTCATAAACAAACAAGATGGCGGAAATTTTCAGAGGGAAAGTCATACAGTTTTTGAGTATCTGGCTTTCTTTTAACTTTTAACTTGATATATGTTCGAAGTTCTGGTTAAATTCTTTAAATATTTTGTAGATTTATGTTCTGGGGCTACTCTGAGCTATTATTTATATTCTCTTTGGAGGAATACAAAAGGATACAGAAACTTTATTAACACTCTGCAATTTCCAGGGGTGCATGTCGCTAGTCCGACACTTTCTAGTCCGACAGTAAAATAGTCCGAATATCTAAAATAAATTTACAATTTGGAAGACTTTTTTTCCGACGTCACTTTTGTCCGAAAACTAAAAATTTTAGAGTGTCGAATGTTGAATAAGGGTTTTTCACAGAGATAATATTAATAAAAGTTCATTTTGACGGCATTTCGACACAATTAGAAATAAAGGACCAATCAGGGTTGTAAATCACTAAAGAAGGGTCGTAAAAACAGCTAAATCCAATTTCTTGACTCTTGAAATCCTCTCCTAACAAGCTTCCCAAACTTTAAGAAAAGTCGGGTTTAGGGGCCTAACCTCAAAATCGGAACGTTGGATTCTTATAAAGGATGTGCCTCCGATTCATATTTCGTTTTTTATATATTTTTTTTGACTCCTTGTCGGACAAAATTGTTGTCGGAATACTGACGCATTCGTCAAATCCAACGTTGTACATTTTTACTGTCGGACTAGAAAGTGTCGGACTACTGACGACCATTTCCAGGAGCTGCTATTTTGGTTTTTCCTATCCAAGTGTTGTGCAATTCGCTCTCCGTTTTCTCTTTCCCAGTTTCAATATATCATGGTTGATCTATAATTCAAATCTGAAAAAGTTTTATACCCTCTACCGAGATGATAGTTTATAAATTAAGTCTTTTAGCTTTTTTATAATCATTACATTGCATATGCATACATGAGGGGAGACAGTCTGACAGCAGTCTTTCAGCACCTAGATTTGTTATACTGAACACTGTCCATTTCTTTCTTTTCTTTTAGCTGTAAAATCAAAAGTATATGTTGGTGATTAAATTAAACGTTATATTGATAAAATTATAAAAATGGCATGCGCAAATCCTTCTTCTTCCAGTGACATTGTTGGTTTTGAAACCGTTTTGGATCTACTTGACTCAGGCTTTTTTGACCAAAACGAAGATATAATAAAAGAAATTAATTCAATGGAATCTGAGGTATGAAATAAAAGGGATAAATTGTCAAAATAGTATTTTAAATTTTGATTTTCATTACTTATACTTGGATATTTTATCATATTCATTGTTTTTTACTCTTTTTCTTCCTAATATTATATATATCAAATTCTGAACCTGAATAATTATTTTGAATTGACACTTTTTGTTCTTTTGTCATTCCTAAAATCTTAATGATTTTTGGGGTGGTTTGGGAATCACAAAGTTGTCATAACAAATAAATATTGGTTCAAGAAATCTTTCAGAAGACTTTGCTAATAAGCGATGGTGATTCTTTAAGTTTGCCCATAGTTATAAGAGAATTAGGGTATAGATGCCAAGTGACCCTTTCTAGATAAAAAGTTACAACAAATTTTTGGATACTTTATCATATTCATTGTTTTTTACTCTTTTTCATCCTAATATTATATCAAATTCTGAACCTTGGATTTCTTGATTTTTTCAGCTAACTGAAAATGTAAAACAACAGTCGTTCAAATGTGATGTTTGTGGAAAAATTTGCAAGACCAAAGGAGGCATAAGAAGACACCGTCAAGCAAAACACGTAGATATTGTTGCTATCGAAAAGGTGGAAGCTGAGAAGCAAGATAGAGCAGATGCAGCCAAAAAGCTTCATCCTCTGGACATCAGAAAATGCATGAAGGAAGCCAAAGATGCATTGTTGAATGACGAGTGTTATCCCAAAGAATTTAGAAATGGGTTAAATAGCTTTCATATTGGACCAAAAGATGGAGACTTTGGTGTTTTTGACATCATGTTGAATGATATATTAAAATTCAAAGGAGACAGAGAACAGTTTCTAGAACATTTTAAAACAAAAGTAATCAAGTCTGAGGCTGACATCTTGCCAAAACTTAAGATCCAGTTTACAGATAAAAGGCTTTGCACTTTATTCCTTTTTGATTTGGGGTCTCGGTGTTTGGCATGCCTTGTCAAACCTATGTCCCAAAATGTAGAAGTTGTCAAACCTCTCACAGAAAGAGAAATCATGGCCCTTCAGTGCTTATCTGGACATGTGTTTCACAAAATTTACACTAAATTAAGACGTAGCAAACATTGGGAGGAGAAAGCATTTCAAATGATGCTCTCCATACTACGAGCATTCAAAATAGACCCAACAGATGAGTACCGATATGTCAAGGCTCGTGATCGTGGAGGAATGTGGTATGTGAGAAAGGAAGCAGTTGAGCTTTTTAAGGAAGTAGAGATTGCTTTTCGTGAAGCTACAAACTCCCATGTTGCCAACATCAACTACCCTGTACTATTGAGCTCATGTTTTAAAAGTATGAGAATTCGAAGCTGGTATGACATTGTTCTTAGATGCCAAGAGTTCAAACCGGACAAAGTCATTGAAATGGACCTGCTGGAAAAATTAATTGGCTTATATTTGCGGATCAGAGCTCACTCTTATGCTAAAAACATTAAAGAGAAACACAAGTTTGCCAATAAGGCATCTAGCAAGCACTCCTTGAGAAATGAGCTTGAAAAGATTGAGAAGACAAACATTGAACACTAATTAGTATAAGTTTGCCTTGGTTGTTGTTCCTATTTTGTATTTCTTATTTTCGATCTTGATTAATTGAGATATTGTCTGATTAATGACAAAGTGTTGTGTTATTTACTGATTTCAATTAAAAAGAGTACAATGAAATTTATTTGCAGCAATTAAATTTTTCGTTGTTATTTTTTTTTCAAATATATTGAAAACCATTTACAATACCACACTGATTAATATACTGAATAGATTTAAAACTGCATCTTATATATTGGTAAATGTTACAAATCTGATAAAAGAGCCTAGTGGTGATGATTATTTGACCGGCACACAGGAAAATCAAAATTGTTGTTAATTATTAAAAGACTATCTACAGTTTTTTACATGAATTCAAAAAATATAATTACATGCTCTGGCCTTAATAGAAAATTTAAGAAAAACTAATTACTGTAGCTTGAGAAAATGCACCAAAGTCATATATTGTCGAATTAATTGTCACTGCTTGGCCTTTTCTTCAAAATTAAAATAATAGTAGTAGTTCAATATTTTGAAATATATACATGGTTTCAGCCCACTTTTCAGGTGCCCCCATTGCAGAATGGTGCCCCCGAGTTTTTTTGAGAAATTGCTTTGAGTTAGGTACCCCTATTCAGCCGATAATTTTTTTGAATTGACACTTTTTGTTCCTTTGTCATTCCTAAAATCTTAATGATTGCAAAAAATTAGCCCCCACTACTAACCTGGCCTAGGTGCCCTCCAGATTTCTGGGGCGGGGGGCTGAAACCATGATCTAGTACATATATTATATGAAATGGTAATATACTACAAAATGAAAGGCTATTGTACATTAAGATGTAAATTTTCGCATCAGTTACATTTTATCAACAACAAATACTGTATTTCAAAAATCGTAAATAAAAATGAATATTTCATTTTTCACAATTGCTACCACGGATAGGTCCATTCTCGAAACCATTCTTTATATAAGAATCATTAGACAAGACCTGTTTAACATTAGGAGCATCATTTCTTGCACCAATTGCCCTTTGTCGGCCGAAGTAGTTCTCTAAATCGTCCTGACAAAATTTTTCGGTGAGCACATACTCAAATCCCTGTCCTAGAAGATAAGGTACAATCTCTTTAAGTGAATTGATGGACATTTGTATACCCTCATAAGTAGGCTGGGACAGAAACATATTGTTTCGTTGTGTTGGTGTGAAATCGCCAGGCCTTTCATCGATACTTTTCCTCCAATCCTTCAAGTATTGAAGGAAATCATTGAGAAATTTCCAGCGCTCTATTTCCTTTTCATCTTCAGAATCTGCCGTATAAGGTTTCAAGAAAGGTTTACGTGAAGTGATGTGTTTCCTTTTGAATTGGACGTTGAAGCAATCGAAAAATTTATCAAACTGCAAACAAAAATTGGCAGTTCCTTTCGCTTCCTTTGGTCCAGATACTGATAAGGCGGCGCTTGTTGTTTCACTCAGGATTTGGGTTGCCAATTTGACACGCATCAAGGAATACGAGTTTAAAAGTAGATATGGTCAGATTTCAAGTGGGGTAAGAGTTGAAGGCCAAATTCGATGTCTTCCTTGTAAAGGTCTTTGATGTGACGCCAAATCATGTAGAAGCCTTAAAAACAAAACACAGTATTCACTATATGGATAGAGAAGCAGCTGACAAAAACCCTTTAACATCACAGAAATCTAGCTTGTGCTTCTAAATAAAACCGTGTAGACATATAAGTAGGGTAATAATGAGCTGTAGAGTAGATGTATGACAATTTACCTAATTTCTTTCTTAAGCTGGAATCTTCTCGACAAAGGTCAACTTATCATAAAATATCCTGATTAGTATTATCAGTACTTACCATTGTTCCACATAAATCTTGCTGACCCATCTTGACCTGATTTCCACAAACAATTGCGTGATGTCTTTATTAAGTGAGGAGCATCTGCAAAGAAGTAAATGTATCGTTCGGGTGCATATACATTGATGGTACGATAAACGACTTCACTACACTTGACATCATCTTGATCCTAAAATAATAAAAGTTTGGGTTTAAAAAAGTTTTGCTAGTGCATAAAATGTGTGGTAAATTTCAATTTGTGATTTTTCAGAATAATCTACATGTCTAATAGTACCAAGTAAACTAAAATAGAGGACTAGTTTTCAAAATGAGTTTTTTAAAGCTGTTTCTCTGCAACTTACCCTGTTCATTTTAGCAAATCGACGATTGGTTGAAGCTCCATCAGCAACTGTTGCAATTACTTTAAGCTGACATGATATTTCCAGTATGCTTACACACTTCCAAAACAAAGAATAGATTTGGGCAGATGAAGCAGTATCGGTTGCAAAGGTTGCAAAGCTAAACGAGAGTGGATTCATGACACTCTTCACAAGGAACACCATGACATGGGTTGCAAGTTTTGTTTCATTGGATATAGTGCTTTCGTTGATAGCAGTGTCTCCAAGGTCGAGAAAACCAATAAGCTTTCCAGTGCTGCGATCCCAAACCAGATCTTCTTGAACCTTCATCTCATCAATAACCACAGATATAAATTTTTCGCGTTCTGAAAATTTTTTGGTTCTCTCAGTTAAGTCAGCAACAATTTTAGGATCAAATCCTTGTTGAGGTTTGATATGATTCCGGTAGTTACGAAGTGTTCTTTGGGAAGGGAGAACCAAGATCCCTGAGCCATCTTTACTATTTAACCTTAGTTGGTCATATGCAGCAGATGATTTGGCTGAGATTGATAGGCAAAATTTGATGATATCTGGGTGGTATCTCTCAACTGATGATTCTTGTCGGTACGTAGATACTTTTGCTGTTCAGTCCAAAAGAGGCGCATGAAGGGGGGCACCTTGTCCTCAGGAATTCCTACATATAAGTAAACAATAATTCAAAATTATTGATCAAATACTTTTTAGTTTCACCATCAAAAGTTATATCTTGACTCAAGCCTTAACAAAATATATAACTCATTATTAAGTTCTTTTGTTAAAAAGAAAAAAGTCAAAAAATAAGAAAATAGCTTTTAACAAACCACTCGATGAAGTTGATACAATTATTAGGATTATTGCATGAGACTAACCTTCAAAGATATCAACCAGGTCGTCACTCAAATCTTTCTGGACTGGAACAGATCTAGAACATATCGAAGCTTTTAGTTGAGCAGTCAGCTTTTCATTTTGCGAAATCAATGATTGGATAACCTCCCTATTTTGTTTCACTGTTAAAGCTAGTCTCTCAGCTGAGGTGACTGAAAGGGGAGCTCTTGGTGCTGCAGGAGTGGATGCAATTTTTCGTTTCTTAGCTTCCTGCGATCTTGTGACTACACTAAGACTTTGACAATGTTGACATGGACCATCGGTATGAGTCAAAATAGAGCATTTGCTTGCACGAATGAACTTCATCTCGCTGACAGGCTGACAGGCTTGTGAAGATGATAAATGATCAAAGATAAAATTACGTGGAATGATATGATGTTGCAGATGATATGCTTTCTCAGGTTCCACCAAATTAACACCTGAAAATTTAAAAAAAATAATTTTTTTCAATATTTTTGACAAAAATTTTGATTTTATATTCCTAAGACAAGATCTAGGTGTTAAAGAAACCTATACCATTCTGATTGACAATTACTTTGAGTCACTGTATAAGATATCACATGCTGGATAGGGTCAAGATTAATAATATGTCATTAGATAGATCCTAGAAATAATCTGATAATAGCATATAAAGGCATGACTTATACCTTGACAAACTTTATATCCTTCAAGCTGTCCCAAAAAGTTGGTGAGAGTCATCTTGCGGAATGAATTCTCTGGTAGAGAAGACAAAGGAAGCATCCATCCAAAATATCGCACAACAATGTTCAAGCTGGAGTTAGTAAAAATTTCGAATTCTGGCAGAACAAACTCTTGATTTTTCTTCTACATAGTTGACATAAATGATGAGTGACCATGAAGGAGGGAGGCTCAACTTTTCTACCCGTTTTACAAAGTTATCATAATCTTTGTATGCTGGTGGTGTCGGTATTGACAATGCTGCTTTCTGCTGTTGGGCTTGTACCGTGATTCGTTTATTGATTGATGATGTTGATCGTTCAGGTTTTGGAGCCGTTTGTATTGACTTCTGAGGGGCATGCAATGTAGGGATTGCACCCTCTTTCAGTGCTTTCCGAGATACATCTAAAGGAAATAATAACATTTATAATCATATTTTACCTAATTTTTATTAGCCACAGCATCTACTTACTGTAAGATTAATATGGACTTTTGTTTACTAAATATCAGCCTGTCAGCCTTTAATAATTTAGTAATACCTTTAAAGAAAAAGGAGATAAAAAGTGCACTAAATTATCAGAGGGATGTGATTCTTTTTCCTTCATTAGACTAAATCTGTATAAAAATTTTAGAGCCTTTAGGAGTATGAGTAAGAGTATGTGAAATACTTACAATGCCACATTGAATCCTCTGTGAAATGCCTTGCACAAATACGAACTCTGTCGTTGTCAATTTGAGCTTGGAACTTTTTGTCTACCTACCACTCTATCCTTCGGCTAGTTCGAAACACGGGTCACGGGTCACGGGTTACGGGGCACGGGGTACGGGTCACGGGTCACGGGGTACGGGGCATACAATTTACAGACCGGAAAAAATATAACGATATCATGACGTATAATTCATAACACGTACTACATAACCATGACACATATAATAGTACTAATACTACTAGTATAGTAAGTCTGAAACAATTATATACTAGTAATAGTATTATCATGAAAATTTTTAAATAATATGTCACCCACAAATTTTGAAAAAATGATATTGAATGACAAAAATATTGTCAAAATCATGAAATATAAGGCCTCTGAACCAATTTACAGCAAAATGTTTTTTCATACTCAATAGGATGCTAATCATGTGACTGGATATAGATTGACATGTTTGAAAACGATTAAATGCTGCAAGATAGTGGTTTTAGAGATATGAGTATAATTACGTCATTTTTATTAAAAGTTCATAATGGTAGGTGGAAAATGTTGACACATTTATAAAATACCATTATTTCTACGTTATTATCCATTAAAATTATATTCATACTCAAGGTGATGGAGGGGATATAATGAGATATGATTTAACAATAGCCGTACTATCATTTTCTTGAGAAAGCTTGCTTTTCAGGCGATGAGAATTGTAATATGTATATTACTTACGTATAACATATAACATACATATAACACTAAAAGTGTATTATTGATAATATAAGCTTATTATATGTATGTAATATGTTGCGGTGTTTTCTGGTCTGCATTATACACGACGCAAACTTCGAAAGCACGTGGAAAGCACGTGGTTAGGTTTTAGCGTTTTAAATAGTCATTCGTAGATAAAATACCTTAAAATTGATTTTTTCGATAATTTTTAGTGTTTTTAAAACATTTTCTGTTTGAATTACTTTGATCTGAGCTGCCCCGTCACCCCGTGCCCCGTAACCCGTGCCCCGTAACCCGTGCCCCGTGACCCGGACCCGTGACCCGTGACCCGTGTTTCGAACAAGCCGCTCTATCCTTTGTGATAAAATTCAAAACTGCTGCCCTCCATTGCTTTGTTTTAAGATCACCTTGGTCTTGAGGCAACTTAAAAATAGATATTCCAGTACTTCTGGAGGTTCTGCACCCAACTACAGAACAGTAGTCTCCAGGCATTACCAAAATTTAGAAAAAAACAACAAAATAATTCAGCACATAATCAGAATAAGGCACAGAATCATTGCAAAATTTCCGCCATCTTGTTTGTTTATGACTGTTCGGAAGATTGGACCCGAGCAACATCAAATTCAATAACATCGGGGCCGGAGAACAATAGCGCTATTGTTCGCTTATAACTATGGTTCCACGATTTTTTTTCCAGCATCCGCAGCGCATTTGGATTTGTTTTTTAAATCCGATTTCGGATTATTTTTGGAAAACAAGTTATCGGTAAAACTTTGGCGCGAAAAATATTTTCTATTGGAAGAGAAAAGAAACACGTCACTTCTACGATGGCTCTGAAAGCGGTTTTATTCTCTTTTTCAAAATTTCTCCGTTCCTTTTAATGAAAAGGAGAAGTGAAATATAAAAGGTGAACTTTTTTCTCCTTTTAATCAAAAGGTGAATTTTTTTCTCCTTTTAACACAAAGGTGAATTTTTTTCTCCTTTTAACACAAAAGGTGAATTTTTTTCTCCTTTTAACACAAAAGGTGAATTTTTTTCTCCTTTTAACACAAAAGGTGAATTTTTTTCACTTCACCTTTTGACAAAATGGAAATGGGAATTCTAAGGGAATGCGCACGTGTGTGGACAATCATTCGTGTTGAATATGAACAGTACTAGCTAATAGCCAGGCCATGGCATGATAACCTTTATTAGATTTCCCAGAAACAAAACGGACCGCATTTAGAGTGAGGAAGGGAAAAATGAAGTAAAGCCGAATGATAGAAGTGAATCTCCTATGTAGAATTTGAAGCAAATTGTTTTCTACATAAGTTGCGCGGGCCGCATGGTTTTCGTTTGTCTGTACACAAACCCAATATCTATAGTCTAGCAAGCTAGACGACTAATTTATACATATTAGAAATAAAACAAAAAGTAATGGAGGGAACAATTTTAGTCGTCTAGAAACCTTTGTGCACTAACTCCAAACAAAAGAAAAGTGTCAATATTGCAATTACAATTTTTTCCTGCTCAAGATAATTCTTGAGAAAAAAAATATGTGTGGATTTGTGTATTGAAAGTTTTTCATTTGAGTTGATTTCGTTTTGAGAGTTTGTTGTTGCTTGATAAATTGTTTTCTCACTACGCAAGTTTCTGCGTAGCTAGCCCCTGTATCTATAAGGCTGGAACACCGGATTCTTCCAGTCGTTTATACAAACTAAATCCCGTTTTATTATTATTATTATTGGTGTTATTAGTATTACACGTATTATAAACGACTCCAGTCTACAATATCTATGGCTAATTTCAAAATTCATTGGTACGCTACGTTAATCGTGAGATACGCTCTGGTACAGAGTAGGTTTTCGTACAAACGCCAGATTAAAGATGGTCCGAAGACATCGGGAAATACTAAGCTTTTCCTCATCAACTCACGATTAAGGTTAAGGTTAAAATTCAAGGCTAAAGCTAAAATGCATGACGACTAGTCTAAAAATCCAAATCCAAGCTATAAAAAAATTCTCCTTTTGACAAAAGGCGAAAAAAATTCTCCTTTTGACAAAAGGTGAAAAAAATTCTCCTATTGACAAAAGGTGAAAAAAATTCTCCATTTGACAAAAGGTGGAAAAATTCTTCTTTTGACAAAAGGTGAAGTCAAAAAAATTCTCCTTTTGACAAAAGGTGAAAATAATTCTCCTTTTGAAATTCACTTCTCCTTTTGTTAAACAATAGTCGAACGTGCGCAACGCACTGGGCTCAACTTCAGTGCCTTCAAACTATTCATAGGCCCAATTGTAGAACCCCAGATATTCACCCAAGGAACAAGTGTGCAAAATTTCAGCCAACTCGAACAATTTTTGAAGTCTCCAGTCTGCCCCAAAGTTTTGGCCTCGTTTTGGCGAAATCTCGCCCCCGGGCCCCAAAAATCAAAATTTTTGAAAAATAAAAGAAACACGTCCTCAGATAATCACCCAAGGAACAAGTGTGCAAAATTTCAGCCAAATCGAACAATTTTTGAAGTCTCCAGGCTGCCCCAAAGTTTTAGCCTCGTTTTGGCGAAAAAACTCGTCCCCAGGCCCAAAAAATCAAAATTTTTGAAAAATGAAAAAAAGGAAACCCAGATATTCACCCAAGGAACAAGTGTGCCAAATTTCAGACAAATCCGACCATTTTTGAAGTCTCCGGGCTGCCCCAAAGTTTTAGCCTCGTTTTGACGAAAAACTCTCCCCTAGGCCCCAAAAATCAAAATTTTCAAAAAATAAAAAAAACACCCCCAGATATTCACCCAAGGAACAAGTGTGCCAAATTTCAGCCAAATCCGACCATTTTTGAAGTCTCCAGGCTGCCCCAAAGTTTTAGCCTCGTTTTGACGAAAAACTCGTCCCCAGGCCCCAAAAATCAAAATTTTTAAAAAATGAAAAAAACACCCCCAGATATTCACCCAAGGAACAAGTGTGCCAAATTTCAGCCAAATCCAAGCATTTTTGAAGTCTCCAGGCTGCCCTAAAGTTTTTGTGACAGACAGACAGACACACACACACACACACACAGACAGACATTGTCAGATTGTAGCTCAACTGAAGTTGAGAATATAGAACCTATTGTTTGTTTTAAAAGGAAAAGAGAATTTGAAATGGAGAGGAAATTCTCCCACAGAGCCATCGTACACTTCATTTATTAAGATTTGCGCATAATATAAGAATAATAAAAGAACACTATGTAAAAGAAGAAAGTAGTAAAAATGAAAATTTTTTGTTTATTCAATAAATTGAAAGAAGCTACATAATGCATTGTAAATAAATAGAGAGTATAAAAGAAAGTTTTTTATGATTGGTTTTGAGGCTTTCTTGTCTGGAGAGAGTTTTTGTGTGTTAGAAAGCAGAGAAATGAACGTCAAAGTGTGGAATCATCATAACTTTTGATTGAGTTATCGAAACTGGACGGAATTTTCGACGCAACTTCCTCAATATAAAATGCCCCTACTCATTCACATTATACTAGGGGCCTACTTGGTTCAACACGTCATTTAAATCAAACTGACAAATGTGACGAAAGCTGCAGTGAACAGTGAACATCGTTTAAGACATTCTAACGAACAAGTTTAAGATATTCTAACGAACAGATTTAGGTGAAATTTCCCGGGGGTTTACTTAGGCAAAATGGATGCGAACCATAAGGGTACCTTTTTTCAGGCCTCGAAAGTCTCTCAGAGGGGTATAGTCTGATTCGCAGACCTATACTTCCTATAAGAAACTTTATTCGCTAGAGGATGAGCAGAAGCCTAAGAGGGGTACAAATTCATAAGTTAGTCTTTAAAATGGTCCCAAAATCACGAAAATCGAAAATTTTTCTCTAAATAGGACACGATTTCCAGAAATTTTGACCAGAAGTTTCAGCCAAAATGAGCTTTTCAACCTCTTTGACTTTAACAACGAATTAGGTTTCTTGATTGTACTTCCTTCTATCGTTTTAAGCTTATTGGGCTGACCTTCCAGCGCAGCTGGTTTATTTCCATTAAATTCTAGTCTTGAAATCCTTTGTATTTCACATCCCTGTCTCGATGGTTTATTGAGATGGTGGTGTTTAAGTGCAAGGGAGACCTTTTGAATAGGCTAGTTAGAGGGGGATCATCTTGCAAAATATAAAGCCTTTTAATTATATAAAATTATTTGGCACAGATCAAAGACTTTTACTGAAGTGAAACTTTTTTGTTTACTGTAACTAGTCCACACCCCAGTCTCACAGCCCGGTGGAACCTTTTTTCCTTAGGGGCTCCTTAGTGGGGATAAAATTTCCTATTAAAATCCTAATCAGGATGGAAATTCTTCTGTTCCAAAATCCAGTGGGATGGTTTTGAACTCCAATCTTTTAAAATTGAATTATGAGTGGTGGGGATTAAATTCTAGGGTATTTTTCCTCCGGGGACAAAGTTTCCCAGCGCATCTGTGACATACAATGCCGGACAAAAGGTTGTAGACAAATGGAATTTCAGTAAAAAATGATGAGAAATAGAGCAAAATGACTCTTCAATGTGTCTGAAAGGGGATGGAAGTTAAGAAAAACACTTTTGAAGTCGTTGCATTGCTTTTGAATTGCTTTTGAGGGAACCACAAGCAAAAAATCAGCGTTTTGATACTGGTGTAAGCCAGTTAACCAAGCACTTGTGGTTTGCCCTTGCGGTTAGACTGCAGTGGGTGACTTTGTAAGACTTAGAACAGCTTTGGATAGGTTTGGAAAGCACCCAGAACCTCTTGGGAACTTGTCTTTGATCGATATTGAAGTATTTTGCAAATATTGCAGAAGTCTACAAACCTTTTGTCCAGCATTGTAGTGGTGTTATGTTAGTTCTTTCGTTAGATTAAGGGGTGTTTACAAAAAATTGCAATTTGGAAAAAGTTTTGGAATGTTCGAAATTTAAAATTAGAAAGGTTCGAAAGTTCTTAAATAAGAGTGCTATCTCTTGTTTAACTGTACTCGTGAATTTTAATTCGAAAGCTTTTTCACATGAATTGACACAGATGTGGAGCAATCTTGGTAAGAAAGAGGAAAAGAAAAACCTTTTTGCTTATATCAGCGGAATATAACAATAGGAAGACACTGTCCTGATATGAAATATGTGTCTGATATGAAACGGGAACACTTATGTAAAAATAAAACCTTTCAGGTAGACAAGCTTTCCCGAGCAAAAACGATTAATGAACTTTTCATTGAATATTCTCAGAGAGTAGAGAAAATAATAATGGATTAAAGGAACATTTTTTTGTATAAAGTTCCTCAAGTTCGTAGAAGTAAACGTGTTTGTATAAATCTCTAAAGGGTTCGGTCTTTCTGGACCTCAGTAGTTCCCGGTTTTTTGCAGGGTTTAATTTACGGATCGATTACCTATTTCAACTCACAATTTCTAGTGTAGTATGACCCTATAAATTTAAATATTTTGCTTGCAACTTGCGAATCGAGTGACTTGCCTGGATCGCTTCGCAATTCTTATACATATACACTAGTAACTTCTTTCCCTCTCGTATCTTTTCTTCGCGATCTCAAGAGGGTTGGCAAACGATATCATCCACCAGGATGCATCCTCTCTTATTTTCCCCCTATTTTCTACTTTCCTATCTTCTATCCTGATTTTCTGACTTTCTCTAGTGTTTCTAACTGTTTTCTAAGTATTTTTCTGAGATTTGACCGTACCGGTGAAATTGGTCTCAGACCCCGGCTCGAACCACCAAATACAAGCAACCTTGGTTTACAAACCCAATGCTTAACCGCTTGTCTAGGTCCGCAGATTGAAAAATTTCACTTGCATCCTGGTGGATGATATCGTCTGCCAACCTCTCAAGAGATACGCGGATGCTCTTAGATCGGATGGCCAAAAGTCACCTTCACGGATCGCTGATAGTCACCTTTCCGGGGGTTTTGTTGTTTGGAATTGCTTAGGTCAGGATTTCTAGTAACGGCTTGTCACTGTGCCGGGTGCATACTCGGCGCCTTGGGCCCCGCAGGGTTGCAAGTAACGGCTCGAATTTCAGTCAGGTTTAAAAAAGGGGTACTTTTACCCATATTATAATAATATTACCCCCGTCTTTTGCCAGTTCGGTATAATATGTTATGAATTGCGTAATTCTGCTGTGCGACGATGGCTCATAGGATAGAGCGCTGGCGTCCGAAGCAGAAGGTCTTTCTTTTATCTGGCACCCGATGTAGAAATTTTCTTCCGACACGCTAAAGCTTAGCCAGTACCTTCCCACAAACCAAATTTTTTCTTTGTTTTATTAAATCGCGATAAAAAAGCGGTTTTCGTCTGACAGGCTAGCTAAAGCTCTGAAGGTCGGGAAAATTTTCAACATCTGGAAGAAATACATTACGGAATTTCGCCTGACCGCGTAATTTTTTAGAAAAATGGGCCCGAGTGCAATTTGGACAGGGAAGGTGTCATGGCCGACAAAATTTGGGTCAGAAAAAACTTCAAAAGGTTTCACGAAATAAATTCAAATACAAAACTTTTTGGAGAAGGAATCATGATAAATATTATCATTCTTTTCACAAGGAGGGCATGTAGAAATACTCAAATAAGTATTTTCCTTCTTTAAACTGATCACAGAAGCAAAAACAAAGTAGAAATAACATTGTACACAAAAAAAGCCTGAAAGAAGAGAAAAGTCATAATCAGCATCTATAAATAACACTAAAAGAAAAACTAAAGCTATAGAAAATGAATACTAACCCTCAATGAACACTTTTGTGAAGTTTAATAAAGATTTTATCCAAAAAACTTCAGTTCTGGAACACTGAAGTCGGTTTGTCGGTTGTCGGCCGGTGGACAACAGTTATATTTGGAGGACGGTCTAAGATAGATAACAACATGAAAGTTACTGATAAAAGCCTAAGCCCATAGGAACATACCTGCTTCAGTTTCTTTGGTCTTTGAATGGTATAAAATTTGAGAAAGTGCAGAAAAAACCCGGGGAGGTACTAGGCTTGCGAGCTGACGGGGGGGTGCCGCCCGACTTTCGAACTTTGGACCCTTACCGGGACTAAAAAGGAGAAAACAAAGGAAAATTTTGGGAATTTTACGACCCTTAGCGGGACTAATTTGACCAATTTTGACCAAATTTCGATCTTTCAGGGTGTAAAAAGTAGAAATTTTCCTTTTTTTCCGACCCTTACTGGGACTGAAATTTGATTTTCTGATTTTTCCGACCCTTAGCGGGACTTTGGAAGTCCAAAAAAGGTACCCTTAAGGGCGGTACATACCGTACCCTCCATTTGCCTAAGTACCCCCCCCGGGAGAAAAAATCAGCCATATCAAAACAAACAAAAACAAAAGTTATGATTATCAACTTTTATGTGGTAGAAACACATTTTTTGGGTTGGTGCACATACAGAAATTACACTGGATACTAAAACTAATATTCAGGGAGTGATAAGTACAGTTAAACTACAAAAAATCCATCAAAAGAAACCAAAAACAACTATAACAGCACACATTTTTTGAAAGTTACATCAGCCATGTTGTTTGTAATTTTTGCCGATATACTCATGACGTGGTAACTAACGACAGTGATTTGACGTTCTTTTTGAGGCGCCAGATCTCAAAAAAACAATTTTTGAGCGTTCAGCACGGCCCCGAAAATGAGGGCTAAACTTATGTCGGCACATCAATGGATGACTACTATTTCTCTCCGATGGTATATTGGCCCGCTCCTTTAGAGCTTTAGCGTGGGCGGCCGCCAATACGCCATCGGAATATCAGATAAGTCTTTCTTTGGTGGTGGTTCGAATCCCACTCGGTGCGAAAATTAGACTGGTCGAAATTGATGGACAAATGATTGACAGGTATGAAAACTCAGTCAGAAATGAGAAACTAAGTCTCAGAAACTCAGACAGTCAGAAATGAGAAAAATAGGATAAGAGATGGGAAAGAAAAGAAGGTGACGATTGACCATCCGATATAACATCTTCCCAAGAGAAATGGAGAAATCGAAAACGAAACCCCGCGGTTTTTCTGATTACAATCCACTTCACGCTCAAGTCCAGTCGCTTTCAGCTAGGCACGAAGAGCGACCTCATAGATGAACGTTATCTGGTACTCGATGTAGAAATTTTCTTCCGACACGCTATAAAGCTCTGAAGGTCGGAAGAATAATATGTCAATATTGTGTTTTAGTTTAGTATTATTTATTGACCCTGACTGAAAATAAATAGAATAGGATAGAAAATTAGACAAAATACATCATGACCATTACCATATATAATAAATTATATATATTTTGATAAATTATAAATGACATATGTACCAAATGCTGCAAATGTAATGGAAAAAATAGGAATAAAAAAATGAATAAATATGTATATGGGAGTATAAAAAAAATCAAAAAAAATCATGAAATTATTGTGTGTAACGCGATTTAAATTGATTAAACACGATCAATTAAAGTCATTATCAGATGTCGTGATCGATATAGCATCGTCGCTATTGATAACTTCAACGTTAGGCGGAATCACAACAGTGCGCTTTGGTTCCTCTACATTCTTAAGTACGACTCTTCTCACATCATTTGAATGTGTCTTTGCTTTCCTTGTTTGTCGGCCAAAGGTGTCTGTAAAATTTTATTTGCTTCTTTGTTCGGGTTTTCTTGCCCATGTTCTAGGAAAAGAAAGGAAAAATTTATTATATGGACGAGGTGCAGACAGGAACAATGAGAGCCGCTGAGACCAATGATAGATATTGGTAGTCCTTATGGAAGATCAGCAGATCTCGATGTATCGCTGTCTGGTTTTTCTAATCCTTTTTGACCTTTTTGGTTGTATTTCTTCCCTTGCCTCCTCCTGCGGGAGGATGGGAACATTATTTGGAAGGTCGACTGGAATGTCAAACTGTTGCTGTGGGAGTATTTCTGTATCTTCAATGAGATTTCTAGCAAGTTCCTCAGCGTTGTGGGTAATTGATGGTAGTTCGTCTTGTTGCTTTTTTTCAGACATTGTAGGCTCGTAGTGATTACACTTTTTGACATCATCGAGATGCCGCAACAGAACTCGGTTGGAATCTAATTCACTTAACAGAACGTTTTTCTTTTCTTTATTTAATTCACAAACCAGGAATGGAGATGGTAGAAAAATCGGGTCAAACTACGACCTCCTCGTCCAGTCTCTCACAAGAACTAGGTCTCCAGGGGTGATGTTTGACTCAATTCTGTATTTGGATGTATTGGTAGCATCCTGTCGAATTTGTTTTTTTTCTTTTATCCATCTCCCTCGCCTTAATTATCTCTTCTATACTTGATGGTTTCCGAGGAAACTTATCCTTTAAACCATCTCTAAAAAGAATGTTGGCAGGTGGTAACCCTGTTGCTGGGTGTGGGGTCTGACGGTAGGTCTTCAATGCTTCCCTTAGAGCCTCAGCCTCATTTTTGGTAGTGCGGTTATTATTTTTCATAGTTTTCCCAATCGTTTTCATGAACGTCTCCGCCGGATTTTGGCTTGGGAAATGGGGTGAAGAGAATCTTGTGTTTGTCCCATGATTATCAGTGAAGGCCTTCATTTTTTTGCTGTTGAAGGGAGGCCCATTGTCCGAGATTTGGGTTTCTGGGTAGCCATACTCGTCGTATATTTCTCCTAGCGCTGGAATAATCTTATCAGCTTTTGTGGACGAAACTAGTTTGGCAGCAGGGTATCTAGACCCTATATCCTGTACAATCACTACATGCTTTGATGATGGCATTGGGCCGAACAGGTCCACAGCTACGGTCTCCCAGCATCGCTCAGGCACTTTATGGCCAGTTATAGGCTCTTTTGTTTTCTTGTCGACAAATATGGCACATTCATTGCATTCGGAGACGAAACTTTTAACTTTGTTGAACATATCATGAAAGAAAAAGTGAAATCTAAGTCTTCGTTCAATTCCGCTTCGACCGGGATGCGAACCTCTATGTGCAAGACTAATGGCCACATCGTGTAACGATTTTGGCAGAACGATTCGATCTTCTTTGAAGATGATGCCATTTGCAACGATGGTGAGTTCTTTGAGTATGGACTTGAATCTCTTAACCTCCCTTGAAACCCCGTCTGGAATTTTGGAATATCCCTTCCTGAGATACTCTTTTATTTTACTCAGAGTCTCGTCTTTGCTTGTTTCCTTTGCAATTTTTGCTAAGGTGATTTGGTCAGTTATTGGCGTTGTGTGAAGCGCATAGAGGAGGTTGTTTAGTTCGTTGCATTCCCTCCTTTGTTCAGTAGGTAAACTGGATAATTCTCTTGCGTGTCTACTCATGTAGTCCACCTGATTAAGCGAGCCTTTTTGGTATTCGACGATGAAAGGGATGTCTTGGTGGTTCAGTTTTATTCTTCTGGTCCTAATTGAGCCATTGCGACGGCCATTGAATATGTGCACCAAAGGTTTATGGTCTGTGACCACCTTGATGAGAGTGGGCGAGCCCACAACATATTCTCTGAAACGCCTTAGCCCAAAATCGAGGCTGGCAGCCTCCAAATCGAGCTGTTGACAGTGCTTCTCTGAGACACTGGTAGTTCTTGATGCCAGAGCAACTGGCCTGGATTCATTTAATGAAGGACCTTGCGCCAATATGGCACCCAGTCCTGCCCTGTGCCCATCAACAATGATGTACGTTCTAGTCCCTGGATTGAAATAGCGCAGCAAGACGTCTTCGCGAAATGATTCTATTAGTGCATAAAAGGCATCATTATGTTTCTTCTCCCACTTAAACCGCACCCCTTTCTTTGTTAGTTCCCTTAAGATTGAAGCCTTCTGAGCAAATCCCTCGATGAAGTCAGCATTGCTTTGCATCATGCAAATGAAGCTGACTAACTCCTCTTTGTTTGCAGGAATGGTCAAGTGATTGAGTGCTTCAACTTTCTCGGGATCAAGGCGTATGCCATCGGCGGATATTATCATACCCCAAAATTTTATTTTTTTGGCTCCAAATTTACATTTCTCTTTGTTTAATGTTAGGCCTTTGTCTTGTAGAATGGAGAGTACCTTTTCAACTATTTTCACATGTGACGTTTCATCATCAGTGGCAACAATTATGTCGTCATGGATCACGTGTACCTCAGGAAGATTAGCAAACAAGGGTTGAAGGGCTGCATTTAGTTCACCTTGTGAGGGCTTTAAACCCATGACCAGCCTTTTGTATCGATACAGCTTACCATTCATGTGGAAAACTGTTAAATTTCGGGCTTCTTCTGCTATTTTAAGCTGCCAGAATGCTGATTTTAAGTCAAGCTTGGAAAATACTTTTTTTCCTGATAGTTGTGCTTTTATATCCTCTGGTCTTGGGATCGGGTAGTTTGATGATAGCAAGGCTTTATTCACATTTTTCGCATCAAGTGTGATCCGAATATTTCCATCATCTTTTGGTGCTATGACCATATTAGAAATCCATGGGGTCTGTTGACCAACTGGAAGCTCCTCAATCACATCCTGCTTTATCATGTCGGTGACGACTTCTTCTATGCGACTCTTCAAGTGGTAAGGGATACGCCTTGGAGGCTCTGCCACTGGTTTAACAGAATCATTATGTTGGAGCTTTACAGTATAATTCCTTAACTTACCAATTCCTTTGAACAATGGTGTTTTGGAAGCAATGATTTCTTGAAGATGTTCTTTCAGTGTACTATCTTTGAGCTCAATCATCCTGACTGGCATTAGCACCTCTGGAGTGCGATTGAATTTGACAATGTTCAATTGGCTTGCTTTGGTACCAGAAAGGACGGACTCGCATGGCTCCTTTATAACGTACCATTGAACTGGGACAGTTCTATCGCCAAATGATACACTGCACATGCTTACTCCGATGGCTGGAATGGATTGACTTTTATACGGCTTAATCTTCAAATTTGTATCACACATCCTCTCTGCAATGTTCCATTTCTTGGCTGTATCTAGGCTGCACACCGATATTCCTGCGCCAGTGTCTGCTAGTACCATGTTCAGATGATTGTTGATTAGTACCTCTGTTCTGAAGTCCTCGTTGTTTCCTTTTGGGTGGGTGATCTTAAAGAGATTGACATTGTATACTGATGTGTTTTCATCCTCTGTTGGTTCTGATTCCGGCATTTCGTTCACCGCATTTTTCTCATTGTGCTTGCTTTTGCAGACCTTTGAATAATGGCCCATTTTATCACATTTGCTACAAATAGATGTCTTTGCAGGACATGCTCTTGCATGTGTGATGATATCTTGTCTCTTCCCGGTTATTCCACAGAAGAAACATGTTGTTGGTTTGTTTTTGTTTGGGGCCTGTGATGGTGTCTTCGGATTATGTGGGTTTTTTCTGGAGTATTTCCCATATAGCCTATTGACGCTTCCTTCGCCTGCAATTTCCGATGCTCCGTGGACTGCGCTTTCGAGACGCATTCCTTCTCTTCGGAGTGAGTTTAGATCCCATGAGTTTTTCAGTGCCTCCTCTCTAATTTCTCCATTCAGTGTACCAATTATGATTTGATCACGGACTGCGGTTGTTGCACCTGTACAATTTGCATTCTCACATTGGAATTGGCAATGGTTACTTTCTTTTTCAACGCGATTGCAGAAAGCAATGAAGGCTTCATCCTTAACTTGGTGTAAGGACCGGAATTGAAAATGCTTGAGGGTCAGGTTTTCTGTTGGTTTGTAATAGGCATGCATAGCTTCTTTAAATTGTGTCCATGTGGCTTCCTTTCTTGCCTTTTCTACTGGCGAGGTCATCGTCCAGTCTTTTACAAGGCGTCGTGAGGAATATATTCCAAGAAATTTTGCCACCATGTTTTTTGCCTTCCATTGATCGACGATTGCATCGTATTCTTCAATGTTGGGATTCCTGTTGCCGTTTCCCAGTTTCCACCTCTGCAATGCCGAATCTAATGACACTTTAGGCGGGTCCGGATACATTGCTGCATACCGCAATTCATAATCAGAGGTGAATTCCATGAATGCCTCGAGCGTGTCATCCGGATGGCAGTCAGGGTCAAAGTAGAGTTGCGTTGTGTTTGAATTCATATTTACAGACCTGGCTCCTTGGCCAGGTGGTTCACCAGCCGTTGAAAGCTGAGTCAACAGACCTGATACTCAGACCAGGTGGTTCACCAGTTGGTGAAAGCTGTATCCCCAGACCTAGTGCGCTGACCAGGTGGTTCAACGGACAGGTGAAAGCTGTATATGAATGCTACAGACCAAACGTTTGCCTGGTAGTTCACCAGTTGGTGAAGACTGTAGATTGAATTGACTTACCGCTTGGGTTGTGGAGTATTCCTGTTGCCATCAGCGACTAATAATTAATAAGATGACTTACCAGATTGTAGGTCTGCTGCTTACTAACTGGATAGGGATCGACTTGTTTGCATCAACTGAATGATCACTTTATCTTCCTCGCCAAGAATAATATGTCAATATTGTGTTTTAGTTCAGTATTATTTATTGACCCTGACTGAAAATAAATAGAATAGGATAGAAAATTAGACAAAATACATCAGTCGGGAAAATTTTAACATCTGGAACCTTTGGGTTACCATAAGGTTTCTCAGGCAGCAGAGATTTTATGCTAAAGTCAGTCGGGTGCAACCGATAGTCAAGCAAAAAGTGTAAGGACAGCTAGACACGACTGTGATGCAGTACATCAAACGATGACTACTATAGGTCTCCGATGGTGATATTGGCCCGCTCCTTCAGAGCTTTAGCGTGGGCGGCCGCCAATACACCATCGGAATATCAGATAAAGATGAACGTCTAAACTACTGACGACGGTCGCTCTGCGACCATTGAGGCGGTACATACCCTGAGTATCAGAGGTCAAGTTTTCAAAGAGAACTACATCCTCGCGGGCCTTGATTTTGAATTTGTAGCCCCGAAGGGGCTAGAGATAAATCTTAAACCTTTCTCAAGCAAGAAAAAGTGAAGCCTTAAGTTTTCCCCGCATTTAGGAATTTCGTTTGAAAACACACGGGTCACGTGTTCTGGATAAGAGGGCTTCATTTCCCATCTTATAGTTCTAGCCCCTTCGGGGCTGTGCAATCAATAGGTCATTTCACCGTCGAAATAGATCATGGATAATCAGGTCTGATTGCGCCTCCACAACAGCATTTTCAAAACTTTGGACCAATAGTTAATCGTCATTAGCGCGCAGTGTCCCCGATTACCCATTACGCTTTGCGACAGTGAAACAAGGACGCTTGTATAGCTTTGTTATAGAAGGTAGTGTTGGATGTGAGTAGTAGGTAGCGAAGGTTGTGTGAAATGACCCATGGTTGCGGGACATGTAGGATGTACCGTTGCAACCTCGTCCCGTGTATTCCAGGCTTTATTTACGTTACTGATTGAAATCAGAAAATATTATTTGGCGCTATCAGTAAGTATAAAAAAGCTGATACTCCCGGGGTGGGGGTGCACAGACCTTCTGAAAGGCCGACGAGGACGAGCCGCTAGAGTCTGAAAAGTGAACCCTGTCAGATATGAATGATTGGTAAATTTGGTAAATTTTCCTGCAAGAAAGAAAAATCCCTGCCCATGAAAGTGGCTGATGGCCAAAGTATTAAGAACAAAAATTAAGAACGTTTTAAAGGACGTACTTATAATTTATCTTCCAGTTGATCACATTTATCACATAACACAAAATCAAGAATTCATAAAAACTTTCGACTTTCAAGTGAAAAAGATTCAGTACCGCAACCCGAATTCGTGTTCTGATCCAGCAACACTGACCGATACTCGGATCAAATCGGACTAACGTTATTATCCAGATTCAGATTTCTGAAATCAGTCGAAAAATATACTCGGGTACATAGACCTTTTCATACATTACACCACGAACATCACTTGCCTCGTATTCAAACAATTACCATGGTGATTATGTCCCTTGAGACATAAATTGATTTTTTCATAAATAGAAAGTAGTTTTAATAAAATCCGCTGGGAGTTAATCACCATGGCAATAATTTCATAACGAGGCAAGTGATGTTTGTAATTTATAAAAAGGTCTATTCAAACCACTCTTACCTTAATCTGGCACCCGATGTAGAAATTTTCTTCCGACACGCTAAAGCTCTGAAGGTCCTTTAGAGCTTTAGCGTGGGCGGCTGCCAATACGCCATCGGAATATCAGATAACTCTTACCTGAGTTAACAACTTCGAGTACAACTCTTTCGCCTGGCGTGGTCGATGATGGCGATTAAAGATCCAAAGCATCAATCATAAAGGGTGGCTATGATAACAATCCACAACTTATCGCACAAACATCGCCTTCTGAGATCCATTGTAGCAGCTTTGTTGACAAGGATAAATAATAATAATAATAATTTATTTACAACCACCCATTACTGGGTAAGGTTGGACATAGAGTCATGACTCTCGCCCATGAGGCCTATTCACTTCAGAGAGTTACGTCTCTATGTCGAGCTATCAAAAAAGAAAAAAAACTTCAAAATTATTTTTTCTTGCTTAAGGCAAGAGTAAAATATTGGTTTAATGAAACATTTTTAAACTCCATAGCTCATAACTCATAAAGGCTCTGTAAAAAGACTGCATTAAGTATAGTATTTTTAGAATTATAAACAATTGTACAAAAACAGGATTGGTTTATGATATCCAGAAGACTATTGTAATTAATTGACATCAAAATTGGTTAAGTAGAAATATACAAAATCCGTTACAACGATCAAATGAGAGACTCAAAAGAAATGTCGCGCACACGGGTTAGAGCTTTGGGCGGGAATTTGTCCACACAAAAGCCAACTGCGCCGCTAAGGGTTGATGTGTGTATATGGGTTGGGATGGTAGTTTTACACATCTCTTGTGCAAAAGAGGTTGAAATTTCATAGTATCTTTGTCTTAAGGGCTCTGACCATAGTGAATTTTTAATATATTTGCCACTTGCAAAATATAAAGTTCTACTTGATGAACCCACAAAACTGTGGCATGTTATACATATTCTGTTAGGCCAATTATCAGTGAGTCTGAAAATGCAAGAATCGTAATGAAAGAATTTGATGAAGACGAAAATGAAGACTTTTGCGAAGGAGAGTATTTCAACTTTGAAGTGCTTAGTTTCGGCGAAGAAAAAACATTTTGAAAAATTTTTGCGGTAGATGGTGTATCTTTAATCGAACTAAAATTTGTTTTAAAATTTTCCTAAAAGCTTATTCGCTTCAAAATCTTGAAAAAAGTGCTTTTTGACCAATTTTTCATCCCAATTTTTCATAGACAAACAGCCATAACTTTTGATGCATATATACAGAAAAATTTTCCGAAAAATTTAAAACAGTTCAATTCTTTGCAGACAGTTTGATCCTGAGATCAGATTTTTTGTTGATTCCACACGATTTACCCCCGTCTTTCGAGGTAGCAGTAATGTTCCCTTTTTCAAAACACTGCTTTCGATTCTCGAGACAAGTTTTGTTTGATAGTAATTAGCCTAAGTGGGGGTCAATTACATCAGTCATTAGGCTAGACGATGATACATAATTAGATAATTAATTCCCTCAAACACATAGCCGCTTTTTTCATCAGGAACAAAAATCGTAATAGGATATAATGACTTTATATTAGGATAGTATGATTATAATAGGGTGTCATATGGGTTAATGAGGGTTTAACCTAGACTCTTTGTCCTAAATTTGATAGTCCTTACCATTAAATTTCTTACTCGTCTTAGACTACTTTAATTAGCCTATTTCATAGGATTCCGTGCATCTCTTGTACACTTTTTAAGTTTGTGGTAAGTGGGCGACCTGAAGACTTTTCTCAGGCTGTCTACCCGGAGATAGGGGAGGGCGTTATTCCTTTCCCTTGCTTCTCCACTTACCCTTGATCTTCCTCCTCTTTAATTGATGAATATCAAGCTAAGAAATATTAAATTCCACTTCAGGAATCCTTTGGTGCTCAATCAAGGTTCTCTACTCTTTCTTAGAGTTCTAAACCAGATAAGCATTGTCCAGACCCCAAAAAGTCTGAATCCCGGACCTCTACAGATATGCTTCCTATAAGAAACTCTTTTTGCTAGGACGTAGAGAATGAGCAGAAGCATGATCCTAAAATAAAGCTCAAATTCTACCGGTCGAATATTAAAATTCAAAAGATATTACAGTAAGCCTAAAACAGTTCTTAAAAAATCGGTACAAGCTTTGAGTTTCAAGGGGGGAAAAATTTTATGAAGTAACCGATGAGACTAGTTATTCAGGTCTGCGTGTGATTGCGCTATACCCTTACGGAAACTAAATGCTCGTATTCCATTGAAAACGAATATAGAATGCATTAAAATAGAATAAAATTCTAGGTTCAAAACTTTGATGAATTTCTAATTCATTGGGTATCAAAATGTATTTAAATTCTAGACTTTAAATTACATATAAATGTATAATAAAAGATTACGTTGAACTTGAGCAAAGAAAATACAATTCAAATGTTGTTTCGATTAAATTCATTTTCCATTAACCTTTTTAAACGTAGTAAAATTATATTTTTAATGTGAACCACGGATTCACTAAAATAAAATGCAATTCAGATGCTCTCACATATAAAATGCATTTTTCATTCGATTTTTTAAACGCATTTAAACTAAATTTTTCGATATGCTGATGAATTGACAAAAAAAATGCAGTTCAAATATTTTTAAAAATAAAATGCACTTTCCATTCGATTTTTTAAACGCATTGAAACTAAATTTTTCGATATGGTCATGAATTCGATAAAGTAAAATGCAGTTCAAATAGTTTTACAAATAAAATGCACTTTCCATTCGATATTTAAACGTATTGAAACTAAATTTTTCGATATAGTCACGAATTTGATAAAATAAAATGCAGTTCAAATATTTTTAAAAATAAAATGCACTTTCCATTCCATGCTGTTTTAATTTTTTTTGCTGAAATTCATTTTTTTCTAATTTTTTAAAATCAAAAAATAAGTAGTAAAAAGATAAATTAGTAAAGATTAATACCAGAGTAAATAGTCACGAGACTAAATGCAACTCATATATATTTTAAGTAAAACTATAGCCAGTCTATTCGGTATTCAGAAAAGAGATAGAATGATTAATGGTACAGGGATTACCAAAAATCTCCATTTTCACCTATTTGAATTCATTGCAGAATGGAGATTTTTCGCAAGCTTTCAAATAAAATATTACCAAAATTCTTGAAACTTAATTGAAATCCCATGTTCTTTCTTTCAGTGTAACATCCTATTTCAAGCTAACCTTTTCCGTGGTGAAGTGAAAGACCCAGCATTTTTGTAATCTTAAAACCATATTTACCACAAAAGAATGCGGCTATCGCGAAATCGCACCCTTACAATGAAGATCGTAATCGTCAAAAATAAGGCACGCTGATGACAGTACAGTATTTCGCCATCAGTTTTAAATCTTTAATCCATGTTTATCATGTTTTGTTAAATCTCCTCTTTGATTAACTCTCTCGCAGCTGTTCACAAGCTAGAGGAAACAGCCCCTAGAAACAGACTCGGCGGGACCCCTCCTCACTGGAAAAAGCCGCCAAAAAATGGTCCCGGTGATAAAAATACCCTGAAATTTCATCCCCATTGAAAAGCTACAAGAGCTCTCATTGCCGCTCGGAAAAAAACACTGAGACACTGAGGCCATCCTCACTGGATTTTTGAGCTGTAAACATTAGAATTTGAAATCCCCACTCATTTAAAAACAAGCGGTTTTCCACTCCCATTGGCATAGCTCATTTTATCTTCACTGGCTAAATAACTTTAACAGGGTCAATGAGACAGGGGTGTCAGGAAATGGATCTGAAAATAATATATAATGTTATATGTCATTGAATATGCTATTTTTCATGAGTTAAAAATTACAGTTCATTATGGTAGGTTTCAAAATTAAATGATGTCAGAAAATAGATAAGTACTTTTCAGGAGTTCTGTCTTTTTGAGAGCACGACCAGTGCACGAGTTTAAAAAAAATCAAATACAGCTTTTTGTGCACAATGCAGGGCGGGTCGGGAAATCATTCAAAATTTTGAAATTTTAGTGACCCAGCCGCCCTCACGATTAACAACGAAACTTTTTTTCTCTGAACCAGATAAACTTTCGATAAGTTTTTTATCGGACAAAAACTGAATATTTGTCTAACAACAAATACTTTGAATATTCGAAAAAACTTGGAAAAGCGAGCGCGTAGCAGCCATTTTAGAAGCTCTACGCGCAAGATAACAGAATATGTTAGCTTTTAGTTGCAAGTAGCGCATGATCCTGAAGTAGGACGAATTCTTCCGCAAATTACGAACAAAAGTTTTTGATGTTATTATTATCACATATCATAGTATTTCACAATAATGGCGCAACTTTTTTTCTGATTCTAATCATAAGTTTTTTGTCTGACAAAAAATCTAGGGTCTAATTTTCTGTCTTACTTGTAAAAACGAGACTAGCACAGTATTTCCATGGATTTGTAGGTTGAGTTAGTTCACAATAATAAGGACAGAAATTTTGTTTTTATCACAAAGAAAATATCGTTTTTGATTTATTCTTCAATGCAGAAGAAACTTAATCAAAATTGTAAAAATTTGTGACAATTTTTTTACGTTCAAAATTCTTAGATACGTTTAAAATACATTTATTTCTTTCGAATAATTTGGGTAAATTGCTCTGCTCCATTGATAATTGTATCAAGTATCAATAAAAAAAATATTGCATTAAAAGCATATTCGTATCAGCACCGTAGCAACCGAGGGCCAGAGTCTCTGTTCGCGCCCAATAATCTCTTTATTCAAAAATCGTCTTTTAAAGGTGGACATTAAAGAAAATATATTCTTTTGCTTGAATACATTGATTTTTGGTGTATTATCCAGCAATGTAGAGGTCTAACCATGGTTGGTTTATCTGGTCACGGTGTCACTAAACTTCATCACCCTCCCCTCTCTGATTTCCAAAATCTACGGCACTGCGTAGATTTTGAGGTAAAAAATTTTGCAAAAATTTACAAAAATCTTTTTTTCTCTCAACCAAATCAATTTTTCCTGCACTTTAATGCCAAATTTTAAGGTAACGTTTTAGCGAACGTATGGTAATTTCTAGTCCAGGCGCCCTTAGATTCTTGCATCATGTGGGCCAAGTTGGTTTGACTAGTGCAAGAGTGAAAAATCGAGAAAAGGCGTCAAAAATAATTTCGACAATGGATGAAAAATATGCTTAATCAGGTCATTCCTTTTAGACCTCCTACAGGGGCTGTACAAAAGGGATGAAATCGAAATCATTTATAATCACTATAAATCTTCTTGACATATCTACTAATCGGGTGTAGGAGATCCTATAGGATATAACAATCCAATTAGAAAGACGATTTAGGAAGATTTGGCACGATTAGACTTACAAACATTCCCAGATATGCATTGGAATAAGAGTCAATATATGGAGTATTCGACTGATAATGCAAGGTAACCAATAAACTATCGCGTAAAGGTGTTTATATAAACATTTTTAACATACAGTAAAGTCTCCTTAACTCGAACCTCTAATACTCGAACAAGCCTCCTTGTCCCTTCAGTTAACAATGACTTATAAGCCAATTCGAAATTTCCTTAAATTATGGCGACTCCACTGTACTTAACTTCATTTTCTATTGGTTGTAGACTTTCTCTAATTCGATTTTCAAGGGACCAACAATTTTCTTCAAATAAGGAAAGGATTCGAATTACGGAGAGCATTCAGGCGACTTCCATATGAGGGGACCAATGTTTTTGCTCAAATTGCAGAAAGATTAGAGTTTCAAATTAGAGAGAGAGTTGACGGTATAAACTAAATCTTAGATCAATGGAATAGGAACAATTTCCAAGGAATCAATAAAAGTCACCCAGGAGCTTTAAGAAGTATAATCTGGGCGTATACTGCTCCAAGTTTTTTGTCAAATTTTAAATGTAAAAGTTCATAGTTGCAAACACTCTTTTTTATAAGGACATCCAAAATCTTTGAGGCCTTTGGATGTTCTTAGCATGTACAATTTTAAGCCTAAAAATGTTCTGAACATGTTCTTATTTTCACTATTTGTGAGTAATTTTTTCCATTTTCCTAAGAAAATGGGTGTTTTAAAGCCCACAAAACGTTTAAATGTTCTTAGAATGTAATTGATATTTTATGGCCAAGGCCAACTAACTCATCGTTAACCAATGTTTAATCTAATGATTTAAAACACATACCTCGCGTTTCCATTCCTTTTTACATAACCCTGACCCATCATTATGGAATGGTATTGAAATTATCACTCAAGTTCTAAGTGCTTTAAAATTCCAACTTAAAGTTATATATTGACAAATTAACCGTGACTTTTTTTATTCACTGTAATGATATGATACATGCTAATTTATGAATTCCCACATAACAAATTCTCATGGTTAACTCTTTCCATACCCTCACCAATTAATTCCATGCCTTGAAGTATGGTATTTGTCGGTCGCCGTAGATTTTTTAAGGACCTAATTCAAAAAAGTTGGACGATGAAGAGAAGCTTTTGGAACAAGCTTTCCAACAAACACAAACATGACCTATTTTGCTTTTATCAAAATGCAATTTTTCGAAATTTCTTGGCATCAAAGGAGCAAAACCTTTCTGTATTCAGTGGGAGTACCACAACCCTGAACACATCACCCTTCCCTCATTTCTGATTATCTTCCAACTAAAAGAAAAGCAACCCTCTTTTCCCTGGGCAACTCCACTTACCCTCCATCATTCTCTTTAAATGAGTACATGAGCCCCATCAAAGGGGGTGGGTATGGGCCCCTCACTTTTTTTTGCAGAACACTCCTATGTCCAGACGATCTCAATCGAACGGAATTGACGATTGAACCAATCGAACCAAATCGAACGCAATCCACCGATTGAAATTCGATTGTCGAACGCAATCGAATCTCAATCGAACGTCAAAATTCTGGGTAATATTCGATTGGTTCGATTGTTGTTCGACTTCTTCGATCGACTGGTTCGATCGTCGATTCCGTTCGATTGAGATCGTCTGGCTTTATTCTTGCAGCTTCCCAACATGCAAGCTCTCAAACATCACAAGCCGAATGAAACTACTTTCGATTTCCCATAGAAATTATGCGATGAACAATCCGGGGGTCAATGAATCGGCGATCGAACGCAATCGAACGCAATCGAACATCAATCAAACGCAATCGAATATCAATCGAATCTGAAAATTGCGGTAATATTCGATTGAGATTCGATTGCGTTCGACAATTGAATTTCAATCGGTCGATTGCGTTCGATTTGCTTCGACTGGTTCGATCGTCGATTCCGTTCGATTGAGATCGTCTGGCTATGTAAATTACTTTAAACAGACAAATCAAATCATAAAACAGTTTTCTCCCCAATTGTTTTGAGGGTGTAAAAAGTGTAAAATTTTCTTTGTCACCTAACCATGGTGAAAACCAACTGTCAACCATGGGCGACATTTTTTTCGTAAATATTGGACCCCCCACTCGAAATGGCTCGCCGGGGCCCATGTAGAATAAAGTAGTGAGACAAATTTTTGACACCGTAACACTAGTGACCATCACAATTTCAATAACATTTAAAACACGCAAACTTTTTGTATCATTATTAAAGATTTTTGGCATTCTTGAAGATATAAGGCTTTAAAACCTCTCTGGAATTTTGCATCTTACTGTCACAAAAATAGTACATGTCATGCGTGTCATCAGCATATTTGGTATTTCCTGTTCATTTAAACCCAGTTGACAGAAAAGGTTAAAACATCGTCTATCTAACGTCTATAACAACAAAAACGTTACTTAAACGTTGAAACAACGTTGTGCATTAAAAGTTTTGGTACACTTAGTACGGAGAACGTGAATAAGAAAGGAACTCAAAGCTGTGTCGTTTCATACGGCGGTAATCTGAGCGGATTCTCGAAATATTTGGCGAATGGTCAGGTGCCTATTTATATACAGTGGAGAGTCTTCATAACTCGACCATACAAGGGGAACACAAATATGTTCGAGTTAAGAAAATTTCGAGTTAAGAAAATTTCGAGTTACGGAGTAAGGTTTATAAGATATTGTTGATATTGACATGGGACCATAAAACGTGTTCGAGTTAAGGAGACATTCGGGAGACATGTTTTTTTAAATAAAAACAAACTATATAAGAACATAAGGCTTCGATGGCCAAAATATTGAGAACAAGTTAAGAACATTTACAAATTTTGGATGTTCTTATAAAAAAAACGTGTAGCGGTTCGAGATAAGGAGACTCTACTGTATAAGGAATATGGTTTAAAAGCAATACTCTCCACCATTGAAACTCCTCCTCAGCTTTGCAACTAGGGTGAAACATGGGTGAATAAACGGCATACAAAAAGTCTTTAATATCTCACGTAACAAGGATTACATGAAGTCATGTGTGGAATGCTGACTTAATCTTGAAGTTCGTACAGATAACATTTTTATGCCAGGAGAGTTTTAAAAGAAGAATGTCTAGCACCAAAAGATACATAAGCCCCCCCCCCAGCGGTAACTCTGATCACGATATCCCGCAATTTTTTGTCTTCAATCACGATCACGCAAATCAGCAAAAAAAAATGGACAATCACGCATCCCTTTGAAAAAGTCCAAATCACCTATCACGGCTCATAAATCTTTTAAATCACGATCACGTTTTAACATCTCATCACACAAACACGAAGAAAAAATTTTCAAATCACGTAATCACGCTGCAAAAAAGTTCCACATCATCACCAAAACCGCTTGGGGGGCCTCATACATTTTAATGTCTAGACATCGAAAAAGGGAATCTTGTCACAAAAGATCTTACTATCATAAGTCGGGCTCGATAGCCCTTACACGCAAGCCCCTGAAAATAACTCGTTTGGACTCACCAATCCCGGAAAACCAGGGATGAGATTTAGGTCTCCTGCTGCAAAATCCATCACGCATTTTGGTGAGATTCCAAAATGTAAATCTTCCGGATTTTGGAAATTTTCTTGGCCTTCAGAGCTTTAGTGTGTCGAAAGAAGCTTTCTACACATCAACATGGAAATAAATTGTCCGAAAAATCGCTTATGAGAATACGGAGGATAAACTGCTGAAAATGTGGAACGAAGTTGACACACAACGCTGAAAAAAAACTAACAATGTAGTGTTATTATAGAAACGTTCCGATAGCATTGTTATGACGTTCATTGAATGCTTAGAAAGCCTACACATACAATTTACAATTATTCTTATAAACATAGAAGACAGGGGAAATGTATATATGCCGTCACTTTTGTTTTGACACAGCGTGCCGGGATAATACTTCTTTAGAGAAAGTGTAAAAAGGAAAAATTGAGCTGGTTTTATAAAAAATTCATATCTCTATAAAGACCTTTGTGTTTTGAAATGAATGCTATGCGTTGGTATTATATAAAATAGATGCTTCTAGTTTTAATTTCGTTTAAATTGATTTGAATTGGTGTGAAGTGTGGTCGGTTTGGTCGTTTGGTTGGGTTGTCTTGGCGTGTCTTGGTAATCCGCCTGCTTCATTGACGCGGTTATAATTTTCTAGCTGGTAGGGATAAAATGAAGGCACTTTCTTAATGCAGACGGAGGGGGTGATTCGGGTGAGTGGAAAATCGTCATGATTGAGGGGAATTCTAAATTACAGTTGAGACTCTATAACTCGAACACGCACGGGGAACACAAATTTGTTCGAGTTAAGGAAATATCGAGTTATGGAGTAGGGTCTATAAGGCAATGTTGACTGAAGGGACGAGAAAACTTGTCCGAGTTGTAGGTTCGAGTTAAAGAGAATCTACTGTATATAATTTACAGCTTACGAACACAGTGGAGATTTTCAAGGAGCAGTAATTTCTCGAAATGACGGTAAGAGTTCAGTGCAAAGGGGATAAAATTTCAGTGTATTTTCCCAGTGTGGGGTGTGGTAAGGTAAAAGGATTTGCCATAACGTTGTATTTAAGTTGAGCGCATGGCTGTCGACTATTATTTGGATAAATAGTTAATTACTTTGGTCAAGTCTGTAAATCAAGAAGGTTTGTTGTTAAACCTCAAGACTATTTCAGCCTGAAATCCACCAAAGGTTAATTCAAAAATTGTTTATTACTTTCGTAGCTAAGTCTGTCGGATTTATGCAATTGTTTTAACAAATACTTCTGGTGAAAAAATAAATTTTCTTTACGGGCATAACATCACTTTCCCTTAACAATGAAAGTTATTTGAAGATTTAATTTACAATACTCCTTCCTTCCCCTGGAGATCATCCAAAAAGTATTCGTAAATTTCGAAATATTAACTTTGAATACTGCCGCAGATACTACCATCTTTTTATCAAAATTTGACGAGCCGCATTAATGAAGTACGAAACACGTGTCTGCGGATAGATTTATCACAATTTATAAATAAATTATTAATTATCACGCCAGAAATAATTACTTGAACCTGATTTCATCATTAGCAGGTATCGTCAAGGAACTGCTTTCAATTAAAAAATGAACATAAACAAACGAACAAATCTTAATTACGACTACCATTAAAAAAGAAAATTCGGTCCAGGAACCTGCAGTAATTACCTTTAGTTAATTGCTTTTTATTTTGCTTTTTTTTATTAAAACTAAGACTTGTCTTCCTAATAGGAAGAATGCTTCTTTATTAGCTCAGCTTATAAAAGTGAGGATCAGGATAGAGACTACCCAAACAGATAGTAATTGGATTATGTGAATTGCTTTTGGAGAGTTCTTTTTGGATTTGTGATATTTGTATTGAAATTTCTATTAGGAATTGATTCTAGCCAGTTTAATTTGATTGTATTTTTTTGGGGGTTGTCATTGTAAAGTTTTTGACTGGGTTATGTAGTTCATATGATCTGGACTGTTGGATGTGGCACCCTTCAGGCATCGGGGACAGCTTCATTTTGCCAAGAAGTGAAAATGAAAAAGAACTTTTCATAATATGTATTAAAACAGCCCCTTCTCTCAGACCCGGTAGTATTTTTTGAGCCAGTAAGGGTAAAAATAACGGACCAAAACTCGATGGGGCTTGATATTTCAATGCCTTTTTATGGCTGGCTATTTTTTTCAGGCTAGAAAATTCAGTGGAGACGAACACAATTTTACAGTGAGGATTTTCAGTTTGATAGTAGTTACCATTTTTGGTAGAAATATTGATTTAATTCAAGCAATTTTTCAAACGTCAAAAACACGAATTCAGACAGAATAACGTCATCGCTTTTTCAAAAACTGTCTATTGCTAAAGCCTCTTTGTTTTGAAAACATAGAAAGATAAGTCATGGTTTAAAATTATTTTGTCGTCTTCAGAAGATAAGCGCGCCCATGTCAAATGGATGACAGATGTACTAAGATAATTGCGATGGTAAAGATTGCTGGAATACCGTATTACTTCAAATAAACGCCCGGGCGTTTATCATTTTTTGGTTTTTAGTAGAGGGTGTTTAAGTGAAGTAATCTGTATACCAGATATCAGTATCAGGAATTACTTTATCAAATATTGACGTGCTCCACCTTAGACGTAGATTAATACCGAGCGTACGAGAAATACACTTTTTATAAGAACAATTTTATAAGAACAATGAGGCTCAAAATCTCCAAAAAATAAGAACAATTTAAAATCACTGCTGAGCCTGAAAATACTCAATTTCGCGAGTAATTTAGGGGTCAAAGTAGTAAAAACGGCCAAAATACCTCAATTACATTATAAACCGATAAGGGTAAGAACAATTTGAGGCTCAAAGTGACAAAAAATAAGAACAGCCGAGCCTCAGCAAAATTATACCAGTTCTTATAAAAAAAAGTGTACTATGTAGTATGCAAACTGGGCAAGCTAAAACTTCCGGGATTTCAATATAAAGTGGCCAATTAGAACATTCCAATGTCAAACGAAGATTTGATTCTTCAATCGTTGCAGTTTTACCATTTTGTAATCTTGTTTTACGATGTTGGATAATAAAAATACTGAATCTAATTCTGACAAAAAAAAACGTTTGAAATAGCTGGCATTAGTAGCTGTTACATGAAATATAGTTGGAAACGTGGGAAAAGAATCGTGTTATGTATATTCGACTAAACATGCTCTTGCAGTTGGAACTTTGGAGCTACAGCGAACTCTCGCTCATTCAAACTTCTACTTTTCGAATCTTTCTATAATTCGAACAAATCTCAGTTCCTGCCAAGAGGAAAGCTTAAATACTTTCTATAATTCGAATCTTTCTCTAATTCGAAGAAAATATTTGTTCCCCTTAAAATCAAATTAGTGATAGTCATAACTTATATTTGACATCTTTGGTGGGAGTTTTGAGAAATCTAATATTTACTGAATGTGGGTACATCGAGGTAGTAACCATAATGAATAGTGCTGCTATCTTAAAATAGGGATTGGGCGGGACCCTCTAATGTACCAACAATGCGTTTCATTTCATCTCGCGGGAAAAGGAAGTTTTTCCTTCGTTTAATAGGTTTGCCGCGATCGCACACGTGCAAAAACTACACATTCCAAGTTCAAAAACGTAAGCGTTAGTTTATTTCGAACCCATCTTAATGGGCTTGCGGTTTATCAAAAGTGATTTTAATGAATGCAGTTGACAGACAATGACCTGTCATGCCAATTTATTTAATTGACGGCCTGTTCTATACTTTCTATGTTAAAAGGCATAATTTGAATGTACTTCCTGCATTCCTTTTCTATCTGATCAAACCTTTCCTTAGGAAGATGACAGGAAAAATGCCTTTCATTGCAGATAAATACAGCAGCAAAGGTTGATGTGTGATTGTAAATTTTCCCTGATGGGGGGGGGGGTGGGGGGGGGGGTACAAGGTTTGCAAGGTGATGGGTATTTCCTAACCAACGTTCAAAAATCGATTCTTTGAGAGACTGGATTTCGAACATTTCGCCCTATTTTTGACGGTTTTATCGTCCTTCGAGAGACTCTTTTTCCCAATCTTCAGCCCAAGGGACCTTTATGGTTCACATATAAAAAACATCCATTTTGCCCAAGTAAAATATATCGTCAAATAGTAGACCCAATCCATCAGCTGGCAAAAAACGTTATTTCAGTACTTGGCTAAAGTTTTATGGACACTTTCGAATTTGAATAGACGTTGGGCAGGTTAGGAACCAAAGTCCGATAAATTGGCCTTGAAGTAGAAAGGATTGTAGACAATTACTTTTAATGACTTAATAACTTCTGATGTTTGCATTGTGGAGACACGGGGTACTTTTACGGGGGATTCCGGTATAATAAAAAGGACTAAAACTCTCTTCACCGCATCCAGTCATGAGAAGTTACAACTAGTTGTAATATTTGATGATCAAACAAAACAAAAAACATGTTTTTAAATTTCTTCTGACACACTGTCACTACTATGGCCTACTATGATGACCTTTTTTTCATTCATTTTAGTAATTGAGATTGTAGGAAATCTATATTATAGGAAACTTCAAGAAGGTTTTAAAATTTTAACGTCTAGTTAGGGTCTAGGGTTAGGGTTTCATTATACAGCTTACTCTCAGTAATTCGAACCTGACCGGGGAATGTTCGAATTACAGAAAGCATTTTTAAGGGTTTCCCCTAAAACGAGTTCAAATAATATTAAGATTCGAATAATAGAAGTTCGAATAAGTGTACTAACTTTAACATTCAATAGTTTTAGAGCACCAAATTTGTTTAACAAAATAAAGTCAACTTTCTCAAAATTGAACCTCTATTATTCGAACTAAAGTATAGGTCCCCTCAGGTGGAAAGTCGTTTAAAATACTCTCTTTAATTCGAATCTTTTTTCTAATTTGGAAGCAATTTATTGGTTCGATTGCAGATCTAATTAGAGAGAGAGTCAACTTTAACCTTTATTTCTCCATAGGAAACAGCCTTTTCCAATTCTAAACCCTAATTTTTCCTACTACACTTTGATAGTGGAGTCAAAGATGATTTGTTTTAACTATAAGTAGGGGTAGGGGGTAAAAGTCGGTATCTTCAAATCTTCTTCGCCTGGTGTTTTTTCTGTTCCATATAATGATAGAAGACATTTAAAAAAAAAATAATTCAATTTTATGCATTTTTGACGAATTCCAGCCCAAAAAAACTGCCCGGGGGGCTTTTTTACCGAAAAATCAGCTTTTTTGAGTTTTATTCTTCATATCTCTTCCAAAACTTGCTCAAATTCAAGATGTAGTGTTTTTTATGAAAGTTTAACCTATTGTGAGGCATTCTGCGCAATTTTTAAGGTCAGAAGTCCAAAATTGGCTGAACGCCCCTGGGGGTACTGATTCGCACTACAGGCAAAAATTGGAAAAAATGGCATTTTCTGGCCTTTTCAGGCCTGTAAATATGTCAAAACTATTGCAAAATCTTTTTTTTTCACTTGTTGTACTAAATTTTATGAAGAGAAGAAACAACAAAAAACATATTGGATTGAAAATTGTGCCCGTTGGAGCCCTAAACGAGCTGTTTTAAGCCAATTTTGGGTAGCAAAATGCTTTTTAAGGCCAATTTTGTAAGTTCATAAACTTTAAACTAAATGATTTACACGTCTGAAATTTTCAGAGATGGAAGTCTTCAGTAAAGTCTTTAAGCAAAATGAATTTCAAGATTTTCACTGTTTTCAAAAAATCATAATGGCGTCTTCAAAAATCGCTTTTTAGCAAAAAAAATCATATTTATCAAAAATAGCATTTTTTAAAGCAAGATTCTACAAACTGAGTTTAAATGCTGACTGAAATTTTTTTTGCAGTGATAGTACTCTGGAGATACTCCAGGGAAATCAAAATCATTTGGGTCTGGGATGCGTCCATGTCCCCCATTATGGAAATAAAATCCCTGCTAAGAGCCATTTTTCATGCAAAAATCTAAATTTGGACTGAAAAAATCTCTAAAATGGGCCCGAATTTTCTTGCAGTGATAGTATTCTGGAAATAGTGCAGGAAAATCAAAGTCATCTGGGCTTGGGATTAGGGTATATCCACCATTTTGGAATTGAAATTCTTGCTAAAATGCAATATTTCAATCAAAAATCCAATTTTTGACTGGAAAAATTTTAAAAATGGCAATAGACATGATCCTAAAATCTTTTTGCAGTGATAGTCTTCTGGAAATACTCCAGGGAAATCAAATCACCTAAACCCAAATGATTTTCATTTCCCTGGAGTATTTCCAAAAGACTATCAATGCAAAAAGATTTTAGGTTCATGTCTATTGCCACATTAAGAGCAGTTGTTAAGTCAAAATGGGATTTTTGCTTGAAATGTTGCAATTTAGCCAGTTTTAGCACAGATTTCAATTCCATAATGGCAGATATACCCAAATCTTAAACCCAAATGATTTTGATTATCCTGGAGTATTCCCAGAAGACTATCACTGCAAAAAGATTTTAGGTTCATGTCTATTCTCATTTTAGAGATTTTTTCAGTCCAAATTTAGATTTTTGCCTGAAAAATGGCTCTTAGCAGGGATTTTATTTCCATGATGGGGGACATGGACGCATCCCAGACCCAAATGATTTTGATTTCCCTGGAGTATCTCAGGAGTACTATCACTGCAAAAAAAAATTCAGTCAGCATTTAAACTCAGTTTGTAGAAGCTTGACTTAAAAAATGCTATTTTTGATAAATATGATTTTTTTTGCTAAAAAGCGATTTTTGAAGACGCCATTATGATTTTTTGAAAACAGTGAAAATCTTGAAATTCATTTTGCTTAAAGACTTTACTGAAGACTTCCATCTCTGAAAATTTCAGACGTCTAAATCAATTAGTTTAAAGTTTATGAACTTAAAAAATTGGCCTTAAAAAGCATTTTGCTACCCAAAATTGGCTTAAAACAGCTCGTTTAGGGCTCCAACTGGCACAATTTTCAATCCATTATGATTATTTTGTTGTTTCTTCATAAAATTTAGTACAGTAAGTGAAAAAAATAAGATTTGCAATAGTTTTGACATATTTACAGGCCTGAAAAGGCCAGAAAATGCCATTTTTTCCAATTTTTGCCTGTAGTGCGAATCAGTACCCCCAGGGGCGTTCAGCCAATTTTGGACTTCTGACCTTAAAAATTGCGCAGAATGCATCACAATAGGTTAAATTTTCATAAAAAACACTACATCTTGAATTTGAGCAAGTTTTGGAAGAGATATGAAGAATAAAACTCAAAAAAGCTGATTTTTCAGTAAAAAAGCCCCCCCGGGCAGTTTTTTGGGCTGGAATTCGTCAAAAATGCATGAAACTGAAAAAAAGATTTTTTAAATGTCTTCTATCATTATATGGAACAGAAAAAACACCAGGCGAAGAAGATCTGAAGATACCCCCCCAAAAAGTTACTCTACCCCCTACCCCTACTATAAGAATAACTGTAGAAAAGAAGCAATAAAGAAATTCTAACGAATTCAAAAATTGACTTACTTACCACCAGTTAAGGTGCTAAGTCGTGAAATAGTGGCTGCTTGGTGAAGAAGTTAACGGTCGTTGGAATTAAGTATATCAGTAATATGGATATCGGTAGTTGGTCCTAAGAAAAAGTTATATCGAAGATTTTTTATTTAAAGTTGTATTGATGAACAGTAGAGTACGACACTTTTCTTCCAAGAAATATCTTGAGACATTAGAATTCTAAACATTATTGCAAGATAAAAATCCGTCCCTCGGACCCCACTATCAGTGTTAAGTCTAGAAATGGCCTAGAACTCAACGCTGACAGTTGGGGAAACAGGGACCATGTGAAGTGTCTCAGATATAAATTGGGGGATTGTAGATCCTTGAGACTCAAGCAAGACTGAACAGGAAGCATTATAGCTTGTTAGTTAAGAAAATACATCTGAAAATATGACAGTTTCTTGGTTTCCAAACCTAGAAAATAGTCTTTAATCTTAGAACCAACGAGGAGGGTTTCCGGTTTTAAGCCAGCTACAATCTTTCAAGAAATATATTGAGAATTCCCGTTATTTTGACGTTTTTCGAGATTTAAAGTTCAGGCGAAAAAGTCGATTTTGGGCTATCTCTTTAACTTAATCGAATATTTCAATTTGGGAGGGGTTGGCAGACTTCCAGGCTATATTCTGAGCCTTACTGGACCATTTTTGAACTTTTGGATCCTCAGAAGTCTTAAGTCTAGCGTTAAAACTCAGAGTTAAAACTCTACCCTTCGAACTTACTTTAGAGCACTTACAAATCGATTGTGGTTTCAAAACTTCCTGGGGAATTTCCCATTTGTCTCAAATATTTCTTGAAGGATTGTAGTTTAGCAAAGGGTTTGAAGATGTAGTTTTGTTTCGGAAAACAACAAAATAGCAATATTATGAGTTAATTTGATTTGACAAATGAAAGCATTACCGACTGTTTTCTTAACGTGTAGTAATTTCAACCTGAGGGGTATAGTTGAATAACACTATTCCCAGAAGGCACATAACGTTGTTTTAACGTTCATCTAACGTTATATGGACGTTGTGAAAGTTAGATAAACGTTGAAACAACGTTGTGTGTCAGCTGAGTTATCATTATACATAACAAGGAAGGAATCGTAGTTGATTGGATCAATATAGAACCTCCCATCCTTTTAGAGATGGTATTAAGCCCACTAACTATCTTTCTATAAGGAATTTTAAAAACAGTTTGTTGTATAGTGCAACCTCTCACTAGTTGGTTTGCATTATTAAGTTAGTTTACAATATATTATACACAGCAAGTTATGGCACCCCTTTATCCTAGATAGGGGTTCTTCAACAAGACTTTTTACAAAGTTACCCCTCTATTAATTATTTGCAATTAAGATTTACCGCGGGGAAGAATATTTTTAATCTAGAGACTTTATTGCATTTAGAATGACACGATATAATTTATTAGAGATTAAGAGGCCACCCGATGTAATTTGCGCATGATTGCGACCGGCAGAACATTGAGGTATATGGTGTTTGATCTGGGCTATTATCCAATGAAAAGCATGATCAACAAATTTGTGAGATTTTCGTGATTTCATTAAAGTGTAAAATTTATTGATGATTCTTTTAAGATAGATGGTTGGAAAACCAATAATGATGAAGAACATGCCAAAAATCTGCAAAATTCAAAAATTTATTTTTAGATGATTTATGACGTACTACCTAGATTACGTCACAGCACTATCATCACAGAATATCAAAACAACGACAAATAAATATTATTATGTTGAAACAACAAGTACAAAATATCGTTCAAAATCGGATTCAAAAATAGGAAAAAGGATAAAAAAATAGGTCATTAAGAAAAGTAATTAACTTGATAATGACTTTAAACGCATTATCCTCTTTGGTAAAAGAAAGAAGGGATAAGGTAATCCTGCTCTTATGAGGAATTACCGGTCCGGTAAAGTCTTTCTTAATTATCTTGTTGGTGGAATGGTTTCGTCATTATTTTACTCTGTAGAATGGTTTGCTTGCTTTTGGATGAGTTTTTTTCAAAACCTTGAAGATTTGGCCAATACAGTTGAAGTTCTCTAATTCGATGCTAAAAATAATTGGTTTACTCTGTATTGTAGAAAGAACGGTTTGCTTGCTTGAGGATGAGTTTTTTCTTCAAAACCTTGAAGATTTGGCCAATACAGTTGAAGTTCTCTATTTCGATGCTAAAAATCAGGGGGTTTACTCTATATTGTAGAAAGAACGGTTTGCTTGCTTGAGGATGAGTTTTTTTTTTTTGAAAACCATGAAGATTTGGCCAAATTTCAGTTGATGCTCTCTAATTCGATCCTAAAAATCATTAGTTTACTCTGTAGAATGGTTTGCTTGCTTGAGAATAAGTTTTTTTTTCAAAATATTTGGCCAAATTACAGTTGATGCTCTCTAATTCGATTCTAATAAGCATTGGTTTATTTACTCTTTAGAATGGTTTACTTGCTTGTGGATGTGTTTTTTTTAATTATGAATATCTGGCCAAATTACAGTTGATGCTCTCTATTCCGATTTTCATTGGGAACGGGGTTTTCATTGAATGAGGAAGCGTATGGAATAGTAGATTGTCGAATTAGAGAGTTTCTTGCTGGCGTTGACTTTCAATATCATCGAATAATGGAGCGTATCGAATAGTAAAACGTTGAATTCGAGAGCATGAACTGTATTTTAATTCGTTAACTCAAACACCCCTGTTTCAACGGGATTTTTTAAGCTGAATTTAAATTTCTAAAATGCTACCTCGAATTTTAAGGCTAAAGGTCAATATGAATAGAGAATCTGTAATTATCAATATTTGGGAATGTCCATCGTTGAACACATTTGGTAGCTTTTTTACTCGCCTTGTCATGGAACACCCCCTTCTCATAGACCCGGTAGAATTATTTCAGCCAGTGGGGGTAAAAAGGACTGGAACTCGATGGCGATTGATATTCCTATATTTTAATGGCTGGGGATTTCAATTCTTTTGTTTTCAAGTCAGAAAATTCAGTAGGGATGGGAAAAATATCCAATTATTTTGCAGTGAGGATTGGTTTATTTGACTATTTTCAGTGGGGAGACAAAAATTGGACAATAATTTTCCACTGGGGACGATATTTTAGCCAACATTTCCAGTGGGAAGGGGTCCCTAATAGCAATTGTGCAAAATAGAGTATATTGCTTGTGAAGTTACAAATTTCAGTAAATAGTTAAAAAATATCTTTACAAGATTTGATTAAAGGGACATTAAAGTAGTAAAATGTAAACATTGCGCGAACCACGTGTCATTAAATACGTGGTTGTAAAACAATTGAACAATCAAATTATCTTTTATTTTGACAGATTTGTTTTTTGATGTTAACGTACTGTTTGTCCCTTTAACGATCACATGGCTAAATTATTTGCGGCTAAAAACTTCCAAATATGATCGAAATAGAAATAGTCGAAATAGTTTATCAAATCATCACATAATCAAATAGTTTATCGTATAATCTAACACATCGAAAAGAGATTATCGAATAAATTATCGCATAATCGAATATTTTATCGCATAAGGCAGCTACGGCACTCCATAAACAATCATTAATTTTTGGGTTAAGTGTTAGTAAAGTTTAAAGACGAGAAGTCTTCGGCAATTATTTTGTTTACGGTAATTATCTGATCTTGACCGATTTGACCAGCTTAAGGACATTTGATAAACAAGAAGAACTTTTGAACGATTTGCGTTGATAACGATACTGTTTCTTCTTTTAGTTCTTACGAAATTAAAAAACGGAAATTTGATTTTTAAGCACCTTTTTCCTTTTCATTTTAAGCGACCGGGCTTGTATAAATGCTAGGGTAAATACTAATAATGTAGTGAAGTTCTGAACAAAAATATGAGAGTTTGCAGTAGCATTGAAAACATTCAGTTCTGATGCATTGAGTATAAAGCTGGGGTAATGGGCTCTTCCAGAATATGTTCGTACATGGGGTAGAGGAGAATATAGTGTCCAGGGGGTAGTGAAAAATATAATTAAAATTATGAAAACATAATTTTGAGTGTCCAGGGGGTCAACTAATGCTTGTCCGGGGGTTAGACCTGCTGTCCGGGTGTCAAAAGTCACAATGTCCAGGGGGTAAATTTCCAAAAAATTTTATATCCCCATATTCAATTTTTTTCTGGAAAAGCCCAAAATCAGTTTTCATTATTTTTTGCCTATGTCTGAATTAATCGTCTAGCATGCTAAATTTTGAATCGGGAAAATTTGTTTGGAGGCTGAAATCGACAGTCTACTAGATCTTGGTAAAAACTATAGTTTATTTAGATCAAAAATTGAAATTTAATCACCGCACAAAATCTCACAAGGTTAATCAAATCAAATCCAACAGTGAATCATAAAAAAGACTTATAAAAACACACAAAAAGAAAGGCCAAGTTCATCTTAAAAGATTGTCATTGGAAAAACAAATGTTTTGTTTTTTTGAAAAACTGACAGACTCAGCATGGTAGTGACATCACTGGAGTTGGTGACAAAAATCTGAAATCAAAATATAATGAATAGATGATGGCTACTTCACGATTTATTTAAAAGAACTGTAATAAAAATGAAAATATTCTTATAGGATACATAAGTGAAATTTTGGCTTTTGGAATGAACCAGTTATTTACCAGATTAGCTGGGAGAAATACAATTGTACCAATAAGTAGCGTAGACAAGAGGGGTGCAAAATTTGTGTAGGAGAGCATTTTTTTATGACACTGTGGTTATCTTTTTATTTTATGAATAGATAATTACACAGTGTCATAAAAATCTGCTCTCCTACACAAATTTTGCGCTCCTCTTTGTCTACGCTACTGTCAGATGGACACCACACATTCTTAGCAACATTCCTTAATAAGTGTAACTTTATGGATTGATACATTATGGAATTTAAAATGAAAAAGACCAACAAAATGATAAAAAATCGCCGGATCGGAGTAGTAAAGGCTAGGATTATATATAGATTTTCTTATAAATAATTTTACGGGAAGAGGGTTTTTAACATTGAAAAATCTTTGGAAAATAAAACTTTCGACAATCTCCTGGAGATCATCTATTCAAACAAGTGGTAACCTTTCACATTGAAAACAAATCTTCTCTCCTTCAAAACAATTTCTTTACAAAAATAAAATTTGTCATTGGTCACGTATATAATAAGTAAATTTTGAGTTATGGAGTAAGGTTTATGTGGCAATGTTAACTGAAGCGATCATAAATCTTGTTCGAGATAAGGAGATATTCTCAAGTATGTATGTATGGCGGCGTGACTGAAGCGATTTGGGACAGCACGCAGTTATGACCCGCAAAATTTAGGACGGTTAAAGTCGGTTACGATCTAGACGAACCAAAAGCTGACCGTCTCAGTCACAGAAAAAACAGTTTCGAATTTACCTGGGCTAATATAATAACTTTTCATGGCGTCATTCAACCCCAGTAAACTTGAACACAATACAATTGTGGCATTAGGTTTTCATGTCAGGTAATGAATGGTATTGGGTTTAATGGAACTATTCTATAGATTATGATAAACTTTCCTTTCTCTCTCAGATTGAAAAATAACAGATTTAAAAATTTGAAATATTATTGAAATAAAAGAAAACCGTAAAACTGAAAATAAACATGTTGACAATGAACAAAATGACAAACTGTATGGCATTAATGACAACTCTCCTTATTTATTTGACTCAAATACAAGTGACACAGACCGCTAAACAAAATGTAAGTACTTGTTTAGCATTACATATTGTAACTTTCAACCCTCCCCTCCCTCCCCTCTCTGGGGGCACTCAAGGTAAATGACCTACCATACGTGCGGCCCTTAAGGGTTTATTTTCCAAGCTTCCTAAAGTGCACTGTAATCAGCAAAGATGAGGTTTAGCTTACGGTTTGTACATACACATGACTATTCTAACAGGGCTATACTTAGTATCAACCCCATTAACAAACTCTCTGAAAAAATTCAAGAAAAGCATGATTTCACCTAGTGAGCACCTCAAACCTGGATCGTAGAAAAATTACTGTGTGTCGTCTAGTGACGTTTAGTATAGACTAGATTTCAGGCATCTCAAAGATAAAGATTTTTCAAAATTTTGAGCAAAATTTCGGACAATACCCACTACCAATTTTTAGTGACTTACCACTTAAGTCAGATTACCCAATCTTAATTGGTGGTGACCGGGATTGAACACATTCAACCCTTGCACATTGCAAAGCGAATGTTCTTGCGACTGATCGAGCTACTGGACAAGCTACCTGACCCATTAATATGAGACAATCAAGGTCGTAATATTTGAGAAACAGAGAAATTCCCACGAAATATAATAGCCAAAAACGATTTAGAAGTGCTCTAACTTAGGTTAGAAGGGTAGAGTTTTAACACTTAGGACCTTAGGATCTGGAGTTCCAAAAGTTCAAGAATGGTCCAATAATGCTCAGAATAAAGCCTGGAAATCGATAAAACCGCTCCCAAACTAAAATATCCGATTACATTTTTAACAAATAGCCCAAAAGCGACTTTCTTGCACGAACTTCTCAATATATTTCGACGCAGATTGTGGAGGACTTATAGCCATATTTTATTTTTCCATAGTGCGTACTGAAGAGGAGCGACACGAATGATCGAGGATATTTCTTCTCTTGCACTGATAGAAAAGGGGTAAGGGTCCTTAAATATTCTTTCATTTTTTTTCCATAGTGCGAATTGCTGAAAAACAAAGACAATATGTTTTATTTATCCTGTTCTAATAAAAAGGGGGTAAGTTACAAGTCAAATGACGGATTGAATCTAGTGCTTTCTTTGTTTTCGCGCCACATATTTTTCAAAACATGGCGATTGGCGTTTGTGTAAAGACCACGCGTGTCACGGGTTATGGATTGGAAATAAGTGGCTTTATTTCCTATCCAAGATATTCAGATCTTGATTTGAAATCAATACACGTATGGAGACCAGCCCCTTTTAATGAAGTATCTCAAATTTAACTTGCTTTAGATCCGTTTACACCATAAGTTTTGTTCAAAATGATTCGTTTAAATATTTATTAGAAATATATTTGGAGGTCTTTCCAAGGGGTCTAAAGGAGATTTCTTCATTTTCCAGGGGGTAAAAAGTTATTCATTTTTCCAGGGGGTATCCACACATTTTAAGAATTTTTTCTTGATTCGTCCAACCCATGTATGGTCTTTTAATGTAACATCCCATTGGCGATAACTTAGTTTTCATAATAATATACATTCTTTTTATAAGAACAAACTATATAAGAACATAAGGCTTCGCTGGCCAAAATGTTAAGAACAAGTTAAGAAGATTTTAAGGCTTTGTGGACTCAAAAACACCCTATTTCTTAGGAAAATGGTAAAAAATACTCACAAAATGGTCAAAATAAGAACATGTTAAGAACATTTTTAGGCTTAAAAGTTAAGAACATCCGAAGGCTTCAAAAATTTTGGATATTGTTGTATAAAAAAACGTTCACATATTTTCAGGAAGGATATGAGAAAAGGACATCTATAAGGAGAGCAAAAGACAAGAAACCACGTCGAGGACCACAAGGAGAACGCGGTCCACCAGGTCTCCCTGGAGAAGACGGAAACGAAGGCAAGAGAGGACCTGAAGGACCCATGGGGCCGGTAAGTTAACGTTTTGTCTCAATGATGGCCGTTTAAGTTTTCCAACATGTGAAAAACAGGTTAACTTTATTAAATTTAACATTTTCTCATGAAAACAACCTCCAACAAAAACACCCCAGCCCATAAGAGTACGTGGTAGGACCACAAGTCGAGTCTATCTAGCCGCTATAAACGAAACAAAGTTAATTGAAAACGATATGCGTTGTAAGGACGTTTCCCTGGAAAGCAATTCCAATTTTCACCTTGCATTTGATAGATTTCAACAACATTCATTACATTAACTTTGCATCATTGTGCCAAAAATCACAAAAAACTAATGAGCCAATCCTGAGAAAAGCTGGTAACAGACGGACGAACGGACGGACGGACATCGGTTAATTTATAGGACCTCCGAGGTAGGTCCAAAAATTCAAAATTGTAAATAGTCAATGGATTTACTTTTATTCTATCATTATTTTCATAGATCGGACCAACAGGGGTCCCTGGACCCAGAGGACATAAAGGAAAGCCAGGACCAAAGGGACAAAGGGTAAGATTTAATAACAGAAATTAATACATAATACATCAGCCTTTATTGGCATAAGGCAAAAGACTTTGAGGTCAAAAATTTGAAAAACTTTTTTTAATGCTTTGCAGACTTTAAAACAAACAATTTTCTACGAAATTTGACCAAATTATTTCCAAAATGCTGAAAATAAGAATACTTTCAGGCTTCTATCGTAAAAATTGGAGGACATCAGAAGGCTTTCAAAAACTTTCGATATTCCTGTATAAAAAGTGTACCTATATACAAATTTATTTATTTATCATTTAAAGTTTAAGAATTTACAAGTTTTAACGAATTATATTAATTCAGAATATTTGCTACTTTACACTATTTATCTGATAATTTTAATAAATTTGAAAATGTTTCATTATTTTAGGGTGATGGCGGACCCATGGGTGCACAAGGAACACCCGGAGTCCCTGGAAACTGTTTAAGATCGGCACCAAAATACAGTAACAAAGCAGAAGAATATTATCACTGTTTACCAGGTCCCCAAGGACCACAAGGAATCAAGGGAGATACCGGATCAAAAGGTGATTCGGGAGTGACCGGATTAAAGGGAAATCCTGGAGAAAAGGGACCTCAAGGACCACGTGGACGCCGCGGTCCCGTCGGTATGCCTGGACTACCCGGAACAGCTGCCCGCATTGAATGTTACGATCAATATACGGAATGGGTTAGCCAGTATAATTTATCAGAAGCAAAATCAATAGATGGATTTTTTTGCCCTAAAGGACAATTTTTACAGGGCTTTAAGAGAGAAAGAGACGCTTTACAGGAAAGATATCATTACGTTTGTTGCGGATTAGCGTAAAATAGAAAAAAAAATCATAAAAATTATGCTACTAATGTTGAAGGTTGCTGTTCCGTTTCGCTCTGGTATGATTTTCGTTATGGATCGAGAGTGTTCATATTGGTTTCGGACTGTTTCGGAGCAGTTCCGTTCCGATGAAAAAAGTGGAGCGAAACTGTTTCGATCTGTTTTGCTTTGCAACGTCTTCTTTCTTGACGTTTCGAGTTTTGACGTTCACACTTGTTTCGGAACGGTTTCGTTTCGTTTCGGAACGGAACCGTAACGTCTGAACATGGGCTGGGAGAATACTTGCGACGCAAAGCATGTACAATTTTCACAAAAAATCCGATCTAATTGGATTTAGTTTTAAGTCAGTCAATCCAAGGGGGTATGAAACTTGTTTGTTTTACCCCGGATTAACTTTACAACATTGCTTTAACTTTATAATGAGACATCTGATGGACATTTAGATTTTGACCGGGCTTTTACCCATTAAGTGTCACTTGAATCATGAGACTTTATGAAATATAAACATTTCTAGGTCCTGTGCCAATGGGTAGGAGCCCCAGGATCCATTCCATGCTGTTTTTTACCTCGCACGAATAAGTCGGGATCGACATTTCTCTTTTAGTTGGGGCTCGAACGCGCATTTGAAATTAAATAATATTTGAAAATTTGTAGATGCCGATTCGTGTGTGTAAGTCAAGACTTGCTAGGAAACACTTAAAGTAAAATACACCGATTTCGATTTCGTGATCATTCTAAACAAAGCAAACTTAAAACTTTACAATAAATTGTTATTTGAAAACAAAAATTTCATGAGTAGATGAAAATAATACTGCAAGTATTTTAAAAATCAAACCCTTTTTTTCTAAGTCCTTTTGAATATTAACATATCTGCAATCCCCTGAACCTTAGATTTGTTTTTATAAGACACTCTCATTGTTTATAATGATATACTTTTAAAATATTTTAGTATAACTTTTAAGAAATAACTTTATAGCGGAGCCTCTTAATCAAGCTTTTCGATTCAACCGAAAAAAAATCGTAGATTTAACCCAAATTTACAAATTTAAAGAACCTCAACTACAGCCGTAAAGAAATTAATTTGACAAAAACAAAGATCCGATTAGCTCGATTAAGAGGGTGTGGTTTATATATAAATGTTTGTTAGTTATGTTATGTTTTTGTTACTTTAAAAGATTTATATAATAAGTTTATGATATTTATTTACTACCTTAAAAACTTAAATCTTTCTTTGCTTGTGCATCCCTGAAGTATCTGGAAAGGTAGGTGAAATTTTTTTTACCTGGGCCGGTCTGTAAAATACCACATATCAAAATTTCAAACACCAGCCCCCCAAAATGCTTCCGCTAAGATGCTTGACAAGTTCAAATCAGGCAGTGCAGTTCTGCGCAGTACCGACTCCAAACTAATAGCCGATAAAAATGAAATGAAAAAATGTGCAAAAAAGGTGCATTATATGATAAACGAGGACAAATATGCCTGCGTCCAATCGAAGCTTTACACCTTTTCAACCGTAGCCGCCAATTGCAACGCGGGCATTTTTTTGTCCGCTTTATCCCACTAAAACCGTCCCAGTCCTTTTTTCGCACCTACAATAGAAAAGTGTGTCAAAAAGAATTGGATCGAGTTTAGGGGATAGTTAAATAATTAAGTGGTACGCGCCTGACCGCGCGACTACGGTCGAAAAGGTGTATTACATGCAGTGCAGTGTGTTGATTCTTAATTAACATAGATTAGATAACAAAAGTATGCTGCATTATAAATGATAAATGAAATGGGAAAAACAAAGCGTGCATACTTGTCAATAACATGAATATTCTCATATAAAGATTGCTCTTGCATTATCCGTCTACCAGCATTCATTGCCATTCGTTTCTTGATCTGTTTAATACCAGTTCTCTGTTTGAGAGCTTTGTCGTAAACGTCTTGTAACTCTTGTAGTACCACAGCGTTCAGTGTTGGGTTTGTTTCTAATAGATAATAGCGAGTTTATGTATTTGCACTTTTGAGGATGGCAGAGTGTCTGAAGCGACTTGGAATAACCCGCATTTCTGACCCGCAAAATCGAGGACGGTAAAAGTGCTGATTTACCGTCGTCTTCAGCCAGTCTGGATCTAGTCAAGTTAGAACCTTACCGTTTCCATTGCAGAAAAACACACATACATAAACTCGGTATTAGTTAAATATTTTACGGGGCATGCTTCGAAAAATTCAAAAGCTTTTACACAGCTGAGGTATTGTTTCCACGAAGGGCCACAAAGAGAACAAAATAGTAACTTAACAAAATTATAAAAAAAAAACGAGAATGAAAAACAGAAAGATAAAAAGTGATTATTGAAAGAAATGACATTTGGCTTTAGACTTGAAAGTAACGATATATTGAGTTTGACGTAGATCCCAGGGTCTATTATTCCAGATTTTGACCAGATTCTGAATATTACACCAGCCAAGCAAAATAAGCTGTCAAAGTTAGACCGCTTTGAAGCTTTTCAACAAGCTTGTTTCATATCTAAAAGAATTTCTTTTAGCCCCGTAAACCCAATTCATGATATGTATGCACCATTGCAATGTCTTCTGAGATTACATCACGGACCCAATAGCTGATTGGTTGTAAGTGACGTACAATCAGTCAATACGTCACTTACAACCAATCAGCTGTTGGGTCCGTGGAAGACATTGCAATGGTGCATTTCATGAATAAATGTGGTACCTTTCTTATTGCTAAGAGTAGACGGGTGACGACTTCTTGCTGTTGTGGTGTTTGACTCATTTTCAGCATGAGTGGTACTGCTAATCGAAAAGTTGTGTCGGCGACGTGTTCGTTTCTTGTCGGAAATGATCTGTAAGCATAGGTGGTGGAAAAGTTTCAAAAATTACAGGTCCATATTATTCCACAACAGGGAAAAGAGATATTTTATTAGCTAACGTCAGAATGGCTTTATTTCTTTCTAGAACAGCTCACGGAACTATTAAATGTGATCATGACTGTCTCTAACAGTCTAATGAATAGGAAACTAAAAAATTGGACATGAGATTGCTTTCTGATGGTTTTACAATATTTTCCATCAGTCCAACCGTTAATATGTAACCTGGTAACAGAAGGTTTCACCGTACGCGTAAGAAAATTATGACAATCTATTACAAGGTTACATCTTAACGGTTGAACTGATGGAAAATATTGTAAAACGGACAGAGACGTCGTAGCACATATGGAAAGACTGCTTTAAAAGATTTTATTTTTTTATGGAATGGAAGTGCGTCTCTATGCTGACAAAGCAGAAAAAGCAAAAGAATTTCTCACAATTTGTGCCTGCGTTGTACATAAGGGGACAAAGTTTTTTATTTTTGTTAAAAAAATGCTATGTAAGCAAATCGTAGGATATACAATAAATGATGTCCTTTAAAATGTAAAATTCTCTCACCTTGTCTTCATTTTTGAATATCAAATTCCATTTTTTATCGGTGATACCAACAAGAGCAAACTCCACTAATGCGAAGAAGACATAGATGAAGCAAATCAACACATACCAATCGATCGATTTCGAATAATTGACTTTTGGTAATGAACTTCTGATACTATTACCTATAATAGATTTGAATCGAGAAAAGTTAGAGTAGTGTTGAAAGTATGAGAAACGGTAATTATTAAGTAACCCCCATCATACTAAAATAACACCCAAAAGAAAAATTAAGAATTCCACAAGAAAAAGCATAATGGCGAGTGTATTGAACCTAAGCTAAAACAAGAATTCGGTGTAAAATAGCATGATAATAGATCTGTTCACAACAGTGCCGTAGCAACTGGGGGGGGGGCAAGGGGGCTATGCCCCCCCCCAACAATTTTTTTCAAAAATGGTTATTTTTCAAAATGCAAAGTTTTTCTTTTTTAATTTGTCATAGTTGTGCATGTTTTGAGTGTATTTTTAAGCAATCTAGAGCTCAAATCTTCAAAATTTTTTTGCTTTTATAAGATATCTGGTCTGTAAATTTATCAAAACTTTTCCATCAGCTCTTCGGTCGAAGCTCAAAAAATACAAAATATGAACACTGAATAAAAACAACCAGAAACACTCCAATCTCTCCAAAGAATTGAAGCTAAGTACCTGAAAAGATACAAAGGCCACACAGTATTAAAAAGTGAAATGCCAAAGCTGAAGAAAAGTTCTTTGTTTGTTTTAACATTTAAAGGCCCTTGTTTGTTGAAGGAACAACAACACTCCCTTTTGTAGAATCATAAAGAAGTAATGTCAGAAATATTCAATATGACCCCCAAAATGTACTGTATATACATAACTAGAATACCTTGAAATAATCTGCAACATATCTGTAGAACTGACAAAACAATTATCTGGAGCCAAAGTGATCAACGAATCCAGTGTGGTAAAAGCTTAAACACTCATACAAGTTCAAATTCAAGCATCAAAATGTAGTTTTATGAAGCAAAATTTTGTTGGTGCACACAGAAGATACATCAGGGCACTTAAATTCCAATAAATCTAATTTCTCATCTTTTACAAAATCTCCACATTAAACAAGAAAGGAGGAAGAAAAACAAGCAAACTTCCTTCCGCCTACTTTTTTTTCGAAATCCAAATATATTTTCCAATCTATGATTTGGTGCCTCACAGAAAATTTAAACATTACGTAATGCTATATTTGTAGACACTCGCCAGCTAAAAATGTCTTTAGCCGTATATCGGCTAAAGGCGGCAAATTTCTGGACAAAGGAAATATAGCTTATTAAGCATCCTCTATAAGGAGCACGAATCCGTTAGTGGATGCCAGCAGCCTATAACTTTGGAAAATCGTGAATTGTAGGAACTCGATGAAATTCGTTTGTTTCTGCTGACAGCACAATTTATTCACAAATATCTTACATAAAACACTGGATAAAACTTTTTCTTGTGTATAAATACTGTGGTCTACTTTCAGCAAAGATGGCGGATTATTTTGTCTATTAGTAACTCTATCCAGTGTTCTATATAAGATATCTGTGGTACTTGTGTGACTGTGATCGGAATAACTTACCGAGAGTCGCCATAGTCAAGACGGTGGTGATCCCAAGGCCAACACGAGCAGGTGTAGATCGGTAATCGATCCAAAAGCTCACCCAAGACAGAACCACAATCAGAATGCATGGGATATACATTTGCCATAAATAATAAGAGACAACTCGTTTCATCGAAAACGTCATGTAACATCGCGTGTGATTTCCTGGATACAAGAAAATAAGATTCTGAGCTACAGTGAAATCTCCATAACTCGAACACGCACGGAGAAAAAATTTGTTCGAATTATGGAAAATTCAAATTATGGTGCAAGGTTTAAAAGGCATTGTTAACTGAAGGGACCATAAAACTTGTCATAGTTAAGGAGATATTCGAGTTATGGACTTCATCTAGTTAAAGGAACTCTAACGAATTTTCAAAAAATTTGGTATAGCAACCATCAAGAAGGCCATAGAGAAAACTTTTTTAAAAGTTAGGGGTTTTGGAGAAATTGAGGTGTCAAACTTACTGCAAGTTTCCGTGCATGACCATTTTCTAATTTTCAGAAATCATTTTCACAGTTATTAAAGGTTTTGTTTTTAAATAAGAGTGATACCGTTTACTTACTTATCAATTTTTATTCTCAAGCTTTTTCACATTGAATTTACACGGATGTGGAGCAAGATTGGTCAGAAAGTCAGGGAGACACTGTCCTGATCTGAAATATGTGTCTGATATGAAACGGAAACAATTATGTAAAAATAAAACCTTTATCGTAACCATAATTTCTTTAATATGCGAGCCACATTATATGAAATCGTTCTTATTTGATATGACAATATTCAGGACAGTAAGATGAAGACTATTACAAGAAGAAAAATGGTTATTTTTTCAATAGTGGTTTGCATATAAACCATTGACTATAACACCCCTGTCTCGCAGCCCCGGAGTAACTTTTTTCCTCAGTGGGGATAAAAATTCCTATTGTTCCAAGGTTAAAAAATCCAGTGGGGATGGTTTTGGAGTGCGATTCGTGAGCATTGAATTTCGAATGGGGATGAAATCAAAATCAATCCCCCAGTGGGGCTAAAATTCCAAGTTATTTGTCCACCGGGGACGAAATATTTGCCAAATTTTCCAGTGCGTGGGGCTGGGGTCTGTGACGCAGGGGATGTTATAGTCATAACACTATACTATAAGCAATCTCTTACCGAACCCAGCATAATATTTTGATATTCTATACGCATTGTCGATTTGGAAATCGTATTCCAAGAATTCCCGATCCACACGCTCGTAATCGATAGCGACTTTCCCATTTCGTTTCCACCAATGAAGTTTCACTAAATCTTCACTGTAACTATCTATAAAGATATCACGGATAGAGCACAGATATCTTATATAAAACAATAGATAGAGCTATATCGTCCCTATTTGAATGACTCTTTTCTGGAGCTTTCAAAATGAACAATTTCTGAACATCTTAAACACCTCTGGATCAGGCGGATCAGTTACCTGCCCGGAGTTTTTGGTTATGTAAAAAATCAAACCAAAAACTCCGGGCATTAAGAAGGGTAAGAAATTTCTTATCGGAAGACAAAGCAAAACTTCTCGTTAACTCTTATATTCTTTCACCCTTTAATTATTGCCCACTTGTTTGGATGTTCTGTGGAAAGGGGGGAAATAGCCTGATTGAGAAATGCCATCACCGAGCACTTTGTGCTCTGAAAAATAAATCAATCTCGAACTATGGTACCTTATTAACTGATTGCAACTCTGTAGATATTCATGCACGAAATCTTAAACTCCTCATAACTGAAGTTTTTAAATCTACGCATGGCCTTGGGCCGCGTATTATGCATGGTATATTCACAACCTTGCAATCTCGTTATAAACTTCGTTCCGGTCATACTCTAATCTTGCCATCATATAAAAAATATAACAGTGCTTTTGGAGTCAATACGTTTGACTTTAGAGCTGTATCTTCTTGGAATAAACTACCATCTTCCGTTAAATCAAACGATGATCTTAACACTTTTCTTAAAGCTCTAAACGAAAGCGATATACTTTCCAAATGCACATGCAAAAATTGTAAATAGTTTTTCGTTTTCTTTTTCTTAGGATTTTATTTTAATAGCTTTTATATAATATTTTTACGACAGTTGGACTTTATTAGAATTTACTTTTGTATTTTCTAGCAGGTTTTTACCCAACTTTAAATAAAGAATAAATAAAAAATAAAAAAAAATAAAATTTCTTAGATACATTGTCTGTAAACAGACCCAATATCTACGGAAATTTCAAAATTTATTTTCGTAGTACTTAATTTGTTCACCCTTTTATCAGTTTGGCTCAGGCTCTGCATTGTTCTTAATCTGTTCTTATTTTGCAATATTTTTAGCGGCGCTGTTCTTAAGAAATTGTTTTTATAAAAAGAAGAGTTTACTAGTGGCACGGATAGCGTGTTTGACATTCATTTATAAGAACTTATATCATAAAAAAGGAGAAAAATTGCTTGTTGTTTACAAGGTAAATATATTTTTATTATAATAAATGTTTTACCTCTTTTTCGCTACATTGGATGGAATGATGTCCAAATGACTAGTCTAAATCATAGAGCTTTACAAAACCCTAGACAGTGGATACTAGCAGCCTAGACAATGACAATTTTGACCAGTGATAGATAGATATACAAGCGTTTTGGTAGCTATCAGGATAGGTGTTTTATCACTGAAGGATTAGGAATACAGCGCTAGACAGAAACAATATAAGTAGGCAAGTCTGCGATTGCAGTCGGAGGCGACCCGAAAGATCTTCTTTCGATAGTGGTCTACCCAAAGATAGGGGAGGGAGCCACTCTTTATCCCTGGGTTATTCCACTTACCCTTAATCCATCTCTTAATTGCTGAACATCGAGCATAGACATAAGGTCCAATTTTGAGAATCTTTGATATGACCCGGCTGGGGGTTGAACCAACCACCTTGCTCGCCGTAGCCGGATGCTCTACCACTGTACTACAGTCGCAATATATTAGTACACACAAACCTGTACAAGGTTAAATGGCATTTCTATTCAGCTAAAAAATCACGCAGAGAAAAATAATCATAACGACAATCCAAGATCTTGGATTACATTCAATGCTGATATTTATATTTGCGTCGTTAAATAGTGATTATATTTGAAAAAGTACTATGCGTAAGTTAATAATATCTTTCTTTATTTTACACAAATAAGATTAAAAGCCGTCCTTTGTTACTTCGGTACTCTCAAATTCGAGTCTTTCTTCATCTTTGCCAAGACAATGGCTCTCGAATATTCCACTGTATTAAGGTCTGGTCGGAAAATCGCGAAATAAATCCTTCGAAAATAACAGAAGATGATCAAGACATTCATATTAAGTGTTATAGCCAACCAATAAACAGCCTCTTTTTGAAGTATATCTTTTTGGAAAAACACAATCGGGTACAAAATAATGAAAACTACGATTGCAATAAAACTTCCGTAAACAATAGGCATTGTTTCTTTAAAAGCACCTGGTAAACGTCTTCCACGAAAAGCTTGAACAAAACATGTTATATGCAGACAAATGGCAAACGCAATCAATACATTTTGACTTGATCCAGTACCGCCACAAAATGAAGTTTTCAGAAACAATCGTTTTTGAATCAATGTTCGAATCATCAAAGGTTTAGTTTGAAGCAATACAATTAAAATTAGATTATTTGCCACAACGATAACCAGCATTAAAAAAACGTCTGTGGCTCTCGATTTTCGTATTTCTGATTTCGTCATTTTGACTTTTGATTGAAAAGCTTTTAACACTTGTTGTGCTCTCAATAATATAATTCCAACGATAATTGTGTAGAAAACTGTAAACGAAATCATGCGAAAATGACATTTTAAGAGGTTTGGCGCACCATAGTAACTGAGAAACAGTAAAACAAAATTTAGAGCAATGATGATTAAATGAGCATACGTCATGCTGACATCAGCAGCCTTCATCATAGGGGTTGCACGGTACTTGAAAAACTCCATAAACACAAAAACACATGAACACAATCCAAAAGAAGTCAGTATGGTAGCAAATACCACAAATGGTGATTTCAAAGAATGCGTTTTTGAAATGTAAGGGTCGTAACAAGAATCTCGTTTTTCGGACGAAAGATAATCATTCGGACATTTATTGCAAGTCGTATTTCCATGATGCAGCTTATAGAATCCTTGTTCACAAAGTTGACACGTCCAACGGTATGTGTCATCCCAATCCGTAGTATTATCAGCCAACTTGGTGTAAAGATATTCATTTCCTGGTTGACAGACAACTTGAGGGCAGATGTTTTCTTTACTATACTTCCCAATTTGTTCAACAATATACGATGATGGTGTGTATACTAGAAATTTCAGAATTGACTTGCTCTTTACTGCTACTTTCTGTCCGACATATACCCTATGATAAACTTTCCGTGAGAAAAGACTTTCGATCCCTAATTTCTGAACTCCTATTAACTTGGCTTTCTCCAAAAAGTCTTTTAAATTTTTATTTTTATTTTTCATGGTTAGTTCGTCTTTTATAAAAGCCGTAATCAAATTAATTTCTTTGAAAAGCCTTGAAAAGTAATCAAGTTCTGATAAGGAGTTGGTAAGATTTGATCTCATTATAAAGTTTGTTAAACCTTTCATATTCGAAGAATACTTCATTATAGCATTATCTCTGAAAGAAATGACATTCCCAAGCTCAGAAGAGATGTTTTTACTGTAGTTTTCATTCACAAACCAAGTTTGATTTGAAGGACCATAGTTGTTAAGAAGCCTTGTTTGTTTATCTTCATCACCAAGTAAAATGATCAAGCCATTTTGATCATCTTGACGGAGTTTTTGAATAACACCTTGTACATTTTCTTCTTTGTTTATAATTTCGATGTTCAAACAAATTTGATGATTAAGAAGTATGTTACGATACAGTTCGAAATGATAAGGATTTTTTCTTAGCAAAACTATTGTCACGTATTTACATTTTAACCCCTGTAGCATGGCTTTGAAATATCTCCCAAAATTCTTGATACTGGCATCAGATATCCATTGTGAAGACAGCAAATACTCATTGTAGTGGAGGCTTACACTCTCTCTAAGATTCATAATCAAAATGTTAGTCTGGCTTAAAACTTCAACCAGTAGCTGAAACTGTTGTCTGTTTAAATAAACTAAAAGGACCAAAATTTTTGATTCATATTTCCAATCTGGTACTGGGTAACCTACTTTGGAAGATGGATTTTTTAGGACGGTGAATGTGTCATTGAGCAACAAATCAACCAGGAGATCCAATAACACATCATTGCTATTACAAACATCATAATGCTGATATTGAAACAATTTATTCCCAGGGTTGACTTGTTCGTTTTGTGTGATGAAATATCGGATAGCTTTATCATGAATTCTTGCTTGATCATTAAATTCTGTCGTTTGATTGGTTGAAATGCTGTAGCATGCCGAACCGACACCCAACACATAATATGGCTCTCCTATTGGTGGAATTTGTATATTAGAATGTTGGTTCGTAGGATTAGTTGTTGTACTGAGAATTGTTCTGTTTTTCGACGATAACGTCGGAAAGACGGTACCTGTAGAAGGGATTGTCGGTTTAAGAGTTGTTCGTCGTCGGTTAAAACGACGAATACCTCGGCGAAAAAACGAGTCTGATCCGTGGAATAACAATAGTAATAACAAAAGAGCAATGTATATAGCAATAGAGCGCATATTGCTCACAGTCTTGAATTTGATTGATTTGAATAACAATTTGATCCCAGATAAATGTTTCGTGACTTAGAAATTGTCTCCAAAATTTAAATATAGATACTGCCTGTTGATTGGGCGTTACCTCACGGAAAACTGAAATAGTTTTCATTTGATTTTTCATTGCAATTTTCTATTTACTACTGTTTTTAGTTATTTAAATTTTAAATTTTGTAAATATTTGTTTTTCGATCAAAACAGCGAAAATCGTGTAATTAAATTTGCGTAAAATATTACAAAAGCAGAATTAATCTAAAATTTGATTTTTCATTTCATTTTTCTATTTACTACTGTTTTTAGTTATTTTCAATTTTTAATTTTTAAATGTTTGTTTTTTCAATCAAAAACAGCGAAAATCGTAGAATTAAGTTTGCATTAAATATAACAAACAGAATTAATTAAAAAAATCGAGAGCTGTTCTTCAAAAAGTAACTTTAGCTATGGCTACTTGATAAGTAAACGATTTCTTATTGACATACCCGGAGGGGCACTGAAAACGTCTGTGCGTGGACAAAAATTTGACCCTCAAAATTCTACCATTACAGTGAGAAATTTAGCCGAAATTGACAAAATTTTGATTAAAAATCGAATAACAGTGCTTTTTTCAATTTTCTTTATTTCTGATGATAACTTTTGCTAAATTGTACCCAATAATCTCCAGACGGTGTCAATCGAACAACTTCGAACAAAAATCGCAATCGAACCAATCGAACGTAATCGAACGCGATCGAATAATTGTGATTCGATTGTCGAACGTAATCGAATCTCAATCGAACGACCGATTCCTGGGTAATATTCGATTGTGTTCGATTGCGTTCGAGTAAGGTTAGATTGGTTCGATTAATAGTTGACTATGTTCCATTGGTTCGATTACGATTATGTTCGATGAGTTTGATTGCGATTAAATTAAATTGGATCACTCTGTTAGAGCTTTTTAGCGTGGGGCGGCCGAGCGCTTATTAAGTATAGTACGAAAGCGAATAAAATCTAAATCATTTCAATCGAACGTACTCGAACATAATCGAATACAATCGAACGTAATCGAAGCAATCGAACGGCAAATCCTGGGTAATATTCGATTGCGATTCGATTGCGTTCGACAATCGAATCGCAATTATTCGATTGTGTTCAATTGCGTTCAATTGATTCGGCGTTCGATTCGTTCGATTGACACCGTCTAATCTTCGATCTTCCGTATTATCAGACACATCACAATCAAGCAATTTTCCTGTGCCACCCCTTAACTTTTGATCTAGTTGGTAATTTTAGATGAAATTTTGCACACAAGATTCTAGTCATGTAAGGTAACTTTTGGCAAATTCTGATGACGTCACTCATCTTGCCCGACGTGAGTAAAAGCCGGAAATTTCCTTTGCTCTTATAAATAGCTAATTCTAACAAAAGCAATTCCAAAGGCAATTTCTCGTTTTTTTCACCCCTGTCTCACCCCTGTCCCCAGTAAAAATTTATCGCTACCACTTAGTGGTGATAGCAATTAGGCAATCAAAAATTCAATAAATAACAATTTTGTTTTCAGCTCAAAAAAGACAGTGGAATAAGTATTTGACTATTTCATCTTCAATGAAATAAAGAAGATATCCTTGACATGGTGAATAAAAGAAGGATAAACTGGTTTGACCATATTAAGGAGAGATGCCAATGCCAGCTACGTCAAGAAGTTGCACAAGTCGGGATTCATAGGAAAACCTGCATCGTAGCGGTCGGTTTGAAAATTCTCAAATTAGAAAAGACAATGACAACAGACCCTCTACATCAATGAATTTTTAAATTAGCCGTAGATATCGGGCCTGTGTACAGACTAGGATCCATGTGAATTAAGCATTATGATTTTAATGTAATGTAATTGGAAATGTCGTGAAAATGTCACGACATTTCCAAGTGAAGGATCTATGACAAAGAGTTTTTTAATGATATTTTTCCTGTCAAGGGGGTGTTTATTCAAGAAACCTAACTTAACCATACATCTTTTCTCATTTCATAATCTTTTCAGCAAAGAGTGTTTAATACAAACTAAAACCCTTACGTGGAAAGATTCTCTTCAGATTTGGGAAATTTCTCAATGTGGTGTTTGTTATAAAGGAAACAAATAACATCGTGTCTTTTTCTGCTCTAAATACGGTGGTACCTCCTGATTCTGCCATCACGTAAAATGCTCCCAATCTCAGTCAAACCATCAAACCAATCCCGAAGTTCTGACCAATTATTTGCTAAACTCCGTTTTTCTAAACTAAAATAGCCCTTCTCCATTCTCTGTCTCTGACAGTGGATTTATTTTCCGAAATTCCCTCCAATTTTCGTTAAATTCCGACATACTGGACGAAAAAAGGGGCAAACTTCTCTCCGCCGTCAAGTCTGAAACCCCTTAATTTAGATTTCTTCTTAGCTGTTTTTGGAACCTATTTAAGAGGGATTCCCTAGGTAAATTTCATTTTTTTCTTTGGTTTGATTTTGCTTAAAAATGTCAAACTAGTACTAGTACTACCCTCATTTTTAATCCTGACAAACTGTTTAAACTCTTAATTATTTTTAAGAGGGATTTAATTAAAATGCGATTTGTAAAGGCGATTCTTTGTTAAAAGTGTGAAGGAACCTGAAACATAACTTTTATGCTCAAATACCAAAATGAAGTTTTTGACTATCGCCAGAGCCCTTAAAAAGCCAATCGGGGAATTGCTAGCCTGAGAACAGCTGTTCATTATTTTCTTACCCCCGGGGGAGGGGGCACTCAAGGTAAATGACCTACCAGACGTTCGGCCCTTAAGGGTAGGTTTTTGATAGTTCAGCTAGTGCACTGTAAGGGTAGGAAATTACAAAACTGCACTGAACTGCACTGTAAGGGTAGGAAATTGTGATAAAAGGCCAATTTTTTGGTAAAATTGGCACAAAATTTGTCAATTTTGGAGGAAAAATTCCACATTTTCTTGGAAAATTGCAAAAACTTTTGCCCTTATGGGCGAGAAATTTTGAAAAAGAGCACTGTAAGGGTATGATTTTTCATGGAAATTCACTGCACCGTAAGGGTCCGATTTTAGAAGCCAAATTTTGGGCCGAACGTATGGTCGTTTTCAGATCGAGTGCCCCCGGGATTCTTACGCACGGTAAACCTCTAAAGGCGCTTGAAAATTATACATCTGAGGAAAATAGTCCTCCACGGAAAATTTTACAACAAGAGTCTTGTTGTGAACCAGAAAGTCAAAAACTGATACGGCGCCCTATTCATAAACACAATCACGCAACTTTGTAGTCATCCCCAGTCCTTTTAGACGACGTGGTCCTTACGATTCCAAGATTGCATATTCGTCAGATTGTTATGTTTTCACCCATCCCTTTAGAGCTTCAGCGTGGTGAGCAGAAAACAACCACAATCTGATCTCAGGTTAGGAATTGCAGAGTAACGTTTTCTCACTTGGATTTTTGGCTGATTTTAACATACTTCTACAAAACCGCAAGTAGTGTATAAAAGGAGCACGAATCCGTTAGTGTATGCCAACGGGCTAATTCTAACATGGGTTAAGTAAAGGTCCCAACGGGCACACGTAACGGAATTATGTTTATCTTAATGCACCATTTAATTTCACATATGACCCTCCGGTCATTTTTTCACTGTTAATACATTTAAAACTGTTTAGAAGATTTAACCCTATTCATACTAGGGGGGCTGTTCCTGTACCACCCGTTAACTTTTATGATTTAGTGGGTCTTTTTAGATGAAAGTTGGCACACATGATCCTTATCATATAGGTTAACTTTTAACGATAACGTTACTCATCATTAAGTTAAGAATTTATAGAAAATTTCATGCCGAAAGCTCTATTATTTCAGGAGCTATTAACATTAGTTTTATCACCGAACAGAAAAAGAAATTGGTTAATAACCTTTTCAATAATTCAATAGCACTGGTGTCTTAAAATTTTAATCCTCCAAGGGCTGAAAGTATGCTGAAATTGTAATATCTTGATTTAAGATTTTAAAGTTAAATATTTTCACAACGTTAAAAGAAATTTTCACGAACATGAGCTGTCGTAAATTGCTCTATTAAGTACATTAAGAGCATTTTCTTTCGAAGGCAAGGCAAAAATTTGAGTCTGTTAAATGACGCGCTTTACGCACCCACGCGCCTTACGCGCCCACGCGCCTTACGTGCCCTACGCGCCTGAATTTCGACGCGCCTTTAAGACGAGTTTTTGAAGCCTTCGTTCACGCTACGGCACTTTTCTACAGGCTAACCCGAAAGCTAGGCAGACATACCCCGGGCAAAAATATCGGATTTGCTCTAGAACGAGAAACTCAATGGAAACGTGTTCTAGAGCAAACCCGATATTTAACCTCGCTATTAGTTCTTTTCAAAGCAAGTAAGGAATTGTGTTTAATGTCAGCATATTTATTTTTCTTATAAGCATCTTCTTTATAAGAAACCAATCAATAACTTTTGATTTGAGGGGATTAGGCTTTCGGTAAGCAGTATTTTCAAAGCAAGTAAGAGACTGTGCTTAACGTGGGCATATTTATTTTTCTTATAAGCATCGTCTTTATAAGAAACCAATCAATAACTTTTGATTTGAGGGAATTAGGCTTTCGGTAATTAGTTCTTTAGCAAAGCCAGGAAGGAATTGTGCTTAACGTGAGCATATCTATTTTTCTTTTAAGCATCGTCTTTATAAGAAACCAATCAATAACTTTTGATTTAAGGGAATTTGGCCTTCGGTAATAACTTTTTTCATAAATCAAACATAGTACTTTTTTTTACAAGCATCATTTTCGTAACAAAACTTTCAATAAGTTTCCTTCAATCTGAATCTCCTATAATTCCTAACAATTTTTCTTTAATCATGTGATGCCGAAGCTTTGGTCAAAAATAGTTTACTTCTTTTTAAAGAATGGTAGAATATGTATACATAGGCATTACATTATTATTGGTCAGATAGGGCTGATGCGTAAGCATATTTTTAAAACAAGTAGTATTAATTTCCAAATTAATTTGTCTGATTTATTTTTCCCTTATATTGTTAAAAAAATTGTTGAATTTTTTTTCCAAGTGGGTGGGTTTTTGTTGGTTGATCTATTCGATTGGTATCATGAAATTTATAAAAATTTAAGGTAGTAATACTGTACGTCAAAAATTTAGAGCGCGTTGATAATGAGGCGCGTCAAAATTCAGGCGCTTAAGGCGCGTGGGCGCGTGGGCGCGTCAATAAATGGAAGCCGCGTGGGCGCGTAAGGCGCGTCATTTAACAGACTCCAAAAAATTGTGGAAATTATGTATTTTTTTTGTCGCCAAAATTTGTATACATAAAAAGGCTAAGTCGCGATATATGGTGTGTCTGAAACTGCCGTTCTTTTTCACGTCATTCTGAAAAGCACTATTGTGCGTTTAAAAAAAGTGTCGATATGTATAAAAGATTTGCAGTTCATTACAATCATTATAACCATATAATGCAATAAAAGTATTGTACTACTTTCCACAGTACATGCAATGGGCCTATAGCAATCATATAATATAAAAATCACAGTGAAACACTATGGTATGGTTGATTTTCTCGTGACAGGCGTGGCAGCTTCTGGATGGGAAATGAAGTGGCTTCATTTCCCATCTGGGAGTCTCGAGTCTAGCACTTCGGGCTTGGAAGTCAATGTGTTAAGCTTTCTTAGCTTACGTACCATTTTTTGAATATTTCTTGCTCTTATTTTTGTGTACTAGCCTTCTTTTCGAAAATGTTCACCTGTTAGTGATTTGGCAGCCCCCACCTCCTATCAGAATGAACATTCTCGAGTGACTTAGGGCAAGTCTCAGAAACCTAACAGTTTACCCTAAGTTTTCGCTACCAATAGCAGCCAGATTCAGAGATCCACTTGGGGCTCTAAAGTACCTCTATACCTTAAGCTTTCAGGATCCAGTGTTACGTAATTAAATATTAACCCAAAAATTAATTATTAAAGAAATTGTAATCATGACGTCATAATTTGATCGAATTTGGTGACGTCATGAATCGTATATTCGCTATAATATTAAAAATACATGTCCAATCTTTCCCAAATTTGAACCAAAGATGCATCCAACTGAAATGTAACTTTTTTAAAAAAAAATTTTGCAAAAATTTTATGACATCAGCAAAAAATTGCATTTTTCGATTTTTTGCATTTTTTGCTGACGTCATCAAAATTTTCTAAAAAATTTTCATTGAAAAGTTCGGCACCATTAGGATGCATCTTTGGTCCAAATTTGAGAAAGATTCGACATGTACTTATAGAGTTAGAGCAAATTTACGATTTATGACGTCATAATTTGATGACGTGATAATTCACACTTTCTTTAATAATTAATTTCTAGGTTAATATTTAATTACGTAACAACCGGGTCCTGAAACCTTAAGGTATAGGTCATCTAAAAATCCATAAGTGAGTCCCTGAGAATGGGTGCTATTGGTCGCGGATTCGAGATTTGTGATTTTTAAAAATCTAGACACGCCCTAACTCACCCGAGTTTTTCCACCATGCTTGTTTATTCAAGATTTGCCGTCAGTAAGGTTCCCAAGATTAAAAATTCCCCATCCAAAAATAACTTGGCCTCACGAATGAGGATTTTTCTTCACTGAAAATAAGCTCTTTAAAATTGAAATACTCATCTTCGCAAAAGTATTCATCAATTTTTTTCATTATGCTATTCTTAAATTTTCAGAATCAAGGATAGTTGGCCTAACAGGAAATGTATAACATGCCAAAATTTTGTACGTGGCAAATATTAAAGATTCCACTACGGTCAGAGCCCTTAAGTTAATTTTCTGCGTATTAATTTCAAGGCCGTTAATTATTTGTCTTCTGTTGTCACAAGATAACACAAGAAGCCGGAGCGGCGTGAAGGTCTAGGTGACGTGGCAATAGCCTAATGTCGTTTGTACCGGGTTCCTTAAGTGACGCAAAAAAATTTCCTTCCCATCCTCCACTCTGAGTTTCTATTCTTTGACACTTGCTTTGTATTGCTAAGTTATGAGTTTTGAGTTACTAAGTTTTTGATGCATTTCCCGAAATTTCGAAATTTTTGCCGCTGATGGGATTCGAACCAACTATATACAAAGCACCTATGATTAGAACGCCAGCGCCTTAACCACTCGGCCATCCAGTCACAACTGCATTAAGGATTCAAAGTTCGTTATAAACATGGTATTTACTCCAAACTCTACCCGGGAGCTAAAACCCTAACCAGGGGTTAACTCCCATCCCCAACCCTAGCCCTAACCCTACCTGACCCTACCTGAAACAACCCTTTAATCTAACCGGGAAATTTGACTCTACTACCAATTCAATCCAAAACATAGGTCAAACATCGCGCGGGTCGGCGGGGCAAAAATTCTAGATCGGCGGTTGGTTTAGCCTGGACTTGTTAATTTATTGAGCACACAGGCCCCGACAAAGACAAAATCTTTTCGATCAGTTGCTTTTTAAAGGTCCATTCTGCTGCGCGCTGGATCAATAATATGTTTTTCTAACTAGAATAAAATTCTTGGTCCACTGGTTGAATAACAAATTAGAGTGAGATTTCCTAGGAGGTTTGATTGTAGTTCTTGTAATAAACGCGAGACAAACTCTGGAAGACTAATCTTGGTTTATTATTATGAATATGAACCAAAAAAACTTACAAGATTCAAATCCGAAATCACAAGTCTGTTTGTCAAATGGGAATCGTTCTAAATTCATTTGACATTTCGCCAATTCAACGTACAATCTGAAATTGTAAATTATACGGCACTGTTTAATTAAGCAAATTTCGTTTTGTTTTGATGTAATTCTTTTCGAGAACAGAGACATCATATTTCATCTCTCTACACTAGGTTGGAGTTTTTGCTCCGGCCTAGGAGCCTTTAATTCTCTCTTCCGACAACGGTCAAGACATTTTTTTTGTTTATCTAATCCGATGATCTATTCCGATTTAATAAAAACGGGTTATCTGGATTTCGATAATATTGCGAAAGTATTTAGAAAAAGATGGCCGCCGAAAGTGGGCTTAGCTGCAAATCTCAGTGAAAGATAGTGATCATTTTCATCATTATTCATGATGTTTTGGACATGATTTATGAGAAGTTTGATGCATACTGGTCTAACAATGTGGAAAGACTTTGGAGAAATTTTGGCCATGAATCGTCAGCTGCTCGAGTGCTTAAATCTTGCATATGGCTAACTTCTCTAGTTAGTTTTATGGACGCACAAAACCATAAAACTCTGTAACTTGACAATGGAATGAAACCTTCAAACACACATCCATTGGAATTCGAAAGAGAATAATAAAATTACAACATTACAGTGCAAATTTGAAAACGAACTGAGCAGTTTTTGTGGTGTTATGTGTATGGCTGAAAATGATCCTGTTTTGTATTCATCATTTGTTGACTGGGCGACCGTTCCTTTTAATTTTTCAAACCCGACATAGATATTTTACAAACATATCACTATGAGAATTCAATAAAGGATACTAAAACACAATTCCTGTGTAAATTTGAACAAGATTGGAGAAATTTTCACAGTATTATGGCTTAAAATGATCGTTTTTGGACTTTGTCGTAATTTCATCACGGCTGGCGACCGTTCCTTTTGATTTTTCAAACCCGACACAGATATTTTACAAACATATCACTATGAGAATTCAATAAAGGGTACTAAAACACAATTCCTGTGTAAATTTGAACAAGATTGGAGAAATGTTCACAGAATTATGGCTTAAAATGATCGTTTTTGGACTTTGTCGTAAATTCATCACGGCTGGCGACCGTTCCTTTTGATTTTTCAAACCCGACACAGATATTTTACAAACATATCACTATGAGAATTCAATAAAGGATACTAAAACACAATTCCTGTGTAAATTTGAACAAGATTGGAGAAATGTTCACAGTATTATGGCTTAAAATGATCGTTTTTGGACTTTGTCGTAAATTCATCACGGCTGGCGACCGTTCCTTTTGATTTTTCAAACCCGACACAGATATTTTACAAACATATCACTATGAGAATTCAATAAAGGATACTAAAACACAATGCCTGTGTAAATTTGAACAAGATTGGAGAAATGTTCACAGTATTATGGCTTAAAATGATCGTTTTTGGACTTTGTCGTAAATTCATCACGGCTGGCGACCGTTCCTTTTGATTTTTCAAACCCGACACAGATCTTTTACAAACATATCACTATGAGAATTCAATAAAGGATACTAAAACACAATTCCTGTGTAAATTTGAACAAGATTGGAGAAATTTTCACAGTATTATGGCTTAAAATGATCGTTTTTGGACTTTGTTGTAATTTCATCACGGCTGGCGACCGTTCCTTTTGATTTTTCAAACCCGACACAGATATTTTACAAACATATCACTCTGAGAATTCAATAAAGGGTACTAAAACACAATTCCTGTGTAAATTTGAACAAGATCGGAGAAATTTTCACAGTGTTATAACTGAAAGTGATATTTTTTGGACTTTGTTGTAATTTCATTGGCTGGGGCGACCGTTCCTTTTGAAGATTTTTCAAACTGAAACAGGTTTTTTCCAAATATACCACTATTTATTACATACACTATATTGTACCATTTTATTTGGTTTATCCTACTCTCCCCCAAGTATTATCCCAACAGAAAAATAATGCTTAGCTAAAAGCCTGTGGTCTCTAATTTAGGCTATTTTTCTCCCCGAAATTTTATCTGGACAATCAAATCAAGAACTTGGAAATATTGACTTCTAAATGTTTATCTCCTTTAGCTCCAATTTTGAACTTTTTAGTCGAGGATGAGTGGGCGGGGGGTGGGGTTGGTTCTTTAGGCAAGAAAGTGCACGTGTAATCACTTAGAAGAGCTAAACTTCCAGCTGGTTTATTTATTCGTTAAGATTATTTCTCATACTCGCTCTGCAATAGAATTATTACTTTGCTTTCTGATCTGTTCTGATTAGCAGTTTGTTGGCAACGTTCTAACACAACTAACTCAACAAGCTCATCTTTCACATCTTTTAATCTCTTAAGCCGGAGCTTCCAGCGCAGCTGGTTTATTCATCTTCCTTTCCAGTAATAATAATAACACACTATCTTTGGTTCTGAAATATCAAGGAATGCTTAAAACGTTGATGGTGTGGCAAATAGGCAAACGGAGGAAGAGGATATCTCAGAAAATTTGGTTTTGAAGTATTTTGCACTTTTGTCGCGCATTTCGACAAATTACTGACAGTGGTGGAGCTAGAAGGAGGTCAAGGGAACCAATAATTTTTGTCAAGATTGTTCCTTTAGGCAATCTATATAACAAAGTTATCAAGAGAAGTCCACTAACCGTTGACTAAGAAGAACAGTGCCATTAGGGTAGAGCCATAACATTTGATTTGGTTGAGTGATGTCTTGTAATGAAACTTTATCTCCTGCGAAAAAAATCAAAGACACAGTCAATGATGAGGGGGTAATTATTTGACAAATTTTGATCCATGGATAAAACAGTCCCGTTGGAAGGGGGTATTAGGTTTACGAGCTGATGGGTATGTACCGCCCGGCTTCCGACCCTCGGACCCTTAGTGGGACTAAAAAGGAGGAAAAATGTGAATTTTACGACCTATATTGGGAGTAATTTGACCAAATTTCCATGTTTGTAAGGGTAAAAAGTTGAAATGTTCCTATTTTGCCGACCCTTAATGGGACTGAAATTTTTGATTTTCTGATTTTGCAACCCTTAGCGGGACTTTGGAGGTCCAAAAAAGGTACTCTTAATAGCGGCACATGCCAGTCCCCTCCATTTGTCTAAGTACCCTCCCCCGGGAAAGCAGTCAAAATAAATGCTCAAGATCCTCAAAAGTTAGTATGATGATGAATGAATTTCTGAAATTTTCATGTACTGTACCCTATACAAGAGGTGTAACTCTGCATGTATGTATTAAAAATTTGACAAATGACGTATGTACGTAGTGGTGCATGGAACTCTGAGTTATGGAATTTTCGTTAACATTTTGTTTTGTAATAAATTTTGAAATAAAATAGGTTGAAATCACTGACCTTTATATATCCCTGGACCAAGCTATAGCCACCATATTTGATCGAATCTTTTTGAATTGGTGCCCGTAAAGAAGGACGTCTTACGGCGCTACATCATCAAAAAAATTCGAGGTAAAGTAGATCTAAGCGCTCTCAATGTATTCACACCGTTATTGAGTAGTGCCGCCATTAGGGTACCACTTTTCAAAAAGCTCCAATCAAAGATTTTGTAGGGCCGGGATTGAGAAACTTGGTCCAGGGTATATAAAGGTCAGTGGTTGAAATAATATAAAACCTTCAGTGAGATAAACATCTGGTATCCAAAGACGTTCCACAAACTTATGAGACATTGTGATCCTGATTGGTTCAGATATGTTGAAATCTTCTTTTTGAATGTTTTCACTTTTTAAACGATAATCTCTCCATATCATTCGGAAGAAACAACTGAATGAGTAACCCTACAAAAAGTAGAAAAAAGGTAACACATGAACAAAGGATTATTCCCTTGAACGGGCGCTTAGACACCCCCTTCTCACAGACCCGGTAAGAGTTTTTAAACCAGTGGGGATTTCAATTCTTTTGTTTTCAAGTCATAGAATTCAGTGGGGATGGGAAATATAATATTTTGCAGTGAGGATGGGCTTATTTGATCATTTTCAGTGGGGACAGAAATTGGAAGATAATTTTCCACCAGGGTCGACATTTTGGCAAATTTTTCCAGTGGGAAGGGTTCCCAGTGGGTCTGTGAGAAGGGGGTGTGTTTAGTTGATTGTCAACCTCTTTGGGTTAAATTTTAAGTGTCAGTGAATTTGGTCTCAAATTTAGATGTACATAACCCTTTTTATTTAGAAAAACTTTAACGCTCCTATAAAACTTAACCCAAAAAAGACCATATTTCAAAAATATACATATTCAATATTATCCGCATTCAGTTAAGTCTCTCTGTAATCCTAGCCTTTGTAATTAAAATCTTTTTGTAATTCAAACTATAACGTCCCAGATCCTTTCAGTAAAAAAGTGACAAATAAAACGCCAGGGTAATTCGAATATCTCTCTAATTCGAAGAAAGTTCATGAACGCTTTAAAATCGATTTAGAGAGAGTCGAGTGGGGGCCGAGTGTAGTTAAAAATACACCCCTGTCTCACAGCTCCGGTGAAACTTTTTCCTACAGCAGGGATAAAAATTGTGATTGAAATCTTAATGGGATAAAAATTCTATTGTTCCAAGGTAAAAAATCCAGTGGGATGGTTTTGGAGTGGGACTGAAATTCTAGGGTATTTTTCCCAACGGGGACAAAATTGTTGCCAAATTTTTCATCAGGGCTGGGGCCCCAGTGGGTCTGTGACACAGGGGTGTTTGAATGTTAAAATCCGACCGTGAGCTTTACCATTCCAGATTTCTCTGTTTGTCGCATGCCGGTGATGTACACTGAGATATAAACCTCCGCTGGTTTTCTGTCAGCCTCAATGGGAACAATTCTCCGATCATAATTTTCTAACAATCTCTTCATGATGTATGTGACTTGACTACCACGAAGCAATTCACTACCAAACACAACCCTATAAAATTTAATAAATCAAAAAACAAAAATTTCCTTCTGAACCAAGACACAAAACTTCCATAGCTAGTGATTCCCCAAAAGAATTCTGCTCAAGTGTTCAAATTTAAGCCTTCTTTATTTGGTTTTCGTCCAGCATCCACACGTTATCTTGATAATATATTTATAAAGCCCGAAGGGCTAGATGTTGTACTTTTGCTGAAAAGTGTTCCGTAGTTAGGTAGGAAATCCTACCTAGGTCACGTGACACTACAATAGAATTCCAGCGCTTGACCAATCAGAAGCTTCGCGTGCTTTCAAAAACAATAGCACTAATATTTTTGCGATATTCACTTGTTTTTGCTTGGAAGAGCTTAAAGCACGACATCTAGCCCTTACGTCATAGAAATGATAAATTACAGTGACCTCAAGACTACTATGATTCATAAAAACTAAATTGTTTCCTTTGAATAATCATTCTCCTAATCTTCCATTTCCAATTTCCCATTTCCCAGTGTCTCTATAAAAGCACTTCGGACCAAAATTTTACATACTATACTTAACCCCTTTATAGTACTTATACCAAAATTTCTATAAGTTTTTAAAGGGCGGTCACTTCTAATTAGCGGACACTAACCTTTCCCCCCATGGTATCCGCTAATTGAAGGACCCATTTTATAAGCCTTATTTTTTTCACTCGGTATATTTTTTGAAATCTGGCGACGCATACTAATAGTTACTAATAGTTTCAACTCTAGCCCTTTCGGGTCTTTGAAACTCAATGCCACCGCATCTGATTAAAGTCCCTTTTACTTTCGTTTTCATGCAGTCAGTACTACGGTAAGATCAAAACATACCTAAAAGTGATTATGGAAAATACATAGAAAAAATGCCACAAATTCATTACTAACAATATTAAACAACGAAAATTTGAGACGAAAAGCACCAAGAAATGCTTAACAGCGGAAAACTGATTTTTCAGATACGATATTTTATTTGCTCATAAAATTTTGATTAAAATAGCTATAGTCCTTCTTGTTAAATATTACATGTTAAAATATCTTATACGTATGAAGTAATGAGTCTACTGAAAAGCTCTCTCTAGGAGGTACCTAAAAATTTGATTTACTTATATAATATTAATCATCAATGTCAGACACTTGAATGAAATCTGTTTGACGTCCTTCAAAAACATCGCTTTCTTTACAAACCAAAAAAAAGCCTGTTAAAAAACCGCATAAGTGAAACACCAGCTTCTATGAATTTATAAGTTCAGTGAACTCTCTAAATTGAACTTCCATTATTCAAATCTCTCTCTAATTCGAACAAATCTCAGTTCCTGTCAAGAGGAAAGCTTCGTTAAATACTTTCTATAATTGAATCTTTCTCTAATTCGAAGAAAAAATATTTGGTCCCTTGAAAATCGAATTAGAGAGAGTCAACTGCAGTGTCAAAAAAAATTATCTAGATTACATGGTTACACAGTGTGCATCCCCCAATCTGCAGGGGGTTAGTTGATTTTGGTTCTGTTTCTTTAGGTGGGACTTTTTTGGATTACGCAGAGTGAGATAAATAGGGTTAGGTGGGACGTATCTAAGTAGATAATGCTTGTTCTTTTTCGAGTTCCCTTTCTACACTTTCAAGAAGGAAATCATTTCCCCAGAACTGAATAATGTTAGCAATGTTCTTATGTACAGTCGACTCTTGCTAATTCGAACTCGAAAGAGGAGTCTTATTTGTTCAAATTACAGAGAGATTCGAATTCTCGAAAGTATAATAAGAGGGATTCTCCTTGAAGGGAACAAGGAATAAGTTTGAATTATAGAATCGAACTTAGATAAGAATTTCAAATAAACGAGAGTCTACTGTAATAAGACAGCGGGTATTCGAATGCTTTGATTTGAAAAGTTTAAGTTGGGGGATCTATTTAGTGGTGGGACTATGGTATATTGATTTAAGGTAAGGGTTATAACATTGGGCTTTTCCAGAAAAAAATTTACCCCCACTGTTGAAGATATTGATTTTTCGAAGTATCGAACCCCCTGGATATCCTCTCTTATAAAGATGCTTACCCCTGGATATCGTATTTTTTACCTTACCTTTGTAGATATTTAACCCCCTGGATATCCGATATCCTCGACAGGGGGGGGCACGGACTATTTCTGGAAAAGCCCATTTGTTGCGAAGTCATTTGTTTGATGGGATCTTAACCCCTCTTGTACACTATGGGTCAGGCGGAAACAAACAATAACATTACCCATACACGACTGTAGTCTGAATTGCAGACCTCTTTGGATATACCTTCATTTATAGAAACGTTTTTGTGAGAGGATTAACAGAAGCCTGCCCAATACTTTATTTTATATAAATTTATCAAAATATTTTCCATTTTAAAGTCAATTATTGCATTTCAGTAACAAACGATTCTCTGATTCGATTCTTACCAGCTCTCAATCGAACAGTCAGTCGATACAAAACCAAAACACAAGTCCACGCTAATGATAAAATGGCGTGAATTTTGTAAAAAATACGCCCACCAAAATATTCATAAATATATCCACCCATAACACTACTGATAAAAAAACCAAGTCCAAATACAAGGGAGTTTGTAAGGGCGAACATAAATGTTGAAATGTCTACAGAACTGATACGCTGCACGTGACTGATGATAGCCGTTATAGCAATCCCTTGACAAACGAAATCCAGAACTTCACATGCTAATAAAGGCCAGATTCCAGGTAGAATAACATATCCAGAGAACTTGATAGCATATGCGAAAAGAACTAAAATGAGAGAGTTCCATGTGCTTCCAAGTTTGTTTAGTAAATAGGAAGAGCAACCAAAGCCAATGAAAATTGAGATGGAACTGATCCAGAAGAACAGGGTGAAGAAGAGCGGTAACGAGTTACGTTCTTCTATATAAGAGATAATGAAGAAAGCTTTACTTGAAATCTCCATTCCTATAATGATAGCTGTTAAGAAGAAAATGATGGTACTAAGGCTAGTGCATTTGGACATGACTTTCCTTGTATATGTTAGCTTCTTCTTTTTTTGTGGCGAGTTTTTTTCCGTTGTTATCGAGACTACATCTGTTTCATCTTGGACTGTAAACGTGACTGAACTAAGCATATATTGGATGCATATGCATTCGAAAATTAACATAACAGGGTAGATAGCAAAGATGATGGAAGTGCATGAGAAATTCATTTCAGTCTCTAAATCAATAATGGCTTTAGTGATAGTTATGCCGAGTGCGTAGCCGAGTGTTCCAAATTTGCGTTGTGTTCCAAACTCAATTTGATAAGGTGATAACTCAATTTTTCTGATAACCGCAACATCTACAAAGCTGACAAGTGATTCTTGAAAGAAGCATAATAAAACGTTAATGATCAAAATTAACCAGAATAAGATTGTTTGGTTTTCATCGTTATAACCATGATTATGTTTCAACGAAGGAGTCTGAGTGGTTGTCGAGTTTATTGAGACGGTTTGATTAGATATTGTCGAGTTTGTGTTTGATACCAAGGTTATTGGACATACGTTAGTGGCAGGATTACCAAAACGTGAGGCTACCCATAGTTGCGAACAAAACAAAATCAAAGACATTGCAACTTGTATTAAAACAATTATCTTATGTTTTTTAGTTGTATCAGCTATAATTCCGAATACTGAATTCCCAATAAGAGTACCAATTAAGCGTACACCGAGGATAATTCCAGCTTGTGAATGCGTTAACCCGAACGTGGTGAACAGAACGAATAGATATGGAAGAGTTGCTGCATATCTCATTTCTTGAACCATGTAGGATACTTTTTCTGGTAGGCAATTAAAGTCGATGAAATACCAAGGACGATCGAGTTTTGGTTTGATGAACGATTTGGTTGACTGGTTACTACCCCTCCTAGAAAACGTAGGAGATGATATACTACCTTTACCAGGGCTGATTGGTAATGAGTCTTGATAGAAAGAATGATTTCTTTTGCGTACCAACTCATCATGTTCTGAACTATCCTCCAATCGTGGGCTGGTTGGTAGGTTTTCATCAAATGCTACAGTGTAAGGTGTTCGGTGTTTTGTTTTGACAAAATGTGAGTTCTCACCACCACCACCACCATCAGTTGTGGCGGTTCCAGTTATAGGTGGATCATCTACAAAGACGCAATCGTTAGCATCATCAATGATATCCTTATGGTCGTTTTCAATTTCATCTGCCGCATCTGCTATATCCAAGATTGATGTGCCTTCAGTACCATTACCATTTTCGTTATCCATTTGTTTATCAAGAATCTCCTTTTTGTTGCTTTTTGTTATTACTTATAATTTTCCTTGCTAAATAAAAATAAATAAGTATATGTATCACGTGGCTGTTGGCGGAACCAGGAGTTAGGGGAGTCTACCCCCTTTTCTATTTGCGCTAGACCTGGTGGGTCGAATGCTGAGGTGGAGCGCCACACCTACTATCAGGTCCCAGTAACTTACCATCTAGATCAGATTACACAATTCAAGCTACTCATTCGCCGAGTTAACAGTAGCCTGGGATCAAACCTACAACCCTTGGATTGTAAGGCCAATGCTCTACCGAATGAGCTATCCGGTTATAAATAAGAACAAACTCAACGGTCACTTAGATGTCTTGTCAAGATAAAAATATCTAAAATCCAACTTTCTTCTCGGTTGTTCTTAGGTTAGCTAAAAAGAACAAATTCAGAGGTGATCGATAGAATTTTGTTGTATGTAAGAGGAAGGAATTATGTTTCCCTTTTTTCATATTAATGAAATATTTAGTTCAAAATCAACCGCAAGACTTATATGAACCCACACACTGATAATATAATCAATAGATCTTAATAACCTTTTTCATTCATATAAAATGAGAAAAATGATTGAAACAACATCTCATCAGTGAAAAGATCCCAATAAACTATCATGATTTTCACGATTTTTCAGGAGATTTATTAAACTTTAAGAATATGCTATAGTCTAAGACAAATCATTAAGTAAATGCCCAAAGCCGAAGCAAATTCGCAAACGGGTTTTGCCGAAATGAGTTTACAGTCGGTAAGGAGTTAACCAGTCGTTTCTTCGAAACTCTAACGCAGATTTTTTTTCCGTATACCGCCATTACAGCAGTAAACTTAGCCTATACTAGACGACACCTGCGTTTTTTTCTACGCAATGGAAACGGGATGAAAAATCTCGGTTTTTAGTCAGGGACTCGCTACAGTATACTCCACGCATGTAAATTTCACACCTTTGCTATCCCTGTAACGGACCTCGTCTATATAACTTTTATGATGTGACTGGGTCCCCTACAGAAAATACAGTTAGTATCGGACATTATGATGAGCAGCACCGCTTACCCAATTTTCACAAAGACTTTAAAATAAACTATCACGATTCAGGTCCTATAAATTTAATTTTCACCCTTCTTCAAGCACACAAGTGAAAAACTGCTTTAAAATATTTTTTGGACGTCAGTCTTTACTCAAAAACATTTTTTTTAACAAACTGCTCAGTGGAGCGTCTTTTTAAGTTAAAGCAAAAAAGGGGCGCAAAAAATCTCGCAAAAGAACGTCACGTGAGATATTGACAAAAGCATTGTCAAGACGTTTGCCAGAACAAACATGCCAGTATTTATTCAAATTTAACCACTAAACCAAAGAATAAATGAAAATGCTAAACATTTTACGGATGGTTGTTTCAACGTTCATCTTACATTCCATGGATGTTATGGATATTAGATGGACGTCGAGCCAACGTTTGTAACGCGCGTTCTACTTCACTGTCTGAAAAACATACTGAGCTATTTTATAGGATCTTTATGGTTAAATTGTAAAACACCATGAGGAAAAAAACTATCGCTTTACACGTTTTTTATATAAGAACAAACTATATAAGAACACAAGGCCGGACAAAAACTCTCAAAAAATAGTGAAAATAAGAACATGTCAAGAACATTTGAGACTTAAAACTCAAAAAGTTAAGAACATCTGAAGGGTTCAAAAATTTTTAATGTTCTCAAAAAAAACGTGCATACTGTTCTCATTTAATCTATGCGTTCTTGAATAGTTCAATCTATCGGTGTCCGGACAATTCCCCCCTGGTGAATTCCCCCCCGGTGAATTCCCCCCAGTAAATTCCCCCCTGGTGAATTCCCCCCCGGAAAATTCCCACCCGGTGAATTCCCCCCTGGTGAATTCCCACCCATATATTTTCATATGTGTTTTAAATTTCGAAATCATGGACTGTAACCCCGGGGGGTACTAGGGTTGGCGAATGAGAGCTATGTGCGGACGGGACCTCCGAAAACCGACCCTTAGAGAGACTGATTTTTGCTGAAAAGTTGACCCTTAGAGAGACTTTATTACAATTTTTTCTCTGGAAATCAAAAAATTTCCTAAAAATTCAAAATTTTCCGACCCTTAGAGAGACTAATTTAAAACTTTCAATCGAAACAAACCTCCAATTTTAGGGTCAAGGATTTTTACATGATAGTCTACAAGTTTTAGGAATCACAACGCCCATTTTTTTTATTCTGAGAAAAGAACTGAAAGATTTTTACATGATAGTCGTCTACACAGATTTTTATAAGATAAATAGTAAAATCACTTATTTCAAATTACATGATTTTTTAGTTCACCAGGTGGGAATTCACCGGGTGGGAATTTTCCGGGGGGGAATTCACCAGGGGGGAATTTACTGGGGGGAATTCACCGGGGGGGAATTCACCAGGGGGGAATTGTCCGGGAATCAATCTATCAATGGATTTTACTTTCAATCCAACGTTTGTGCACAAACCACACATGTCACTTAACTGTTTGAGCAACTGAGCTATTTTATAGGATCTGTATGGTTAAAATGTAAACCACCATGAGAAAAATAAACTCGGCTATACTGTTCTCATCAATGAATCCATGCGCACACACGTTTTTTATAAGAACAAACTATATAAAAACAAAAATCATCGATGGACAAAATATTAAGAGCAAGTTAAGAACAGCTAAGACTTTGCACCCTATTTCTTAAGAAAATTGACAAGAACATTTAAAAACAAAAGAAATTAAGAACATATTAAGAACATCCGAAGGGTTTAAAAGATATTTTTAATATTCTTAAAAAAACGTGCATACTTTTCTCATCTCATTAATTGGGACGAAAGGAAAGTGATAGATACTGAGGCTTATATCAGGGTCAGAAAGATAAAAGAGACTCAAGAGATTTATTCCTTTAAGGATGAGAAACACATTATTAACATACATTCTACCCAATATTTGGGTTCCTAACATCCAGACAGAGAGGCGAAATTGAAATCAGAGTAATGAATAATCTCATAAATTCAAGAGATAATTTACCTAAGGAAATTACATTGGATAAATCATGGGTAATCAGAAGGTCTTAATACAAATAGTGGAGAAAACATCCTCCACATCCCCTTCTTTGTTTCAGTAATTGATATTTTTTAGGGAAACACGAACAAATATACGAACACAAGCCGAAGCAAAGCAAAAATAAAATCAAAACACCAATAACCAATCGATGACAGAAAGAGACAAACCAACGTCTAAAGGCCATCATTAAACACAAATCATCATCAACCTCCACATTCTATACATTATATGAGAAGTACGACAATCGAAAACCAACATAGGATTTCGAGAACCGAAGCAAGTTAAGACCATCTATAAACAACGGACACATCATCATCATCCTCCACATTGTCCGATGATAGGAGGAGAATTTCTCGAAACGTACCCAAACGTAAATCTCGTGATCCAAGCCACAATAAACTTCTAATACTGTTCTCTGTTTTACTGCTCAATAAGTTCCCGTTTTCGATTAAATTGAAATCGCCTTCAAACTTCCTGAAGAAACTCTCATAATTGACAGTTTATTGTTTACTGAGCTAATTCTAATGTGAAGATTTCAAGTCATATTCTTACATTGAACTTGAAGTATAAAAAGGTATTTACGAGAAATCTCCCAACTACTCGATGTACTCCGAAAACTAATTCAATTTCCCCTTAAAAATAAAGTTAAAGAGCATCAACAATACCTACCATCTTTATCATCCTAAGGGCTTTTAATGCGCAAGCTAAATCGGCGTTTGCGACGACGGGAACCGTCTAGTTTAGTCTATGCACATATTATACCTTACCATATAATTGGATTCCATGAAATATAATTTAAAATATAAGTAGATCAAGCTTTAATCTCAACGATCCCATATTATTATGTCTCCACTAAAGCTGGTTTGATTTTTCCGTTATACTAAATTTTTCTACTTTCCTCCCTTATTAATAAATTTTCATAATTGTTTTTTTCTAAAGTTTACATAAGATTGCTGAGATTTATTTCCACACTATACACGCAGCATGCAAATGTGAAAAAAATTGAATCGATAGGGAATGCTAATCTAAGACAAGAAGTTCTCATATTATAGATAATGTTAAAAACATTAAGGGGAAATCAATACACGTTTTTTTTTTATAAGAACAAACTATATAAGAACATAAGGCTTCGAGGCCCAAAAATTTAAGAACATTCTAAGAACATTCTAAGGCTTTGGAGACTTAAAACATGCAATTTCTTAAGAAATTACATCAAAATGCTCAAAAAATGCTGAAAATAAGAACATTTTAAGAACATTTTTAGGCTTCGAACCCAAAAAGCTAAGAACATCCGAAGGCTTCGAAAATTTTTGACGTTCTTATAAAAAAAAAAACGTGTATTCAATGTCATCGTTCTTGAGTATTCTCAGCGCAACTCCAACGGAGGAGACTACTCTCGAATTCTAGATATTCTTTATATTAGGAATAAAATGTTCTCCATCTTATAGATTATTTTGATGAAATTTGTTTACAAAAAAATTTAAGTAATTTTTGATGTTGAGGTTTAGATCAGATTAAAGTCCAAACAGTATTACTTAAAATAACTTGAGATGAGTAAGTGACTCCACCAAACAGGTTACACTTTTTTTTTTATAAGAACCAGTAAATTTTTGTTGAGGCTCGGCTGTTCTTATTTTTAGGGCCAATTTGGGGGTATTTTTGGGTTTGAACCCTAATTTCATTAATTTGGCCCTTATTTTACCTAAAACTCAGCAACTCCAGGCTCAGGATTGTTCTTAAATTGTTCTTATTTTTTGGCATTTTTGAGCCTCATTGTTCTTATAAAATTGTTCTTATAAAAAAAAAAAGTGTACGTGACGTTTGCGTGTTAGTTTTGACAATGTAATCCTAAAAGGTTACGTGACGTTTGTGTGTTAGTTTTGACAATGTAATCCCAAAAATAAATAGTTATCATAGCTGGCTCTATAATATAGAATTACATACCCGTTTTCAAATAAGATAAGGCCTTATACACGTTTTTTTAAATAAGGAACACATCTATAAGGGGGGCGTACGGGGTTTGGTATTTCCGAAATACCGAACAAATTTTGCTAAAATTTCCGAAATTTCGTAAAAAAATACTTACAATTCCGATACCGATTTTTTGGGTATTTTTCGCTGTTTTGACTAATTTTTCATCAAATTTGATTTTTCATGTATGAATTCCGAAAAAGGGGGATAAAAACTTCATAATACCGAAATTTTGAAGCAAAAATTCATGGATTTCCGATACCGAAACAACATTTCAGCATTCCGAAATACCGAAGGAATTTTGCCTGATTTTGTTCAGGCTGAGAATAAGAAATCAAGTTTAAGGAACAGTAAGATTTAAACTTGATCTTACATAGCTTTACAATAACATAAAGAAAAAGATGATAAAATGTTGCAGAAACGACTTTCAATGTGTCAAAAAGAGAAAAAATACGGAAGTTGAACATTTTATACACACAATACATACTTAGCAAATCCTAACTTAGAAGCTAAAGTAAATAAGGAACTCGATAAGGCACTTCGAGGCTGAAACTCTCTGGAAAAATGAGGAACTCCAGGGTCGGAACAAATTTAAGGTTCCTTATAAAAATACGTGTATTGGAGGGGTGACTTTCCAAGATCCGGTTTTCACCGCTATTCCGGTAATTATTAACAAAATGGCCGGTGTTCTGGTATAGACCGAAATTTACGGTATTCTTCGGAAGATTTTTTGACTTGTATTAGGAAAATTTCGGCCGGTACACGCCAGTATTTTAGGAAAAAATCAACCGGTGTTCCAGTATTTAGTACCCTCAGAAGCCCCCATTAAAATAAGTTTGCCCACAGAATTAAGATCGGCCAAAAGAAAATAGTTCCCTAGGTACACTAGATTATTTCAGCTGAAGTACAACTGCTAAAACGATAACGGCAAAGTTAGCCAAAGTTATAGAACAGAAATTTTCTTGATGGACCAGTTAAAGTTGTTGATTCGAAAGAGAACAAAATAACAAAAAAACAATCAAAATCTTGAGCACCACAACATTGCTTTCTGGGTATCTCGCCACCCACCGTCCGAGAATGTACGTTTTATATAGGAACATCTAAATTTTTGAAGCCTTTGAATATTCTTAAACATTTTTAGTTTCCAGTCTAAAAATGATCTTAAAATGTTCATTTCCACTATTGTGAGTATTATGTGCAATTTCGATGTTTTAGAACCTGAAAGTCTCAAAATGTTCTCAACTTATTCTTACGAATGTTCTGATTATAAAAGCGTTATGTTCTTGATATAGCTCATGCATATGAAAAAACGTATACAAAGTAAATAGCGAGCCACATCCTCAGCTTGGAAATAGCAAGGAAAACATTGTCTACATCCCAAAAATAATAACCTAAGAACCACAAATCACATAAAACTACTGACAAAAACAATTTGTTTATGTCAAACATTAGACAGTAATCGCTGATTGGAGACATTTTTTCAAAACACAAAGAGACGCCGACGAAAAAAGGTCGAGTTGAGGTTAAATATCAAACTAATGTTAAACCATTGAAATAAGGTTGCCTGAATCTTAAAACGACATAAACAAAAAAACTGTTAAACAAAACTATCGCTTTATAATAGCATTACAGTAAAGTCTTTTAAACTCGGACCTCTACAACTCGAATTTCTCCTTAACTCGAACAAGTTTTCTCGTCCCTTCAGCTAACATACCTTATAAACCTTACTCCATAACTCGAAATTTCCTCAATGCACGGGTTGCAAAATTATATCAGTGCAGTCAAAACATGTGCTTACTCGAAAAAGTTCATATTAGTGTCAAGAAACTCGAACCAATCAAAAATAAATGTCATAAAAATTTCGAGTAACAGGAGTAAAAGCGTGATTTGTCTTCAGACTTTCTGGTTCGAGTTACGGAGACTCAGCTGTAACATAATTCTTACAACTATCCCCAAACCTAACCCATGTGGCACACAACGTTGTTTCAACGTTTATTTAATGTTCACAACGTCCATATATCGTTAAATGAACTTTGAAACAACGTTGTGTGTCAGCTGGGAAAAAAAGCGTTTCCCTTCGAGTTAGAAGAGAAGTGTAACCAAGGAATCGTGAAGATATCAATTTATATCGTATCGGTGATTCACCAACTGCCTCTAATGACACTCCGCACTGAATGGACTCAATCAACTATTATAAATCATCAATACGCTAAAAGGGAGCTAAAGATAGATTAAGGGTGGGCAAAACCTGATAATGACATAACATTTTATATACGTATCATTTTAAACTCAGATTTTCCTCAAAGAAATGTACTCCTACCTACGTTATCAAAACACGCTTTTTAACATGAACATCAAAATTTTGTTGTTTTTCTAAGCATCTTTTGTTTTGAGTCTGTTTTGATTACCTAAGAAATTGCACGTACTGTTCGATAAAAAATCCATAGAGGGGGTAAACGAACCTTTTCACGTCAAAAAAATTCTTCTTGGATTACCCCTTGGAAAAGTTGGTACACCCCATGTATGTATATAAAATGGAATGGCATATTAGAGTTTGCAAAGCCTTAAAATGACCTTAACCGCCTTAATGCCTTTGACCTAGAAGCCAAAACGTGTTTGCCTATAGACACAGCTTCGTCAAATAATATTCTAATCTCGTTACTCAAAGAGCTTTTAATTAAGGTACATATGAAAGTCCTGACGGACCTGACATTATTGCCCATTATTAAGCTTTTAATAAACTTCCCATTTTCAAAGCGATTGGAGAGAAAACCTTAAAATACGTCGAGTGATGACAGTTTATACCAATGAAGTTTAAATCTGAAGGGCTAGAATCGAATCTCTAACCTTTCTCAGGCAAGAAAATGTGAAATCTTAAAATATACGCCGTTTTTTGACGACGCATTAAATTTACCAATTCCTTTGTTTTCGAGTAATATTTTTTTCGAAAATTAGCGGTAAATTTTAGTTTTAATCTGTCATTTGTGTAAAAACCAAGCGGGCCGCTCAAGGCCGCGCAACTTTGGTAGGATTTTGTTGGCTTCAAATCCTACCAAGGAGATTCGATTCTAACCCTTTGGGCTTTATACTTCATTGGTTAATACCCTGGACGGTTTCATCATCAAATAACACACCGCTATGCAAACGTCATAATTATTACTTTCAACATTTGACCCAAATTCAATCCCGCAATCCTTTTCATCTTGATTTGTAATGCGTGCAAATTATTACTTTTGAATTGTCAATATCAATTGACTTGGAAAAGCAATCAGTGTAAAGGATGATGGGATTGAAACTCAGATAAACAGTAATTATGATGTCTATTTATTTCTAGAATCTCTACGGTATGCTATTTGTTCGGCAAAGTGAGTGAACCATTTGATATAAAATCATCATCGGTTATTACAAAACCCGGATCGTCAGAATTGACATAAACGAAAACTGCCAGGAGGTCCAGTCAGCACATGCTCAATTCACTAACGCTAGTGAACCCTGGAAACCTACCCCAGAGGCCACAAATCTATAAAAGTGATTGATTTGATGTCAAGAAAAAATCATATCCTCATTACCATTAAGCTCCTTTAAATGTAAATTGTTTGAGAAAGTCGTCAAACCTTCCCAATAATCACCGTAAAAAGTCAATTCATTTCTAAAGAACTTAATTCGAGATTCTAAGATCTTTATAAGTGACGATCAAATAAAATTAAAACTCTAATAGCTTTCGTTTATAATTAAAGTAGCAAATACATTCCACATAGTCACTTCTTAAACCCCCCCCCCAAAAAAATACTCATTTAATTTGACCAGCCAATCCAAGAAATCTTCATTCATTTCACATATTAAATAACTTAAAATGACAAAAACAAGTTGACAAAATCCTCTTTCTGTTCACACTGGACACACAACAAAATGACATTTTATATGATATCATACACATAACGTTTCCTTCAGAAAAAATGTTGTAACTGTTTCGTGTGACAAAAGGAAATTCTTTTCATTTAACATGATAATTGATATACGATACCCTTTCACGCAAAAGCAATATACTTAACTGATTGCAAGAAAAAGCATTATAACTGTTAACTGTTCAATTAGAAAAATACATTATTTTTCTGGTTCGGCCAAAGATGATTCTTGATGTAGTTGAGCCTCCATAATTCGGATTTCTATAACTCGAATATCTCCTTAGTTCGAACAAGTTTGTTGGCTTGCAAGATTTACTATAAACATATCCGAGATCCGCTGGGATTTGTCCTCGATTTGACCCCCGGTGAAAAAAATACCCTACAATTTCAGTCCCACTGGGAAAATGACTTTGATTTCATCTCCACTTAAATTCAATCGAAAAAATTGCACTCCCAAATCAGAGCTACTGCAACCTTTGGGCAGGGAACAAAAGAATTACTGTCCCCATCAAGATTTCGATAGAAATTTTCATCCCCACTAAAAGGGAAAAACTTCCGCAGGGGCTATGAGACAGGGGTGTGTAGCAATATATTCTTCTTAAAGCAAACATTTTTGTTATCTACTTTTCATGATCTTCCAGATAAAACATTCGAAACATTTTGAAATATTGTTTGCGGTGGTTTGAAATGGAATCCTCTCCTCTGTTACATAACAGCTCGAAAAGACAGCCCTGTTTCATTTATTGTGAATTATTTATTTATTTCGATACCTATTCGATACTGCCGAGACACTTAAACTAAAGGAACTCAAACTCGTCGGAAATAAATAAAAGATACGGAAGTCAGGCTACACACACATCGGAGGCAGTTGGTAATACACCCCTGTGTCACAGCCCAACTGGAACCCCAGCCCCACTGAAAAATTTGGCAAAAATTCCGTCCCCGGTGGGAAAATACCCTGGAATTTCAGCCCCACTGGGAAAATCTCGGGGAAAATGACTTTGATAGCATCCCTATTTGAAATTCAATGTTTAAAAATTGTATTCCAAGACCATCCCACTGGATTTTTTAACCTGATGGAACAATAGAATTTTAATCCCAGGGATTTCAATAGGAATTTTTATCCCCACTGAGGAAAAAAGTTCCAGTGGAGCTGTGAGACAGGGATGTAGTAATGAACAAGCTTAATGGCCCCAGTTAACAATAAACAATACTGTTTTCCATAACTAGATATAAATTTGTATTCCCCATGCGTGCCACTAATAATCGAATACGAAGAAGAGCTATTAGTTTAAGGTAAATAGTGATTGATATTGTCTGTTTCATATGATATAGCCAAGGAGAAAAGATCGCTGCGAGCAGGGTTCGAACCTGCGCGGGTAGAACCCATTAGATTTCAAGTCTAACGCCTTAACCACTCGGCCATCACAGCTTACCCTGAAAAGAATTGATATCATAGTATTGCTTTCTTAATGGATTCAAATCACTATGACAACACTGTTGAAGCTCTTCAAAATATTTTCCCTCTATTTTAGTTCGCTTTTTCTATAAGAAAATAACATTATAATCGTTGTTGTGTTGTCATTTGCTTACTATTTTCTTATACCTTAAGGAAACTATTTTTTGCGGAAACTAATTTTTGCGGTTCGCAGTTCAAAATTTAATATTTAATATTTGCGGGAACTTAATTTTGCAGATTTCTCATTTGAGAGAAAATTAGAGCCGTACTATGAATCATTTGACCTTTGTTTTTCGCATTTGAAAAATTTTGCAGGAACTTAATTTTACGGTTTGGGCTTAAATCCGCAAAAATTAGTTCCCTTAAGGTAGTTATGTTTCTTTGTTCCTCCAGATATACACGTTTCACATCAAAAATGCTTTAGAGTCCGCAAAGCTTTAAAATATTCCCAGCTTATTCTTAATATTTTGGTTATCGAAGCCTTATGTTCTTAAATAGTTTGTTCTTATAAAAAAACGTATATTCCGTTCAGTATAAAAATGGTGTGTTTTTCAAAATTCCTTAGTCTTTCCACTACCAATCACGTTATCATGGATATTTTTAACTTTGTCGTATAAGAAGCCTTTATTCGTGAGCGGATTTAGAAAGGAAGTCTTTGGATAGGCCTCTAAGCACCTAAACTTATCGATTCGCCTTTAAGTAATTTTAATTAAATAGCTTTCCACCTGCTTATATTACAGACAGTCAGGAAATCGCGACTTTGACATTCTAATGAAAACAAAAACTAATTTTACTGACCAGAATATATATCGTCAAGGGGGGGGGGGCATTTTCAGGCTCCATTTCCCAAGGTGAAAGAATGAATAAGGCATTCGATCTGAAAACTACCGTATGTACCAAAATTTGACCTTTTAAAATCGCACCCTATACAGACAAATAACCAAATGTATATCTTTGAAATTTTTTGTCAATTAAGGCAAAAATGATTAGATTTTACAAAAATTTGCCTAAAAATGCTCTCACCTTTTATACCCTTACTGTGCACTTCGTTCTTGTACTTTCTCTTATTGGGCTTTTCCAGAAATAGTCCGTGCCCCCTCCTGTCGAGGATATCGGATATCCAGGGGTAAAGTGTCTTTTCAAGTAAAAAATACGATATCCAGGGGGTAAGCATCTTTATAAGAGAGGATATCCAGGGGGGTTGAGCATATTTTTTTGGATTTTGGATATCCAGTGGGTCTTTACTAATAAAAGTAGGATATCCGGGGTTCGATACTTCGAAAAATCAATATCCTCAACAGCGGGGGTAAAATCTTTTTCTGGAAAAGCCCATTTCGACCCTTGCAGTGCTAATAGGGAAGCTTGAAAAACGTAAAATAAATAAATAAATTCATTTTAAGTGAGCGAAGCATCTTGCTTGGGAATAAACCAAAGACTTCAAAGGGAAAGGTAAAGGTCTATCCTGTAGCTTTCCATAGATGTAATCTAAAAGGATCGACGAGTGGGCGCAAGATGAAAAACTTAACGTCATTGTATATCCATCGAGCTCTTATTAATGGCCATGGCGTTACTTACATTACCTTTATCAATTTGAGTTTTGTTTCGAAACAAGACTCCCTTTAAAACATTAATGGCCATTTTTGAAGCTGAGAATGTTAACTATAGAGTAACTACGAAGTATCTAACAAGATGTGTGACGTTATCTAGTACGAGGCTACTTAGCTGCGTGGGTTGAGAAAAATGAACATGTCTAGTCTTGAAATCCTGACCAGGACTTAAAAGAGCTTAGATCAGAGTTGGTTTGAGATTTTGTTTTAAAGGTATCGAACAAATTTGTAACTTTTTTGCCTATTTGTTTCTCAAAGCTTAAAAAATTAAGATTGAAATGGTTGACTTTTCTTGAAAACAATAGGAGCACAACACACACACACACACATTGTAAGATGCAAGTTCATCTCCATACATACCGTAGTGATTTAAACAATAAATTTTGCTCCATTGTCCCAGGGACAAAATCAGCGTGTCTTTTGGGTATTTGCCTCACTTTTTGTCCCATGAAACAAAACAACAAACCATGGGACAACGCACTTTTTTTCTTGCACTGGTGGGATGGAGCATGTTGCATTGCACAAACGCGAAAAAAGCTTCTCGTGTCCCCAAGCCTTAAGTCTCATTATATAAAATAGAATACTGATCAATGTTTTTCCTGACTGCCTGAGGGACAGGGTAGCAGGGTAGAAGATGAGGTGCAGCCTTACCCAGAAAAAGTTGACATCCTCTTCTACACCCGTGTCACATACCCGCTGGGACCCCAGCCCCCACTGGAGAATTTGGCAAAAATTTCGTCCCTGGTGGGAAAATACCCTGAAATTTCAGAAAAAGTTCTACCGGGGCTGTGAGAGAGGGGTGTACTTCTTAAACCTTTCTTTTTCATTTGCAGTGCAATAATAGAGAATAGTTATTTTATACAGTAATAGAAAATTAAATGAATTAACCGACCTTCATCTGAAAATTCAAGCATCCCATTAATTCGACATGAGAATGTTAAGGGTATGTCTACCATAAAAAAGTTGGGAAGTGCTTTAAGGGTAAAGAAATACTTACATCTAATACGAAAATTGTAATCCTTGGAGAGTTTTTATCTAAAAAAATAACAAAAATAATCATTTTATAGAAATCAATTTTAGCCTATTTTAATTTTTTTTATGAACTAGGCATCAATTATAATAGATTATGTAAATAATTGTGCAATAATATTTCTTGTCTATTGTCAAGTGTTAAATCTACTAGACTACTGTTAGCAGTACAAAAAAGAATTGGGATCGTTGGAAAGATATTGAATATATACGATGAGAAAGACTTACTTTGACAATCCTTTGCTAACATCGGTCTAAATCTAGAACGAAAAGGTTTAATAAGTTTTTTAATTGTTCAGAATTGGTTATTGGGTTTGGGTAAAAAAATATTAAGAATTGTGTTCCTTATTTGGGTAATTGATTTAACTTAATTTTAATTTGATCTAGTCTGTATACAGACATCTATTTTCAAAATTCATTGCCGTGGAGCCAGGCAGTACTACAAAAAGATAAACGTGAGATACACTCTGATACAGAGTAAATTTGATCAGGCTTTGCGAACTCGGTTTCTTGGGAAAATAGACAAAAATACTGACAAAATGTCAAAATAAGAACACTATTTTTTAGGCTTAAAAGTCAAAAAATTAATTAACTGCAATGTTAAAATCTTGAAACTATTAGACCGTTCACAGGTTTTTTTTATAAGAACATTCAAAATTATTGAAGCGTTCGCATGATCTTATAAAAAAACACGGTCAATTTATTTGCTTCAAACCTTTACCATCGCAGTTATAAAATTAACCAAAATAAATTTAGCTGATTTTGATTTTATATTCCTATATTTCTCGTCATTTTATTTCTCCATTCTTAGGATGTTCAAAAAGTTAAAGTATGAAAATGGAAATAATCTTTTATCACATGAAAAAATAATTAAGAATTGACGACAAAAAGCGGCGAGTTAAAAAAAGACAGCTACCGAAAAGTATGAAACAACAAAAATTTGTATTTGTAATCTTGACTCTCACTATGTTAATCAGTAATTTGAATATGAAGAAAATTTACATCGATGGAGCTAGAATGTCACAGCTGCTATGTAACCAGGGACAATCATGTTGTAAACAATTATGCTTCAAAGCTAGGTGTAAATGTATCAAACAGTGTAATGTCAATAATTGCTTTTATGGTGATGATGGTAAGGCACCAAGGAATCTTGACAGTGATTTTGAATATAGAAAGTATATCACCAGATCACCAGAATATTGGAGTAGAATTTATATGCGCTGGAATCAAATGAAATTCAAATCAAGACGGAAAATTCGTACGACGTATTAATTGTAATGGCAAAATTCAAGGAAGCTTATAAACTCGAACCAAGTCCATCGTTTTTATGATACTGATAGCGCTCACGAAAAGCGATTGTACCAACGCTCATCAGTAAAATCAAAAAGTGGTGCAAGTGGCTCTGGGTACGACCTTATAATTATCAAGCGTAAGATGGCTCTGATTGGTGTATTGTTTTAGAATGAACACCTGAACCATTGAGTTTAAAGCCCAAAGGGCTAGAGTTCAATCTCTAACCTTTCTCAGGCAAGAAAAAGTGAAGCCTTAAAAAATGCGCCGCAGATTGAATCTAGCAATTCCTTTGTTTACGATTGATATTTTTTTCGAAATTTAGCAGTAAATTTTTGTTTCAATCCGTCATTTGTATAAAAACCAGGCGAGCCGCTCAAGGCCGCACAGCTTTGGTAGGATTTGTTGGCTTCAAATCCTACCAAGGAGATTGACTTCTAGCCCTTCGGGCTTATACTTCATTGACCTGAACACACAAGTACAGCTGAGGGTTCTTCAAAAGGTATATACAGAGATGCCCAATCAGCCTTAACTCGGAGTGGATTTAAGCTAAATTGACCTAAAATTCTACAAAACTAAATGTTGTGAATTTTGAAATAACAGAACATCAAGTTAGATTGTCAGGAAATTATAAAACAACCATGCACGGAATGGATGATGAGAGAAGGACTTTGGATTGAATTCAAAAATCAAAATCGACAATATTTTCGAAAAACTCGCAGATTTCTTTTTACACCCCCTTCTCACAGACCCACCGACACCCCTATCGTCCCCGGTGGAAAATGATCCTCCAATTTTTATCCCCACTGAAAATAATCAAATAAACCAACCCTCACTGCTAAATATTATACTATTTTTCCCATTCCCACTGAATTAAAAAGAAAAGAATTGAAATCCCGAGCCATAGAAATATGAAGGGAATATCAATCCCCATTGATTTTCCAGTCCGTTATTTCTATCCCCACTGGCTGAAAAAATCCTACCAGGTCTGTGAGAAGGGTGTGTCTTAATGGTTGCATAGATTGCTTATTACAGTCAAAAACATGTCTTGGATAGTTTTTGCGTCAGGAACCCTTGCGGGTTTGCGCAGATCGTAAGATTTGCGTTTATTCGTTCCCATAAAAGATTATGATAAACTTTACACGATAGCAAAATAGTTTTTAAAAATTAAGCAAATAGCAAAACATTTAAAACGTCCGCTTGTTATATTCAAGGGACCTATAAACGACCCTTTCCCACTTCTATAGAAGAAGTAAAAGTTCACATTTAGGGCTAGGCTGCGCGCATTCCCAGAATTGATTGTTGAAACTTTCTGAAGAAGTTTGGAAAAGCGTGTATTATGTAACTGTAAGTATTCTTCCTCGTCATATTTTTTATCACAGATTCGAGATAAGAAAGAAGATATCAAAATGGACGATGTTTATCATTTTCTCGATATCATAGTTTCCAGAACTAAAAAAAGAAGCACTCTTAAAATAAGTTCTTGAAAACCCACGTTTCAATATCATTAAAACTCCATTTCCTAAGAGAAGGTTTTCACTGATTATAAGATTTTGTTGATTTGGAATAAAAATTGAAAAGAACTTTGCTGAGTCTGAGCAACAGACTGTAAATATAATCTTCAATATCTTACAATTTTCACTTCCCAAAGCCATTTTCCCTTAGTGGGGATAACAAAATTTATATCGAAATTCCAATAGGGATAGAATATCTTTTTTTTCCACCTCAAACCATCTTAAATGTTTAAGTGGGATAGTTTTTTCATTCACATTCCAATTGGGTCCGGATTGGTCCAGAAATTGGCCCGAACACGTCCTCCCCTGCCAATTTATTTTGAGAAAAAAAATTTGGCAAATTCTATCATAGGAAGGGAGAATAGAATATTTACAGGTTTACATTGATTGACTTCTTAGGTTTATTAAACAAACAAATACGAAGCTTCTAATAATTTTGATTGTCAGATACATGTCAAAATATTGGAAGTCTCAGATTTCATTCTAAAGATAATGTGTGACTGTCTGTGCCTGTCATGAATTGTGCAAGATAAAAATTCGAAGGTCTAAAACTTTTTCTACAACGTAAAATTATGGTCGTAAAGAACAAAACTGAACAGATCGCAGAAGAATTTTCGAAAACACCTGACCAAGCATGGCAAAATTTTGAGAAACTGACGACATGGTTGGAACGGGAAGATGTTGCATTGAAATTATCAAGTGATAAAAAAGCTTATGAAAACTTTTTAAAACTTTACCGTCAGAAAGTGGAACCTTTTATAAGAGAATCGTTTTATGATATTTATTTTAACAATGATCGGATGAAGATATTGGCTCAGCAGTATGAAGTTGAAGGAAATGTGGAGATACCGTTCTTGAAAGATGAAAAATTAGGTTAGTCTTTTCCTTTTTTACCAATTTTCTCTGCGGTGTAACGCCAGAAATGGCTTAAAATTGTGAAAATATGGTTTAACTCACTTAAGATTTATTGTTGTGTTCAGTAAAAGAGCAGGCCTGGCGGAAACGGAAGCGGGGAGAACTCAGCCTCCCTACTTAGCGAATTTTATCTCATTTTGAGCCTTCTGCCTCCTCACTTTAATGGTTGTTCCACCGGGCCTGAAGAAGCGAAGGCTTTAAGTGAGTTAATGTAAAAGTTGGTAAAATCACTCTATATTCATCGAGTGCAAGCGTTTTTGCTTGTCTTCAAAGTTCAAATGTATCAAGGGTACATCTTTTGTATCATTTTAGCTGAAATATCAGACTGGGCAGTCGAAAATTTAGAGCCTAATGGGAAATTTCGAAAACAACCACGCTATACGTATCCACCAGGGGAAGCTGTGACTTTTCCCGATGGTGATCCACGGAAACAAATCATGAGTGAAGTCAACATGACGGCATGCTCGGCGTCATTGATGAAAACTGATGACATCATGATGTGGGTAAGATTCTCTTTGTACATTTAACCTGTCCCTTAGACGATCCTATCGTTAACACAAGACCACTGATAAAATAGGGAATAATTTAGGAGGGGTAAATTTGAAAACAGGGGTTAGCGCGGGGGGGGGGCGGACTAAAGCTACAGAGGTTTGTTCCAAACCGAACCACCACTATTTTTTTCGTCTACCACGCATTCCGACTGTAATCTTTACGCATATATTTTCCAGCTTTTAATATCCCCCCCTAGCCTCTAGCATCGTCTACATGTCTCCCTTTAGCCTATATCTATCTCGCTACACTTTTTTTATCACTGCTAAAATTCACCTCATAAAGTTAGAGAAGGAACTATAATTTAACCTGCCGGATGGGGCTATGAATCAATGAGGTTGTAAATTCAATCTCGTCACGTGAATTTTACGGCGTAAACACCGAGCCTTATATCAAACTATTTGGTTTCGAAAATAAAATAGAGGTAAAATAGAGATAACTTTCGGAAATCACTATTTTTGATGCTAAAATACTTGGGGAAATTCCCTAACATGACATTAGTTGACCGAGGTAAAGTTACATCCACTTGATAAATCGAGTTCGTGAATTGAACCCCGCCCTCTTGCACGAAAGTCGAGATAACTACGATAACCATAGGCTGCTGGCATCCACTAACGGATTCGTGCTCCTTATAGAGGATGCTTAATAAGCTATATTTCCTTTGTCCGGAGATTTGCCGCCTTTAGCCGATATACGGCTAAAGACATGTTTAGCTGGCGAGTGTCTACAAATATAACATTACGTAATGTTTAAGTTTTCTGTGAGGCACTAAATCATAGATTGGAAATATATTTGGATTTTGAAAAAAAAAGTAGGCGGAAGGAAGTTTGCTTGTTTTTCTTCCTTCTTTCTTGTTTAATGTGGAGATTTTGTAAAAGATGAGAAATTAGATTTATTGAATTTAAGTGCCCTGGTGTATCTTCTGTGTGCACCAACAAAATTTTGCTTCATAAAACTACATTTTGATGCTTGAATTTGGACTTGTATGAGTGTATAATTTTTTACCACACTGGATTCGTTGATCACTTTGGCTCCAGATAATTGTTTTGTCAGTTCTACAGATATGTTGCAGATTATTTCAAGGTATTCTAGTTATGTATATACAGTACATTTTGGGGTCATATTGAATATTTCTGACACCTTTCTACAAAAGGGAGTGTTGTTGTTCCTTCAAAAAGGGCCTTTAAATGTTAAAACAAATAAAGAACTTTTCTTCAGCTTTGGCATTTCACTTTTTAATAATGTGTGGCCTTTGTATCTTTCAGGTACTTAGCTTCAATTCTTTGAAGAGATTGGAGTGTTTCTGGTTGTTTTCTATCACTTTTGTGTTCATATTTGTATTTTTTGAGCTTCGACCGAAGAGCTGATAAGTTTTGATAAATTTACAGACCAGATATCTTATTAAAGCAAAAGTCGAAAATAAATCTACAGACTGTACATAATGCGCGCATCAGATTGTTTTTTATCTTTTTTCTGTTTTCTTTTTCTGGTCTGGGATTCGAATTTCGAACGTAAACATTCCATTGAAAACGTTCGAAATGATCGTTTTTGCGTACGCATCAATGTCGATCAAATTATTAGCTCGCCAAGATTTCCTTTGCGAACCGGAAAGCGGTTGGTAGATCATTAAGCAGACCTATACTACCTGGGGTTTTGTAGAGGTCTGCGATTTAGACTACGATAACCACTTCTAAGCCTTTTTTGAACTCAATCATTTTTCCCTTTTAGGTGTATCATTCACCACATCTGATGGAATTCACCAGGAAAATCATGAAATTCAATGCAATCTACCCATACAATGAATGTGAAATTGGCTTAGCTATCAACATATCAAGACCTGTATCTCCATTAAAAACATACAACGGAAAAAAACCAGAGCTGTCGTTGGCATTTCATTTTGACTCGATTAATAGTTCACCTTACAGTAAAGATTCAACAGCCATAATACAAGCTAGAGGGGCCACAGGCAAGTTTTGTTTTATTCGTTTCGTTGACCAAATCTTTTACATCCCTGCATCACATACCCGATTGGATCTCTGCCTTAATAGAAAATTTGGCCAAGATTTTGTCCCCAGTGGGAAGAACTTCATACAAATTCAGCATCACTGGGAGATTGACTTTTTTCATCCCGATTTGAAATTTAAGGGAGAAAATTGCACTCCAAAACCATCCCCACTGGACTTTTCGACTCAGGAACAATACAATTTTTATCCCCATTGAGATTTTGAAAGAAATATTCATCCCAGTTATGGGAAAAATTCTCATCAGGGCTGCGAGACAGGGTTTGTTCTTTGAAAAAACACGCTTGGTCTACACTTTGAAACCCCTTTGAAAGTATTTAAAAGCAAAACTAAGGTGATAGGAGCCTTTGAATCTCCAACTTTCGGTGAAATTTCAACAGGTAAACATATCGATTTCTGAAAAGGGCTCCACAGAGTGAACATGTTAACAAACTTCTCCCTCAAGAACTGAAAATCAAAATTTTCTAGACCTTGTAAGTCTTGGTAAAGCAACATGCTGCTGTCTGGCAAAAATCTAACCAATATAATTAAATTTAATTATAATCCAATGTTTTCTGTGTTGGACACAAAACTGAAACTGAAACTTCAATAGAGTTACTAGTCTCGATTTCCAAATTTTGGGTCAAACTTAAATTCCCCTGGACTAAGACCACTATTCGTTTAACACAAAACGTAGGAGCAATCCTGCCTCAAAGTCAAAAAGAAGAAAAAAAGCCGTACGAGAAGTTAGAATAATTCAAGCACTCGAAAAGTAAACAAACTTCTAGGTGGGTTTAATCTACTACAGTAAAAGAAGCTTTTGAGTAAAGCTGATGTTAATAAGTAGTCTAGCTCTAGACTATAGAGTTGGACACAAAACTGAAGACTTCAATAGAGTTACATACTATTCTTCTACACTTTATAGGAGTGATAGGCATAAAAGATTGCAAGCTGGGAGGAGAGCGTATCGTTTTTCCAACTGTCAATCGAGAAGAAGTTAACACCGTACAAAACATTGTGTCTAATTTCAGTAGCGATGCCGACACAATTGATACCCCGTTCGACGGACACCGACCAAAGGTTGTTCGGGAGCCAGTTGCAGGGGTTTTATGTTTATTCAATGGTGGGAATCAATTGCACGCTGTTGCTTCAGTTAAAGAAGGGTTAAGAGTTATTGCTGCATTTTTATATTGTGAAGAAAACCCTGATATTGCGAAGGATGGCAACAAAAACGTTATGAACAATTCTGTGAATGCTTTCTATAACTAAAATTTCGATGCTGTGTCGGGTGTCTCAAAATAAACTTTGAACCTTTGACGGCTGCGCGAGACCACACTTTTTGAAAGGTGAATTTTCACTTAAGAAGCTTATAAGTAGACCAACTTAGAAAAGTTATACCTCAAGAGAACTTATTTTTTCAAAAACTAATTTTGGTGAATTCCAAAATCAGTTCTCGCCAAGGTACTTGCAAAATCAAAATTTTCTATATTTTTTCAAAATTACCCAAAATTTTGGTCTAAAACACTTGGTTTTATATAAAAAAGACCAGTAAACTACCTTCCATTCACCAAAATTAGCTCTTGCCAAAATAAGTTCCTCGCAAAATCAAAAATATTTTAGGATTTTTGCTGGTTGCCAAAATTAATGCTTGCCAAAATAATTTCAATTGTACCTCAAAATTAAAGAAAGACAAAATCAGCCATATTTGGTTTCATTTTTTATTTCGACATGTGACATTTGTTTTGATTTTGTATCCGCTGCATACAGTTTGTTTACAAATTTCGCAAGTACTATTATGTCCCTTTAACCGAAACTTTGTTTTGAGGACATCAAACGTTCTGAGAGAAGCGAACATTTAAGACTTTTTCCCTGATTATTATGTATGTAGATTTGTAATTAAAATTGTATTTTGTAGAGATTATTTTTGTTGTTAACATCAAAAACACAGGAAACAGGTTTCCTTAACCCAAATAGTCATAGATTAGAAGGTTGTAAGATGCGGCATTTTCCCTGTCCCCCCCGCCTGAAAAATCCAAAATCGAAAGCGAAAAATGTTTCCTAGTTGAGGCAAGTACACTTTGAAATATTATTTTGAAAAAGTTATGTAAATACCTTTAGAGAAATCGGAATTGTCGTTAATTATGTGGTTAAGTTTTTGTGCAATTATTCTCGAATTGCACTCTTGATCATGTGATAACATACATATACTTACATGTGATCACCACAAAAAGGAAATGACTTGTTATTGGTAAATCATGTTATTTTTCCTTATTGGCATGGATCTGAAAGAGAAAAAAATTATACGAAGCAGGCTTAAAATAGCCAAAAGAAGAACAATTCTGAGCCTAAAATTACTATATTGGGTACAACGCCTTAAATAACTCAATTACGCTCTTATAAATAAAAACAGGATAAAAACAATTTGAGGCTCAAAGTGCCAAAATAATAAGAACAGTCGAGGCTCAGCAAAATTTTACTTGTTCTTATAAAAAAAGTTAATTTATGAACACCCATACGAAACTTAAAGATTATGTCCTGACTAAGTAGGATGATAAATGATGATGAATGTTGGCATCGAACTCAATGTTGTTGACCTACGCAAATTTGAGCTCAAACCTGAATAAAAACTCAATCTCGACAAAACTCTTTTTATTTATAAGCAACCTCAATTTTCGGCTCAGGGCTGGAGATGTTAAGGATTTTCCGGATTTCAGCCAAAAAGTTGCTCATTGATTTTGAGCCAAAAATGAGATCCCCAAGGGGTTTGCGTGATGGCGTGATTGGGACTTTTTTCTTGCGTGATGGCGTGATTGGGACTTTTTTCTTGCGTGATGGCTTGATTAGAGATTTTTTTGGCGTGATGCGTATATATATATAGGGCAAAAATTTGAGGCGTGACGCGTGATTTGGGCTATTTTTCACTATTTTTTGCGTGATGACAAATTTTAGCGATTTTCGTGATGCGTGATGGAGAAAATTTTTTTGCGTGATGGCGTGATTAGGCGGGGTGCCGGGATGCCTAACAGCTTCAAAAATTTTGGCTTTTATTTCATTTTATGTCCAAAAGACCTAAAATTTGGTATTCAAATACCATCGATACACATTTTAATGCCAAATAATGCCCAAAATTGTCTCTTTTTATTTTTTTTGGTTGCTTTTCCGGTTCATGCCCAGGTTGCTAATTGCTTATTTTTTTGGCCATTCTTAGAGCTGGTCCCTTAGCAACTTGGTTGTTTAAAAAAAATATGAGTAGTTAGAAATTCGATTTTAGAGCTGTCATTGAGTACTGAAAAAATGAAAGTTGCGTTTTTTTTGTTATAATATGAAAGTGTGATCATTTTAAGAAGATCGAAATGCTTATAGCCAAAATCATACTAAGCTTTTTTATAATAACATCTAAAATTTTTGGGGCTAGAACTGAAACTCTTGGATGGAAATGAGGCCATTACAGTATTTTCCATCCAAAACGCGTGACTCGCGTGGTTTTTACACACACGCAAGATTAAAAGCAATATCTATCCATAGATTTTAAAAAACATGTCGCGTGAAAACAAAGAAAGGGCTTGATTCCATCCATCATTCTAAATGCGGCAAAAGTTTTAAGGCTACTCTTTTTCTTGCTTGAAAAAGGTTAAAGATTCTTCTCTAGCTATCCCTTTGGGGTTTTAAACTCAATGATAGTTACTCAAGAGAAAATACAGAAGCCAAACAAAAATGCTTATAAAATAAAAGACTTTCTCTTTCTCTAAAAGCATTTATCAAGGATTAGATTTTGAGGTATGTCTTGTTGAAAAAACTTTAATTGAATTTTTCCTTTGAACATAGTCAAAGCCTATTACAATGTCCATGTACTGGCAAGATATTTACTTTCAAGAGTTTATATACAATTTGATGGCAATGATGATGGTCAGTTTTCGTGCTGGGTAAAGGAGAAAGTTTGATAATTAATTTTGTAAACTTTTAATGATGATACGAATTGAGGTGTTTTAAGAGCTACATACACTACACAATATATTGGTGAGAAATTTCGACAATATTCTATTAAGGGCTATACACTACACAATATATTGTCAGGCAGTATATTGGAAATATATTGCTGAATTCTGGCAATATATTGAAAAGTGTCCGAAATATATTGTCAGCTCGATTCGCAATATTCCAACAATAAAGAGGAGGTTGTTTACAGAGAGAAAATTCCTTTTTATAATAGAACACCTGTATTTATTCCGTACATTACTGTCCAAAAACTATATTGTCGAATATTGTGTAGTCTAAGTGGCCCTTTAAAATGTGTCCAAAAAAAGTATAGCATAATTTAAACTTTTAAAATTTAAAAAGTCATTGTAATAGTCATTAAAATTATTGGAGAATTGCAACTGAAGGGTTAGAAGCGAATCTTTAACCTTTCTCAGGTAAGAAAAAAGTGATATGTGCCGTATTTTTGACGACGGATGGAATCCAACAATCCCTTTGTTTTCGAGTGATATCTTTTTCGAAATTTAGCGGTAAATTTTAGTTTGAATCTGGCATTTGTGCAAAAACTAGGCGAGCCCCGCTAGGCCGCGCAACTTAGTTAGGATTTATTGGCTTCAAATACTACCAAGGAGATTCGCTTCGAATTGTTTAGCAAAAATTTTACTTTCTTATGGAAAATTTCGGAAACTCTCCCATCAAAGTTATCACATTTACAGGCATTGACTACCACAAGGCGATAAAGCATTAAACGCTTAAACAATATATTGTAGACATTCAAGTTCATGTAGAACTTTGAAGAGAAATTTTTACCATTCTTTATATACGAAAAATAGTCAACAATATATTACACCCCTGTCTGTAGCTGTAGTCCGGTCTCTGTGGTAATGGATAACGTGACCCAGTGGAAAAAATGCCAAAAGTTACCTTCGTTTAACCCCCAGTTGGATATCGAGTGAACCAAATTAAAACATAGTCTGTTTAAGGGTTTTCTTAAGCCCTAAGTCTGGAAGCCTTTTTTTCTTTCTATTGTTTCGAAATCAAACTTGCGTTGAGAAATGAGTTTGTTTTGTTCACTTTTTGATCATGTGATAACCCAAGAGGAGTTTTTGGTGACGTGATCAAAAACTGAGCAAATCGACTTATATAATCGTTATTAACAAAGGAAAAAGTTAACAAAAAGTTATAACAATAGGCTTCCAGACCAGGGTTTTTTATACGGACTATGGTTAAAATTAACTAAATATGGTGGATTTTAAGATTTCACAGGGTTACTGAGACAGGGGTGTTTTATTGATAGGCAAAACAATACATTGCCATGTAGTGTAAGTAGACCTTAAGACCTAGCTGAGGCGATGGTTCGACTTTTCAAGCAGACTGTGGTGCAATAGACGTTAATTACTTTCTATAATGAGACAAAGAAATTAATAAGATAGCATTAACGTAAGCAGCAATTATTTTGATGAAAGGTATTAATATAAAGAGGGATTTTACTGATCTTTTTAAGGCATTAAAGGGATTATCTTTAATCATGTGTTTTGTCTTATACACCATACAAAAAATAATACTTTGTTTTAACTCGGTAATTTTCTGTCCTAACAATACACGTTTTTTTTATATAAAGCATATAGAAATTTTTTGAAACCTATAGATGTTATTGATTTCTTAAGTTTTAAGCCTAGAAATATTCATGTTCTAATTTTAACCATTTTTTGAGTATTTTTGTCCATTTTCCTAAGTAAATTGGTTGTTTTAGAGTCCACAAAGCCTTAAAATTTTTTTAACATTTTCTTAATATTTTGGTCATCGAAGCCTTATGTTCTTATATAATTTGTTCTTACAAAAAGTGGAATCAATAATAAAATAATCCGACACCGGTGTATGAGATACAACACACTCATTGATCCACAGTGTGATCTTTAGGTAAGATATGTGAGAGAAGGTAGAGAGTATCACCATATTTCCCAACACCCTGCCTTGAAGAGCTTGGGATTCGAACACAGTCCATTGCAGTGAAAGTCTGTGATCGAAACCTTCACACTACCAATCGGCAGAATGTTAGTGAGATACAGTGATAGCCTTATCCAGATGGTGAGTGAATGTATACCGAGTTTATCGTTCTACATCTGCAATTTGTGCTGATATGTCATTCTCTCTCAATCTGGCTGATAATCGAAGTATTGATTGACGTCGAATGAGCTTAGTAAAGCTCAAACTGCAGATGTAGAACGATAAACTCGGTATACATTTAGGTAAGATGATTACAAATTTTCAACACCTAAAATAAGTTCTTGTCAAAAAATTATTTTACTCACCAAAATAATGTTCTTGTCAAAATTAAAAAATTATTTTACTCGCTAAACTAAGTTCTCCCCAAAATTCGTCCCCTTAACCACTGAGGGGACTAATTTGGGGGAGTGTGATCTTTAGGTAAGATGGTTTCAAATTTTCAAATTGGGGAGAACTTAGTATGGCGAGTAGGTAAATTAATTTTTTAATTTTGACGAGAACTTTAGTATGGCGAGTAGGTAAATTAATTTTTTAATTTTGACGAGAACTAATTTTGGCAAGTGAGAGCCTTGAAAATAAACGTTTTGGCAAAAATTTTGGGTTGAATCATCCTCCAAAAAGCAATCATCTTAATTTTGATGAAGAGCAATTTTGGCAAATTGTAATCGACGTCTATTTAGATTTGCGTGGTGTATAGTATTTATCCTGTATCAATCGCTTTACACTAAAGCATTCGAATATTTAATATTATCGTCCAGCTCTAGGCAAAACGCACTGTCGAATATTTTTAGATAGCCGATAGCAAAATAACCCTTCTGTGCCCCCTTCTGTAGCAGCGAGCATAAAGAAAATAGTTTTTGATCAAATAATTATTTAAATGTCACACATAGTTGAAGAAAGTTCTTTCTAACAAATGAGAAAGGCAATTCGAACGTTTTGTAATTAAAAACAAAAAAAACCAATGAAATTGACATCCTTAAACTATGTCGCGAAAAAGCTTCCCGTGTACAGCAGTTTGTGCAAAGGGATTTTATGATTGAACATTGTTCCTTGAATGTAGAAGATCAAAATTTGAGAGGTGGGGCCGGGTGTGACCACCCGTTGCCATGGAAACTGACGTAATGAATATATCAGGAGATATTAAGGAAATAAGGCAAAATGACGTCATAAAACGATGACGTCATCGAAAAATCAAAATTTGCCAAAATTCGAAAATTTTTGGTTTTTTGAAAAGAAGACCCTCCAGTGAACATAAAATATTATTACGAAAACGTTTGAAAATTCGTTAAAAAAAGTCTATTGGTCAAAATTGACAATTTCATTTTTTGCCTGTCGAAGGTTGGAGCTTGCCCAAGCCATTACAGGCAAAATTTTAAAATATTAATTTTTGCTCATAGACTTCTTAAAAAGGATTTTCAGACTTTTTCGTAATAATATTTTTTTGTTCACTGGAAGGTATTTTTTCCAAAAAACCAAAAAATTTTTATTTTTCGATGACGTCATCGTTTTATGACGTCATTTTGCCTTATTTCCTTTATATCTCCTAATATATTCATTTTCAGATATAGGTTGTGACCTTTTCCTTTATCAGTTTTTCATGCTCTTTCGAATGAAACAACAATTTTTCAATTTTGACGACTTTTTATTTTGGTTGCCATAGTAACCAATGACGTCAGTTTCCATGGCAACGGGTAGTCACACTCGGCCCCACCTCTCAAATTTTGATCTTCTACATTCAAGGAACAATATTCAATCATAAAATCCCTTTGCACAAGCTGCTGCACACGGGAAGACATAGTGGCCTCTACTATGAATGAAATAAGGAAAAATTAAAATGCTTTTCTGCTACCTGGTGAACGATAAACCATATATTCGTGTTTGTGTTGAAAAAAGGCGCAGGGCATTTTAGTAGCAAAGTGACGTTAGATTGCTGCTACCGCTACAATGCAACAACATCTTTTCGTCAATTTATATTTTGCACATGTAAAATAAAAGATATACTATACAGTTTTTAGATATTGCAGATATTTTTTGGATCGCCGATAATGATAAGCATTAGCCACTTGAATAATAAAAGGTCAGGTAAATGACAAAATATTGTCACACAAATGCGTTTGTCTTCTCAGAATATTATATCATATTTCAAATAATGATTGTGAACAAAACCAAGTGGTTCTATTTACGTGTGTAGTTCAAACGGAATTTTTTGGAATGCGAGGTTGGTATCATTCGTTTTGACCTACGTTATTTTGTACATGCAAAGTCATACAAGGTAAGTATTTTGATATTTCAATTTATTTCTAATTTTAATTCATTTTAATTTTTCGTCTACATACTAACATAAGATCACTAAAAAAGGGAATAGTTTAGGAGGTGGGATAAATTTGAAAACGGTGGTTAGCCAGGGGCTGATTAAGCAGTGGCGGAGGTGTTTACAATGTAAAGATTTGATCCATACTCTGTTATTTTTTCCCGTAAGCTGTTGTGACGGCTGTATAAACTCTGGGTGCATATATACTTCCCCGTGTTACTGACCCTCTAACGGACGATAGCATCATCTAATTTTGAACCCAATCCAACAGCCCTGACTGATAGTTGTTTGGATTGGTTCTGGGGGATAATTTATAGAGGAAAAATTAGTACGGGGTTGGTCCTTGGGTTATGGGCAGCCTTTCGACACCAAAATTCTCTCTAAGTGTAAAAAAAAACAGCTCTGAGAGAGTTACCCTAAAATTTCTCCCTTAAAGGATTGCAATATTGGAAATTTTATTAGACCAAAGTTTGAGAAAGATATCTCTCCAATAGTCCCAAATAGTCCCGCTTCGATTTTCCTCTTGGACACCGTCATCTCGTAAATAGTAACCCCCCCCCCCCTCGGAAACATTGACTCAAAAAGGGCATGGATCTGATTTTTTTTGTATGGATAGTTTAGTCATCACTTGTCATCACTATTAGTTTTAATAAAAAAAAACAATGACTATCCTAATTTTGGCAAAATATTTTTTTTAGTTTCGAATATAAGTAAACTTTTAAACCTAAAGGTCTCCCCATGCCCACGCCCACGCCCACGCAGGCAGATAGGGTACAACTCGAGAGTGAGTTTAAACAGCTCCTTCCTCTACATCCAGTAAATTTCAGATGTAATTTTGCTTTTTTAAGAGATATTTGTTTTGCGAGCATTTCACCAAAAAACGGGATTCTTTATTCTGTTTCTTAGTGAGTTCCACGATTTTTGAAAAATAGAAGCTATTCAAGTGCATTGACGCTAATTCGATTTTTTTCGCTACTGCAGCTTCGAAAGTTAAAAGTGACGTCAAAATATCGAATTTTTAGAGTCCGAAAACCTGGCCTAAACATTTGAAAAAGTGAGTTTGTGTAAAAAAAACGAGGGTGACGTCTAGTATATAGGCTAATATTTATTTTGCGTCAAAAACCCTCCAAAAGCGTATAAAGAAAAACTACTTGAAATTTGAGAGCTGAATTGAAAACATCTTCAAGGGTTTTCAAATAAAGATACCAATAAAGTTTACACGATTAACAGAGACAGTTTGAATGAAAATAAAGCGATGCAATCTCACATTTCAATGGTCTGATCAGCAAAAAGTGCTGTCGATTAACGGTCACATTTTTTCTACCATATGAAAACCATGTAGTCTTAATTATACTTAAATTCTTAAGAGCGGTTTCCACATGATGGCAAAAAAGTGCATACTTAAAAGCGAATGGATTTTACCCTTAGGTACCTAATAAATGCCTCCCCCGCTTGTCAATCTATCGATTTTTTCCCAACCCCGGACCTTATGAGGACCCCCCGTTTAGCAATTTATTTTGATCAAAATCTAAATCTACCTGGGATATTTAGAGGTACAATTTCCATAGAGTCCTCCAGGGTTCAGGTACCCCCAAAAAAGTTAGCCCCAATCATTTTGGTACGTCCAAAATTTTTAGAATTCTAAAGTCCCCCCCAACTTCGAGTTACCCCCTTTTTAATTTCGCATAGCGAAAGTATTACGATAGTCTTTCTATGTATGTATGTATGTATCGAGAAAATTTTTGGGGCGCAAATTATGGCGTGGGCGCTTAACTGCGGGCGTACTACGGCCAATATTCTAAAAGTGGACTCACTCACAAAGATAAAAAGTGATAAAAAACAGGGCTTTTCTTAATAAATAAAATATGTTAGTGCAAGAAGTGTAACCAAGCCTTTGTAAACATTTATTGTGAGAACTTTTTAATGGCTGCTTGATTGCACATGTTTTTGAAACTTTTATCAAGTTTTCTGGTCTTTTGTAGAGTGTTTAAAGAGATTTGATATTCACAGTATTTTATGTTTGTGTAGTTAGTGAATGCACCAACAAATCAATTGATCATGCTCAGTAAGTAGTACAAAAAGAGTTAATTTTCCACAACAACAACATTATTATACCCTCTCTTCTCTTCTTCTTCACCAGAACTACAAACAGCACAGGTATGATCTTTTTTTCCTTTTTTCACCAGATAGTTATAGAAACCAGTTGTGACAAACAGTCAGTTTTAGCAAGTATTTCTTAGATGATTATCATGTCAATTGAAATTCAGCAATCATTTTTGTATAATCGAAACTACATTGTCATTGTACCGTGATTTACGATGGGTACGGTGGGGTGTACAGCAGATTTCAAATTAACCTATTTTCACCGCGGGACAAAGTACATTTTAGATTCAACCCCACCGTACACCACCGCAAAATGTACAGCGGTCCCTCGTTAATGATGACAGTTTTTTATCCGACGAAGTTTGATTAATGGTGTTCGATGAGTTTGGTTAGTAAAAGTTCCAGCTTTTTCTCCCTGATGGGATAATAGATATTGGCTCGCTCTTTAAGCTTTAGCGTGGGCGTCTGCTAAATAAGCTGTCGGATGTAAAAAGAATGGAAACAAGGTAATAAATGGCAAAGTTCACCGATCTTGATACACCTTTTGCTAATTAGGATTTTCATTTTGAATCATGGTACCATTGTTTGTATAAGATTCCCATTTCTGCACTAAGATTCTTGTTACTTTTCTGGAATCTTTCCCCTATATTTTTTTCACGGGATAAACGGCAAGAGATTGGGGAGGGTTTGTTTAATGGGATGCCGTTAAAAGCAGTTATAAAGGAGTTTAATCTCAAGGATAGGAGTATTATTTCTTTAAAGCTTAAAGTTGTCTAGTTTTTACCCTGCCATTTTTTAGTCCAGAAGCTGGAGCTCAACTACTCAACTGCTTTTTGCCTTTAATGGGCTCTTCCAGAAAATGGGGGTGGAGGATATAGTGCCCGGAGGGGGGGGAAGTGAAAAATCTATAAAATTTGCCTTGTTCTGGGGGGTAAACTTGCTCTCGATGGGGTCAACTGATGCTTGTCCGGGGCGGGGGGGGGGGGGTTAGACCTGCTGTCGGGGGATCAAAAGTCACAATGTCCAGGGGGGGGGGGGGGGGGTAATAATTTCCAAAAAATGTTATATCCTTCACCCCCCCCCCATATTCTATTTTTTTCTGGAAAAGTCAAATGATTTTGATGGTGGTGGGCCATCATTCATATCAGAAAGTAGTATACAACAGATTTTTCTGACTAGCCATTTTTCTCAGTTTTGGATAAATTCTACTGTTTATAGAAAGAAGTTGATATAAACTTTTGCGCAAGTGAAAAAAGTCTTTATCACAAGTTCCTTCAAAGCACAAAATGAGGTTTCTGGCATCTTCATTTTCAAAAAAATTTAAAATTATTTTTCTCAAGTGTATATTTATTATTATTATTTTATTATTAATTGTATTTCAGGCACTTCCATATATCTCAATGGCTATTCGTCCTATTTATAATAAGTAAACTAAATAAATAAATAAATTATTATGTAAAAAAAAAAAAAAATTATATGTAATTTTCAATTTGCAAATTGTATATTGCAGTTGAATGGAAAGATTTTGTTTACGCTTTATAGAATGGAATTCTTTAGTCGCATTTTTTAAGGAATCTTTTTTTTAATGGATTAAGATTTTTCATAAAAAACAGGGTATCTATGACCAGTGTGTACAATACATTCTCTATATTTTGTGTAGCGCTTCATTCAAAATGAGTTTGGAAACTATTCTAGTCGCGAGTTAGGGAGTTGCTAGTTTCGAGTTGGGGAGTTGCTAGTTTCGAGTTGGGGAGTTAAAAAATTACCGGCTACCGAAAAAGAATAACATACATCAAAAGTACGATTTTGAAAGTAAATGTAATATGAGAGTAATATATAACACATATAATACGTATAATACATATACCACCTGTAATATGCTTATTTGTCTTAAACACGTGCGCTGAGAGAATGGAAAGCTATTTTCTACTGTCAATTCATATCCATTTATATTTCCTGCATCACATTGAATATAAATATAATTCTTGATTAAAGTGACTTTAAAACCATTGTATTTTATAATGTGATCAAATTGATAAAAGTGTCATTATTTTTCTAGCTCTATAGGCTATCTCTACGAATTTTTTGAGGCTAAGATGACTGTCAACTTATATCCTTTTATACAATAAGCATCACTTGCAGTATGATCAATATTTTTTGGGGAATTAGTTTGACAATCATTGTATTTAAAGATTTTGTCAATGTTTTTACAAGAACGTGTCATGTTGTCAGCATTATGACAATGACATAACAGTACTAAGTATTTTGGCTTTGCTAGCCAGCACCTTACCATTTTCATGATCTTAAAGTCAATAATATGTTTGGTACTGGCTAATTTGAAATTTGTACTTTTGGGCTACATTAGTTTAAATTAGAAAATTTCGGTCGCCGTAAAGTTTTACGAACTTCCCAACTCGAAACTAGCAACTCCCCAACTCCCCAACTCACCAACTAGAACATTACCTAGACTCATTCAAAATGCATAATGCTGCAGGAGTCACGTTTCATGCATCTTTCGTCGTTGATGTTCAAGTATTATGCGAAATTTTCGACTTTAAGTCGTCTTGTTAATTTTATTATTGTTAAAAATACAATAAAGGATTTTCTACTCTTTTGTCATTCCTGGGAAAATACTTGACTAATTTTCCAGGGTTTCAAGGGATTTTTATATCCCACAAACTTTCAAGGGTTTCTAGGGTTTTTAGTTGATCTTTGTTAGTTTTCAAGGATTTCAAGGAAATCTGTCGACAATAGGAGAAAGGTTGAATTTTCAACCCTCAATGTTGAATCCTCAACTCCCTTAAAATGCATAAAATACCCCTACAACGTTTTCTTTAATTAAATCATAAAAAAATCTTTCGAACAAAATCAGTCTTTTCAATACCCTTGATTTTGAGCAAAATCTCGGTTACATTCCTCAATAGATACTTTCTTTATAGTTGTGGTAAAGGAGGGCCCGACGGAGAAAATCTTTTATTTTGTTCAGTGCTTTAGATTGGCTGATAATTGATAATTTTACAACCACCCATTCTATCACCCAGACCTGCCAATGTCATATAATTTCAGTGACACTTAACGGGTTAAAAGGTAAACCCCCTAAGAATGAGCTTGGGATATCCCCTTGAGTCTCAGGGGTTCCAAAAGTATGTTTTCTCATTTAAGTCACTGATGTTTGTATCCCACGGAAAAATTTTGTATTTCTGAAAGTTAAAATGGCTGAAAATGGCCACAAAATTTGGCATTTCAAGGGTTTCAAGGGTTCCAAGGAAATTTTCAAGAGCAGGAAAAAATTCAAGGGTGTTTCAAGGGTTTCAAAGAATTCAAGGGCCGCTGGCCACCATGACTTCATACAAAAACAACAGCCCCCGCCCCCCACTAGTGAAAGTGGAGGTACCACCAAACATATCAGGTACCCCCTAAACTTAAGAATACTTCCAGGTACCTGGCTTTCTTATCACTTTTTTATTAGGTACCCTCAAATTTCTGGGGGGGGATAGACCCTATGATTTCCAACCCCCGGCAATGATCCCCTCCTCGTTTATTAAAATTTAAAGATTCTTTTAACAACCCACCTGACAACAATATTGATTTAAAAAAAAACGATACCTTTATCATTCAATTACTCCAGGAGAGATTTTAATGAAACAATAATTGTCTGGGAATTATGTTGATGCCATGTTTAAAAAAAATCATCTTTATTTTGTATACCTATGGCTCTTAAAACTACAGTATACACCTTTTCGACCGTAGTCGCGCGGTCAGGTGCGTGCCACTTTATTATTTAATTTACCACCCTAAACTCAATCCAATCCTTTTTTTACACTTTTTTCTATTGTCTTTAGGTGCGAAAAAAAGACTGGGGCTGTTTTAGAGTGGTAAAACGGACAAAAAAATGTCCGCGCGGCAATTGGCGGCTACGGTCGAAAAGATGTATTGTATTCATCCACCAATATTAACACACTCACCATCTAACAACATACTAATTTTTAAATTGGGGTACAAAATATTGATGTAGTGTAAGTGGGCCTACACGTTTTTTTAAAAGAGCATCCAAATTTTTTAAAGCCTTGGGATGTTCTTAACTTTTTGAGTTTCAAGCCTAAAAATGTTCTTAACATGATCTTATTTTCGCCATTTTTAGTATTTTTGTCCATTTCCTATGAAATTCGGTGTTCTAGAGTCAGCAAAGCCTTAAAATGTTCTTAACATTTTGGCCATCGAAGCCTTTTGTTCTGATATAGTTTGTTCTTATAAAAAAAACGTGTAACAGGAAAATCACTGAAAAATCTTATCAAACCAATTAGAAGGCAGTCATATAATTTATTTGTCATTAACGCAAACAAAGAGACAAAAATGACGCAGTTATCGGAAATTCCCTAATGAACAAGTTTTCTAGGTAAAATGATCTCAAGAAGAGTTTTTTGTGTACTCAAGGCAATTTATAATGCGTTCGACTGTCTACGTGAGGAGTTGTTTTTCTTCAGATTTCGTCTTTTCAGTACACAGGGTGTCCCGAAAAAAAAGTCCTGTGTCAGAACACGACTACAAGTAGGAATATCTTTGTGTCTGTTATAGTTTCTTTCTTTAAAACTGGTTCCATTTATACTGAGACGGAAAAATCGTCTGAGACGAGTAGTTAGTAAAATGTGATTTGTGGAGATCCTATTTACTGAAACATGAATGGAAAATACACTCCTCCATAATGCTCATTTTCTAAATTGCTCGTCTCAGACAAATTAATCGTCTCAGTATAAATGGTACTACTGAAATGGTTACAATGAAACAGAAACGCAATAAACTTGTAAACATAATTAAAGTATCAATTGTGTAATAAAACATTTTGATATTAACGATCGCATTACACGTTGTTTTTTTTATAAGAACAAACTATATATAAGAACATACTCTTGTCTCCCGAATAGACGGGGGGTCTGAATAAGCAGGGGGTAGGAAAATTTTCTAAATTCTAATAAGCGGGAGGGATGGAATAAGAGGGGGGGGGGTAATTTGAAGACAGAATTTTTTCTAACTGGTATCAATTTCAACAACAAAAAAGAAACTTTAACAAATGAACACGTAAAATAAGAACCAAGTACTAACAAAAAGGAAAATTTTAACAAGTTTAAGGTGTATCTACACTGTAATAAAATATTGAATTATTTGAATTTAATTAGCGGGGGGGTCTTAATAAGAGCGGGGGGATGGATTTTTTTGTCTCTTAGCAATTAGCGGGGGGGGGGACGTCTATTCGGGAGACAAGAGTAAGGCTTCGAGGCCCAAAAATTTAAGAACATTCTAAGAACATTCTAAGGCCTTGGAGACTTAAAAACATGCATTTTCTTAAGAAATTACATCAAAATACTCAAAAAATGCTGAAAATAAGAACATTTTAAGAACATTTTTGGCTTCAAATCAAAAAACTAAGAACATCCGAAGGCTTCGAAGATTTTTGACGTTCTTATAAAAAAATAAACGTGTATGTTAAAACACGCAAACACTAATTTTTGACATACAGGGTGTCCCGAAAAAAGTATCGAGTCGTACCACTTCTATGGAAAGAAAGTTCTTGTGTGTGTTTCACTAAATTTGCAATGTTTATCAAAGTTTCTATCTGTGTCATACTAATTGTCACGAGACATCTTTTATGAATAACTTTTACAAAATTCTCAATAACTTTAACGTCATGAGAATTGTAAAGAAAGTTAATTATTTTTAATCATACTGACTGTTGTAAAACAATTGTTGTGCAGATATATATTTTCTTACATTTTGTTAAACACACACAACAACCTTCTACTCAGAATCATGTTCCAACTCGATACTTTTTTTCCAGACACCCTGTACAGACACAAATTTATTCCTACTTGTAGCCGTGTTCTGACGCAGGACTTTTTTTCGGGACACCCTGGAGATTAGTAGAATTTTTTTAAATATCTTACATAATGCATTGAGACTTTAAATTTTCTTCTGATCTATACACCCCTGTCTCAGTGCCCCGGTGGCCTGATTTCAGTACATGATTTTTTTCAGTACATGGTTTCAGTACATGATTTTTTCCTACGTCACTGCAGTAATCAAATTTTTATTGCACTCATTTGTAATCATCCTAAATGGCTTGGGAATTCAAGAACTGTTTTTTATTGTCGCTGTCTTTATTCAATTTATATCTCAATTCACAATGTGTAATCTGTTAGAACACTCGTATTTTTATAAGCTTGAGAATGGTGATACCACCGAAATATATTGCTTGACTGTTTTTAAATTTTAAACTTAGATATAATAGATATAATGAAGTAAAAACAAAGGAATTGCATCAAGAAACAATGGAAGTAAACAAACGACTTTTATTGTTGTTGCTTTTGTTGAGCATTGTGTCATTCGATGCTGTAAGCACATCTTCGGAAAAGTAAGTTTCTTTGAAATTAGTCCTTATATAAAAAATCCAGGAGGTGATTTAACTCGATTTTATAACGACCGTATGTGCGATCCAAAATTAGGCCTTAGAACCGATCCTGAAAAGTTAATTGTCCATTTTTAAGTTAAAAAATGGTCAGATTCTCGGATGATAAGATAACACGACGTGCTTAAAAACTATGTAATGATGCAAAATGACTTTACAGAACTATATTATATCAACTAGTTCGCTACAGACTCCTTCTCAGAAACCCTTCGCGTCAGTCTAACACAATTCGAAAAGGACTAAATATTGGAAACATATTTCACGTTTTAATTTCTGCTCTTTCAATTTTGTCTTTTTAGATGCAAGCCGGTAACCAAAGTAGAGTAAGTAAAATAATTCAGTCAGTCCTCATTGTGGAAGTTTTCCCTCCTGTATTCCACTTCTAAGCTATTCAATATAGTTGACGTTCCCTAATTCGATTTTTAAGGGGATTGGATTCTAATCGAAAAAGGGAGCGTATCGAATAATAAAGCGTCGATTAGAGAGCGTCGTTTATTTGAATAAGAAATTCCTTTTTAAACATTGGGCTCTTCCAAAAAAAAAATTGAATATGGGGAGAGAAATCCCCCCCCTCAGACAGTATGACTTTTGACCCCCGGACAACAGATCTAACCCCCCGGACATTCATAATATCCCTAAACAGAGCAGTTTAGTTCCCCAAACAAGTCAAATTTTGTAGATTTTTCAATACCCCCCGGACAATCCAATATATCCTCCATCCTCCACCCCCCCCCCCATGTACGAAAACTTTCTGGAAGAGCCCATTTCACCCACCCAACCTCTCTCACAATGTTAAACTACATTGGACTCTTTTCATCTCTAATTCGAATTTTTTTATCACTCGAACTAATTTTCAGTTCAAATATTTCTATTATGAGAATATCTCTCTAAACAAATTTGATTTCAAAGTTCGAATTACGAAGTGTTGACTGTCAAATGTTGTCATTGTTATCTTGAGTAAAATTAACTTTTGTTGACTTTTTTATTCTTTTCTAGTAATGAGAAGAACAGCATTTTTCTTCTGGATTGCAGTAAACTTGACCTGAAAGAATTACCCACATTACCCAATACTTCTTCAAAAGTCGAGGCTTTGTAAGTAAATCATAGAATTAAATCGTCAGCCCCCTCTCATAAAATATGGTGGTGTGGGAGGGGTACTTTCACTTCAATAAAAATCCAAAATAGGTGGCGGCTAAAAGCGTTTATAAGGATTAGCTGGGATTTTGTAGAGAAGGCAATGATATTTTTTATCGGGGACAATTTTTTTCCAAATTTTCCAGTGGGACCAAGCGGGTCACAGGGGTGTTATTCGATGGTCAATTATATAAAAATATATTTTCAGGCTTTTGTCATACAACTACATTACAAACTTGGATCCTGATGTCTTACAAACATACAAATCCTTGAGATACATGTAAGTAACATCGAGTTATTTTCATTCTTTGAGGGAAGAAACTTTCATGGATGACTAAATTTTGCAAATCGAGCTTTTGAATATCTCAAAGTTAAGAATACAGTATTTGCCAAAAGAAGCGAGAACATTTTTATATAAAGTAAAATCCTCTTAATTTATGCCAAATTTTATGACTTATATACTTAATATTTCAATCGCAAAAACCTTTTCAAACATCTTGTAAATTGAATATATATTGATTGAACACAGAGAATTGTATTACAAACTGAATGAGAAAACTTTATCACTTAAGTTTGTTAGGCACACTTAAACGCACTCAGGCCAGTTAAACGGTCGCACTTAGACGTGATTATAACACAATCAAGTATAAAGCTTTAATAGTGTTTAAGTATTACCATTAAAATGTCACACAATGCTTGAAAAACTTTTAAACTTTTCGTTTTTAGAAACTTGGATTACAACCCAATTACTGAGTTGAAACCAAGATCGTTTTACAATTTACCAAAACTGGAGGAAATGTAAGTTACTTTTTTAAAAGAACAAATAAACTTCTAGCTAGGGTTATGTTTTCAGGTTTAACTGTGCTTAAACTGTTCTATAAAATGTTTGAATCCAGTTGATCTTTTATCAACTTTATAGATAGGATTGTAATTAATAATTGATATTGATTAGCCTCGAGCTAAGAAAAATTTGTACTACTTTCCATCAACTTTAAAGAAAAGAAACACAAACATCACATTGCATCACATCACATATTCACTTCAATTAAAAATGGGCTTAACTCTTAGTCACATTGATATGACAATAACGCTGCGGTTCTCAATTTATTCTCAGATTTTTGCAAAAATAAAGGCTAACGCTCTTATAAAATTATATTACAAGAATTTAAATATTATTTTCAGTTTAACTCAAGAGCATTATTAAGCATCTAGTTTGGATAATGACTTTCTAACCATTTTAGTCATCTATCAAGCGCTCGTATTGGAGACCTCATTGGAAACGCTTTTGAATCCTTGCCGATGCTTAGATTGTTGTAAGTATATGAAAAAGTTGCTTTTTGTTTATAGTATTTATGTATTTCCAGGATGGATTGGGAGACTCGACTTCCGTTCTGCCCAAAATTAGTCTTGCCTTTACAGCGCATAGAAAATCAAGACAGATTTGAGTAAATTTGGCCAAAAAATCGGTTCTTACGGTCCATTTTCTTGAAATATTTTGTCCATTTTAAATCGAAAAATGGTCAGACTTTCCAAAAAATGTTTTTCTTGCTTTTTACACCCTTAGAGTGAGTGCACTTCCTCTCAATTTTTGCTCATTTCGACCCTTACTGACCAAAGCCAGAGAAACGCACCCTAAGGGGCCCGCGGCACCTATGACAGGTCGCTTACCTAGAGTGTCTCCCTTTCCGGGGGTAATATGTAGCTTAAAACGAAAAAAAAATAATTCCAAAGCTACCATCCATCGGATAGTAATTAGTATTCGGTTATTGGATAGTATATTTGTCTTTTTGATTTGACTTTTAGGAATCTAGCTTATAACCAATTCACTCAAGTACCAGAGGATTTTTTTCAAAAAGTTAAAGACCTTGAAGAAGTGTAAGTATTTTGATTAAAACTTCTTTGAAATCAAATTCTTGATATTCATGATGTAATCTTTGCGCTTAAACAATAGATGTGACGTAAAAACTTTGCCGCCATTATTCGAGGCAAAAAATTTGGCCCACTAACCTATTTTGTACTAAAACAGGGGGTTTACGAAAAAAGAAAACTTAATAACTTGTGACGTGATATAATAAAATTAAACATATTTTGGAAAATAAGAGTTTGTTCTTCGTTTTTGAGTATTTGGACTTCTGTATTAATCTTTTCTTATTTTTTCTAGGGGTACTTGCTTGGAAAAAAGCTTATCAAAAATAAAAACTAATTAAAACTCGAAACTTAATGGGATAATAAAAGAGCTTACTGAAAAAGGGAGAAGAATGCCCCACATAAAAAGTCTACAAAAATTTAACTAGAGAGAGCCTTTATTTCCAGTCCCCCCAAGCAGTTTGCATAAATGGGCTTTTTCGGTTGCGTGAATGCGTGAAAATTGAAAAAGAAAATGCGTCAATGTGTGAATTGAAACAAACTTGTGTGAACATGAAAAATCACTTTTTTGAATGTGCAAATCTTCGCTATTTTTTGCGTGAATACGTGAATTTTCTCGTTGTCCGGTGATTATATACAAATTTCCCGATTTTAAAAATTTCCCCAATTTTTGCCCAAAAAACTTTCCAAAAATCGAGTTTGCGTGAAACTAGAGAAAGATTTGCGTGAAAGCGTGAATTTCGAAAAAAAAATGCGTGGTTGCGTGAATTGAGGGTCCGCTGGGGGAGGGGCTATTTCCAGGTTCACCATATATTACCTTAAGGGAAGAAATTTTGGCGGGAACTTAATTTGGCGGATCAGGGAAAAAGCTAAAAAGATGACCGAAAAAATTTAATTTGGCGGGAACTTAATTTGGCGGATTTCAGACAAATCCGTCAAATCCGCAAAATTTTCTTCCCGCCAATATTTCTTCCCTTAAGGTATTCAAGTATTTCTTTGTATATCTTTTCTACTTTTTAATTTATAGACGTTTGACTGGTAATCGGTTATCATCATTGAAAAAAGGAACTTTCAATAACATGACAAAGTTAAGAAAACTGTAAGTTGATAGTGGCGAATGTAGTTTATTAACTGGTTTGGTCATCCTCTGGTTCAATAAAGAATCATGAGGGGGTGGAATGAAAAATACGATAACTGAGAATTTTATCCCCATAAATAAGAAATCGAAAGTGAAAACACTTTACTATTGATACTTTTACCTAATATTTGAGCCATTTGATCAGAAAGGTGAAAATGTGGATAAACTAATTTGATAACTTAAAGTCAGAAAATATGCTATGACATTATTTTAATATTTCAGATCCCTCGATTTGAATCGGTTTACATCAATCGATAAAGCTTTGTTTTCACAAGTTACCTCTTTAACGGATTTGTAAGTTTCAGAACTAATTTTGATTTTATCGATACATTGGCGGGTCTTCCCACCAGCCATAGACTAATTCGGCAAAATCCGGTTAGGCACTATATTCAACCAAATCTTAAGCAAGCTGCCTGTTCCTAACCTACTAATTTTCACCAACGAAATAAAAAAACAAACAGAAAATTACGCACAGCCTTGGAGCCAAGCAAGGTGTTAGTAAATCACCCTGTACATATTCATTCTGTCATTTCTTAAAAAAATGACTGCAATCATAGGTGAAAATGACGTCACACGGAATAGGTCTATAGCCCTGCATTATAATGCATACCGTACACGGAGTAAACAGGACTTTAATTTTGATTTGAGCTGTGATTTCAACCAAATAATTTGTTTTAAAGAAGCTCAAAATGTCTATTTGCTTTCGTTATTTTACTTGGACTAAATTTCTGAATTTTTGTCATATTTTTTCGCCTGTAACTGTCTACTTTTATGATTTCTACAGGAATTTAGCAAGCAACAAGCTAAAAAGCATCCCGGAGGATTTGACGAAAGGAAACTTGGAAAGATTGTAAGAAAACTCAACTCAATAAAAATGTTGATTTATCAGAGAGCTACCTTATTGGAACTAATTTTCACGGAAACTAATATTCGCGGTCGAAAAAAAAATCGGAAAAATTGCATTTCGCGGGTTTTAATTTTCGCGATTCTGCCCCTTTTTGGACACATTTCTTTCATTTAGCTAGGGATTTTCAAATTTTTCGATAAAATTGGAAAAAAATTGTATTTCGCGGGTTCAAATTTTCGTGGTTTTGAACGCTAAAATTAAGTCCCGCGAAAATTAGTTCAAATTGGTTCCAAGGTATTCTGATTTTAAGTCATTACATAATTACCAATGAGAGTATTAAAATTAAATTAGTCAATCATGTTACCAATAAGAACTAATTTTCGTGTTTATATACTCTTTGGTACTTAAGCTGTTGTTAAGAGAGCCGACTTTTTGTCCTGCTTATTCTTTTTGTTAGAGTAGGCGAAATTGGGCAGAAAATAAGCAGCTGAAATGTTTTCTTAAATGAAAAAGATTGCAAACTGTACTGACGCCAAGAAAAGCGAAAAAAGCAATGCATTGACAGCCAACTTTCTGTCCACTTTAATTCCCAATGATTATATCTATTTATTTTGTATTTTCAGGGATTTGAGCTACAATAACCCAATGAAAACTTTCCCCATTATTGCTAGGGGGTCGAAATTGAAGGAGCTGTAAGTACTGCATTATATAATTGTTTTGTTGATACTAGGCCTTTATTGAAGTTTTGTCAAAAAGAACACTTTTCACACACTTTTTAACTTTTAGAGTACCTACAAATTTTCGTTATAGAGACTATGTTTATGTTGAACGGTGAAAAAGAATACGGCTATTATTATTTTGATTTTTCCCGATATGTTTTGGACTCGGTCCGTTCTCAAGGGACTGTGTTTAAGTAAGTAGCCTAAAATAGAGTTAAAATTTAGAAGACCGACTCTCTGCCTGGCTTCTGAAGAAAATTACAGACTTAAATTAAATTTAAGTATGTTGATAAGATGTTGATACAAGAATGCGTTGCTTTGGCAAGAACAAGAGGCATCACATTTAGATACTTTCTCTACTTTCTGCACATTTTCCCTAATGGGCTCTTCCAGAAAAAATCCGTTCATGGGGGGTGGAGGATGTATTATTTTTTTCATGCATTACCCCTGGACATTTTGATTTTTAACCCCCTGGACACGGGTTATACCCCTGGACAAACATCAAATCAACCCCGTGGACACAAAAAAATACCCCTGGACATTGGAATTTACCCCCTGGACATTGCAATTTTTTGGTATTTTTTCAATACCCCTGGACAATTCATCCTCCACCCCCCATGAACGGATTTTTTCTGGAAGAGCCCAATGAGGGAAGAAAAGGAAACACTGAAAGTCGACCGTCTAAACTAGACCTTAAAGCTTTGCTTCTTTTTATATAGAGACTTGATGGATTGTGAAATTGGATCCGTTAATGGAAATCAATTAAGAAATTTAGTGCATCTAACTAAACTGTAAGTTCTTCTCATATATTTTCTTTTCAGCTATGAAAAATAGTAAACAAAAAACGGGGTTTTTGATTCCAACGAGCTACCTTCTAAAGTCTATTCACAATAAGTGTGCACTCTTTTTTCTTTTACCTATAACTTTTGAAGGAATTCTTTAATCTTTATAAATTTGGTATCATTGGAAAGATATTAGTGAGTGGAACGATTTGAAATAAAAAAATATTTAAAAGGATTCTGAAAATGAAGATGAAAATGAAGAAGAAAAAAAATGAAGATCTTGTAGAAAAGTGTTATGAGGACTATCATTTTCACAGAAGTGAATCCTTAATCATCGAACGTCATCACTGTGAAAAAAATTCTCAAAAATAATCCTTTAGTCAAAAGATATCAAACAAAGTTATAAGCTGATTGAAAAACGCTGTTTTCTGCTGTTTTTTGGGGTCAACAACCACTTATTAACTTTGTATCATAACTTTATATTGAATAAATATTTTAGTGAAATTTTTTCACAGTGATGACCTCCTAAGATTAAAGAATCTCTCCAGTGAAAATGAAAGTTATAGCACTTCTCTAGAAGATCTTCAATTTTTTCTTCTTCATTTTCATCTTCATTTTTAAAATGTTTTGAAAGATTTTTTTATTTCAAATTGTTCCACTCACTAATATCTTTTCAATGATACCAAACTTATAAAGATTAAGGGATTCCTTCAAAAGTTATAGGTAAAAGAAAAAAGAGTGCACACTTATCGCGAATAGACTTTAGAAGGGGCTGAAAAATAACTATAAAGCTGAAATCAGAAGGCTTTCAAGTACCTCTTTTCCAAAAATGAAATTTATAGCACCAAAGGATAAAAAGTTCATTTTTTTCTTCTCCATTTTTCATCAGCATTTTCATTTATGGTGCTATGAGCTATCTTTTCAACGGTAAAGAATATGTTTAGAATCGATCATCTTGGGAGTTGAATATCTATTGATACATAGAATTGTATAATCTTACTTCAATTATAAGCCCAGTTAAGATACATGAGTTTTGAGGATTTTACTGTATATAAAGATTTTGCCCATTTTTTGGGGACACACTGTTTGTTTCCAAAAATATAATTAAACATCTGTCAATATCCTCTCGTTTTCATTCATTCATTCATTCATTCATTCATTCAGGCGTTTGAACAGAAACCAACTGAAGGAAATCGTACCAAATACCTACTCTAATTTGAAGAATATCAAAGAATTGTAAGTTCGTATGATTACACTCTTTTTATCGTATAAGAACAATTAATATATATTTCAATTTGTTTCAAAGTTTAAAAACACATATCTGACGTTCGCATTAAGCGTGAAACTGGCAGTAGTGTGTTTTTATAAACTTTTAACCAAATTGAAATATATATTGAAAAGCTCTACTTACGTATGGAGCACTGTATCGACATTTGTTTTCTTGCTTGTTTATAAGAACAATTTTATAAAAAAAACGAGGCTCAAAATTGCCAAAAAAAATATTTTCAAAACCTTGAGTTACTCAATGTCAAGCAACTTAGGGGTCAAAGTAGAAAGGGGTATAAAGCCTAAAATACCTCAATTTCACCCTGTAAAATAAGAACAGGATAAGAACAATTTGAGGCTGTAAATAGCCGAGACTCATCAAAAATTTACGTACTGGTTCTTATAAAAAAAGAGTGTAGGAAAATTGTTATAACCGAGGGTTCCACTTAAAACTACTGGAGAATCATTTAATCATTTTCAACCAATATTTGTAGGGCGGGAGGGAGGTAAAAATTTTCTGAGACTTGAACACCGCCATCTTAAACATTGTTTGTGCTTTCAGAGTATAGCCAATACCGCGCGGAACCAAATAAGAAGTAACGCTACTTGCAAGGCGGGACGCCCCGGTAGTTCCGCAGGCGGAATGAGTGATTTAGACGATTTAAAATTAAACTACGGTTTAGCTATTGTTAAATAAACAATGAAAAAGAAACAATAACATCTATTATCTGTAAAATAGAGTTTAATATATATTTTTTTGCTAGAATTAGCTTTCAAAAGGAACAGAAATATTTCTACAAGGGTATTCTATTTTATGTTAATGTCGTTATGAGTCTCTCAGCCTCTCGGTAACTCTCAGAGGTCAAACCTGCCTCCGTATGGATTGAGGACTAAGTAAAAGTAAGTAACTCTCATATTTTTTGGTTTTAGAAATCTTTTAGGAAATCAAATCAAAACAGTTCAACCAGAATCATTCAAAAATTTAGAGAATTTAGAGATATTGTAAGTATTTAGTGTCTTTACTCTTTGACAATCCAATGTTTTTCGTCCATTAAAGCTGCATAAAATCACAACACTGAAAAATTCCGCAATTTTAGCGTTGTCAAATTCCGCAACGTTGTCGAATTTCACAGTTTTTCCGCAAACTAATAAGGGGTCACAGAGCGACGAACGGGGTCTCAAAATGATGTGCATTTTGTAGAACAACCAAAATGTAAATTTCCATAATGTAAATTTCAATTAATTTTTTACCCTATAATTCTTGCCTGAACTGTCATAGTTGTCCGAAAAAAAAATTGGCACCCAAGTTATTTTGATTCCTCTACCCCTTAGCTTTCCAAAAATGTATAACAAGTGCTTTGACTAAAAAAATCGAGCGATTTTACAAATTTCCCCCTACTACAATAATTGGGTGATAATTTATCGGTGGACAATTGCCATTAAAAGATGTATCTCTTTAATTTATTTGCTAGAAACCTTGGAAGAAACGAGATCAAATCAATCCCAAAAGACACTTTCAAAGGCTTAAAAAAACTTGTTGAGTTGTAAGTACCCGTAATGTATATATTTTGTTTTTGAAACTTTTTTAAAGGGGAATTACATCCATCCGCAGGCAGGTGCTTCGTCCTTCCCAGGACTCATCAGTGTGGCTCGTGTAATTGAGCATAGACTGCTGTTGTCACCAGAGTGCTCAAAACACGAGCTTCGCATAATCACGTGTGGTGAACGGAGAAGCAGTCTATAGAGCTGTATAGAGTGCTCAAAGAACCAAGGGAATTACTAAGTCAACAGGGTGAAATATATTCAGGGTGTCTGTAAAAATGTCTTTAGAACATCGTTAGTTTGAATTGACTAGAAATAAGATTAGATATTACTTGCCCCATAACCCATTTCATCAACTACAAGTAGTTAACTAGAGCTCTGAATCAATTTCGAAATACATTTAACAATAAATTACTGCTAATAATCGTATAGGAGGAGTTTGTATAAATTTAAAGATCATCATACATTCTCATTTTATAGATCTTTGATTGGAAATACTGTTCAAGGTTTACCAGATAATGAAATTTTCAAAGATTTGGTTAGAATGGAGAGACTGTAAGCCAATTTTTAAAGCTATGTATTGTCTTTACAAAATAACTTGTAAACTTTTACTTGTAAAGGCTGATGGTCTCCAATTTTTTCAACCGTTACGTCAATTTCGACCAATGGAATTGCTTCATTTTTCAACCGACCAATGACCTTACAAAAACGTCAAAAAGTTTTCGCTCATGTCGCGCGAAAGTGGAGGCCAGCCTCAAATCATTTCCTAGTGATCATGGCGATAGAAACACCGAAACGTCTAGAAATACCACGTTCTGTTTTTTTATTCTGACTTTTCTTATCAGATGTATGTGTCTAGTCTGCAACAAACCTACAGTGTATCTGGCCAAGAAGGACTTCTAATGTCCGAGCGATTGCTTGTAAAATGAGATTTTCAGAAAAAGATTTTTATTGGAAGCCAATGCTTTGAATATTACAAAGCAAAACAAACCAAATTGAATTTCCATGCCATGAATGAGTGATAAAACTAAATTCAATCACTTATTTTCAATCACTTAATTCATCACTTATTCTAAATTTTTCTAACCCTATGAGCCCCAGGGGGGTAGAATCTACCACGCTCGTGTTCTTTTGTGTATATCTCTGAAAGAAATTTTTTGAAACAATTTGAAACTTTCTGACTTTTAATAAAATCTTATTAAGAGTACTTGTGCAAATCTTTAGAGTCATAGGTTGTTCAAATCAGGTTTTATGACTTTATTGTGAAACATGACATAAAACTCAGCTAAAATCGCTTAAAACTCAAAATTTTAAAGTGCTGATAACTTCTAAACTATTTATCCAATCATTTCCAAACTTTGACACGTGACGTCATGAAATTTTGAAAATTTTACTCATCTTCAGGAATCATTTTCATGGATTTTGATAGAAAATTTTCATTGAAAATCTAAAATCAACAATAATGTTAAAGGGCAACCTTTTATCTTTCAGAATCTTCAAACAGAATCTAAATATCTTTATTGGTTTCACTGTGACAGGAAATTTTGTAAACCATATATTTGGGCTTTTTTTCCGACAGGTGGAAATTTTGTGATGACATCATCGCTTTTTGCATGACATCATCAACTTTTTTTTCGAAAACTGAAAGTTTGTGTCATGATGGAGAACACCAGTACCAATTTTTATGGCGATAGCTCTTCTAGATAAAAGATAATCGAGGGTGGTAGATTCTACCCCCCCCCCTTGGGCTACAAAGAATCAAGAAAGGGTTAATCAAAATAAAACTAATGTAGAGCTTCAAATAAAAGCTACATATTTCAGGAATAACCTTTTTTAAATTTCAGGTTTCTTAGCAAGATGAAACTTAATGGTATCCCGGCAGGCACATTCGAAAAACTCAAAAGTCTTCAAGAATTGTAAGCGAAATTTAGCGAATTTATCTCATAATAAATTAACAGCATTGCGGGCCTCGTTTTCAATTGAGAACGAGGTTCGCAATTTTTTTGATTTGCATTTCAAAAAGAGTGTAGTTGTCAACTTTTTTAAGGCCTTAAATGACAAATTACTTCATTAATACCTTTTTGCATGTTTTCTTGATTTATTCATGATGTAATTTTTTCGTTGATTGACACTCCGAATCAAAACATTTGGCCGCCATTATTGGTGGTAAAATATTTCCGTTCCCCAATGTTTTCCAAGCAAGGACCCCTGGAAAAAAAATAAGAAAAGATTAATACAGAAGTCCAAATACTCCGAAACGAAGAAAAAGTTCTCCCATTGAAATTCTTTAATTATCTACTTTTTGCAGAATTTGTTTTTTGCTTATTGCGCAATTACCTGATTATTATAACGTATTACTTCAAATAAGCACCCTCTTCAAAAAACACCCCCTCGATGATAAACGGTCCTCCCTCCTCTTTTGACGTAAAATTTTCAATGGACACCCCCCTTAAATAAATCCTCTATCCAATGCACGCCCCACCTCTAGGAGGGGCCCTATTTAAAACAAGTAGCTATAAGGAATTATATTACAATATGCAAGAAAATTTAAAATATATTGATCATAATTGTATTTTATTTCAGTATTCCAACTGATTTAGACCCGCTTCTAAATCCCTATTTTGACATATTTATACTCAGATAACAATAAAATAAGGTTCCAATTTACATTTAAAGTGACCTTGGTTATGAATTATTGAACAAACGCCCCTTCTTCGAAAGCCAACCCCTTCCCCCCTCGAATATACGCCTCTTAACACCCGGCAGTCGGTACCACTACATGAAAAAGGCAACTATTGCCTTAAAGGGAAATATTTCCCGAGCGGGAAGGTGAAAATAACCCGAAAAGGAAACTGTTTTCGTCACTTTTCTGTTTCCCGTTTTGGTCAAGAACTTTTTATCGTCCCCGAACGGGAAATAGGATTTTTGTAAACAAAGCAGATTTTTGTTTCCCGAGCGAGAAAAAGTTTCCAAATAGGGAAGTTTCTAATTGGGAATGGGGAAAGTAGAATTAAGAAGCGATTACCCGGTGGATTTCTTAGCTACCTGGTGAATATTATTTATTTTCCCTCCTTTACAAGAGGGACAAGTTTTAAACTTTCCACGGGCATTTCCGGAGTGCTCAGAGGTCATTTTCCCGATCGGGAAAGTGGTGAACTTCCCGATTTGGAAAGTCTAGCCATTTCGGGAAGTTTTCCACATTCCCGTTCGGGAAATATTTCCCCTTAAGGCAATAGTTGCCTTTTCCATGTAGTGGTCCCGACTGCCCGGGGCGTTTGTAAGTTTCTCGCAACAATCAACCATTCATATTTTTCAGATATGCAAACGATAATTCACTAAGCAAGATCGGGAAAAATGATCTACACCATCTAACAAACCTCAAAGTATTGTAAGGAAAGTTTTGCTATTTTATATTTCCATATTCTACATCTAAAAACAATCATGTGTGTGTGTGTTCGAAGTATAACATTTAGTTAAAACGAATAATAATATAGAAACAACAGAGTAGCCGGGTATTTTTGTAGATGCCAAATCTGGTCGCATAATTCTATTGGCAGTTAAACAATTGGTGAAATCACGCGATATTATTGTTTTGATTTGAAGTGCGTGACCCTGATTGGCTAACTTTATCAACGGCTTTTTTGGCAAGAAATTCAAACCAAATGTAAATAAATTCAAACTGGGTTAAAAATACCATATTCTCAATGAGTAGCTTCTGATGGGATTTTTGCTTATGTGGTGTAAGTTTGAATAGAGAGTATGGATCTCCAGACTAATGATAAAGTTCCGGTTCAAGACCGTCTTTTAAACGTTCCCGAACGTTTCAAAACGTTCCTGGGGGGCCGCCCACATAGTATAGAAACTTTTTCTTTTCCTTGATGCGTATAAGAAGCGTAAAAGTCGACAAAAAAAACAAGCAGAAAAAGGCTATGAAAAAGTTTTCTCTGCGTACGTACATTTTCTTTTGACCCTTCCCCTTCCCCTGTACGCAAGCATATGCTTTTGAGAAGACCCCCCTCCCCCCTTAGTGCGTACGTACTATGTGGACGGCCCCCTGATTGAACGCTCCAATCGAGATTAACCATATACGCAAAGGATCGTTTGCGAGCGTCCAGGACCGTTTCTGAATGTTCTGAGAGCGGACAAGAACTCTTTAAAAGGTTTTTTAGATTCCTGAACGTTCTAAAAGGTTTTTTTAAATTCCTGAACGCTCTAAAATATTTTTTGAATTCCTGAACGTTCCACAAGAACGTTTCATCCCATTTGAATCGCAAAACGTTTGTGATAACAAAATAAGGTATCGAGGTATAATTCAATTTGTAGATTAAATATGTTTTAGAAGATGACCTTTTCAATCTACGTACCCTCCCTACCAAATTGAGATTGTTATGTAGCTTGCTTACATACCCTATGTTAACGTGATGTTTTCTCATCGAATCTGAATATTTTTTATTTCTTTACTTTTCTAGGCAATTGGATACCAACTACTTTACAGAAATCAAAGCTGACTTTCTCATCATGAACACGAATCTTGAAGAATTGTAAGTCCAGGGATGCTAAAAGCCAACTTTCTTGATCAGGAAACATGTTTCCTTCATGGTTCGGAAACCCCAAGCCCTTTCGGGAAGCTCCAACTTCCCGTTCGGGAAATATTTTCATTTAAATATAGTGTTGCCGACTTTGAGTTAAAACCGTTTAAGTTTTTTTCACGATAACAATCAATCAAGTAGTTTAACCAGAGTCATCTTTTTATTAGACTGGGAATCCAGTCGTTTATAACGTTTTTGTTGAAAGCGGGAAATTTTTATGTCGGGATATGGTTAAAATATTGATGCTCCTGACAAGTTTTCTACTTCCTATTTTTTAATGAGTTAAGTCGTCTAGCATGCTAGACTATCTTTTTATTGAACTTTTTTATCTAGCAGCAGGGAAAGTAAACAGAAATTGGATAATGAAATCGGCTTTTCCAGCAAAAAAAAATTGAATATGGGGGGGGGGGGTAGAGTGGAGGATGTAAAGTTTTTCGGAAATCGACCCCCTACTTTTGACCCCCCCCCCCCCCCCGGTCAGCAGGTCTACCCCGCCCCCCAGACAAGTATAATTTGACCTCCACCCCCCCCCCATGTACGAAACGAACATTTTCTGGAAGAGCCCAATGTAAACTCGTTCTATCTTGTTTTTAAGGTATATGAGTGAGCAGATTGACCAAAAATTGACAGAAATTGATCCATACGCTTTTAAAAACAATAAAAAATTGCAAAGAATGTAAGCCTTTGTCGTTTGTATTTATTTTTAAACTTTTCATCATAGGTAAATATTAAAAAATTGTTTTACTGTATGTAAGATTGAATAAAAATCATTGTGTTACTTTAATGGGATAAACTTTCGCGGGGATTAAATTTCGCGGTTGGGCCTATCCGCGAAATTCAAAAATTTCGCGGGGACTTAATTTTGCGGGTGGTACTATTGGGTGGCTATATTTTCACGATTTTGTGACTTTTACTGTCAAATCATGCTTGTTGGTTGTTGAAATACACATTATTTGCACCTCTTTGATGCCGGTAACCATTCAAAAAGTATTTATTTGGCATTTTTTGAGTTTTGTTTAAAAATATTTCGCGGATGAGGACCTTTCAAATTTCTATTGGGACTTAATTTCGCGTATTTTCGCGGATGACACACCCAAATCCGCGAAATATGCGAAATTTAACCCCCGCAAAAGTTTATCCTATTAAAGTAGCGTTATAAAAATACATTGTATTGACTTTAGAAAGTCGGCTTTCTACCGTCAATAGCAAGTTTATGTATTTGAACTTTTGAGGACAGTAAAGAGTCTGAAGTGATTTAGAATAACCCACAGTCTCACCTTCAAATCGAGGACAGTGAAAGTTCTGATTTACCGTCGTACTCAATAAATCAGGATCTAGGCAAATCAGAAGCTAACCGTCTCCGTCACAGAAAACACACATGTATTACACTCGCTAGTAATAAAGTTAAGTAAGAAAAAATCGAACATCTTTAACGGAGCTAAGAAACGTCACGAATGTCATATAAATACAGTGTATACCGTCGTTTTGTATAAGATTCCCATTTCCGCACTAAGATTCTTTGCCATTTTTCTAGCGGAAAAAGACCAAGACTTCGGGGTGTTGAAAAATAAGCTTCAGAAAGTTAGGCAGTTTGGTGAGTGAACATAAGAGATTTTCCGTACCTTTTGAAAAAAACCCTTTCCAATCTCATGCCGGTTATCCCGGAAAAAATAGTGGAAAGATTCCGGAAAAGTTACAAGAATCTTGGTGCGAAAATGGGAATCTTATACAAAACGACGGAAAAAATGTCCGCTTTTTCTGTATTTGACATAATAATAAATCAAAAATTTGAACTTCTATTTTAGTTATCTTCGCAAAAACAAATTAGAAGAATTAAACGAGCATATCTTTGAAGAATTAAAAGACCTAAAAGAATTGTGAGTATAAACCATTGACTTCCAAGCCCGAAGGGCTAGCCTCGAGACTCATGAATGAGAAATGAAGCCACTTATTTCGCATCCAGAACGCCCTTGCGCGTGGTTTTAAACATACGCCGGATTGAAAGTAAAATCTATCGCTAGATTTAAAAAAATGCAGTCCTCAAAAACAAAGGACCCTAGATACAATCCGTCGCCATGATTGCGGCGCGTTTTAGGCGCGTTCTGTCTGGGAAATAAGTGGCTTCACTTTTTCCTGCCTGGGAAATGTTAGAGATTCTTCTCTAGCCCTTCGGGCTTTAAACCCTTACCCTACCACAAACTCGAGGCAATTTAGTTGTTTTATGAGCTAAGCATCTTCGATTAGGTAAAGATATTCGAACTACAGGACTGGTAATACAATATATTCTTAACTCGAACAAATTTGCTTTCCAACTTAGAAATTTTGAAATAAACTCCTTAAAAGACCTCTATAATTCGAACTTCTACACACTCGATTTTATGCATGAAATGTGGAATCAACAGATCGCATAAACTGACCCCACTATATAAGCGGTCTGAGAAATGACAAAGACAATAATTTCAAGTATTTTGATTTAATTTTTAGGATCTTGAAAGAAACCAGTGTTGACGAACTAAAGAAGAATATTTTGAAAAACAACAAGAAATTGACCAAAATGTAAGATTGAAAAATTCATTAACCCTTTCCGTGCCATTGCCGGCATATGCCGGCAAGAGATCTTTTTTTAAGTTTATTGAAAGTTCGATTTTAAACTAGATTTCATTAAATAGCACAGTTGAACAATTAAAATATATTTCAGAGATGTTTTTCATAATTATACATTTTTCAACTCAAAGTAAACACATATCATTTATATTTCTGATATTTTCCAGAAAATAAAGCTAAATGTGATGGTAAACTCTGTGGTCGCCCATGTCGGCATATGCCGACATCTGGCAAATAGGTTGAACCTTCATGTTTTTTACCGTAGCAAATAGGTCGTTCGAACCCTTAAAAAATACGAACGGCAATTAAAGGGTTAATAATGTTAACGAATAACCCTAAAATTCGATCAGAAAGTACAGTAGGACACTCCCGGTTATTCGAAACTGTATTTATTCGAATAATTCGGTTATTCGAAGTGAGATGGCGTTCCCCTTGGATTTGCTTACCTATAACTCAGCAAAAACACGCACGGTTATTCGAACTCTCAGTTATTCGAAGCGATTTTTATTCCTCTTGGGGGCAATTTTAGGCTAAATCACCTTCAGTTCAAATTTTTCTTGTTAGGAGATCATCGAGAGGAATTTTATTTTTATTCTAAATATTTTTTATTTATTTCAGCGATATGACTGACTTAACCGCAGGCACAGTTTTGAAAACAGTATCGCCAACAATCTTTGAAGATCACAAAAATCTGATTGCAATGTAAGTTTAGAAGTTCTTTGATATTCTTGAGTGATTTTTTAGAAACTTTTTAAGCAAGTGTTAGGCCACATGGCGTATCCAGGAATAAATAAAACACAGTAAAGTCACCTTCAAAGTTTATGGAAATTAAAAACGCTAATAGTACCATAAAAAGTCTTCAATATCGAATTTTTGTAGAGAAACTGTCCTAGGGACACTTTAGAAATCTCAAATAATACAATAGATATTTCCATTTTATATCCATACAGAGGAATGGACGAACATTTCCAGGAGATCTAAAAGAGTGTTTTTTTGTTTTTCCAGGGGATAAAAATTATTTGAAAATTTCCAGGGGGTAAAAGACTGATTTAAGTTTGTTCACCCTCTTTTCAAGGTATAAAAAGAAATTTTCCAAGGTATTTTTGGAAATTTTGCCATTTTCCAGAGCAGAGGGTATCCATACATTTCCAAGAAATGTTTTTCACTTGAAAAGGTTCGTTCATCCCCTGTATGGAAATTTATTGGCCAAATCGCCTCCAATCCCAAGTTTATGCTCGCGAAAAACATTCTTTTCCTCAAATTCGCGAAAGTAAATGTCATAGATTTCGCGATTTTTTGACCTTGCGAAGGTTTCTGCTCGCGAATGTTTGTACGCCTAAAGTAATATATTTTTTCTCCTTAGTCGTGGTGATTTTGATATTTATTGTACATACAAGAGTTTACATCAGATGAGGGATTTACGACAAAGAAATGTTCTGAAATCGAACACTTTTAATTGTGTTCCACGGAATTCAATTAGAGATTCAAAATCGTTGGAAGATGAAAAAATAATGAACGAATATTTAAGTAAGTTTCCATACATTCCTTTTTTTGGTTCAATACTTTTGAAGGTGAGAATTAGTTTCAAAGACTCTATCGATTCAAAAACTTCATGTTGGTGCATTTTTCCTGAAAAAATTATTATATGCTTTTTTTATAAGAATATAAAAATATATTTAATAAGAATATTCATGATGAAATTGGCCAAAAAATTAAGAATATTCTAAGAATATCACCATCATGCAACTGAAGATAAGAATGCCCTTTTTATTAGAGTATTTTAAATCATAAATTGCAAATTACCCCAAAGTAAGGCTCGATGCTCTCACAAAAATGTCATTTTATGTTTTAGACGTATCTATTAAATGTAAAATCTAGTCTGAATTAGGATTTCTAACCTAAGAATACTGTAAGAATATTTCAAGATGATTTTCCCCGAAAGGTTAAGGAATATCCATCATAAAATAAAATAAAAACTATTCTTATAAAAAAAGCATGTACTGCAAAAAATAACAAGTTATAAGAGCGGTAAGACTCGAAAACACCAAAGAATAAAAACAATCCAGGAAATGCTCATAAGGTCTTATGTTGATCTCATTTTTCATCTTCATTTTCCAAAGTTTCTTGATTTTTTCTCGATTTGGGAATATACCTCTCTTGAATATCTTTTCAACATTTCAACGAGTACAAAACCGTTATTAATTCAAATTCTATCTAAAGTTAGATCTTTTTCGTCTCCTCAGCAAATTATATTGATGCAGACTTTAATTCATGAGATTCTTTTTACTTTTTAGACGAACACTCCAACGAGCAAGAACATTACACAATGGATAAAGGTAGAAAACTTTGTTTCTTATGCCATTTTATCCTTATCCAAAAATTCTGATAGTTTCAATCGGGATTAAAAAAAACGAGTGTTAAGTTACTTTGAAGCTTTAATAGATGCATGTTATTTAGAGGGGAGGGTTAAACGTTTTTTTGGGCGGAATTTCGGTAATGGGAAAAATATTTAGTATATAGTAAGAAAAAAATTTAGCAAAAAAATCGGTCGAAATTTCGGAATTGGAAAAAAATATTTTCCGGAAATTCGTTGGAAGTCAAATCTAAAGATATACTATTTTGGGGTTATTGTGAATTTTAAGTGTGTAAGCCCTGTTGTTCTGGCATTAGACTTTGATTGTTTCATAAAATCTGACTCTGCGTTTCTTATAGACAGAAGGAAGAAAAGGTTTGTTGGTGTTCAGGTTTTGGAGGAAAAACAGAAGAAAAATTATCATATCATGAAAAATATCATGAATTATATGAATCGGATTTATTTCTTATTTCAGTTTACGTATCAAACAATGGAAAGCGGGATAAATACTGCGGAACAGAGCAAAACCCATGTCAACGAATCGCTGATATCTTATTCAACCGTACTACACCTGTCACTATCTACCTTGAATCATTCAAGACTCAACAAAACGTAGAGGTTTCAAGGAATACGACATTGAATACAACAGAGACAACAGGAAACAGAGAAAGGAGAGATCTTCACAATCCAACAAACACGTCATCGACATATACACTGTTGCTGCCGTTGGAGATTTTAACATCTGTAACATTCAAGAAATACGGTGATCCTAATAACAAACCGGTTATAAAAACAGAGCACAGCCACCTGTTCATAATGCGAAGTAGAGGCAACTTTACAGTCAGTGATGTAGATTTCGACATACCGGAGCGAGGTTTTCTACTGGATATTGACTCGGAAGGACATTACTTGGAGAGTGTCTCGCTGACCAATACGATCTCTCTTAAAGAAGAAGTAATTGCCATTAATATGAAGGTTTATCAAGGAATCCAAAACATCTACGCTAAAGATGTGTGTTTTGAGAAAGGAACTTTACTGATGATACAGGGGAACAGCTATTTGGAGCCTGTATACGTTGTAACAAAAGATAGCAATGCTCAAAACGTTAACGGTCAACTTCGCGCGTCTAACGTCAATGCAACGTATATAATTCGCGTGGAGAGAGTCAGATCACATGTTTGTAAGATCAATGATGTTTCAATCGAAGGCGGTAAACCAGACTACGGAATGTACTTTAAAGGAGCTATCTGTCAAATCAATTCACTTACTGTTACAGATGTGACCATCAGACATTCGGCCGTGTACATCGGTAAAGGAAAACACAAGGAGCAGTCTGAAAAACGTGACACAGATGAACAAAAGAAAACAAAAATGCAAGAAATTGGTCGCTACCTGTACAACTTTCCGCAAACAAAGTTCAAGCCATTGGAAAATGAAAAAAAGAACAATTTCACATTCAACGAAATTACGGTTAGAACGAGCAAGATGACGAAGGTTATGGAGGTAGGAAACACTCTTAATAAAATTAAAATCAACAATCGTTTAGAAATTAATGGAAATAATATTGAACACGGAATTGAAATTTCTCATGCTAATTTCTTCGTTGGAAATATAACAATCATTGGAAATAAAATCCCAAGAACAATGATACAACATAAAAAAGGAACATTAAGTATTGAAGCCCTTACTATTATGGCGAATATTATTGAAACCGAGGATATCACAAAAGCACTGGTCTACGCTGCCGCACCGGAAGACAGCTCTTATTTCAAGCTCAGAAATTGTCATATTGAATGGCCGAAAATACGCAACGAGAGCCATCCCCCACTTATCGATATCTACGTTGGAAACGGTTACTACGAGATTGAAAATGTTAACATTTCCAGCTATACCATACATACATCAACAATGGCTTCTATTGAAGTTGAAAGTAAAACACAATCTGATAGAAAACCGTTTATAAAAGATTTGATTATTACATGCTCCCAAAATCGTGATTCCAAGCATAGAATAGACAGCTCGATTCGTGGAAAAATTCTACATGCACAATGTGTGGCTTGTGAAATTAAAACATACACACAAAAAACTTCTAGCTTGAGATTAACAGGATACGATTTAGACGGTGAGACATTTGACAGTAAATTGAAAGTGCATAATTATACCGAAGATTTCAAATGTCACCCGTGTCCTGTTGGAGGAACCTGTAAAAATGGTATCAAAAGCAGCGGTAATTTTTACGGCTACGATAAATCCGATGGTCAAGTATTATTCACTGCTTGCCCTAAATCTTATTGTTGCACAAAGAAAGAATGTACGAATATTACAAGCTGCAAAAATAACCGACACGGGCGCCTTTGTGGAATGTGTGATAATGGTTACCAAGAAAATTTCTTTGATGACGAATGTATATCGAAGGCGAAATGTCAACATTCATCCTTGTTTTGGCTTTTCTACATTGCCACAGCACTCATCGCATGTATTTTGTTTCTTTTCTTAAAGAACATTACAACCTTCTTCAAAGAACTCAATATCAAAGAGAATATGGGAAAACTCTTTAAAAGCTGTTGCGGAAAGGTTAAGAAGTGTTGCCGTGGAGCCAATAATGAAAAACAGCAACCAGAAGAGATGATTGGGCTGAAAGAAAAACCGTCAGACGACGAGAACCAAAATGGTGATGTACACATAGTAACACCCAATGGAGATGTCAAACAAAATAATGATGGAGAAGAAGAAGAACCTAAAATGACCATGTCCGGAGCCTTCAATATTGTTGTTGGCTTCTATCAAATCAGATCATTATTGACCGTTAATGTTGATGAAAGCTACCAAAAAGCGAGTACATATCAAAAACATGTCACTGAATTTATGAACGGAAATTTCGTTGGATTTATTCAGTCGTTATGTCCACTAAAAGGTTTAACTGCCAAAGGTGAAGGGTTCATCCAGAATCAATTTGTGGTCATTGTTATGCTAATGTGGGCTATTGTGTTTTTAGTTCTTTGTCTTGGCTTTAAAGCGATCAGATCATGTATCCGAAAAGCGAGGGGACGAGACCAACCAACGGAACATCCTTCGAATCTTACATTTATGGAACGAGTCGGGTTAGGAATGATCCGGATCATCTTATTCGGATACAAGAACGTCGCAACGTTTGCAATAATTTGTTTCCATTGCGTTGAAATCGAGGGCATGAAAGTATGGTTCTTAAATGGGGAAGAGGCATGTTTTCAATGGTGGCAAAAATGTCAAATGATTTTCGTTGCATTTTGGGTAATTCCATTTCCAGCAGCACTCATGTTGGCTTATCGTCTCTTCATGCGTCACGTCATCTCATTGAGGAAGTTCATTTTCTGTCTCATCTTTCCACCGATAGCATTCATCTGGCATTTCACAAGACGTAACTGGCAATCAAAAGAACCAGACACACGAGAGAACAAACAAGTTTGTCAATACTTAAAGGAGATGTTCGAAGAAGCTTACAGAAAAAGAGAAGGCAAAGAATACTATGTCTTCTGGGAGACTTGGAGGTAGGTTAAAATATTATTTTCATGTTGGTAAGTTCTAAACATTGACAAAAAAACACTTACGGGGTTTTTATTAACACGAAATTTTTCAATTCGTGTTAATAAAATGACTAGTAATATTCGTGTAATAAGGTAGGTTCGTCAGTTGATCTAATTCTTGCGCATAAAACCACTAAACTTTCAAGTTTTTCTTTTTCGCTCTAGATTGTACCAACGTTTGATTCTGGCTTTTGTCACGACACTTGCTATCAACCCTGTCAACCGAATCTGTTACGCAGCACCCATTATCCTTTTCTTCATTTTCGTCTACTGGTTCATCAAGCCGTACAAAGAGCAATTCACAATCTTGCATTGGATGGAAGTTATTGGTCTCTTGGGAATCACTTTCACTTTAGTCAACAACATGTTCCGATCATTCCTCTACGTTTTTGATATCGCCGATCAGCCACCGATCCCAAGAAGCTTGATGGTACTTTGGTACATAGATTTGGTTGCCACACCTGTGATTGTGCTGTTCTTTATGAAAGTTTTAATACCAATATTTATGAAGATCAAAAACGCGTCTTGTTGGAATAAATGTAAACGAGGGGGAGCTTCTGTAGAGCTTGAATCAGACGAGGATTAAGTTGAACATTCCCATGGCCCGGTTGTTCAAAAGTGGATTAGCGGCCGATTAGCTTAATTTTCGATTAAATCTCGATTAGCGCCGATTAACGGAGAACCGTCGGTTGTTCGAAAAATATTAGGCTTAAATCTGGATTAAGTCCCGACTAAATTGGCCAAATTTTAATCCTGCTCTGACCCAGGATTAACGAGGATTAAGAAGCTTTTTTCTACAAAAAAGGTGAATTCGCTGCATTGAAGTGATAAATTCGAACAAAAAAAGCTTTTCGATTGTTTCGGAAACGTTCGAACATGACGTCAGGATTAAGATCTTTAAAAACACAGGCAAAAAGTCCACGATTAGTTAATCTGACGTTCGAACAACGGAGGTTAATCGCCGGGATTAACTAATCGAAATCTAATCGCGATTAGCGGTAATCGGGACTTAATCTAATCGACTTTTGAACAACCGGGCCCAGAACACTAAATGAAGTTGGTTTAATAGCTACTTTGTAAATATTGGGTTCTTCCAGAAAATGTTCGTACATGGGAAGGTGGAGGATATAGTGTCCGGGGGGTAGTGAAAAATCTACAAAATTTCCCTTGTCTGGGGGGGGGGTAAACTTGTGCTTTTCCTGGGGTTAGATCTGCTGTCCAGGGGTCAAAAGTCATCATGTCCGGGAAATAAAGTTCCTCCATCCCCAATGTTCAAATTTTTTTTTGGAAAAGCCCATTCAATTAATTGGGCTTTGTAATTTGGAAAAGACACTAGTTACCCACGTAGATTCAATTAAAACCACTGCTAATTTAGTTTTTGTAAAAATATATTTTGTAACATTTGTTTTATTTTACATTTTATGCTCAAAGGCATCTCTTAAAATTCTTAAAATTTAATATGCATGAACTAATTTCAATGTTTTCGAATTCAGAAACTAAGATTTTTTGGAGGCAAAGTGTATCATAGTAGCGCACGATTAATATTTTCATTTGTGTAGAGATGACATTTGTGATTGTACTTTTTAAAGGTTTTGTTAAGGTTAAGAGTATTATCGTTTGCTTTATACTCATCAATTTTAATTTACATGCTTTTTTATATTGAATTGACACGTATGTGGAGCAAGATTGGTCAGAGAGAGGAAAAGAAATACATTTTTTTGTTTATATCAGCACAGTATGAACAGGCAGACACTGTCCTAATATGAAATATGTGTCTGATATGAAACGGGAGCACTTATGTAAAAACAAAACCTTTAATTTCTTCACCTATAAGTATTCTAACTATGTTATAATGTTTCAATAAATTATTTTTGTATTTTGTTACGTAAGCAAATTTAAAACTTTTCAAAAATACTTTTCCTGATCTTCTAGGTAAAAACATTAAAACACTTATCGCCGCACCTTTGCTAAATTTTTTTGGATAGACTTGAAAATTAATTCCAAATTTTTTATTTTAAAATTGCTAGGAGAAGAGTAGCGTAGACAGGAGAGGCGCAAAGTTTTGTGTAGGATAGCATATTTTTATGACACTGTAATTAACTTTTTATATTACGAATGGATGATAATAGTGTGATAGAATATGTTCTCCTAAACAAATTTTACGTCCCTCTTGTCTACGCTACTGGAGAAACCCAAGTTTTACTTTCCTAAAAATGTTTGAGGTATTTGAAATCTAGGGCAGCATAAATTCGTAATTCTTCTGTTTTAGATTCTTACCCAGGATTCTCCTGGTATCGACTTGTCGGCTTTTTAATCGTTACTAATTTAGTTGATTTATATAATTAGGGTTGTAATATAAATTTTGTGTAGCATCTAAAAACGCGATTCCAGGTGGCTGATTTTATAGCTTACTTTAATGGGATTACTTTTTCACGGGGATTAAATTTCGCGGTTGAGTTCATCCGCGAAATTTTAAGATTTTGCGGGGACTTAATTTGGCGGTTGGCACTATTGGGTGACAATATTTTCACGATTTTATGCCTTTTACTGTCAAATCATTCTTGTTGGTTGTTGTTGTATTATTTGCGCCTCTTTGATGCCAGTAACCATTCAAAAAGTATTTATTTGAGTTTTGTTTAGAAATATTTCGCGGAAAAGGCTCTTCAAAATTTCCATTAGGACTTAATTTCGCGGATGACACCCAAATTCGCGAAATCTGCGAAATTTATAATCCCCGCCAAAATTTATCCCATTGAAATAGATATTTTCCTTTTTTGTTCTGTTCTTCAATTTACTGCTTACTTTTGTAGCTATATTGAATGTCGTCCAAGAGGGAGTGAGCTTTTCAGAAATACTAAACTAATTGAGCAAGTTGAAGTAATTACTGCCTGGAATCTATGTACATAGTAATTTTCTTTTAATGTTTAATTGTTCTACCACTTTTCCCTTTATTTTCATGATAATTATACTATTCTATAATTGTAACGAGAAGATTTCCTAGTGTTTCTTTATTTCTTCAAGACCACTTTCGATACAGCAATATATACTATATGTACGCGTTTTTTAGAAAAAAACAAACTACACGCTTATCTTCTATAAGAATATCAGGGTGAAAATTGGCCAAATCGTAAGAATACCCTAAGAATACCCTCTAGGGTGAATTTCACAGAATTTGATAAGAATACAGTCATTTTGTATTTGGTAACAGAAAAAACTGCTTCCTTTGTTAGAGATAAATTTAAGCTTTGAGGAAGAAATGTAATTTTAACCCAAATGTTGACTCAAAATGGCAAAACTCTCAAATTGATCATTTCTCGTGTTTGTAAAAAAAGTCTAAAAAAGTAAAAATACATTAAGAATATTTCACCCTCAATTTTGGCACTTTCTTAAGAATACTTGACCCTCATCCAAAGTACACTATTCTTATAAAAAAAGCGTGTTTAATTTTTATAAGAACATTTAACATTTTTGAGGCCTTGGTTCTTAACTTTTTTAGTTTTAAACAAGTTCTTAACATGTTCTTTATTTTCCTCGTTTTTTAGGAAATTCGGTTGCTTTAGAGTCCACAATGCCTTAACTTGTTCTTAATATATTGGTCATCGAAGCCTTATGTTCTTTATAGTCTGTCCGGTTATTAAAAAACGTGTAAACCATAACCTTGTACCTATAACATTTCGACATAATTGTTTGTTCATGAACTTTTTTGATTCATGTGTATTTTGATTAAAAAAAAGAAGAGAAGAAGAATCCATCCAAATTCTCGATGATATTCCCGGTGCTAAATTCTCGATAGAAACGCGTTAAGGAAAATATTTTACATAAGATTTTTTATCTTGGCGATATTGAGTAAAGGGACATGCCACTTGTCATTTGAGTTGAACATGAGAGTACAATAATTCTTGTGAAAGATAGGAAGAAGGGTGGGTGTATGACGTGGATTAAAAGAGACCAAACACTTGCAGTGCAATATCATGAGATGTGTCTGACAACGTATTCAAGTCAAGATTCGTTGCTTGGGGGCTTCCTAAATATTTGCTGACGAAGAACTTTCATTTGAAAACATAATACATTATTTGTTTTATAAGCTTCGCCGTCTTTCCAACTGACTGATTCGAAGAATTCTCTTTAGAGTTTTGCTTAACGCTTTCTATATTGTGATCTTAGTTGGATAATATTTGTTGGTTGTTTGTAAGTTTCTCTATCTCTCATCTTTTTACCTGAATTACCGTCGAATTATCGTCGTGATATTCTTTAAATCTTCTTTTGCAATTTTAGTAGCGGCGTTCTTTAGAAGACGGCGTTCTTTTCAGTATTTTAAATGATTATTTCAGTAGCGTAGACAGGGGGTGAAGATCGACCTGCGCAGGAGAGCAAATTTTAACGACAAAGTACTTACTTATTCTTGGTATAAAAACATGATTACTGTGTCGTGATTACTGATTAATGTTCCTTCACCCCTGTCTACGTTATTGTCTATTTTCAAAGATCTCTGGGTGCAAATTTTTAATGTTGATTTTTTTAAATGGATTCTATACCCCTATACCTAAAATGATGAAAGCTTTTTTATAAGATCTTTTAATGGTCTACTACTCAAGTTCCTTGATCTACTCATCCAATTATGATATAAAGCTTACGAGATAAAGGTTACTACCCTCTTACTGGCGTGAAACGTTTATTGTCTATTTTCAAAATCTCTGGGTTGCAAATTTTAATGTTGATTTTTTTAAATGGATTCTATACCCCTATACCTAAAATGATGAAAGCTTTTTTATAAGATCTTTTAATGGTCTACTACTCAAGTTCCTTGATCTACTCATCCAATTATGATATAAAACTTACGAGATAAAGGTTACTACCCCTCTTACTGGCGTGAAACGTTATTGTCTATTTTCAAAGATCTCTGGGTGCAAATTTTTAATGTTGATTTTTTTAAATGGATTCTATACCCCTATACCTAAAATGATGAAAGCTTTTTTATAAGATCTTTTAATGGTCTACTACTCAAGTTCCTTGATCTACTCATCCAATTATGATATAAAACTTACGAGATAAAGGTTACTACCCCTCTTACTGGCGTGAAATGTGCAAATTATCCCCCGGGGGGGGACACTCAAAGTAAATGATCTACGTGCGGGTATTCCCTTGAGAGAGAGACTAAACATACACAAAAAAATGAGGATCACAGCGGTATATTTTCCAAGGTTCCCAAAGTGCACTGTAAGGGTCGAAATAAGCAAAAATGAGAAAAATTGCACTGAAAGGGTGTAAAATTTCGAAAATCTGACCATATTTTGCCTGAAAAGGTCAAGAACTTTCAAGAAAATACACCGTAAGGGTCGATTTTTCGCTCAAATTTTGCAAAATTTTCTCTGCACTGTAAGGGTCCGATTTCAAAAGCCTAATTTTGGGCCGCACGTATGGTCGTTTTTGAATCGAGTGCCCCCCCCCCTCCCGGGGTTACCATAATAGGAAACAGAATACGATAGTTTTTTGAAAGATAATGTATTAGGTTATAAATGGAAAACATTTTAAGATTATGATTATCGTTTCACTTGGTTGAAGGACACGATAGAATACTTAGAATTTAGAAAGAAAATTCGAATAAACACCCTGTTTTTTTAAACGCCCGCTCGAATAAACGCGGCCCCTCCTTGAATAAAAAATATTCAATGAACGCCCCCTTAAATATATACGCCCCCTTCGAATTAACGCCTCCACCCTAGGAGAAAACCTAAATATGTGTTGAATAATTGTATTCTTTCAGTATTCAAACTAGTTTTAACCCATTTTTACATCTCTAAAACTTTTTGAACTGAAAGAAAACGAAAAGGCAAAGCAGGGTTACCAGTCGCTTTATTGAAGTGACCTTAGTTCAAGATTATTCAATAAACGCCTTCTTCTTTTGAACGCCCCGAAAAACGCCCCTCCTAAAATCAAAAAAAAACTTAATAACGCCCGAGGAGTTTATCTATAGTAATAAGCTATGGCAAAATCTTTTCCCTAGGGTTGATTTTTGTTCCATTGAACATTTTAGACCATCAAATCTTCTCTCTAAGTGACTGGGAAAATCTTTAATCAAAAAAAAAAACAGACTGTAGGGAAAACAAACTTTAAATATTGAGTAAAAGATCGAATAGAATGTTATCTTTAGCCTGAGACTACATTTAACAAACTGCATTATGGGAAGTCTATTTAAAATCTTTACAATCTAGAGAAACTAATTTGGAAAATATATACAAGGAAACCTTCGGGAAACTAATATTGCTTGACACATGTAGATTAATAGGAAAAACATAGTATTTACAAGTCCGTTAAAGATGGTCCCAGAAAACTTATTAAAAATCTTATTAAAATCCTTTTATTAAAAAAATTAAGCCATATGGTGGTTATTATCATTCTTAAAAGTGAAAAAGAAATTTTTCGTTTAATCTGAGTTCGAAATACAGGGTGGAAAGTCTACTACTTTTGAGTTATCACAGGAAAAAATCTTAAAATCCCAGGCCTGGGAAATGGCCATTTTCAGGGTGGGAAAGTTTGCATAAAAATTTTCCCAGGGTTGTAAAATGGTCAAAATCCCCCCCGAAATTTAATCGAAATATGTAATCATTAAAAAATCTCAGGGCTAAAAAAATCCCACCCAGAAAATGACCATTTCCCAGGCCTGGTATTTTAAGATTTTTTTTCCTGCGTACTCATATCAGAAAGTCTAATGTAATAAATTTACAGTGTAGTATAGTTACAATGAATTTCATTTCTTTAAACAATGCCTGGAAATTAATTTCAGTATACGCTTTTTTATAAGAACCAGTAAATTATAGCTAAGGGCTCGGTAGACCCTATTTCCTTTACCACTTTGTAACATAAGGAAATTTTAGCCTAAGGGCTCGGCTGTTCTTATTTTTCTTCGTTTTCAGTCTTGAATTTATTTACTTTAATGACTTTAAAAGAGACTTGAAACCAGCTTTTTAAAGCTATTTCTAAGATCTGAGGTTTGAATTGTTTTTAATTTGTTCTTATATAAAATTGATCTTATATAAAAAAAAAACGTGTATAATGTAAAAATCATATTCTGTCAGCCTAATACACGTTGTTTTCAATGGTGGCGTGGATAGTTGAATATGCTATTCAAGATATTTGAAGCAGTGACAGCAAAACGTTCTTGAAAAATTTAATTATTTAGGAATCATTTAACGCGGAAATTTTTCATTTGAATTCATAACATGCCAAACTTCACAATAAATATTTCGATGTTTTGGCAGACTAAACTAACTTTGATGTTGTCATTTTTATTAAATTTTTTTACTTGATACTGTTAGTCGTTGAACGGCAAGAGGGTGATTTATTGGGGGGAGAGGGTTATTACTTCGTAAATCTATTTTCTTCTCTGTTTGAAAAATAGTTTGGAGAGACTACCCTGAGGATCTACGATCATCACAGTACAGAATGAGCGATTTCTGTAAAGCCCAAAGGGCTAGATAGTGTGCTTTAAGCTTTTCCAACCAGTGAATATCGTAAAAAATATTGCTGCTATCGTTTTCTAAAACATGCGAGGCTTTCGACTGGTCAAGCGCTGAAATTTTATTGTATTACGTAGGTAGGATTTCCTACCTAGCCATCTATCCACGGCACACTTTTCACGACACACTATCTACCTCTTCGGGCTTTACAGAAATCTTTGGTATGTGCAGCAAAAGAATTTTAAAATGGCAACCTTGCAGTGCGTTAGAAAATCAGTATATCTAATTTCATTGCATAGTTCACAAATTTTAATCATTGATGGTATACTGTAGAAAGAACGTTTTTTACGAACAAAGCACTATCATCAATATCAGAATCATCTCAAATTTTGTACTCGTGTGGCGCAGAAGTGGGAGAAAAAGTCGTTATTTCTTTTGTAGAACACATTTATTATTTATAAGAACACCTGCCTCAGATTTAGGCCCTCTGAGCAATAGTTTAAAATAATAGAAATCTAAGAACAATCTCAGACTTAGCCAAAATTTACTGGTTCTTACAAAAAACAAGCGTGCTAAATGATATCCACGAAAATGGCTTATAGTAATTTACGGAATAAAAGTCCGACTTTTAATTTTGACAGAATTTTATTCCGCAAATTACTAATATACGGATTCCTTAATATCTCTTGAACAGATAGAGGTATCCTGTTCAAATTTCACACATGTCTTTACAATGGACCAATGCTGCTACCTGCAAATTTCGAAAATAGGAGACCGTAATTACGGCTAATAAGGGATTTAGTGCCTTATTGATTACGAAAACTCCGCAAATTACTATTCTAGGGAATTCTCAAATAACTTTCGAACCGTTGTATATCATAAAATGAACTTTGGCACGTATCTTAGTATTCGTAAGACCCTGCTTCATGCCAAAAATCAGATCTGTAGTACGTTGTTGACGGGAGTTACATAAGAAAAACGTAAAATCACGTAGCAACCCTATAACCGTTTACCCACCAAAACTAAGAACTGTTCTAAATCAAAGAGAAATTCGACCAAGCCTAAATTTGGCGTGAACACGTAAGGTATGTATGAAAATCCTCTCTAAAAAAATCAATTCCTCTATTCGACGTAAAAAGAAGATACGTAAAAGAAAAACGTAATGTGACGTAGTGCAAAAAAAGTCTGTGTATCTCTGCAACAAATAAGTTTCTCTTCATGAAAATTTGCACAAGAAAGCCCCATTGTAACAAAAACTCACTTGCAAAATTTCAGACCAGAGTCAGACGAAAATGTTAGGAGGTACGTTATTATTTCACTTTTTCTTCTTGTTAACCATAGTTCGGATACTTTGAAAAATACGTTGTAAGCTCTCGTATCTTTCCTTGTTGTCTACAACTGACTGTCTAAAACCCTCGATGTGTTGATGTAACCAAATACATTAGAACAGCAATTTTCAATTGTAGAATATGACTAGCCATGATCACTTATTCGCTAATTAAATAAAAATTAGAAATTAAAGTACTATAGAAAATTGACAACGGGACGCGATATGGGCAACCGGTCGAAGATGAAAGAAATCTTGATGGTATGGGTTACAATCATATGTTCTTCTTGTATACATGCTCATCCGTAAGTAATTTTTTACTCACTCACTTCACTGACAGCCTAGGCTAAAGTAAGGCTCAGCATTGACTTCCAAGCCCGAAGGGCTAGACTCAAGACTCTTGGATTAGATCAAAATTAGATCAAAAGTTTGATGCCCCCAATAAGGTCCACACACCTGACCGTGATAGTCATAAGAACCATCTATAGAAAATCGCAAAGGACTGAAAACATTGAAACATCATTTCCAGCATTATTTTTAACAGTTTAAAACCTGCAGTAAACCCTTCGCGTATCTGGAGGTCGCATGCGCGAATCAAGATTCTTTTTTCATTGTTACTCTTCTCTCCTTTTCAGATGTATACTGTTCAAACAGACGTGAGTATTTGTGATGGCGTTTACTCAAAATCCAACATACACATGCCAGGCTTTTTTCCCGATCAAGAGACCTAAACGCATTCTAGAACCCTGGCATTTTATAGTAAAACACAACCCTGTTTTATAGAGAAAACAAAAAATTTTCCTTTTTTTTTGTTATACTGTTGGTGAGAATGCCAGGTTACCCCGACGTTTTGAAAAGTCCATCAGCTTCATCTATCTTTATAAATATACCATAAAGATTCGACAATACTAAATAGATAATGCGATACGCTAGTCTGTTTCTTTTGTATAAACCTGGTATTTCAGACACGTTCTATCGGACACGGCAGTCCCCGTGCAAGAAGTTTTGAAAATACCCCTGAATACACTCGAATTCCCATTTTTGGTTAAGTGTTTGCATTCGCCGAACCAGATTTTTTAAGGATTAAAATGTACATAATGTAAAAGAGGCGCTGTGGTATAGTGGTCATTGACTTTGGTTGATTCACAGGCGACTGAGGTTCGATTCCCACTCGCAGCGGTTCACTTGGCAAGTGAATAAACCTTCGCCCGGGTCAACCGATGTCATGTGAGGGGAATTGGGTAGTCAGTCCAAGGTGCTGACGGGGCGCTCATTGAAACCGTCTATAGTTGCGAAAATAAACAACTCAACCAAATAGAAATAGAAATAGAAATAGAAAAAACTTACACTAGTTTTCTTCTCGTTATTTCAGTGCATCTTTGGTCATCTTCGATTGTACCTCCAAGAATCTTCCGGACATTCCTGATGATTTACCGAGAAATGTCACCGATTTGTAAGAACCATAGACCTGAAAATAAACATTCGTAAAAGCTTAAAGTTTGTTTGGAGCGAAATTATTGTTTCAATCATGGTCGAAATATATTGAGAATTCCGGTTATTTTAACATTTTTCAAGATTTAAAGTTCCGGCGAGAAAGTCGATTTTGGGCCATCTATTTAATTTAATCGAATATTTCAATTTGGGAGGGGTTGGTAGACTTCCAGGCTATATTCTGAGCCTTATTGGACTATTTTTGAACTTTTGGATCCTCAGATCGTAAGTCTTAAGTCTAGCGTTAAAACTCTACACTTAAGAGCCTACTTAAGAGCACTTACAAATCGATTGTGGTTTCAAAAATTCCTTTTTCTCAAATATCATGACCTTCATTGAAAACAGCAAAAAGTCCCAATGGGTTAAGTCCTAGTCAGCCGGTAATTATTCATCTACCATATCAATAATTCGCCCTTCTCTGAACAAGTGACAAACAGTAAGGATTAAATAGGGACAGATATGTATCTCAATCTTGGTCCTCTTTAAGACTCACAAACAATCGACTTTAACTTTCAACTCTGTATCCATATATCACATTTCAGGCATTTATCTTACAATCGCATCACGAATATTGATGGAAATGTTTGGAAGAATTACACATCATTAAGATACATGTAAGATAAATCCGGGAAGGGGGTACTTGGGTAAAATGGGTGTTGAGCACTGACATTTATATACCCTAGACCAAGCTTCTCAATCCCGGCCAGGCAAAATCTTTGATCAGAGCTTTTTAAAAAGTGGTACCTTAATGGTGGCACTACTCAATAGCGGTGTAAATGCATCGAGAGCGTTAGATCTACTTTCTGTCCAAAACTTTGGATGATGTAGCACCGTTAACACTGCAATGGCTTCTTTGCGGGTACCAACTTTCAAAAAAACTTCGATCTAAGATGGCGGATATAGCTTGGTCCAGGGATATATAAGGGTCAGTGGTGTTGAGTATGTGCGAGCTATAAGGGTCCCTTTTTTAAACCCTCAAAATCCTCTCGAAGGGGTACAAAAAACGATAAATTAGCAATTGCTTCTCTGAAAGAGTCCTTAAAATAACGAAATATGAAATAGTTTCTTAAAGGGTCGCAAAAACGTTGAAATTCAGTCTCTCAAAGGGCCGATTTTCCATTTTTAGCTCGTACATACCTCGTCGACTCGCAAACCTACTAGTACTATCCCCCTTAAATCAAAACATTTGCTTTTATATTTTTCACTGCTTTTGCAAGATCACAAACCACCTAAATTTTATAGATTGGTGTTACGTCTGGTCGACTAAAGGGAAATTTTAGCTGAGCCCCCGGGCTTATCTTAGAAGCCACAATATTGGTTTTATACGCGCCATAAGTAATGAAATTGAATAAGAAGATTTAAGCATAAAAATTACGAAAAATCATAAAGAGTCAACATCCTAACTAATTTATGCAACACTCAAATTTTTAACGATTTCAGACAGGTAGACAGAATGATATTAGACTTTGGGGCTTTTAAAGACAATGAAAGGTATTAGAAATTAACAGCTTGCTATGCTTAAATTCTTAAATTATTCCTCAATTTTTAAATTTCAGAAATTTGGATTACAATCCCATTACAAGTCTCCCAAATGGTGCTTTCTCAAACATGCCAAAACTGGAAGAAATGTAAGAGTGTCAATTATAGAATTTAAAGGCCAATGAATATACTGGGAAATTTAAGTTATGAGTCAGAACTTCCTATCAAAATTAAATGATTCCTATCAACGATATTAGAACAGGCTCTGGTAAAACAACAAAGCTAAAAATAAAGTAAAAAATAAACAGTCACGCTAAAAAGTCATGTAAAAACCCTATAAGCCTATTGATACATCCCTGTAATTTTTTTTACCTTGAGAGTGGCAGGGCAAATTCCTTATTGCCTAAAATTGCTGTTTTAGAAAATCATGAAAAGTTTAATATTTGCGAGGCAGCAGTAAAGCGAGAACTAATTTTGGCATTTCGCTAAAGCTCGCCACATTCGCCAAGGTAACCACGTAGAATATATGCTTAACACACGGGTCACTGTACAAACAAGCAAATTCATAATTCAACTTACACATTTATAGACACATTTCAAGTGCTCGAATCGGTCAAGTTAATAAAGAAGCATTCAAAAATTTGGCGAACCTGAAACTTTTGTAAGTTAGTTTTTTATTGGCTTAATTCGGCAACATAAAAAAAATACTTTGAATTTGGACCCATAGTCAAGTTTAAGAAAGGTTTTACTATCACGACATTACCTTCCTTCATGAATCGTAATAGCAATTTAAAATCATTTTTTAGACATACGAACATGGTATTGTTACCAAGAGGCCTTGATCAATAAATTGCCCGCTTTATTCTTTTTATACGCTACGTCGTATCTTTCTTCGTTTCGAGCGTAAAACTCCTACTCTAGTAAGGCCTAATAGCCTATTGTCTAGACTATTCTTTTTACTTCTTTCCGTTTTTCCCACAGGAGCTTGGAATATAACCAATTGGAAACCATCAGAGAAAATGACTTTGAAAACATACCTTCGCTTGAAGAGATGTAAGAAAATTAACAGACACCTTAAAAGCTTTTTGTTGAATATTTTTAAGAGAATCTGATACCAAAATAAATCTTGGCTGATGCCAAAATAAATCTTAGCTGGTTTAAACTTTTTTGAATTAGACATTTCTATAAGGGATTGTTACTTGAACCTTATTCGAATTAAAGAAGTTCGAGTTATGAAGACTCCATAACTCGAAAAAATGCCAAAAATTCTATTTATTCCAATAATAATTCTCATCTTTTCATTTCAGTCGATTGACAGGCAATCGGTTGTCAACAATCAATGAAAATACATTCAAAAGCTTGTCAAATCTGGAGATACTGTAAGCTGATACACGCTTTTTTTATAAGAATAACTTCTATAAGAATATCAGGGTGAAATTTCAGAGTTAAAACAATAGGCCTATTGTTTAGAGCAATAGAAAAATAAGAATAATGCTCAACCTCAGCCAAAGTACACTATTCTTATAAAAAAACGGCCTCACCCACCCGGTGTCATAAACTACGCTCATACTACAGCGAACCTTATATGTCACACGTCATAATTATTTCAACTAGGAAATTGAAGGAGTTCCAATCCCAGAGCTCATTTCGTAATTATTAATTAACTTGCAATAGAGCAATTAACGCAAAGGAGGATGGGATTGCAAGTCGTACAAACGAATAACATAAATTTATGCAGATTTGTTACTATTTTTAGATTCGGTGTGTTGCGCTATACATGGCATGAAAAAGAGGAACTGCTGAGGCTTTCATATAATGGGGGAATTTCAAGTTTTCTCCAACACACTACAACTTATTCAGATTTTGAAAATATATGTTTGTCTCTTAGATATCTCGACCTCAACCGAATCACAGAGCTTGGCAATGATACGTTCAAAAACCAAGGGAAATTGCAAAAAATGTGAGCATTTTACACTTTCATATGAAAGAAAACATTTTAAAAATATCTTTCGGCAGGTGACCAACAGGTGACAAGCAGGTGTGGTGACAAAGAAACTAGGCTAGACTAAGGATAATTTTACTGCAGAATGAAAGAAAACCTGAAAAGTCTGTTTTGAATGTTTTCGTAATTTTTGGTGGGTAATTTCATACTTACTAACTCCGACTACTTGACAAAATTAAATTGAGAGCCTCTAAAAAAATCCTCTTTCAATAAAATGTTAAAATTCCAATTATATTTCAGCCACTTGGCGAGCAATAAATTGACGAGAATACCAACGTCGTTAAGCAAACTCAAGGCCATCACCAAACTGTAAGCTAAGTGTGTTAGGAATTTATCTTTTTGAAATAATCCTTAACAATGATTCAATGATTTAAAGTCAGATTGAAATCGACCGAATTTCAAAAGAATATCCGAATTGCATTCTTGCTTCTTTCTGTTGTCAATTATATTAACCCAAAACGAATTTTTTGATAATTTTTGAATTATTTATCCAATTGACTTGAAATTTTATATTTTTGCTTGAATTTTGATGGGACAAGAGACATTTGGGCATTTAGAATTAATTTTTTGCCACCTGTTGGTATTGTATATTTTACAGACCGGCCTTAAAATAATCTTTTCGCCTAAATCAGCCCAGGATCTAGAGATTGGAAAATGCTATTGACTTGAAATTTTGACGAGTGTTTAGGTACTGATAATACAAGCTTGTAGCAAAATTTCAGCAAAATCGGAAGGGCGACAATGCTGAAAGTGAGCATTTCGGGTAAAATACAGACCTGTCTGTAAAATACCAACTGTTCACGTGACTGACTTGAATTTTTGCACATTGTCTTAGATGGTCAATATCTATCACTATTGAAAATTTCGAGACAAAAGCTCTAGTAGTTCTTGAGTTTCCGTAGTTGGTCAACGTGTATTTTACAGACCAAAGTCTACAAAGTACCAAATACTTATGGAAACGGATTTTTTCTGTTACTTGTCTTTTTTATTTGACAAATCAGCCTTCAGGAACAATTTTCAGTCAAATCGAACGAGTCAATCAGTCAATACATGATTTTGGTCAAGTGAACATTCTGGTCTGTAAAATACCAACCAGACAGGTGGCTATTGATCCCTATTTGAAATAACTTTGATTCAAGAAACTCTGAAACATACCTTTAAAAAGTGTTTTTAGCAAAAACCTGAAACCCATTTTGTTGCCTTGGACCTGAACGCAGCAGGTTTTGGCTATCAGACTATAGTAGAACCACTTTTCTTTCAGGGACCTAAGTTACAACTCATTCACAGAGTACCCTGCATTCGAGCAAATGGAAAAGTTAATCGAGCTGTAAGTTTGAGAAATATTAATACCTTATTGGATTAATTTTTGCGAGATTTAATCTCCCTTTTTCGCAACTAGAAGTAAATATCGCGAGGTTTTCCTTTTAAGCGATGAGAAAAAAGTACATTTCGTGATGATCGTTTGAGAATGTGGTCTTGCGAAGCTGAATCCACACAAAACCATCTTCAACTGATTTTTGCCTGATTCCTGAAATTTTAGCCCCACAGAAACAAATCAGATTAAAGTGATAAACTTTCAAACCAGAGTGCTTGTGTTCTCTTCGTCATGATAAATTCTATTGGTTAATTTCAATGTAAAAAAATGACTTCATATTTGAGGGAGTTCTAATAAGGGCTCTAGGTAAAGCTCCCTTCGTAAAGGTATAAAAAATAACGCCATATACCGTTTTGTGTGAAGGATCATCCCCCACGAAAAGCATGCCAAGTCAAAAAGTCAAAAGTCAAAAACAATTTAAAAATTATTAACATTTATTTACAGTGATTTGATGGGATGCAAGATAGCAAATGTCGACAAGGCTGCAATCGCAAAAACTCCAAAATTGCAAAAGTTGTGAGTTTTCTTAATCTTTATTAAACTTTTTAAATCTCGTAAAAAAATATAGAGAACAAGAATGAATAAAAGAGGCAAAACTCATTTGGAGTAGGAGAAGAAGTTTCATAAGAAGCCTCAATACACAGGTTGCAAAATTAAAGTCTGAAGACAAATCACGCACGCTTTTACTCGAAATTTTTATGTGCTTCTTACGTGATATTAATTTCCGATTGATTCGAATTTATCGACACTAATAAAGTCATCAGCTGTAAGTTGTAAAGCAAATAGCATGGAAATAAAATCACGTGAACACGTTTTGACTGCATTGATATGATTTTGCAACCCGTCTAATGAATTGAACAGGTTTTCATTAATTTCAAATTTTTCAAATATCGATTTCTTGAAAATTATAGGAGATTGAACCGAAATCAATTGAGCAAAGTTGGGAATGTATTTAACGAATTAACCGAATTGAAAGAATTGTAAGTATTTAACATATTTCAAAATATCTAAAAAAGAGGTGTTTACTTTAGTGGAATAAATTTTCGCGGGCATTAAAGTTCGCGTATGGCATTATCGGGAGACAATGTTTTCATGGTTTTGCGTCTTTTCACTGCCAAATTGTACATACTGGTTGTTGACATACGCATTTTCAGCGCTTCTTTGATGCCAGTTAAACATTTTGAAAAGATGTTATTTGACATTTTTGGGGTTTTATTCAAAAGAAATTCGCCAATAAGACCTTTCCAAATTTATATTTGGACTTAATTTCGCGGATTACACTCAAATCCGCCAAAACACAGCCAAATTTAATCCCCACGAAAAAAATTTTTACCCCAGGTGAAAATAAAAAATGTAGTGTTTCCGGAATGCGGGTGAAGGAAAAAAGCTCTTATGTGGCCGGCCGGAAAATTTTTTTTTGCTATATTTGATAACACGAAATAGAACTTTAAAGATAACTTTTATGTACAAACAGTATGAAGTGACCCCTGAATACTAATGTATTAACTACTAACGAACAAAACTTGATTTACAAGCGGAAATATCTAACCAAACGACGTTTGATAGCTTGAACAGTCAACTTGATTTTCTTTATGTTGAACCATATAGATGAACCCATAGTCTGCGGCCGGGTCAGAAAAAAAAATTTTTCACCCGGCCGGCCGATTTCCGGAAACATTACATTTTTTTATTTTCACCCCATTAAAGTATTCGGAGCTGGAGTGTAAATGTCAAATATGAAATGATGGCTAATATGACAGGCAATAACATCTTGCATTTCCCTTTAGAATTTTACTAGGTAACAAGATAGAGAAGTTAAACCCAAACCAGTTCAAAGGGTCAAAGAAGCTGGAAGTATTGTAAGTTTCCTTTACTATATTCGAAAAAACCGTAATAAAAGTTTTCAAGGTTAAATCTTACGCCGTCCGAATGATTTTAGTTTTTTTGAAGTAAGCTTCTTAATCTTCACTCGTCTATTTAAATGGAATTTAATGCCTAAATTTTTTTTCCGAACAAACGGCAGTCCCGTGGAAATAGGCGCTGATCGAGATTTAATCAAAAGATTTTGAAACATATTAACGATTAACCTTCCATTATTTCGTTAATAGGAACTTGGGCAGGAATCAAATCAAATCAATTGATGTTAAAGCTTTCGAAGACGTTCAAAACCTAAAAGAACTGTAAGTATTATTCAGTTTTGAGTAAAAAAGATTTGGTGTCTCAATTTTACAATTATAAAATACCAGTAACAGACACGACGGAAGCTTTTCAAAACTGGTACGGCGAATGAGGAAATTTAAGCGATTTTACTGACGAAGAGGAGGGGTTTTAGTGAAATCTGGTACGGCACCCGACGTACCTGGCGTACCCGGTGCGTCGTGCATGAGTAATGGGCTTCAATTTCTTTCCAAAAAGTCTCTGAAGTCTATTCACTCGTCCTTGTTCTAATTTTATACAAATTTTTGGTGAGGTTACACACTGTTTACAAATGGGCATTTTGTTTTGTTTTCAAAGGTCACTTGTTGGGAATGGGCCGCTTGCATTACCAGAAAAAGTATTAGAAAATACAAGAATGTTGAAGACACTGTAAGTACATCCAAGTCAAATATACAAAAATCTATATTAAATATCTAATAGTTAATTCCAAGTTATACAGTCTTTTTGTTTTGTTTTTCAAATTTTCACTGTAGCACTAAATTGGACCATACGAAAAATAAAACATTGAAAAATAACGAGACAAACGATTTGTCCATAATCTTTCGATAAGGGTGCAGGTAAAGCTGGTGAAAAATTGCGATCTTTTAACATAAGCATGAAATTGGGAGCATAGACACTTCTTTCAAAGCCTTGCACCATTCGCCAACTCTAAAAGGACAATCATAGTTATAACTCTATTACCTATTTCAACAAACATTTGAAAGTTAAATATGACACTGGGCAATATAAGAGATTTCCAATCCTGGAAATATCATGAAAATATGATATTTCCATATACAATTTGAGGAAATATCTTATTTCATAATATTTCCAAATCTGAAACATCATATTTTCAAGATACATATTTCCAGGATTGGAAATTTCTTATTTTGCCCAGTGGAAAGGAAAAGGTTTTCAATGTGTTTTACAATTTCGTTATGATACTGAACCTTAAAATCAATTTTTGTTATCTTCAGGTACTTGAGTAAAACAAGCTTACGAGCACTACCAAAGACATTACTTGAAAATCTCAGAAGTTTGGAAAGTCTGTGAGTAGATTCTTTCGAAAAAAGCCCTCCCCCCCCAGCGGACCTTCAATTCACGCAATCACGCGATATTTTTTCGCAATTCACGCAAATTTTGTTCACGCAAAGCTTTCTAATTCACGCGTTTACGCAATTTCTTTTAAATTTTCACGCATTCGCGCAAGTAAAAAAGACAATTCACGCAATCACGCAAACTGCTGGGGGGCTTAATAAACCCAGTACTATTTTCAAGTGAGATTCTAGCATAAAGGTGGAACTTTCTTTCTTTGAATATCTATGCAATTCAACACAATTCAGAGATAGTAACCAGCTTATAATTTATTTCCCTTGCTTATCTCTAGGTACGTCAATGACAATGCCATTGGGAACCTTGAGGATGATGCACTTCACAGCCTTGGAAACCTCAAAATACTGTAAGAGTAACAAAAACCTTCTCCATCAGGGATTTAGTTATCATATTCTTTTGTAATAAAATCTAGACTGATTTAGACTGAAATTGTTCATTAAAACATACTTTTTGTTTCATATCCTAGACAATTGGACAACAACCAACTGAGTTCAATTTCAAAGAAACATTTTGCGAACAATAAACAACTGGAAGAACTGTAAGGATAATTTCATTTGATCAATTTTCATTCACTTTTTCACGATCTTTATGTGAATTCATGATATGCAACATTGCAATGTCTTCCACGAACCCAAACAGCTGATTGGTTGAAAGTGATGTATTGATTTATTTTACGTCACTTTTAACCAATCAACTGTTGGGTCCGTGGAAGACATTGCAATGGCGCATATCATGAATTAACGTGAATCTATGTTAGAATCTTTCGAGGGAACTTTATCTTAATTGTGTTGAACTTTATTTAGCTACGCTTTGAATACGACACTCCGATTTGCTAAAATTTGAAAAAGAAACTCCTCCCGCAAGGCACTATATACATCTTCAGAGAGTTCAAAGCCCGTAGAACAGACTCTTTCTTTCTCTTTCACAGTTATCTCAGTGAAAATACAAATTTGGATGATATCGACAAGAACGCATTTAAAGAGAACGGGAACCTAAGGCGCTTGTAAGCAAGTATTCTGTATTCATAATTATTCATTTTAGTTACTTAAGGGAACTTATTTGGGCGGGAACTAATTTTTATGGCGCGCCAAAGCGGAAATAAATAATATCTTTCATTTCGCGACACTATCTTTCATTTCGCGACACTATCTTTCATTTCGCGACACTATCTTTCATTTCGCGACACTATCTTCCATCTCGCGACACTATCTTTCATCTCGCGACACTATCTTTTATTTCATGACACATTTCGCGACACTATCTTTATTAAAACGACACTATCTGCTTTTTTAAAATGATACTATCTTTTTTTAAACGATACTATCTTTCCAAAAAAACATTATCTTAATTGAAACGATACTATCTTTTTTACAGGATACTATCTTTATTGTGGAAGTCGAGAAGTGCCATCGACAAAAAAATATTTCATTTTAGTAAAAAAAATTAAATTTAGAGAAAAATTTAGTTTTAGAAAAAAAAATTAATTTTAGGGAAAACATTTAATTTTAGAAAAAAAAAATTTTTTTCCAGAGAAAAAAGAGAAAAAAGAGAAAAACTTTTTGGCCCGATTCCTCTGTGCACACTTGCAACTTTCGTTTCCATGCTTCCTGGATTTGTGACTTTGTGAAAACCATCAGATGATTTTTTGCACATAGATGTCAATCCACAAACAATGCAAAGTTGACAGAACCAAATTTTGTTGAAGAAAAAACAATTATTTTGGGCAAATTTGGCCCAAAAACGACCCAAAAAAAATGCGTTTTTTAGTATTGAATATAGTACAGTAGGTAAAATGTTTTCTGATTTTTTGCATAAAAAAGTAGTTTTTATAAGCATAACTACTCAATGTTCTTAACTAAATAACTCTTCATGAAATATATTAATTTTTTTTTCTAAATTTAATTTTTTTTACTAAGATTGAATACTTTTTTCTAAAACTAAATATTTTTTTCTAGATTTAAATCTATTTAAATAGGAAAATAGTGTCGCGAAATGAAAGATAGTGTCGCGAAATGAAAGGTAGTTTCGCAAAATTAAAGATAGTGTCACGAAATGAAAGATAGTGTCGCGAAATGAAAGATAGTGTCGCGAAATGGAAAATAGTATTATTTCCGCTTTGGCGCGCCATAAATTTTGGCGAATTTGGCGAATTTAGACAAATTTCGCCAAAATTAAATATTTTGCTCACTCGCTAAAATTAAATTTTTTGGTATTTTACCCAAATGACTTCTTGAGTTCACAAAAAAAAACTTCAAATAACGCAAAATAGAACAGATTTACGCTGTCATTCGCCAAAATTAGTTCCCGCCAAAATTAAAAATATTCATCAATCGCCAAAATAAGTTCTCGCCAAAATTAGTTCCCACCAAAATAAGTTCCCTTAAGGTAGTGTCTTAATGAAGTTCAATCGAGCCCTTGGTATCTATTTTTTTACCTCATCTGAGTAAAAAACAAATTTGCCAAATTTAAATAAGACACTATTTCGAAATTGGTATAAATCAATACATGGTATTGGAAATCAACATTTTATTGGTCCTTCAGAAATGATAATAATTGACATCCTGTATTTCAGACACTTAAGGCAAAACAAAATCAACGAACTGGACGAACACATCTTCCAAAACCTTGTAAAGCTGACAGACCTGTAAGTATCCACAGACTGACAGCTTTAGGAGTACCGCCCTCTCCCGCCCTTCAAATAAAAACTTTTAGACTCAAAAATACTTAGTGTTGACGGGAGGGGTTCCAAAAGTCAACTAAAGTCTGCTAAAGTTAGATTTTCACCAAGTTCAACTATCCTACATTTTAACTAACTACACGCAAAAATTTGATGAATTTTTTTGTCGAAATTTCTTTGAAACGAGCAAACATCCCAATCTTCAGGCTGTTCAAGTGTTATCAAGATTTAACTCAAACTGTAATTTTTCTTTCAGGAATTTGAAAAAAAATAAGGATATCAAAAAACTGAAGTTCAATTTGTTCCGATACAATGAGAAGCTTGAAAGAATGTAAGTCAAATCTTCATATATATTACAAGAATAATACATTTCAGGCTCAAATCTTTGAAAAACTTAATCCCTTCCCTTAGGAAATGTTGAAACTCAGTTTAGAGAATTTCAAACATTACTAAGGTATTGTTTTCACGCAAACTTAAAATAAAGATTTTTTTGTTTTATAGTGATTTGACGGACACGCAGATCGACAAGCCAGTATCCCCCATTACTTTTGAGCGTCAAACAAAATTGCAATCCCTGTAAGTTTGAAAAGTTTGAATCCCATCCTCAGTGTTTTGTTTGCTTTTACTTTAACCGAATAAGATTAAACGCGAGCCGAAAATTCATGATATTCTTTTTATTTAATTCCACATGAATTCAATTTCATGTGTGCATGGAACCAGCTAAAAATAACCCTATCCCAGCTGGCACACAACGTTGTTTCGACGTTTTTCTAACGTTTACAACGTCCATATAACGTTAGAAAAACGTTAAAACAACGTTGTGTGCCAGCTGGGATAGGACAATTTGAAGATTTCAAAGTATCTAATCTTAGAATCGCACTAAGGTCAGAGAAAGCCCTTTAATAGATATTTGTTAACATAATTCTTTTTAGTCGCGGAGATTTCCCTATGTATTGCACGTACACTAGTTTAAATCAAATGAAGAGACTACGAAAGAGAAATATCTTGAAAGATGATCGTTTCAGATGTCAAGGGAAACCAGATATACCAAATAGTGCAGCTCTGGAAATAACCAGTATCATGAACGAATACTTCAGTGAGTTGAACTAACATTGATTGACACACTTTCGTGTCACAGACCCCCACTAAATTAATATTATGGCTGTGAAAAATAGAACTTTTGACCCCTTAAACCCATTCAACGAAAGGCTTATTGATATTGTTTTTTTACCCCCATCGTATCACAACTTCAGTGGGTAACATATTGTCACCGGTTACCGAGACAGGAATATTAAGACCCTTGCGATTCAATCGCTTTCAATAATATAAGATAAGCTAGAAAATAAGATCAGATGGGAAAAGATAATCTTCGATCTTAGACTACCACAGAACAATCCTGAATATTGATGTTTTATTGTTTTCAATAGCGGAAGAGGAAAATAAAAAACATTCTACAATGGAAAAAGGTAAGGTCTTTAGAATATACTGCCAGAATTCGGGATGAATAACCAACTGACTCGTACCAAGGAGTGATACTTGCACTCGTCAGGTGCTCAAAAATGGGAAGAAAAGTACGGAAACTCTTATGGAACTACTACTATAATCACAAAACTTACTATCAATACACCAATTAAACCTTGAAGCGCGAGGAGAATAGGTTCACTGACCAAGCTATATTCGCCATCTTTTATCGAAGTTTTTTTTTGAATTGGTAGCCGCAAAGAAGCCATTGCAGTGTTAAAAATTTTAACGTCTAACGGCGCTACATCATCAAAAGTATTCGAGGGAACGTAAATCTAATCTATCACTTTTTAAAAAACTCCGATCAAAGATTTTATTTGGCCGGGATTGAGAAACTTGGTCCAGGGATAATAAAGGTCAGTGAATAGGTTCGAGTTCAACAGGAAGATTTGACGTCAAAATGCCTGAAGTTATTGCATTGATATTCTCATAAAAGAAAAGAATCTTGCATCATTTCCCCCATCAGACCTCTCAAAAGCTGACTGCACTGTTAAGGGGGTGTTAATTGTATTCATGATATGCACCCCTGGAGAGTCTTTTAAGAACTTTTAAAATTTTCCACCCAATACGTCACTTAAACAATTGAAAAAGTGACGTATTCATGATATGCACCACTGGAGAGTCTTTTAAGAACTTTTAAAATTTTCCACTCAATACGTAACTTAAACAATTGAAAAAGTGACGTATTCATGATATGCACCACTGGAGAGTCTTTTAAGAACTTTTAAAATTTTCCACTCAATACGTAACTTAAACAATTGAAAAAGTGACGTATTCATGATATGCACCACTGGAGAGTCTTTTAAGAACTTTTAAAATTTTCCACTCAATACGTAACTTAAACAATTGAAAAAGTGACGTATTCATGATATGCACCACTGGAGAGTCTTTTAAGAACTTTTAAAATTTTCCACTCAATACGTAACTTAAACAATTGAAAAAGTGACGTATTCATGATATGCACCACTGGAGAGTCTTTTAAGAACTTTTAAAATTTTCCACTCAATACGTAACTTAAACAATTGAAAAAGTGACGTATTCATGATATGCACCACTGGAGAGTCTTTTAAGAACTTTTAAAATTTTCCACTCAATACGTAACTTAAACAATTGAAAAAGTGACGTATTCATGATATGCACCACTGGAGAGTCTTTTAAGAACTTTTAAAATTTTCCACTCAATACGTAACTTAAACAATTGAAAAAGTGACGTATTCATGATATGCACCACTGGAGAGTCTTTTAAGAACTTTTAAAATTTTCCACTCAATACGTAACTTAAACAATTGAAAAAGTGACGTATTCATGATATGCACCACTGGAGAGTCTTTTAAGAACTTTTAAAATTTTCCACTCAATACGTAACTTAAACAATTGAAAAAGTGACGTATTCATGATATGCACCACTGGAGAGTCTTTTAAGAACTTTTAAAATTTTCCACTCAATACGTAACTTAAACAATTGAAAAAGTGACGTATTCATGATATGCACCACTGGAGAGTCTTTTAAGAACTTTTAAAATTTTCCACTCAATACGTAACTTAAACAATTGAAAAAGTGACGTATTCATGATATGCACCACTGGNGTGCAAAGCACGTCAATGCAAAACATGTGCTGTTCGCTGAGTCGTTAAACAGTTTCACCAAGATATGTAAAATCCAAGAGATCAATATCGATAATTGTGAGAAGTTATCCTATGGTCTTTTATTCCGAAATTCGGTATGTGAAATAAGGAAAGTTACCATTCAACAAACTACAGTCGAAAATACTCAAATCCATGCTGATAAAAAGGATCTACCAAAACCAACGGAAAATGATCTTTATATTGGAGAATATTTGTTCAATTATCCGTATACCAAACCAAGAGAGAAAGCAGAGCATGAATTCACATTCGAAGAAATTAACATTGAAAATACCACAACTACAAAGATCATGGAGCTTTCTACACAGGATAATAATATCAGAATCACAAAAGGTCTTACCATCAAGGTTAATGAATTTGAGAATGGAATGGATATCTTGGAAAGTAACTTTAATATGCAGAATGTAAATGTTAGAGGAAACAAGATTGGTAAGTGACCATCCCGTTTGCTGTAGAACTTTTTCATGCAGTTGCATGTTTTGTTAAGTTACATAAATTCCTCCATTATGGAAACGAACGTTCGATTTGTGTAAGTGATCGCCTTTTCAGATTCAAACTTTTACTTCCTAATAATGGCAGGAGTAACGTAACTTATCCAAGCGTAAAAAACCTCTATTTTACATGGGTGCCTACTGTGAATTATTACAGGACATCTTAATAACTCGTTTCTCCATAACTCGACCACGGGTCTTATTTAGGCCTGGAGAACGGCGAATTTTGCAGGTCCAAGGTACGAAATTACAATTCGTCGTTCGAAAAGTACGGTTCGCCGCTTCAAGTACATATTAACGCTAATCAATATAATGCGCTTAGTAAGAATTCGCCGGCCTGGAATCTAGAAATCGCCAGAGTTAATTTTTCATTCGCCAGCCTACCAAAAACAAAGCAAAACCCCTGCTCGACGTCCCTTATAACTCAAATAAGTTGTCTAGCCCGTCAGTTAAAAACCCGTTTAAACAAGCCTCTGTAACTTCCCTAATCGAACAATTTCATTCCCGCTATGCTCTGTTTCTTCGAAATATATATCGAGATCAAAATTGGGCTTTTCCAGAAATAGTCCGTGCCCCCTGTTGAGGATATCGGATATCTAGGGGGTTAACGGTTTTTGTTCAAAAGTGGATATCCAGGGGGTTAAATATCTACAAGAGAGCGGATATCCAGGGGGTAAAGTGTCTTTTCAAGTAGAAAATAAGATATCCAGGGGTAAGCATCTTTATAAGAGAGGATATCCCGGGGTTGAGCAGATTTTTAAGAGTGGATATCCAGGGGGTCTTTACTAATAAAGTAGGATATCCAGGGGGTTCGATACTTCGAGAAATCATTATCCTCAACAGTGGGGGTAAATTTGTTTCTGGAAAAGCCCAATAGATATCACTTCGTTTCAATTTCCAGGCAAAAATCTTATCCAACACAAGAAAGGAAAGCTGGTGATTGACACAATAGAAGTCAAAGAAAACAAAGGCATCGAAACAACAAAAGCATTAATCTATGAAGCAGCCCCTGACGGCACGTCAGAGTTTGTATTGAGAAATTTCGAATTGATATGGACAAACACGAGTGATAGTCATCCACCATTACTGGATATTTTTCTTGGTGCTGGATATTATTCATTGGAGAATATTAGGATTGAGAGTTATTCCAATTCGACAGTTACCACGGCTGCAGTAGAAGTTGGTTCTCCCAATGCTAAAGGATATAAATCCACGATTAGCAATGTGACCGCATTTTGTACGACTAATTTGAAATCGAAGCAGAATTTGATTGGCAGTATACGTGGCAAGAAATTGAGCATGATTTGCAAACCGTGTGAAATTAAAAAATATACCATGCAAAAATCTTTTTTACGCTTGAAAGGTAATAGTAGTAAATATGCTTATAAAACCTACAAGGATGATGACCGCAATCAAAACAACTTATTGGATGAAATTCTAACTGATGATGAGTCACGCGAGTTTACATGTCACGATTGTCCTGTTGGAGGTTCATGTAAAAATGGTATCCGAAGCAGTGGTAATTTTTATGGCTACGACCAATCTGATGGTCAAGTATTATTTACTGCTTGCCCTAGAGCATATTGCTGCACGAAGAAAGAATGTAAAAGTATTGATAGTTGCAAATCGAACAGAACGGGAACACTGTGTGGAAGTTGTAAAGAAGGTTTCCAAGAGGATTTCTTCACAGCCAAATGTGTACCAAAGTCTAAATGCAAAAATAGAGCTGTTTTTTGGTTCTTCTTCGCCCTCTCGGCACTCGTTGTCTGCGTTCTGTTTCTCTTCATGAAAGATATTACAGTATTCCTGAAAAGTCTTTTCGGACGTTTGTGTAGTTGCTGTTCCAAAAGTGAAGAAGGTAATGAGGTTGATCAAGATCAAGATTGGGAATGTAAAATTTCCAGTTCTTCTGCTGCTGGTCATGGTAATGAAGACGAGGTCCAAGTCATCATGATTGCTAAACCGGAAGAAGAAAAACAGCTCACAATGTCTGGTGCTTTCAACATCATTGTTGGTTTCTATCAAATCCGATCTCTCCTTACCGTCGATCTTGGTACTAAATATGAGAATTCAACCACTTATCAGAGTGAGATTACAAGAATCTTTGACCTCGATTTCACCTTTATTAAATCCATATGCCCAATGGAAGGATTGACAGCTAAAGGAGAAGGCTTCATAAAGAATCAATTGATCGTCATCTTCATGCTGTTATGGGCGATTCTTTTCCTCATCATTTATTTCGTTTTGAAATTGGTTAAACGTTTTCTTGGAAAGAAATCTCCAGAGGTACCATCCACTGATGAAGATAACCAACAACAATCAACTGCTAATGGCAACCAGCAACAGAACAATGGTGAAGACACTGCAAAAACAATTGTGTCTGACAAATTACCTTTTCATGAACGAGTTGGCCTGGGAATGATTAAAATCATCTTATTCGGTTATAAGAATGTTGCTACCTTTGCTATCATCTCTTTTCATTGCGTCGATATCAAAGGTAATTATTTCCTTTATTTATAACATCCAGTTTAATTGGTTTAGAAAAACTCAAATGCAGTGACAAACCGAATGAGGTCTTTCTTGGATTTCCATACATTGAAACTATCGGGAGCGCTCTCTCACAACAGCAATAATGAGCCATATTATGCTGGAATATCACTTTAGTAAGTTAGTTAAAGGACATCATTTAACTTTATCTCCTCCCATTTCCTTACACAGCCTTTATAAACAAAGAAAAGAACAACTCCCGCGTCAGGCAAGAACAAAATTTTGAGAAGTTCTGATTATTTTGCTTTGTCAGCAAAGAGGCACGTCGCATGTCGTAAAAAAGAATATCCTTGTCATTAGTAGAAGGAAGGAGTGTAATAACAACATCATCATAGGATCTACACATCAGATCATGAAATAACTTCAGGCCTAACTCTTGGTCTATAGGCATGCTATTCACTAGTGACCCCACCGGGTATCTTATTAATAGGTTTCCCAGACAGGCACACAACGATGTTTTCAATAGAGATTTTAAATAACGTTTTAAAACACAGCTGATTGGCTTAGGTTTGAAACTCTCTATTGTTTCATTAAACGTGCAAAACAGTTGCATGTCGTAAAAAAGAATATCCTTGTCATAGAGAAGGAAGGCTCGAAACGAAGGATAAGATAAATCAACATCATCATTATTGTAGGTAAACTGGTTCTCTTCATCAATGGAGATCAACCATGCTTTCAATGGTGGCAAAACTTGGAGATTGTATTCTTGGTCTTATGGGCAATCCCTTTCCCAGCTGCACTCATGGTATCATACCGAATGTATATGAGGTACGTCATCTCTTTGAAGAAATTTGTGGCAATTTTGATTTTCCCGTATTTGGCTATATACTTCATGTTTGCAAAGAGGAGTACGATATGTCTGGCTACTGATGAGAATGATGAGAAAAGAGTGACAAAGCTGTTGAAAGAAATGTTTGAAGAAGCTTACAGAAAAAGAAATGACAAAGAATACTATGTCTTCTGGGAGACTTGGAGGTAGGTTACAATATTCCTTTTCATGTTGGTAAGTTCTATAAACATTGACAAAAAAATATTTTTAAGATCATAGAAAAAAGCACACAGGGAAAGCGTATTTCATCCTCTGTGAAACTTTCAGTTAAGTGTTTACTAACTATCAACTTTTACTTTCCAATTTCCTAAATATTTGCCAAGTTTAACTTTAACTTGGGAATAAGCTTTCAATAATTTTGAGTCTTCTTTTGGAACTTTCAAGTCAAACTGCAGTGACAAAGTTTCAATAAAATTATTATGTCTAGTTTCATAAAAGGTGAAAGCATCGTAAAACAGCAACCGATGGGATGTATTAGTTTGACGTACATCCACTAAAGGGATAAAGACGTCTAACTCCAACTACTGTGTGTAACGATAAAACAATTCAATTAGCTTAGATTAAGAAAAGATTCCCCGCAGCAATAATAACTTTTACTCCATCATAGATTATACCAACGTTTGATTTTGGCTTTTGTCACTACTTTTGCAATCAACCCTGTCAACCGAATCTGCTATGCAGCACCCATCATCCTGCTTTTTATTTACATTTACTGGTTCGTAAAGCCGTACAAAGAGCAATTCACAATCTTGCATTGGATGGAAGTTATTGGTCTCTTGGGAATCACTTTTACACTGATCAATAACATGTTCCGATCATTTCTCTATGTTTTTGATATCCCCGATCAGCCCCCAATCCCAAAAAGCTTACAAGTACTTTGGTACATGGATCTGATTGCGTCACCTGTTTTTGTTTTGGTATTCTTCTTCTGCTTGAAGCCGGTTAGTCTGTTGCTTTTGGGAGGCCTTGTTACCAGCATATGAAAGAAACGAGATGGAAGTCATCAATCAGCAAAGTCGAACTGACTATTTAACCCTAAGTAACTATTAAGTTTTTGTTTTAGGTGAGACCAATTTGATTAGTTGTTTTACGGGCCCGACCGACCCTGAAATTCCAAAATTTGAAATAAAAATAAAATTGATTTTGGTAGTACATTTTTATTTTCATTGCTTTACAGACAGCGACATGCTCATAATTTTGGTAGTTTTTTTAAGGTTTTGAGAATTTCATGTTCAATTTTTCATTTAATCCATGAATTCGAGCTTTTTGTGTCCTTTTATTTGATGTAGTAGTTTTTGCTGCCTTTCTAACAGATTTGATAGGTGAAATTCTACTTTTATTTTGATTTTTTTCGCCGAACGACCCACCCTCTTTTTTTGGGTAGCTTGGCCCGTAAAACAACAAATTAGATTGGCCTTGCCTTACATTGGTTTTTCCCTGATGATTTATTTAATTTTCATAATTTCATTTGTAAAAGTTAAAAAATTTACACTACTGTCAGTCTCACGCTGGACTATTGTCAGGTCTTGATGATTTATTTAATAATTTATGTAAAATTGAGTATAAAAAATTTAATACTTCAAAGGCTGTTATCTCTACTAGTACTAGATAACATTTCAGAAGAGAAGATATCCTGTATATCCGATAAAGAATTAAATTTCCTGTTTACGGATTTTACACCGTCATTATCTTATCACTTTTGTCAGATGTTTTCCAATCATCTATCAGACCAGATCAGACGTGGTAGCATGACCTCAATAAACATAAACCATTCATTAATAAAGTAAGAATCTTGAGCACTTAAATGGTAAAAGAGCAAGCATTTATTGAAATCTAAACTTGTCTTATTGATATCTAAACTATTCATTTACTTAAATGTAAGATGTTCTTGTAGTAAACAAAAAATATTGTAGTTTTTGGATCTTATCTTAGTAGTTTTATTTCAATATATTTACTTAAGCTTATAAATAATATTTGGTTTATTAGAGTAGAAACTTAGATTGGATCCTTGGAAATTACAATTCAATTCTGTTATTCTAAGCAATCTTTTCTGCATTTTTTGCAGTTTATCTTGAGCTTTTTTGTAAATTGCATTGATTGCATCTGCATATAAATGGACCTCTTTGCAGTTTTCTGATAAATACTTTTTGACACAACTATATTCTGTTAAATTTAGAAATTATTTCAGTTCTTTTGTTAGTTTTTGGCCGCGAATCATGTTTAATTTGACAAAACCCATTAAGGCCTTTCGATCAGGCATAGACTCCAGTTCCAATGTCCAATTGTGGTTGACTTTTTCTAGGAATGGAATGGAATTTTTGTCATTTTGAGGCCTTTTTATTTTTGAGGGAACTTTTGGATTGTTATGGGTAAGTATACGGTCATTTTAAAATGAGTCAAGAACAAATAAAAAACCCTCATCATTCATATAAAATCATAGATATAGTTGTTGCTACAGCTGAATAGGAATCTAGGGGATAAATTTTTGGTTCGGAAGAGGGTCAATACCTCCTAGTCTAGAGCAACCCCCCCTACTCTAGGTTCTAACCCCTTTCAAAATTTGATCAAAGCCCCCACAGAATCGGGGTGCCATCAGGGTTATATTCCACTTTCAAGACATTATTTACCACTCATATTAAAAAACTAAAATGATAGCATATTCACTCTAAAAAAAAGTGCTTTTGAGCCTATTCGCAGTATCCGTTATCATAAACAACTATTTTTTTAAATCCTGAAATTAGTTCTGCAAAAATTTGTTCCACAAAATATTTCTTCCCTTTAAGGTATTACATAATGATACATAATGACCAGTTAGTGAGGGCTGTACTGAGAAATATCCAAGATCAGCCAAAAAGACTGGGAAAGATGACAGAAAAAGATAAAGACTTGTGTGTTTTTCTGACTTCAGAAATAAAAATCAAGATGAATCATGATGTCAATGCAGTCCATTTTCTTTGAAAATTACTCAGGTCACAATAAATTTTCTTAACGACAGTCAACTCAGTGCTATGTAAGCCCATCGTCATGTGAAAAGAACCAATTGCATTGCATAAAAACTTGTACAGACAGTGTCCCAAAAACAAAAAAAACAAAAACCAGGGCGTACTTGGGCAAAAGGAGGTACAGATGTGCCGCTGGTTATGGTATTTTTTCACCTCCATGAGTCCCAGGTAGGATCCCAAAATAATTTTTTGATTTGATTTGAATTAATATGGTCCATGAAAAGTCCATTTTATAGATAGGAGCTAAAATTCTATCCCACAATGCTTTGCGACTGGAAAGGTTTCAAATTGGAGGCTGAAGGTGAAAATAGATGTTTGTTATTGTTTTAAAACTGAAGTTTTGGTCTTTAACTTTATAAAGTATTCAGTGGTGGTTTGTATTCATTTTATATAGCTTCAGCACCGGACAGCACCGAAAAAACATTAAAGATGGTGGGTGAATTCTAGCCTTCCGCGTCCCCGCCACGCGAGGAGTTTTGCTGGCGCGGTCTGAAAATCAGCCTGATGACTGTTAAACTTTACCCTATCAGTGTGTGACAATGTGCGATATATTGATTGCACGGAAGCGCATCAAAGCCCAAGCTTTTTTTAGTATAGTCTCGCTTACCCAAACACTGCAATCCCACATAGACTTAGGGATCAAGACTAGAACCCCTAACATGAACATTTTGGCTGGCCAAAAAAAATTTATCATCATTAATTTTGTCAATTTACAGAACCGTTTAGTCACTAGAAATATTCAATTTTCAAAGTTTCATTTTTTTGTTCATGTTTTGTTGTTTGTTGTGCTTCATTTTTAAAATAATGAGGAGGAAAAATTACCATCGATCCTGCAAGTAAAAAGAGGTATATATTCTGATCAGTCTACAAAAAATTCCCTCGCACAAAAAATAGAATATATCGCAAATTAATATATGCATAAATTGTGAGGAAATATATACATACTAGCCGTCCAGGCGTCGTCCGAGACGACTTCTTACTCCTTTTAATACGCTCGCTTCGCTCGCTTTTCTATTTTTCAGAAACTTGTAGGGATTTGTATACAAATGTACTTATTTTGCGAGAAGAAATGTTCTTAAATTTAGGCCTTTTTCGTAAAAATTGATGTTTAAAATTTTTAAGGGGACACTAAAATTAATGCACATTAAAAAATATGGTGAAAGTATTTTTAGTTGAATTTTGATTTTTCTTCTCCTTATTAATTTGTTGAAAACCTTCAAACAATAATGTTCTTGACTCGCTAAAAATAATGCTCATGCAAATATTGGTGAAAATTGAGTTAAAAATTTCTCGCGAGAAATCGGTCATACTTTAAACGTGCTTTTTTTTGGGTTTTTGGGAGAGGAAAGACTATTATTTTCCTCACGCAAGGATGAAGATAAAGAACAAATAGAAATTCAAATTCAGTATTAGAGGTACTTGGCAACACCGATCACTCCAAAGACCACAGTGCTTTACGGTGGAATATAAAGAGTGCCTTTTTTCAATACCTCTTAACAGAGTCAACAATTATTTAACAATTAAACTCAATGCGTAAGTAAAAGCGTTTTCATTTTGCTATCTCAATAGAACAAAAAATAGCAAACATTGATTAAAAAATTTCATAATTGAGCTATTGCACAGTCAGTTGTGTTTCTCCATCAAGAGGAGAAATGTGCTCTCTTGAATGGAAGTGCACTTGGCGAATAGAATTGAATATACAATCAAAAAGGCGCGAAAAAAATTGCCGTGTATTTAAAAATTGCTAGCGAAAAAGCCTCATGCGAGAATGGGAGAGTTCCGATTTAAGCGTATTATAATATAGATTCTTCAGATTGTATATTTTCACCCACGTCTCTAGAGCTTCAGCGCACTGGGGCAGAAAATACGCAATCTGTTATTAGGTTAAATCAGTGTCACCTTTTAGCTAATTTTAACAAAAAGATTACACACGTAGATTCCATTTTTCAAACCTCAAGGCTCAGCAGCACACCCCCCGTCATGATGGTAGTAAGTAGTATGCCCCATCCCCGGCAACAAAATGATAATAACATATAAATTACCTTTCAATACTGTGGGATTGGGTTTAGTTCAGTGTTCATTTTGTGTCTTGTTGCTGAGGTTTCTGAATCCAACTGCCTTGCAATTTGAACATTTTAGACACCACACACCACGTGCGCAAAAGTTTAAAATAAAATTTCCCGCGCTCATGGACATGCTAGTTCTCATACTGCCTGTGTACGCGAAAATGAAAAAGCCTGATCGGTCTCGGAAAAATTGTGGCATATTTTAAAAGTCGGACCCGGACCTTAGACCCTGACCCTATTTCGGACCCAAGATCGGACCTCAAATCGGACCCTAATTCGGACCCCAAATCGGACCCCGATCTTCAAAAGTCGGAACCCCATCTACAAAAGTCGGACCCCGATCTACAAAAGTCGGACCCCCATCTACAAAAGTCGGACCCCCATCAGCAAAAGTCGGACCCCTCGAATTTATTCGCGCTGTGATACTCACGGTAATCTTGGGTCCGAAATAGGGTCTGGGGTCAGGGTCCAAGGTCCGGGTCCAACTTTTAAAGTATGCCGACAATTGTCCCGGCTGTCAGATTCTTTTGGCGCGAAATTCGGAACGAGCGCGAAAGGCTTAAAAAAAATCATAGAAGGAAAAATTAGAGAGCAAAGACAAGAACATGAATAAAAGGCAAGAAATTGGAAAGGGTCTGCATCATCAGTGGATGCTTGTTGTAACCAACAAAATGGACGGCGCTACAAACTAGCTGTCTATATGTCTTCAGTTCAGTTGCAGTCACAACAAACACACTTTTTACCAGACGATGTCAGTCAGTCAAGTTCAAGAGCAGCCACCGGCAGATTTTTTTGAAATATCTTTTCCTTTTTTTCCAGGAGAGTAAATTTTATAGATAAATCTAGGAGAGACTTTCCTCAAAACACCCGGGTAAAATCCAGGGGTCGCCTTAAAGGGTTAAAGATATCTGTTCTTAAAATCCAGGAGCACATTTTAAGGAAAAACACATACAATTTTCCAGCGGACAATCTGTTCAAAAAATCCAGGAGCTAAATTGTGAAAAACACAATCAGATGCCAGATTTTTTTTTCCAGGGAGCTTCATAATTTTCTTAAAAGGTCTCATTTTCTAGGAGCATTTTAACTTTCTCAGAGAATAGCTGCTATATTTTTCCAGGAGCATAATATTTCTAAAGAACAGATATACATTTTACAGGAGTCCCATTTTTTCCCAGAACAGATGATGTAATCCAGGAGAGCCCAGGATACAGAACAGATATTTCATACTTCCTAGCTGGTGGCTGCTCTTGAGTCAGTCAGGAACAAGTGCAAATTAGTATACCTGTGGGCAATCTCTCCTACTTAGGACAGTTGTACCCTAATTTGGAGATTTAGGTATCCTAAAAAGGAGAGCAGACACTCTGACCTGAATTTTTTAGGTTACTGCTTCGATTCGCGTTTGGAAAACAGTGAAAATTCCAAGAACTTTTTTGTGGCCGTTATACGGCCAAAATACTCAATTTTGAATTGAGTTTCAAAACTCAATATTTGGAGAATTTGTATTTTGTGTACAAAACTGTCAAAAAGATGAAGATAGTGAGCAAAATCAAAATGTATTCTTTCTATGATGATTGAAAATAAATTCAATTCAATACATTTCTTTCTATTTTTGCAAATGCAATGCTTAATCTGGAAACGATAATTACAAGGTCTCAAAAGAAGGTTGTCTATTGCTCATTCCGACATTTTAAATTTTCCGGGGGTTTTGTTGTTTGGAATTGATTAACTAAGAGTTAGGTAGGGTCAGGGTTGCTAGTAACGGCTTGTCACTGTGCCGGGTGCATACTCGGCGCCTTTGGCCCCGCAGGGTTGCTAGTAACGGCTCGAATTTCAGTCAGGTTAAAAGTCGATGTCGGAATAAGCAGTAGACAACCTTCTTTTGAGACCTTGTAATCATTGCTTCCCTGCTTAATCCTTGAAAAAACGTAGTGGTCTAAAGAAACGACTATTCTTTTTTAGAATCAACCTTACAATCTAGTTTTTATATTTATAAAAACTAGATTGCTGACGTGTGAAAAGGAATGTCGGCGTGAATGATCCTTTTGTTTCGATAATAACATCAAAGCGGGAACTAATTTTCTTCTCGTTTCTTTCTTTCCTTTTTCTTTCTCATAAGTTCAAGCTTTCCCTCAGGCTCTCGCAAGCGTGGTTAGCTCAAGTGGTTAGAGTATCTGTCTCGAAAGCATGGGTTTCCGAGTTCGATCCCTCTGGGTGTCATATTTTTCAATTCTTGAAATTTCTTATTTTAATTCTCTTTCTATTAAAATGAAGGTCAATCAAACAAGTAACTAGCATATATTACCTCCGTTTTTTTCTTCTTCAATCTTTTTTTTACCACAAGCGATTATTCAAGGCTGAGATATAGAAGAACGGGTATAGGCGTTTGCGCCTGCGTTTGGTGACTGACAGTTTCAGTTTCAGTTTCACTACTTTCACTTTCACTTTCACTTTCAGCCAGCGAGTGAGCAAGCATGATAATTGATTTCCGGGTCAAAATGTTTGACACTTGATCCAATCGTTTGCTTATCTTTCTTGCGTGGTCGTCATTTGAATTTCAGTATTCATTGCTTATAAAATACGGTTGTTATAAGGGTATCAAACTCCTCACTAAGAGGGAACAGATCATAGATTCGAATTGAACGCGTAATTACTAATAGCAATTAACATTACATAACGCGTCGATGTCTCTTCACTCCCATGAAATGTGATTCAAAATTAAAGTGATGAGCACGAAAACAAAATCAAGAATTGGAAAATTTGACACCCAGAGGGATCGAACTCGGCAACCCATGCTTGTGAGACAAACGCTCTAACCATTTGAGCTAACCATGCTTGGGAGATTTTGAGGGAAAGCTTGAAGTTATGAGAAAGAAAAAGGAAAGAAAGAAACGAGAAGAAAATTAGTTCAAAAGGATCAGTCACGCCGACATTCCTTTCCACACGTCAGCAATCTAGTTTGTATAAATATAAAAACTAGATTGTAAGGTTGATTCTAAAAAAGAATAGTCGTTTCTTTAGACCACTACGTTAAAATAAACCCTTCATAAGTGGCCTTGAGGGGTTTCATAAAAAATTTTGGTTACTTTCGAAAGCCAAAACTCAATTTCTAAGTCAAAAAACGGCCAGTGACCAGAGTGCTTGGAATTTTGCCTGGAAAACTATGCAAACCTTTTCTTCATCAAGATTTGCACCACTGACCAAAATTTCAAGTAATTTCTCTGGCGGGTTCCTCGAAAATTAACATCCTTAATAATCTGCCGTTCAGAGCCTAAAATTTTGCAAACACGAGCTAAAGATTTGTTTTTCATTTTATGGAGCAGCCCTCTACGGTCCGAATTTCAAAATGGTAGCCTTATAGAAGGAAGGGGCCTGGTGTGATTTTCGTGCGAAAAAAGCTTTGGTGTATGCTAGTTAGCACATTTTGAGTGGTTTTGGGCTATAGTTTTGCATTCCGCCAGCCAAACTCGATGAAATTCAGTACACGATCTCATTTGCTTATTATTTACATCTTGGAAGTGGTAAGATGGCGTGGATGTCTCTGGTTGGTGAAAAATACAGGTTTTTTCGTTTTTAGTATCCTGATTATGATGTTGATTGCTATTTTGGATACTTTTTTGTATCCAATTTAAGATACTCTCCTAAGTAGGAGAGATTGCCGAAGGTATCCTAATTTGCACTTGTTCTTGACTGTCAGTTTTATGGCAAGGGATAATCACAAATTCAAGAAAACTAGGTTTTTCTGTCAAAAACCTCGTTTTTCTGTAGAAAACCTAGGTTTTCCCAGTTTTCCCGGAGCTTATAAATTTTCAAGAGAAAACTCAGGTTTGTCAATCGCGCTTTTAAATGATCGCTTTTAATATCGAAAAATCGTCTGCCGTAAAATTCGAATAAGTAACTTAGATTTTCTGAAAAGAAGCATCGTATTGGTCTTTTTTTATCAGAAATTCATGGTTATGTTTGTCTATTGCTCATTCCGACATTTTAAATTATCCGGGGTTTTGTTGTTTGGAATTGCTTAGGTCGTCAGGGTTGCTAGTAACGGCTCGAATTTCAGTCACGTTAAAAAAGGGGTAATTTTACCCATATTATAATAACATTACCATCTTATCTCTCGTCAGCTGAGATTTCTTGTCTTTTAGGCAATTAATTTTTTATTTTCTGGTTTACGGACATTCAAAGATGGACCAGAGGATGGAAAAAAAATAAAAATAAAATTGCTCTTTTCAAACTTTAATGTTGGAGAAAATTAAAAAAAAATGTTTTGAGAAGACTTACATATATACATTAAAGAACGTTTTTAGTAGTAGTAAGTCTTACTACTAAAAACGTTTTAACCTTTAACTTGCCCTTCTTGCTTTTATAAGATGTAATTTTCTATAAAGTTTCCTTTTAATGGCTGTTCAGTACAAGGTCGGAAGATCATAAATGAATAAAATATTTGTAAAGTCCAATTTTATTTTTATTTTATTTTTGCAAAAAAAACGTCGGCGATTCCGTAAACCAGAAAATAAAAAAGTAATTGCCTTAGTAATTCATCAAAACAACATTGACCAAAGGAGACATGTTCTATCAAAAAGCTTGAATTTTCTGAGATCTTGTGTTTTCTTTAGAAAAACCAGGTTTTTGACAGAAAACCCAGGTTTTTGGCAGAAAAACCGAGTTTTTCTTGAAATTGTGATTTCCGCTTGCCATACAGTTGAACCATGGTCGTGGTGTGGGGCTTTTCACAAAAACGAAAAACATATCTGGACTTATTTTATACTTTCCAGTCTCTTGTTCGTAGTTTTTCTGACTTTCTGGTTCTATGTGAGTTATTTTCTATGTTTTCTAACTGACTAACGACTTACCGAAAGATCGTCACCGGTGGGATGCGAACCCACCAAATAAAATGCAAAGTTCCGTCGTTTGGAAGCCCAATGCCTTATCCACTGCGCCACGGATTCATGCCAGAAAACGTTTCTGATGGCTATTTATATTGTACAAAATACAGACCAGACTATATTAAGAGAAAATTCCAAAAGAGTGCTTTTTTCTAGCTCCAACCCTAACCCTAACTGATAATAACCCAATTCCTAGCCAATCTGATACGTAACCACACCCAAACCACACCCATACCTAACCCTACCTGGTCGCCTGCAGGTCCTGACACTATTCCTGCATGCCAAATCCGAAAATAGATATATGTCTTTCACTTCAATCAAGTTTCGTTATTCACTAGCCTATTACATTTTTCGTCTGTCGTCGTGATTATCCTGGTATGCTTAACCTCAGTATTCGCGTGTGTTCCACTACAGATTTATTCATTCATTTCAATTTAAAAGCCTACTCTGTGCGAAAGAGAAATCGTGTATTTTTTAATATGCCGTTCATTAACTCAAATCAAATGACTTTGGAGGTTCAGTGAAATGGTGGCTGAATTGCCGTCCCATGTTTTGTCAGATAGTCATAAGTTAGAGCAGTTGACGGTATTGTGTTCAATTACTGTTCAATGTGTTGTTCGATTTCTTTTCCGTAGACCTTGACCCCAGGGGGGTACTAGGGTTGGCGAACACTAGGGAATAATCGAACAGTAATTTCTGGTAATGTTCGATTACTCAGTTTAATTAATACAATAATCATCACTGTTCGATTTGGTTCGGTAATGGAACAGTTATCGTTCGATTAGTTCAATGAAATTAGATTGTTTGATTACGAAAATTGGTTTGATAATGTTCGGTTGACATCGTCTGGTTTTTACAACAATTTCAGACAATACAACGTTTAGGAGTCTCGCTATCTCCACCGTGTTCCACCGTAGAGGGGGTGGGTAAAAATGTGCACTTTAATATTGTGGAAGGTTAGAGGAATGTAAACATTGTCAATTTATTTATTTCCTTTTAAAGAGAATGACTTAGATATTTGAACATGATATCAATGATAAAAGAAAACGTAAAATGTAAAAGCTGAAAATTTGTAGAACAGAAGAATGAAGCGACTGACAACATTAAAAGATAAGCATTGCATGACAAATCTAGCCTATACACTTCTTTAAAATTCAAAAGAAAATCATGCATGCTTATTTTTTAATCAATTATCTATGTTTGTTCTGACAAAATGGATTTAAAAAGCTTTTAAATAAAAGGTCCTGTTTCTATGCTCAATTCACTATAATTAAAATTTTTTGTTGGATTTTTTAGTTATACATATGAGAACAATACCTTCAGTTTTATTGAAAAAGAGGATTCAAGAAAAACAAGGCAATGAAAAAACGGTAAGACTGTTTTTTGACATCATTACCTAGATCATAATCATAAACTAATAATAATGATGATATTTTGTAAAGTTACAGTAGCGTAGCCAAGAGGTGCGCAAAATTTGTGTAGGAGCGCAGATTTTTATGACACTGTAATTATCTTTTAATACCATGAATAGATAATTACAGTGTCATAAAAATCTGCTCTCCTACACAAATTTTGCACACCTCTTGGCTACACTACTGAGTTATTTGATGCTATTCATGACGCTCCTCTATATTGTACGAGGACAAATTAAAAACTATCTTTCCATGCATTAAATGATTTATTGGGAGTAAGCCCAGGTCCTTAACTACTCATAAGTTTTACTTCAAAGATGCCTATAAAAATAGTGTCTAATAAATTAGATTCCCATTAGATTTCTCATTATTATCTGTTAATTTTAGATATTTACGAAAGAATTCACTGGATAAGCTAGATGAACACTTGTTTACCCATAAAAATATGAGAAGACTGGGAGATTTGTAAGTTAAAAATACATATTATCAGGCTAAATAAGGCTTGTTTTCCTTTTGAATTAAATGGCATTTGCAATTTAAAATACTTAATCCCATATTTAAATGAATGATGATAAGGGCTACACTTTATATTATTGACATTGAATGTTGACGTCTAGTTCTATATTGCATTAAAAGATTTTCACGAGACAATTTTATAAAAATTAGAAAATCTTATAATCAAGCTTTACCTAAGTTTGCAATAAAATACTATCATTCAATATTTGGATTGATTTTTATCTGGTTCTTCAACAATAGTGAACATTTATTTTCCATCCATGGTAATTCTAAATTTTTGAAATTTTTGATAGTGAATGTGTCAGGTCATTTTGGATGATTTTCCTATATTTTTTTGGTTTGAAATTTCAAGATATTAAGAAATTCATTGAATTGAGATTCAACCATTTCATTCTTTTGGATATCCAAGTTATAGTAAATACTAGAAAAAGTAAACGTGTTTCCACTAAATGACCATTAGAAGAAAAATTCTTTCAATGGGTTAAAGCTTATCACTATGTATTCATCCAAAAAGTGAATGTGTGCCATGAATGACCCCTTGCAATTAGAATCTATTTATTTACAATATCTTTTAACACTAGTTTTTGGACCAACCCCAGAGGTCTTTATATTAACCTCCTTATGCAAGCTTTTCTCAGGATTGGCTGGTTTGTTTTTTCTGATTTTTGCGCAATGATGATGCAAAATGCTAATGCCCAAAATAATTGCGAGGTCCGATTTTTGATAAAAAATTCATTTGCGACAGAAAATGCTGGAAATATGCTTGAAAAATAGTTTTTTTTTGGCATTTTCTCGAGATTTTATTATTAGTTCTTTCTGATTTTTTTGCACAGAGATGCGTATTAGCAATGCCCAAAATGTGGTCGAGTTGGATTTTTGAGAAAATTTTTTTTAAGGCCGAAAATACTTGAAATATGCCGGAAAAACTTTTTCCTAATAATATTTCTTTCTTTTTTTTTCACACAAAAACATTATTGATACAATGCCCACCATCAAGCATGATTCAGTTGTCAATAAAACTGATTTTTGAAGCCGGAACTATCTAAAAATTGTTGGAACAGCCGAGAATCGCTGAAAAACAGTTTCTCTTGAATTTCTCTAGCTATACTTGATATTTTTCATGAAATTTTACACACTGGTTCAGACAGACCTAAACAAAGTGACAGTCTGATTTGAAAAAAAAAAAATTTCCGACTGAAAATGCAAGAAATATGCTGGAAAAACTGTTTTTTTGGCATTTTCTCAAGATTTCATCATAAAGTATTTTTCGATATTTTGCACAAAGATGGAATAAGAATGTCCTTGGGTGGAAGATTTTCGAAAAGGAGGCAAATGCCCCAAAATGTGGCCGAGATAGGATAGCAAGGAATAGGATAGGATAGGGATAGGATGGAAGGGGGGATAGTTTAAGAGGGGGGCTTACATATATATTGTAGATTATTCTCAAGCACTGTCATGAAATTTGGTCTTCATGAAAGGAAGTTTTCTGTTAGAGTACAGTCTTAGTCAAAAAGAAGAAAGAAGTTTATTATTATTTCGCTTCCTCTCTCTAAAGATATTTCACATATATTTCTTGCTAGCTTTTTTTGTCCAAAGTCCTTGGGGAATAGGCACTTTTATAATTTGGGGGAATGCCAAGAAGGGGGTCAGACCCCTTTCTGCACAATGGGTAAAATCTGGAAAATCCCACTCAATTTTGCCGATTTACTGCGATTTATTAATGTTTCTTCTTTTTCAGAAATTTTACTGGTTTGAACAACTTGAAAACTATATCACCACTAACCATGAAAAGATAAAACAATCGTTTACCCGTGTAAGTTTTTGAAGATTTTGAAGATTTCATGGCTCGGCCCCCCCCCCCTACTTATTTGGGAGGGGTGTAGATCTAAAATCGGCCTAAAAGTGGGTGGGAGCTGTCTCATTTTTTAAACTCAGGGGGGGGCTAAAAAAATGGGGGGACCTGAAGGGCTGCAATAAAGTTCTGGGGGCTAATTACAATAATTTAGGAGATTTCTTTGTTTGGTTTTAATGTTCTGGTTTTAAATATTCTACCGTTTTATTTTTATCTGCGTGCCAGAGGGGGTGGTACACAGATTTCAACTGGGACCTTAAGCTTACTGAAAAGTGGGGGGACCTAAAACTTAGGGGGGACCTAAATTTGTTGGGGGGGACCTAGAACCCCATTCGGAGCCATGGATTTATTGTTACCGTTAATGCTTTCTTAACCAATAAAGCAAATTTCATGCTTTTGATTCTTTTCGGATACCTTAGTGTTTATTTGTATTAATGATCTAATTCAAATCCCAAAACTGGACATATTTTCTTTGAGTTTTGATAAGCTGAGATATTTCAATTCGAGAAATGTTCGATTTTTTTCGCACTTTTATAAAAATTAGCAATAACAACAATCAAAGAGATGTTGACTGGTTTGTTGATTGGTTAGCACTGTTTCCACACCTTTAAAGGAAGGAAATAACACTTGACTAGGCGGTACCTGGCAAATTTTTTCTCTTGCTTTTTTCGCCCTTTGAGTGCTGTTGTTGTTCGACAAACTTTTTGATTTTCATGTTTTGATTTACACTTGAAATGTTTTTTTCTATAAAAGGAATTTGTTTTGTTTTGAAAAGAATTGGAATGTCATTAATAAAATACGATCATTAAATACATTCTAAATTATTTCAAACAAAAGAAAAAAGAGAAAAACAAAGGGGTGGGGAAGCCTAGGCAGAAACTAAAGTTACTAAATGTAGATGAGCCTTATTTATCAATCAAACTTATTGAGAACAAAAACATTGCTTGCGAAAACGAAAGTGACACACAGAAAACAAAACAGAAAACAGACATACAAGCTACGGCTATTAATTATGGGTAATTAGAAAGTCTTGGTACAAATGGATGAAAGGGAAAACATCATCAAACTTGCCCGATGATGGGAGGAGAATCTCTTGATGAAACGTTGTCAAACTAATCTCGTGATCCAAGCCACAATAATCTTCAAATATGTATACTTTAACATAATGACATCACTTTTGGAGAAATAATCATGCGTAAAAGCAAATTAACAAACCTTAAATATATCAAACATTCAAAAGATTTTAATAAATATATCCAGGAAGTTGGGAATACTTGGATACGAGTGGATACTAATTTCAGATTCACAAACAATACATTAGTTTACAATAAGATTGCCAAGTATCTAATACAACAGAGCTTCGGTTCTTTGACAAGCTCTGCTTCTCCGCTCACCACAAGCGATTATGCGAAGCTCAACACTTAGTGTTTTGAGCACTCTGTTGATAACAGTAGTCTATGCTCGCTTTCCCGATCCGCACTGATATCACCAAAACCTTTACATAACTCTGCTAACATCTGATGGTGACTTCATTTGAAAAATATGATAAAAGGTGTCATCACAAGCGACTTTAAATACAAATAAAATGGAACGTTCTAGCAAAACGAACGATAGGGAACGTTCTTCGAACGCCAGAGAACGTTTCCTATTATTTACTAGTCTAGGAGTGTCTTAAAAACGTTCACAAACGTTGTTATTGAGTTTAAATATTAACTTTCGGAAGCAAAGGATCGTTCGAGAACGCTTGGGTATGTTCCAATAGGCCTTTTCTTAAATTACGTCATCAGCATCACTTGCCTCGTTTTGAAATTGTTGCTATGGTGATTAACTCCCAGCGGATTTTATTAAAACTACTTTCTATTCATAAAAAAAATCATTTATTGTCTCCAGAGACATAATCACCATGGTAATTGTTTGAATACGAGACAAGTGATGTTCGTGACGTAAGTTATGAAAAAGTCTATTCATTTGTACTTCAAATCGCTCGTGATGACAATATATAATGGACAAGATATTTTTAGATATCTTTCTCAGTCAAAGCCACTTTCTGATGGAGAATATCGACATCTATTTACTAATCTACGACTGCGTCTATCAAAGTTTGCTCCTTCTGAAATTACTAATTTATGGAGAATTCAAGTCCATGAGACACATAACACAAATTCAACTTACAAAATCGACCTTATTATTCGTGACCATATTTGTCTCATTAATCTTCTCAACGGGTCACTGAGACAGGGCTGATATGAAAATAATGACGTTTTTTTAAGCCTTTTGATCTTTTGAATTTTTCCTGGGGAAAGCACCCAGGTGAAGTTGGGAATGGGGACGTGCCGCTGGCCAGGGTCCCTTTTTTAAGCCCTGAAGATATCTGACAGGGTACCAAATTTACTAATTTTCAAGATTTTTATCTGGCAGGGTCGACTTTTTGTTATTTTGGACGATTTTCAGGAGGGTGGAATTTAGAAAATTTAAAATCTTTTGTCTACATTTCGTAATTTTCGCTGCTTTTTAAGTTGAAAATGGGAATTTGTTTAATTGATTTTTTATTCTGACAGGGTCCCAAATTTAACAAACATTCATATCTGACAGGATCCACCTTGCAAACTCCATCGGTACGTCCCCGTCGCACGTCAAGGTGCCCCCCCTCCATGGAACTTTTTGACACATGAATAATATTGGAATAATTTTATTTGCTGTTGCTTCTTTGGATTTTGATAATGTACTGTAGATTTTTGTGTAGAATATTTATTTTTGGCTTGACTCAAAGATGTTCGAAGCATAAAATTACAATATTATAATTGTAGTTTTAAGAAATAATTCAAATTGACTAACACTTCAAATAATCAAATAAGGATTTAAAATTTCTCCTCAGACTGCGTAAAGACAACAAGGCACAGAAGCAGCCGGCAGAGAGATTTTTTAGAAATATGTGGTCTTGTGTTCTAGGAGACCAAATGTTATGACCTTTCAATTTTTTATACAAATGATGTGTTCTGATTTCTAGAAAACCTTTATCGCACTATTTGTCTTCCTAAACTTATAACTACTTTATGGTTGGATGTGTTCTAAAATCTAGGAAAAACAGTTTTCCAAGATAAACTTGTAATATATTTGTTTTTCTCCACAAAAGATATGTTCTGCAGCTTTCTAGGGTTACCTAGACAACAAGAAGACCTTAGATGCCCATGATTATACCTCTCTCTTGTCAGAACAGATCAAAATTTCTAGCTGAAAAATGCACTCAGAACACATCGGAAAAAAGGTCGGCTCGCCGGCTGCTTTCGAAGGCACACACGTCAATCTTCTTCAGCTTATTTTGGTCATAGTTTTGGTCTTCAGTTTTTACTCAACATTTTACTAAAACTTTATTGAGGTAAAAGAAAATTTATCTGTGAACTTCGTTCCCATTTTTTAAGATACCCATACACGCTTTTTTTATAAGAATAAGTGTACTTTGGATGAGGATCAAGTATTCTTAAGAAAGTGCCAAAATTGAGGGTGAAATATTCTTAACGTATTCTTACTTTTTTAGACTTAACTTTTTTATACAAACATGAGAAATTATCAATAATGAGAGTTTTGCACTTTTGGGTGAACATTTGGGTTAAAATTACATTTCTTCCTCAAAGCTTCAATTTATCTCTAACAAAGGAAGCAGTTTTTTCTATTAACCAAATACAAAATAACTATATTAATTCTTATCAAATTTTGTGAAATTCACCCTAGAGGGTATTCTTAGAGTATTCTTACGATTTGACCAATTTTCACCCTGATAACCTTATAGAAGATATTCTTATAAAAAAAGCCGTATATTAACTCTAAAAAGAAAAAGATATGGTAACGAGGTTGCCCAAAATCTGATGAGATTGAGATGAGTAATTGCTTTTAGATTATTAACAAAAGACAGCTATAGACGCTGAGAGTAATTATAGTGGAATTAACACACTGATTAGCAATTATATTTGCTTTGTTTGCGTTTGCTATTCATTAAAAAATACCCTTTAATCTGTAATATCTTTAACTTTTATGACAAAGAATAAAAGACATGGCTTGAAGAGAAAAAGAAAAAAAACTGTGCATTTCGCAAGATTTTTTTTTTTAAGAACTAACACGTTTTTTTTTTATTAGAACACCTAAAATTTTGCTGAGCCTGGATGTGCTTATTTTTTTTAGCAATTTTCAGCCTAAAATGTTCTTAAATGCGTTCTTAATTTTTCAGACTACTCTAAATCGACAATATGATACAAAATAAAGAGCACTTAAATTTGGCAAAATTTGGACAATATTTGACTCTCGACTTTTGAAGATCCACCCCTAAATTCGGGATAAGTGTTGTTTATGACAATGTAATGCTTAAAAAGAGGAAAAAATTGTAGTTTCTTGTCATTTTTTTCCAAACTGAGGCTGGGCATGTTCTTAAGATGTTCTTAATTTTTCGACGAATTTCAGCCTATATGTTCTTATAAACTAGGTTCTAATAAAAAAAAACGTGTAGTATTTTTTTGTCTCAGCTTTTACTATCTTTCAGGATCATTAGGCTAGATTATTCATTATGCTGTTAAACATTGCTTATTTTCTACATTCATCCTGCATCCTGTACCTTGAAATGTTCATAATTTCATTCTAAGTTTTTGTCAAGAATTGATATCCTCGTAAAATTGTTCTTATAAAAGAACAAGCTACTTATTGTAGTTAATGATCATGAGTTGTTAATGATAATCGCAAGAAAAATAGACATTAATAAACATACAAAAGAGTAATTAGCACAATTGATAATCATCTACCTGTTGTTCCATAAAGTTATAAAGCATTCAAATAAGCTTAGGGTATTTTAAGATAAAGTAGAAAAAACAGGGTCATAATATACAAAGGGACAAAAGCTGCATGGTAATTATAAGGGGGTCATGTAGGCTAGCAACATATTGCAATCTATGTTTGAAAAGATAATTTTGAAAAGCATCATTACCCCCTTAAATTAGACTAAATAGGCATTAGTAATTTTCGAACAAAGATATATTACTCATGTATGCCTCACCCCTAAGAATTAGGATAGAATATGTTCAAAACATCAGGAAAATTTTTATTTACAAGAGAAACATATTAAGACAAGGTGTTGAGTGTTTTCGTATTGTTTGGTTGTAAAAATCTTACAACGCCAGAAGACAACACACCATGGCTTTCAAGCTTGTATTATTAGCTTGCTTGTATGTACATGTTGTTTATTCGAAAACTATTTTCGATATCAACTCAGGAACGCCTTTAATTTATGCTAATTCTGATGATGACTCGATTCTGCAACAGCTGTCAAAATCATTTCCATATTTTGGAAATGAGAAAAATACAATTTACGTAAGTATCATTTTGTTAGTCTTTTTTTTTGCTGGACCAAATAGACATGTTCATAAAAAAGGCAAGTTTTTTTAAGGTTTTTGTGATATTTCATACCAATGTTACAAAATTAGCCCATATCTTTTTAATGGGGATTGATCCTTCCTTAAAGAACTACATGATGGTTTTAGCACATTAAATTTCTGTTGGCAAATTTTGTAAACATTTTATATCAAAACAACGTCTTTCTAACGCCCACAGCGTCCCTATTTTAGCGCTAGAAAAACGTCAAAACGAGGTCATGTGACATCTAGAGGTTAATAGGACTTCAAAGGCCAGAAAATTAAAGAGTGATTTAAGAATTTTTGGAGGTTTTGCGGACTATAAAATAAGCAATTTCTTTGGAAAAAGCACAAAAATACTCCGAAAATATTGAGAGAGAAAAAGGAATATTTTAAAAACATGTTTAAGCTTTAAATTCGAAAAGTTCAGACCATTCTTTGACTATTCTTTGTTCATTACCCTCGAGTCTTTAAGCGAGGGGGTAGGTTTTTCATCGTCTCCATAAAGAGAAATTTTCTGGTTTGTAATTTCAGTTAAGCTAATTTACGTAAAACAGAAAATTCTGAAAAATGTTTACGCATGTTTTACACATTGTTGACTAACATAAGGTAAATCTAGACAATCGACGATTTTACAAATTTCCTTTTTATCGACATATTAGTTTTGTGATTTCGATAGCATCATTATCAACGACTACATTTAGAATTCAATTATGATTCGGCATTCATTTTCTCTTCCGTGCTAACGATTTCATTTTCTGTCCTTGCCTTCAGATATTTGTCCTGAAGAAAAAAAACGCCAAATATTTTAACTCAATTTATTTCCCAAGCTCAGATGTTAAAGATGATAAAAATTCAACATATATAAAGACTGGGCCAAATTTTTTTTAAGAATGTCCTTTTATAGTGTCCTCCCCCCCCCCTTTTTAAGGGGGGGGGTTCAGAAAATAAGAAAAGGGTGAGCAAAATCTATGGGGGAGGGGCAATCAAAATCTATGGGGGAGGGGCAATCAAAAGGAGGGGGAGAAAAATAGCTCCAAGAAGTCAAGGGTGGGGAGAAAAAATCTGAGGAAAAAAATGTTCTGTTCTCTAGTGTCAGACATAAAACATAAAATATATCTGTTCAACTTCAAGCTAAAAACATGTAATAGTGTTTTATATTCGAGGTGTTGACAATTTACATTTTTACAAGCAGTATTATTATCCATATAGCGGTCATTAAGTAAGCCATTAAAGATTCGAATGGCGGGCGGTAGAAAGGTTCTAAGACTCAAATTGTCATACCCGCGTTGAGAAAACTAAGGGTCGTACTTCAGAGGGCTGAAATATCACTAACCGCCCTGGTTATAAGGGCGATAACGTCATTTGCGGCCCGCTCGGAACTTTATTGAAGTCGTTGCATTGAAGCGGTGAGACTAAACCGACGTCAGAAAAAAAAACACTTTTTGGTCATTTGCGGCCCGCTCGCAAGGGTACTCAAAACTTGTTGAAGTCATTTCATTGAAGCGAAAAGACTTGGCTGACGCTAGAAAAAAACGTTGTTTGAATTTCCGATATGGATAATAATAGTAATAGCGTTAAGCTAAGCCAAATGACACTCTCGGACTAATAATCAAACTGCACGGACAGAAAATAACAACGACGACCTCAAACTGAACGCTATTGTTATATTATGTTATGAGGAAAAAATCTATTATTTATTATTTTAAGAACCTTAGGGAGGGGAACTAAAAGGGGGCAGAGGGATTTTTTTCAATTTTTAAGGGAGGGAACCAACCTACTAGGACACTATGATTCATCAATATATTTATCTTTACTCTACAGATCAGCGCCAATGGTTTGGTATCATTCGATGCAAAAATAACTGAATTTGATACCTCCATTTTCCCACTTCAAATCGGTACCGATTCCGTTTTTCCATTCTTTGCTGATAGCAATGGATTCAATGTTGGTTCTGTACGTCACAGAGAAGCTGAACCATTTGAATTAACATCCTTAAAAAACACCATTGTTTCTAACCGGGCCGGTGTTACCAACATCAATTTGAACTTTGGTTATTTGGTTGAATGGGACGAAATGAGCCCATGTGGTTGTTATTACCCAGTAAGTTGATTTTTCTTTGTTGATATGTTTTTCAGTAGCTTCTATTATTCGAATCTTTCTATAATTCGAACTTGTTTCTTAGTCTCCTCTAAAGAGAAACCCTCTTAAAATACTTTCTATTATTCGAATCTCTCTGTTATTCGAACAAATAAGATTCTCAGTTCGAGTTAGTGAGAGAAAATATTTTTTATGTGCCTAGTCGTACATAAATACTAGATAGAAAGAATGGACCTTAAAATTAAATTAAAATCAGTACTGGCTTATGAATTAGACTAAAAAAAAACTAGATCAAAGCTAATTGGACTACCTAGAATTTCACAAAAATGTATAGATATCTCTCGCTTTTATTTGGATCGAATTCAACAATGGAGGCCATTGAACAACAACTTTAATATTAAGGCGCGATGGCCAAGGGGTCTAAGCGCTACAAACCAGTGGTTTCAGGATTACGTGATACAGATAAGTTGTTGTGTATTGGAAGCGAAACGACCTTTCTAAACTTAAAATTGAACAAAATATAATCTCTCGCTTATCAGACCCCTTTTTTGAACGCGGTCTTGTATTTGTACGGTATAATATGAAATACAGCATTTATGTACGCGTTTTTAGCCAATCAGATTCCTCATATTTTTCATGTTGATGATGAATATTCAATTATATTACATTGAATTGTAAATTTTTATCGAACGTTTATTTCACTGAAGATTGCCATCCTGGATGACATGAAACTTTGAGTATGAATTAGCTTAAATCGTTTTCTTTACTCAAACAAATATACAATATTGATATTGTCTCATTATATTTTCTTTCATAGCGTAACAAAATTCAAATGGCTTTAGTTACTGATGGTTGTGCTTCATATGCTATCATTGGATACGTTGCAGTCAACTGGGGAAGTCGAGATCAAGCTAAGGTACGTTTGACATTGAAGCAAGACCACTCTTTCAGGCCCGTAGCTACTAGGGGGCAAAGTGGCATTTGCCCTCCCCCAAAGATTTTTCCAAAAGTTGGTAGCTTTGAAAAATTTTGTATTAGTGGCTGCATTTTGAACATAATCCTTTAAATAGATGCGTTTTCCAGCAATCTAGACACCTTAAATTGCGAGCTTTTTTCCCTTGGGCCAAACGATGGCTGGCACTCGGTTTATATTTCTCACTTTGCCCCTTCAAAATGAAAATGCTTCCTACGGGTCTGTCTTTGAAATAGTTATTTCTTTACTAGTAAGTAAGTCTGCGACCGCAGTCAGAGGCGACCCGAAGGCTATTCTTTCGATAGCTATCTACCCGAAGGTAGGGGGGGTGCCACTCTTTCTCCCTGGATTGCTCCACTTACCCTTGATCCTTCTCCTAATTGCTAATACCTTAAAAACTTGTACTCAATTTTAGGCTGGTTATGTCCATGTTTTGGGGAATAACAGAGTGGAAACTCCCGAATCCACAGCCGGAACTCTTGCTACTCTTGTCGCTTCTCAAGCTGATCAAGTTTGGTATTTTCAAGGAGAGAGTGAGTTGTAATTTTTTTTTCTATTAGAAAAATAAAAAAATATTGTGTTTCTGGAAACCGGCCGGGTGAAAAAAATAATTTTCTGACCCGGCGCCCGCAGACTTCGTTAGTAGTTGATACAATAGTATTCAGGGCTTACTTCATACTGTTTTACGTAAAAGTTATCTTTAAAGTTCTATTTCAATGATCTTAAGTTATCAAAAATAGCAAAACAAGTTTTTTTCCGACCGGCAGCATGAGAGCTTTTTTCCTTGACCCGCCTTCCGGAAACACTACATTTTTTCATTTTGCCTAACTATAAAATATCCATCAGATATTAATGGTAAAAAGCTCGGCGAGTTCTTAATATAGGATTTTACCTACATTCAGCTACATTAGGGGATAGTATTCTATGGAGCTTAGGGTAAAAAACATTCATAACATTATAATAGCAGACTCTATTGGTTTTCAGTTTTATGATTGTAGTAAAATGATCATGTTATGAGAAAATTATGTGGTCTGGAAGGTAACAAATGTTACCCCCTCACCACTGACCTTTATATATCCCTGGACCAAGCTATATCCGCCATCTTTGATAGGAGTATTTTTTGGAATTGGTACCCGAGAAGAACAGAGAAGAAGCCATTGCAATGTTAAGAATTAACGTCTAACGGCGCTACATCATCAAAAGTATTCGAGCAAAAGAATATCTAGCGCTCTCGATGCATTTTCACCGCTATTGAGTAGTGCCGTCGTTAGGGTACCAATTTCAAAAAAAATCAAATCAAAGATTTTTGATTGGCCGGGATTGAGTAGCTTGGTCCAGGGATTATAAAGGTCACTGCCCCTTCACTTATTTATACCCATATGGTCAAGTTTACCCGGAAGGATAACGCCAAAATATTTTTTGGAAAGCTTCATCTTGCTTAGCCTATACTAGACGTCACCCGCGTTTTTTTTTGGGCTCTAAACATTCGATTTTTTGACATCACTTTTAAATTTCGAAGCTCCTGCAGTAGCGAAACAATCGAATTTGCGTCAAAGCACTTAAAAGGCTTCTATTTTTTAAAATCGTCAAAGTGGAACTCACTCACCCGGTTTTTAGTGAGGTACTTTCTACATCTTACTTAGACCATGTTCGCACGCAACGGTTCCGGTTCACTCCAAAACAGAATGAAGCCATTCTATTGGTTAGAAGTGACGTAACACTTGAATGTAACCAATAGAATGGCTTCATTCTGTTTTGGAGCGAAACGGAACCGTCACGTGCGCACAAAGTCTTAATAAAGGTTTTGTTTTTAAATAAGAGTGATATCGTTTGCTTACTCGCAAATTGAATTGACACAGATGTGGAGCAAGATTGGTCACAAAGAGGAAAAGAAAAACAATTTTTTGTTTATTTAGCACAATATAACAATAGGAAGAACCGTCCTGATATGAAACATGTGTCTGATATGAAACGGGACTACTTATGTAGAAATAAAACTTTTAAAGGGTTGATAATTATAGTGTATTGTAATGATTTTTCATTTCAGATGTTTGTACTGGGAAAGCTCGAGATGAGTTTGTTGTAGATCCTCAAAACAACAACCAATATTATGTATGTGGTGATTGTGATATTGCTAGAACCATCACTTGTACGTCACCTCAATTCTATGATCCACAATGTCAAAAATGTGTCACTCGTGCTTTCCCTAACTGTGATAACCCAGGTATGTTATGTCTGCTATATAATTCTTTGTTTGTATTGAGCAAGCCTGGGAAAGTAATAAGGAGATTTGAATTGTTTCGAATCCATGACTCTTTATATATTATTTTTCAATTTCTCTTTCCAAGTGTAAAAAAATGTATCACTCGTCCTTTGCCTTAATTGTGATAACCCAGGTATGGTATGTCTGCTATATAAATTCTTTACCTTTCCAAATGTAAAAATATATATCACTCGTCCTTTGCCTAACTGTGATAACCCAGGTATTTTGTCATGATTGCTACATTTTCTGCTGAATCAGCAATTTTGATTTGGGATGGTGAGGTATCTGAAAATATGAAAATTTATAATGAGACTTGAGAACCTTGAATAGATTTTCATCAAAATTTGATCAACTTTTCTCAAAAATATGATTTTTCTTTTTCTATTATTATTGTTATTGTTGTTTCTGATAAGTCATTAAAAAAGTGGTGGGCATGTTAATTCTTAACTTAATCTTTATTAATTGGTAGGCCGTCTAATATACAGGTGAAATATTTTTTCTGATTCTGTTCTCTAGTGATCTAGATTCACCCGTAAAGACCGCTGTTATCATTGATGCAATCCTTGGTTGCACTTACATAAGTTAAATCTTCTTCAGAAAAAAAAACTGACAAAAACTGTTCTGTCGGTCAAGTTCGCTCTTTACTCTGGTCTGTAATATATAATGACATCACGAAATTTATGCAACTTTTCTGTTTTTTGTTTTTTTTTCCACCCAATACTTCATTTTTTCTATTGTTTAAGTGACGTTTTGGGTGGGAAATTTTAAAAGTTCTCAAAAGACTCTCCAGTGGTGCATATCATGGATTGACCTTCAAACCAGTTAATATTGTATAAATATTGATCTGTAAATGTTATCTCGATTTAATTCTATTAAAACAGTTAATGGAGGTTTCTCTCAATGGTCAAATTTCGGTACTTGTACAAAAACGTGTGGTGATGGTCAACAAGAGCAACGACGTACATGTACTAACCCCGTACCAACAAACGGTGGTCTATCTTGTCAAAACAATCCCGCTATCATTGACAAAGCTACTTCAAAATTGATTCCCTGCAATCTCCGAACGTGTCCACAAAACGGTGGTTATTGCTCATGGACTAATGGTGCTTGTAATCCAACTTGCGGTGCTGGAACCCTTACACAAACAAGAACCTGTGCCTGCCCAGCACCAGCATTTGGCGGAAGTGATTGTTCTCTTCTAGGACCCACTACAAATATAATCTCTTGTACCAATGGACCATGCCCGAGTACGTATTCATAAAACAATTTTGTAGATTTTCTTTCTGTAATTATCCTTAAAAAACAAAGACAGAATAGTGTAACTAACAGATGTGCCACAAAAAAAGTTGGGGGGGGGGTTGGACGAACATTTCCAGGGGGTAATCAGAGAAGAATTTCCAGGGGGTATAAAAGATTATTTTTTCTTCATTTAGCAGGGGGTAAAAGGTTATTTCAGAATTTCCAGGGGGCAAAGACTGATTTTAGTTCCTCCACTCTCCCTTCTAAGATATGAAAATAATTTTTCCAAGGGTTCTTTTGCAAATTTTGACATTTTCCAGGGGGGTATTCACACATTTCCCCTGTATGGAAATTTTATGGAACAGCCCAATGACCCATCAAAATTTAAACTTTTCTTCTTTCCAATATCCGATTAAATTTAAGTGATGGCCCAAAATCGACTTTCTCGCGCGAACTCCAAATTTCGAAAAACGAGGAAATAAGCTAAATTATCAATATATTTTGACCATGATTGTAGCGGTTATAATATATGCGTTCAACTCCAACTCGATTGGTTACTTTTAACTGATTTATATCAGTGCTGCATCTGAATAATATTTCAAATTTCAAAATTTGTTTTCTTTGACAGTTAATGGTGGATTTACTGCTTGGCAAAATATTGGTGGTTGTACTAAAACTTGTGGAGACGATGGTCTTCAAAGACAAGAACGAACTTGCACAAACCCAGTAGCACAATTTGGAGGGTTAACTTGTCAAGAGAATCCATTAATCGTCAATAAAGCCATAGTACAATTTATCGCGTGTGGGCGTGGGAGATGCCCAGGTATTTAAACTTCTTAAATACTCTTTCAATTCAAGCTTCAATAATTTGAAGTAAAACGTTGTCTCTCTTCAACTGGAAAATGATATGAATACTCCCTTTTAGTTTCTCTCTCTCGAAGACGGTTTTTTGTAAATCGGTTTAGAGAGAGTCTGACTTAAACTGTATACAAAAAGTATTTTTCATCGGTCGACTTTATTTTTGTTTCATTTTAGATGTCTGTACAAACTCCAATACCCAACACAATGATTTCTACGTCTACCCATCTCAAACCAGATATTGTCTTTGTACAAGAATTGATAGTAATTCTTTGTTAACTTATATCGATGATAACGTTGGCTGTGTTGATTGTCCAGCTGGCGCTTCGTGGGATCCTTTGATCGACTCATGTTCGCAAATCCAACAATTCCAGTGTCTTGCTGGTGAGTTACTCTGTTGCTTGGAGATAACGTTTTTTTCAATGTTTACCTAGACTGGAGTCGTTTATAATGCGTGATATACTAATAATACCTATAATAAAAATAATAATACGGGATTTAGTTTGTATAAACGACTGGAAGAATCCGGTGTTCCAGCCTTATAGATACAGGGGCTAGCTACGCAGAAACTTGCGTTGCGAGAAAACAATTTATCAAGCAACAACAAACTCTCAAAACGAAATCAACTCAAATGAAAAACTTTCAATACACAAATCCACTCATATTTTTTTTCTCAAGAATTATTTTGAGCAGGAAAAAATTATAATTGCAATATTGACACTTTTCTTTTGTTTGGTGTTAGTGCACAAAAGTTTCTAGACGACTAAAATTGTTCCATTCATTACTTTTTGCTTTATTTCTACTATGTATGAATTAGTCGTCTAGCTTGCTAGACTAATGTTTACCGTATTTCATTGAACATACACCCCTCGAAAAAACGCCCCTCCTAAAAGAAATTTTTGAAATATACACCCCCATCAAATAAATGACCCCTCGAAAAAACGCCCCTCCCAAAAGAAATTTTTGAAATATACACCCCCATCAAATAAATGACCCCTCGAAAAAACACCCCTCCCAAAAGAAATTTTTGAAATATACACCCCGTCAAATAAATGACCCCTCGAAAAAACGCCCTTTCTAAAAGAAATTTTTGAAATATTCACCCCGTCAAATAAATGACCCCTCGAAAAAACGCCCCTTCTAAAAAAACGCCCTTCGAGCCCACCCAATTCTGGGCGTTTATTCAAAGTAAAACGGTATCTCACGTCTAACGCTAGACTTAAGACTTCGGACCTTAGGATGTGAGGATCCAAAAGTTCAAAAATAGTCCAATAAGGCTCCGAATATAGCCTAGACGTCCGCCAACCCCTCTCAAATAGAAATATTCGATTAAATTAAAGAGATAGCCCAAAATCGATCTTCTCGCCGGAACTTTAAATCTTGAAAAACGTTAAAATAACCGGAATTCTCAATATATTTCAATCATGATTGTACTTCATTTTAGATCCCTTCTGTGTTGGAAAAACTGCTGGAGATTATTCCATTTACCATGGTTTTGCAAACGAATCTTGTTCCACTCAGTAAGTCATAGACAATATTTAGTGCTCAAAATCATCATATTTTCTTCTAAAAACTCCTTGTGTTAAATTCGATTTTTTTGGCCCAGCGCTAGCGAAAGGGCCTTTCATTTGCAACTTTCCGTCCTTCCGCTGTCTGTCCGTCCGTTTTGGTAGAAACGGCGCTTAAAACCAGTAACACACTTTTTAATTTTGCCGTTTGGAGAGGGCTAAGGTTGCTAAAGTTGGATACTGGCTAAAAAAGATATATTTTCTGATTTCGCGCTCCTTCAAAAACAAATTTCAAAACAAAACAAGATGGCGGTCGAAGCGAGGAGGCTGATTCATACTTTCTTGAACATTTTCTTTGCTTTAGTGGTCAAGAGACTTTCAAACCAAAGATATTTTGTAATGATTTTCTTTTATAAACCTTTTTCAACATTCTACCATATCTTATAGTCTTTGCTCAAGTTTTCATAGAGTTTTATGAGTGAAAATTCTACCTTTAATCACTTTTATTTTTAGTTTATTGCTTTCGAAAAGACTTTATTTTTAGGAAATAATGGCTTCTGATATAGAAATAAATAAACTGAAATGCAGCTCATGTGTAAATTTGGAACTTTTTCCTTGATGGTACACAAGAAAACAGTCACTTCTGGATCTGTCGCTAACAACGGTCAGTGGCTGGTGGGACGTGGTATGATTTTCAAACTCAACACATGATTATTAAAAGTAAACTGATTCTGGAATTTGGCAATGGACACTACAATGGAGCTCATGTGTAAATTGGAACAAGATTGGTACTTTTTCCATGAGGCTACGCGTGAAAATGGTTATTTCTGGATCTGTCTCGTTTGACGATTGGTGCGGTGGCTTGATTTTTCAAATTCGACACAGAATTATTTCAAATCTGATTATGGAATATGTTAGCGGAGACTAAAATGCAGCTCATGTGTAAACTTTAACAAGATTGGGACTTTTTTCATGATTCTACACATTAAATAAAATGGTCAATTCTGGATCTGTCGCATTAAACAGTCGGTGGTCGGTGGCTTGATTTTTCAAATTCTCGACTCACATACTATCAACCGTCTCTAACTTGGGACGATTGGTCGAAACATGAGACTGTTGCATATCTGGTCTGTATTTTCACTTACTGTAAAATCGAAAAAGAAATCGTGTATTTTTAAATACGCCTTTCCTTAACTCAAATCAAATGACTTTGGAAGTTCGGTGAAATGGTGGCCGAATTGCCGTCCCATGTGTTTTCAGATAGTTCCAAGTTGGAGCAGTTGATGGTAATTATTCAAAGTATATAAACTGATTCTGGAATCTGTTAATGGCAATAAAATGCAACTCATTGGTAAATTCAAACTAGATTGAACATTTCTCATGGTTGCAAGGCATGAACAGTGAAAATGGTCATTTCTGGATCTTCGCATTAACTGTTAACTCACATTAACCACATGAATTTTATTAGCTTGGATATGCAGACCGTAAAAACTATTTTACCGTCTAGTTCTTTAAAGATCATTTTTCTTGTTTACGGTCTGGTCCAACTAACATGCCTGCAGGGATATTTCTCCCTGCATATGTGAGTGCACCTAATTCGTTAAAAAGCGCCCACTCACTAAGCAGAATATTCGGGGGATTTTTTTATATTTTTCTATGGGCACGCATAATTTATGGAAAAAGCTGACCTTGTGAAAAAAGATGAACAAATGAAAATAAAAACACAGGTTCATTTCTAAACAAAATGGGAAGGAGCCTTTTTAAAATGTGGCCTGATGTGGCTGATGTTTTGATGTAGTTTAAAGTAGTTTTGAAATTTTTTGAGTTTGTAAAAGAGGTTATATGGTAAGTTAATTATGTGTGTCTGCCTGGGTTTTGATAGTCTGTCAACAAGGGTTCACTCACAGGCAGTATCAAACAAACTGTACCCGACATTTTTAGTTACACCAGATAAGATTTTTTTTCCTGAAATTTTGAGTCTGGATACACCATGAACATATAAACGACTGGACATCCATCTCCTTTGTCTTTTTGTAGAAAAAGCTGCTAGCTTCGTTGCCGCCTCGTTAAAAGCATAAAATGAAACAATAGATTTTGATGATATACCACTTGGGAGTACCTTGCTAACAACGTCAAAACTTCGACTAAAGTCTCTGTTGTTCTACTCTTCTCAAGTCTTTTATCTATATCATAACAAAGATAACAGAGGCAAAATCATCGTCAGCTTGTCAAAACTTCGACTAATATTTCTAAATTTTGACTTAAAAGTGTCTAATAATTTTAGAAAGTGTCGCATTCTAATTTCGATATTCTTATGACACAGGCTCTAAACTTTGGCAAGCTATTTTTTTCAAGTCATAAAAAAAATTATTGAAGTGACAAAAGGGATTCAAAAGTATACACGCAGTTGAAATTCTGCATTTTAGAGTTAAAAATGTTGATAAAATATATTACAAACTTGTGAAAAAATTCGAAAATAATTTTTTTGTAGATTGGGAGTAATGTTCAAGCTCTATCAATCCTTTTACCTAAATAATTCAAGGAAATAAAATTATGACGGAATATTGTCGGATTTTTCATACCAATTTTGAAATACAGGCGGCAACGAAGCTCGCTTCAAAGAGACAATAAAAGATAGGTGTCCAGTCGTTTATATGTTCATGGATACACAGGCTAGAATTTTATTGGAAAGTTGAACCTGCGCCTGTGTAGGCCCGGTTGGTAGGAGACCATTCAATAAAATTTCAAGCGTCTAACCAATGAGAAGTACCGCGGTGATTTTTAATTTTTTTTCCTGTCTTCACTTTGATCCATGTCAACAGGGTCATGCATTTGCTGTTTTGCACGCTCGTTTTCAATACGTTACTTTTCGCTGGGCCTTCACGCCCAACGGGCTTCTTGTTTTGTTTGAAAGGAAAGTTTTTACTTAACACTGGTTTTTTTCTCATCCAGTTGGAACACCAACATTCATAAACGTTAAGGTTGAATGAAACGATGTTGTGTGCCAGCCGGCCCCAGGGAATTACCCCCCAGGACGGTAACGGTTGTTGCATTGGAAAGTATATATGACGTCACCCAGCAACTGCAGATTGCTTGTACATTTTCGATCTTTTTGGACGTTCAAAAGACGAATTTTGTTAAGTAGGCGTTGCTGTGCCAGGTACAACAGCGCATTTTCCATAATATATATTTTTTATTTTTTATTAGATATTATCGCTGTGACGCGTCACTCCAAAAACAACTTTTTAGTTGTCCAATTAATGACGCTGGTGCTTACTTTAATCCTGTCACCAGAACATGTAGCACTGGACTCGCCCCAGCCTCTTGTGATAGTAAGTTCTATTATGCATACAAGCTTTTTGAACCTACCCCGGTGGAGGTCCTATTCTTCGCCACGACATGACGTCAGAATAGGGGTACAACAGAACACTTACTAAAGATTAATTATGTGTTTTCAGTAAACATAATCTTTTAGTGAGTTAAACCATAGTGTTTGTTTTACACTCCAAATTATTAAATCTTATTGGTTTAAAAAGAGGTCACATGACTGTGGCAAAGAATAAATTAACCAATATTTGTTCGTTCGTTCGTTCGTTCGTTCGTTCGTTCGTTCGTTCGTTTCTTACCAGCTCTTTTCAAGATTGGCTCATTCAAATTTTCTGATTTTTGGCACAAAGGTGCATAACTAAAAACCCTCGAATGTGACGGAGCCCGATTTTGGAAAAATAAAATTTTGGACAAAAGCCCAAAAACGGCTAAAAAACGCAACCATTAAACAATCACTCAGAACACAAATAGTGACGATCTACTCAAATTTGTCGTTTGTTTCTTATAAAAAACACGTTTAGAAACCAAAATTTCATGCTCAAACACAAATATTCTTTCATATTCAAGACTTTTGTGAGCAAAAAAAAACAAACTTCTCATCAAAAAATTGAGATATCAATTATATGTGTTAAATGCATACCCAGGTAGGTCCATAAAAGTACGGCTTGTTTACAAGAACGTCAAAAATTTTTGAAGCCTTCGGATGTTCTTAGTTTTTTGGATTTGAAACCTAAAAATGTTCTTAAAATGTTCTTGTTTTCAGCATTTTTTGAGCATTTTGATGTAATTTCTTAAGAAAATACATGTTTTTAAGTCTCCAAAGCCTTAGAATGTTCTTAGAATGTTCTTAAATTTTTGGGCCTCGAAGCCTTATGTTCTTATATAGTTTGTTCTTATAAAAAGAAAAAAACGTGTATTTGAGAACAAACTACTGTATATAGGAACATAATGCTTTGATGGCCAAAATATTAAGAACATGTTAAGAACATATTAAGAGGATTTTAACACCCGATTTCTCATGAAAATGGACAAAAATACTCAGAGATTGGTGAAAATAAGATCATGTTTTTTTAAAGAACATTTTAATTAAAAAGTTAAGAGAACCTAAACATTTGGATGTTCTTATAAAAAAGATATGTGTATGCCCGTTTCTGCTATTTCGAAATAGCTCTTAAAGGAAATTTGTCTGAGAACACTGACCTAGTTTCGTAAGTTAAATTGATACGAGGGAAATTAGATTTTCCAATAAAATAGCTACCATTCCAGTCTTTGGTTTTATTACACGTTTTTTTTATAAGAATAAAACACTTTATAAGAATGCCAATTTTAGAGCATTTTCAATTATTAGTTGTCAATTACCCCAAATGCCATTTTATGCTCGAGACGTATATACTAAATGTTAAATCTAGTCTGAATTAGGATCATAACCTAAGAATGCTGTAAGAATATTTTAGGATGATTTTTCCAAAAAAGTTAAGAATATCCATGATGAAATGGATTTACACCATTCTTATAAAAAAAACAGCGTGTATTTGACATTATTTCAAAAAGTTTCTTATTTTTCTTTCTATCAGACCACGAATGTATTGGACGAACAGACGGCAACAAAGGAAGACTAGATGCTAACTGTCGATCATACCTTACCTGTAACTCCTTCCTTCCAACATTCCCAATTTGCCCTCAAGGATTTTATTATGACCAAGGGATCAGAAGATGTGTAGAAGGTGGTAGTCGTGACAACCCACCTGCTGGATGCATTGGTATGTATAAATACTAAAGTTCTTTCGCTTTAACACTTTCACTGCCGACTAACAGTATACTCGTAGTAGAAAGGTCAAAATACTGGTAGTATTTCAAAGAGCCATAACTTCCGGTACAAATGTTGTTAAAAACTATACAGGGTGTCCCTAATAAAAGTATCGAGTTTGAACATGCGATTGAGTAAAAAAGTTTGTGTGTGTTATCGCTAAAATATAAGAACATTCTCCATCACATAGGCTCATTACAAAACGTAGTTACAACGTATAAATTAATCAATAGCCCTTTTACTATTCCCCTGTTGCATAAATGTACGTCTTTAAAAATCAAAATTAATAAAAATTCAAATTCCCTCGTTTTACTTTTTTGTTGTTCCATACATTCCATTTTTATTATTTTCATAGTTTTACATACGATTCTTTAAAAACATGTTTTAATTGTTGCGTTTTTCTCATGATCGTAATTTCGTTGCATTTGTAAACAGGCAGAGTATGTTTTTATTGTTACGTGATGACAAAGAAAAAAGAGGGAGAGCTTAAAATACAATTTTGTGAATACACACTTAAAACTTTCTACTCAATCGCATGTTCAAACTCGATACTTTTATTAGGGACACCTTGTATATTCGACGCTCACTACAAGAGGTCATCTTCAGAGTAAAAAATCTAATAACAAATGAAATGACCAGTAAAATAGTGCTAAAAATACAATTAAAAAACAATGCAATAAAATGATAGAAAAGATACCTTAGGGACTAAAACAATTGAAAAGTGCAAAGAAAGTATTGAAAAGTAATAAGGCAATAAAAGTTGAAAACAATTATGTCATAAAAAGTTTGTATTGTTTTAAACAAATTCTGTACATTTAAGTGTAGGTTTCTGATCGATAATTAAAAGAGCTTCAATAAATATGACTATAGTCCGTATGAAAAACCTTGGTCTGGAAGCCTTTTGTTTCTTTCCATTGTTTCTTACTTGAACTTGCGTTTGAGAAATTAGTTTGTTTTGCTCGCTTTTTGATCGTGTGATTAAATCTTAAACCAATCCCAAGAGGAATACTTGGTAACGTGATCAAAAATTGAACAAATCGATTTTCATCGTTTGATATTAACAAAGGAAATAGCTAACAAAAAGTTAAAACAAGAAGCTTCCAGACCAGAGTTTTTATACGGACTACACGCTTTTTTTTATTAGAACCCAGTTTATAAGAACATTGAGGCTGAAATTTGTCGAAAAATTAAGAACATTGTAAGAACATGTCCAGCCTCAGTTTGGAAAAAGATGACAAGAAAATTTTTTAAAGCAGTTTTAACCGAACGTAGGGATAGATTTTCTAAAATCGAGAGTCCAATATTGTCCAAGTTTTACCAATTTTAAGTGCTCTTTATTTTGCATAATATTGTCGATTTAGAGTAGTCTGAAACTCATTTAAGAACATTTTAGGCTGGAAATTTCTAAAAGATAAGCACATCCAGGCTCAGCCAAATTTTAGGTGTTCTAATAACAAAAAACGTGTATGATATGACTATTTTTTCTGTTATTTTAGACCCCGACTGTGCTGGTAGACCTGCTGGCAATTACGCTGTGGATAATTTCTGTAACGCTTTTTACACTTGTGATGCTAACCAACGTGAATTGTCTTTCACTTCTTGTGGTTCTGGAGAATATTATAATCCCACTTTATCAGGATGTTCGACCAATTATCCAACTGGATGCCAACGTAAGTTGTTTTGTTATCCACAGATATCTTATATATAAAAACACTAAATAGAGCTTCTCTTACCCTATTTTGAAGCAAATTTAATCGCCATCTTGAATGAAGTGACGTCACAAATTAGCTTGCGCGATTCTTGAAACTTTAAAGTCATTGCAATATCAAAAATGTTTCAACACAATGAATACTAAGGTCTCTACTGTGATAAACTTTCAGCAATAATGGCGCTTTATTTTGATTCGCCTGTCTTGGCTTGGAAAAGATAGAGTAGCTCCATCTAGTGTTTTATATAAGATATCTGTATCTGTGTTCGTTATCAGGACAGGTACAACTCGATAAAAGTTTTCCAAGCCATCAGAAAGTCATTATGTTTTAAAGTGGACACGTAATTAAACGTTGAGATCATTTAAATTGAAAATTCGTCAATCATGTTACCAGTAGCAACTAACTTTTGTGTTCATATACTCTTTGATATATCAGCTCTATTTTATCTATTTTCGGCCCTATCTATTCTAATTGTGAATTTAATGGGCAAAAAATTGGTAGTCTTAAGGCAATTTATTGCCCTCCTTGACATCCCGTTCTTGACGTCAATGTAATGACTTCTTTAGGCCTTCTCAAAAAAAAGATTTTAACTGCCAACATTATGCTCACTATCTGCCTACTCTTGCAATTATAACAGGTATCGCAGATAGTGAGCTAGACAGGAGACCCGTCCTGTATTTTTATAATCTGATGTATACAGGACGGGTATGACCTGTGAAGCAGATTTCTGCCTCAAAAAATTTATAGTGGGAAATTCGTATTTAGCGCTGTCCTCAATTACTAAAATAAAAACCAAATTTTGGAACTTGCGCTTTCTCTAAGAAAGTGTGACCAGTAAAAGAATAACAAAATTTGATTGGCTATGTTTTCGACCATTATTAGGATCTCGAAAATTCAAACTCTCAGCCCATACCATGCTATATACTTCGCCATCAGTATATAGAATAAGAAATCATAGCATGGATCTCCAGGCTAAAAGTGAGCCGTCTAAACTAGAGCTTAGTGTACTTATCGACCCTTAAAAAGTTAGGAGGCAGTATAGGCGTAGCGAGATACTCTGCAAAATTTATGGATGAGAGCAGTTTTTACGACACTGTAATTATTGTCTTTGTTTTATCAAAAGATAATGAATATGTCATAAACGTCTGTACTCCCTCGTATATTTTGCAGGGTATCTCGCTACGCCTATGGGCAGGGCCAGACGTTACACTTAGTTCTATTTTAGACGGGCGACCTGTTCTCGTTGTTAAGATAGGCAAAATGCGGGCAGCAAGTTAGCAGTTAAACCTTTACCTTAAAATGAATGAATAAAGTCATTGGATTGACGTCAAAATAGGGCAACACATTGAATTTAAGACTGTCCATTTTAATTAATAATTCTTAATAATGCGTAAGTCAAGATGACGTCATATTTTTTAACGGAAGCACTCGAAAATAGCCGGATTTTGACTTCCGTGTTTCTATTTTTAGTAACAGAGAGGGGTCAAATCCCGGATTCTTTCGGGTGTTTCCGCTAGTAAAAATGACCTACGCATATCAAGAATTAGAATAAACAGGCCGCGAAAAGTGGGTTGTCCAAACAAGAGCTTATCGGTCCTTAAAGCCTGATAAGACAGGGTGAAGGAGGTTTACCAGAAAGATATTGACGTCAAATGTTTGAAGTCGTCATAGTCCGGGAGCTGGGGGAGGTCAACTATGTCAGTCGTAGATTTCGGACAGCAAACAAGTAAATTCGGAAATTTCAGACATAGTGCTACATGATGATATATGTTTGATTGTGCCTCTACGACTGTCATAGTTGTTTGACCTCCCCCAGCTCCCGGACTATTACATTTAATTTCTCATAGACACAGAATTTGTAATGTAATTCCTTGTCCTGGTAAACATGATCTAATTCCTCAGTAAAAACATAGTTTCTACCCCCCTACATTTAAGGGGGGGTCTTGGGTTTTGATGAACCAAAATCAAGGGGGTGTTAAAAGTATGAGTTTCTTGAGGGGGGTTGCCAGTTAAGGGGGGGCCTTCTTTCCTAAGGGGGGTCTTCTTAGATAAGGGGGATCTTCCCTGAATTATGACTCTTGTACGATCGTTTCATTTATACTGATTCTCTAAGGGGGTGTGAAATTTTAAATTAATTTCCTAAGCGGGGTAGCACTTAAGAGGGGTCCTCTTACCTAAGGGGGGGTCTTGACCCCCCCCTCTGAAAAAAAATATCTTGCATTAATAGTACGGTTATGATGTTTGAAATAACCCTCGTCGACATTTAGAATAAAAAGCAAGTAGCTGCAGATACGTAGATATCACAATAAGTAATAGTTATCGTTCGGTACCGAGTACAATATGGGATATATTTTTCGAGTTCAGATTTTTCGTCATATTTTCCGAGACTTTAGGCGAGGAAAATATAGAAAACTCTGAACGAGAAAAGTATATCCTATATTGTACGAGTAAAAGTGTGATAACTGGTTTATCATCAACTTGAAAAATATTAACAAAATTTTCTACATTTTCTCTCACCATTCGTGTCTCTTTTTCTTTGTTTTGTTTTTCTTTCTCTCTTCAATTTTTTTTTACTTCTCCTCTATTTTGATGAAATCAACATCAAAACATTCGAAAAAAGAATCAAATGGTCATTAAAAAGATAAAAGTATTCTTTTGATAATTTTTTATGTATTGCAAGCAAAAAGCAAACATTTCTAATCAAAAAAGTGTACAAAAAACGATCTCTCGCTTACCAGACCGCTTTTTGAACGTGGTCTTTGTACGGTACAATATGAAATACAGCATTTATGTACGCGTTTTTAGCCAATCAAATTGCCCATATCTTTCATGTTGACGATAAATATCATTATCTTTTCTTTTTTCAGATAAATTCTGTACCGAACGATCCAACAATGTCGCCGGGATTTTCAGCTTCACTGGTTCCTCATGTTCAAATTCCTATGTATCGTGCAGTGGTACTTCTACCGCCGTACCCAACTTGTTGACCTTTTCCCTGAGTTGTCCACCAAACCAATATTTCCGCGTCAGCAATTCGGCCACTTCAGCCGGATCCTGTGTCAATGTTGACGGTAACACACCAATCTCACCACTATGTCCAAGTATGTATATTGAATTTATCGTTCTACGTATTTGCAAGTTTGAACTTTACTACACCATTTGAATAGCAACCGATATTTCGATAGTTGAAAGTGAAATAACTCTTTATTGCTTCATCATATCGTGTCTATCAGGCATTGTGGTGTGTGGTGTCACTCATCCCGTTCCATGCATGCGACGGGCTATATGCTCTCCTGCGTGGTTCGAGTGTCATCGCTATGTATCATGGTATCTGTGTCTCGCGTGCACAGAACTAGTGGTGTCTGGACAGCGCTAAGCGTTCCAAATCGAAAGAGGAGGAATTCCTACCTTGCAAGGAGTAGGACCCATTCCCCAGTGGGGAGAGCTCTTATCATCATCATCATTATCATCATCATCATCATATCGTGTCTTCCCAATAAAGTGAACTGGTTAAAGTTATATACATTTGCCAATTTAGCACTCATTTATAATTTCAAGAAATTTTTAGTGAAATTTATTGTTTGGTGGCAGTAAAAACCGTTCAGTAATTTCCCAATTTGAAAGGCACATGGTATAAGCAAAAATTAGATTTGGATATTTAGACAGTAGATATCGAAAATTGAAAATTGAGGTATTACTTTATTTATAGCTTCCTAAAGCGCTTATATTTTCGATGTTTAGAAAAAGATATTATCCCAACCTTAAAGTTTGAAATACTACTTTCTATAGTTAGTAACAAATTCTCATAAATCTTTTTTCAGACTATCAATGTATTGGCAGACAAAATGGATATACTTTTGCATTAAGTACTACAGTAGCACATGATTGCCGAAAATATTACATTTGTAACGATCAACAATTATCAGAACAACAATGTCCAACTGCAAGTCCTTACTATAACCCTAACACCAAAACTTGTGATTCCGTCCCTTCAGCTCTCTGTTGGCGTAAGTAACAATTACAGTCATTCCTCTCTAATTCGAAACTCAATTTTTCGAATCTCTCTGTAATTCGATATAAGATGTTGATCCTCTCAGCTGAAAAGTAGTATAGAAGACTCTCTGTAGTTTGAATCTTTCTCTAATTTGAAGAAAATCCCTGGTCTAATGAAGATCGAATTAGAGGCAGCTAACTGTAACTTTGAATGTTTTTTAAAGGATATTCTTGGTCCCGGCCAGGGTCCCGGGGGATCCGACCGGTGCCCACTGGTCAGGGAGTATCCGAGGGTTCACGCCTGCACGACCAAGAAATTTCTCCAAATTTGTGGTCATCTGGCGCGGGAGGGGTGGGCGATTCTTTATATAATTCAAATCAAATTTTTGGTCCCTTGAAAATCGAATTAGAGAAAGAGCCAATTGTGAGGGATGTTTTCTCCACTATTTGTACTAACACCTTCTGATTACCCATAATTATTAAGTGTAATTTCCTTACAAGATGCGAATCCCCATGTTTACATAGGTGTAAGGTAAATTATCTCTTGAATTTACTTTAAACTATCTTTCTAACGTTTTATCTATTTATTCTATAGATCCAGACTGTATTAGTGGAACTGTTCCACGTGACTATGCTATCACTGCAAACAGCCAATGTTTTAGCTCCTTCTACAGATGTGATGCAAACAGACAACGTTCTAGTCAATCTTGTGGGCTTTCGTTCCTTGGTGGTTATTATGGTATTGATGCAGTGACCAATACATGGAGATGTATCAGCGGCATTGCACCATCCACTTGTCCAAGTAAGAAAATATGTTTTTATATACACCTTATCCGGGAAAAAAATGTCGGGGGAAAGTGACGAAAATTTTGAGGGGTTACGAAATTTTTCCCCGACGAAATTTATACCCGACCTTTTATCACCCGACCAAAACTTTTACTCGATTTTTCACCCCCAACCAAAATTCAAATCCAAATTTTCTACGCCTTTATTAACCGAAATTAGCTTTAAACGTCGAATTACCAGATCTTTTTTTGAGCTAGTGAAGGAAACCATTTCATTTGGACAATTTAGTCGGGTGGAAGTGACGAAATTGTAAATTTGGTCGGAGAAAAGTGACGAATTTGAAATTTTGGTCGGGGAAAAGTGACGAAAATGCCTCGAGGTGACGAAATTTTTTCCCGACTCATTAAAACCCCGACATTTTTTCCCCCGATAAGGTATTACTTTTTTTTCGAATTATTATTTTATGCTGACTATTGTTTGAATTTCATTCAAAGTAATAGTGAAAATGAATTCAAGTAAAGGTGATATCTTTAAATGACTATTTTGATATTATTACGTCTATTTTTTTACAAAGTATTGCTCAAATATCAAAATCAAAAGACATAGATGTTAGTACAGCACGGCTCCCTATTTTAAAGGCTATCCTTAAAATCCACGGACGGTTATTCCTACTGACCTTACTGGATGAAGATAAAACCTTTTGCTCTAGTGCGATGAAATTGTTTTCGGAAAAAAAATTCATAAAATGTTTGACCTTCGAAATCGGAAAGCTGGATAAATTGGTTTTCAGAAACCATTGATATTATTTTTTGAATACTGGTCAGTAGTGAGGAAAACATATATTATATCGTTTCTCAAAAGAAAATTTACATATTTTATTATCTCTTAAACAATAATATATATTTTACTCGGCCATTTTCGTCACCAATACGGTTTTTACTGACCCTGTATATCCCGTATCCCAACTCTAGAAGACCGTGTAATTAATATTTTTCAAAATATTTAATATTTTTCAGACTATCTCTGTATCGGACGTACTGGATCTGCATCTTCTGTTTCCACACCAATGTACCGAAACCCGAACGATCTTTATTGTACCGGCTATGTATCCTGTAGCTTCAGTGGTGTCCAATCCTTTTTGACATGTCCAAATGGTGGATTCTTAGATTACAGTGGTTACCAATGTGTTTCGGCCAGACCTCTTGATCAAGCCTGCCGTGTTGGTAAGTAACTGTTGATAGGGATATAAAGGGGTATGTATAGTCACCTCTGTCTCACAGCCTCGGTGAAACTTTTTCCCACATTGGGGATTAAATTTTATTTCGAAATCCCAATAGGGGTAAAATTTCTATTGTTCCTAAGTGGAAAAGTCCAGTGGGGTGGATTTGGAGTGCAATTTTTTTACTTGGATGAAATCAAAGTCCATTTCCAAGTGGGGCTGAGATTGTATGGTATTTTTCCCACCGGGAATGGAATTTTGGCTAAATTTTCCAGTGGGGTTGGGGTCCCAGTGGGTCTGTAACACAGGGTTGTAATAACGAACCGTAGTGTAAAGGTAGTCCCTTCGACTACAATGCGCAAGGATGCGGGTTCAACTCGGGTCAATTCCACTGACCTTTATATATCCCTGGACCAAGCTATATCCGCCATTATTGATTGGAGTTTTTTGGAATTGGTACCCGAGAAGAAGCCATTGCAGTGTTTGAAACTTTGTCTAACGGCAAACGGCAAATTAATTCCTGCCAAATACAATTTTTTTCAATTTTATCGAAAAATTTGAAAAATCTCTAGGAAAATGAAAGAAATTTGTCCAAAAAAGGGCAAAACCACGAAAATTAAAACCCGCGAAATACAATTTTACGGATATTTTTTTTCGACTGCGAAAATTAGTTCCCGCTAAAATTAGTTCCAATAAGGTAGTTAGCTGTCAATCAAATCTTTAGATCTCTGTCTCCATTCACATAAGCTACTTGCAATATTTGATTTAATTTTTAGATGGTGGTCTCAGCTTATGGGGTGCATGGCAATACGTTGCTGGAACCTCATGTTCAGCTGCTTGTGGTAACGATGGTGTTCAACAAATGATCCGTACACGTGCCTGTAACAACCCAGCTCCTCTAAATGGTGGATCCACATGTGGTAACGCCGCCCTTACAGAGACAAAGAATGATGTTTGCCAAACTACACCCCCACCATGCGGAGGTATATTTTATTTTAGCTCTAGTTTAGATGGTACATATTTCGCCCTGCCTATTCTAATTGTGAATTAAAGTCGGCATAAAGTGGGCTGTCTAAAGTCAATGCTTTGCCATTTTTTGACGTCAAATGTCTTCTTTCAATATTTCCAAGCAAAGGTTTTAACTTCCAACTTTGTGCCCACTTTCAGCCTACTCTAACAATTAGAATAGGCAGGGCAGAAAGTCAGCCGTCTAAACTAGACCTTATTCTCTTTTTTTATCACTCTTATGAGATCGTCCAATTTTTAAAGGTCCTATATACAATAGGTATGAGCGTCGCGGTTTGTGTCATGCCATCTTTTTTTCACCCGCCCGTACAAATTGTGGATTAAGGTGCTATTAAGCTATTTCAAATACTCTATATATCGAATGATGTATGATATCTCTAATTCTTGGTCCAAGGAAGATCGAATTAGAAAGAGTATCCCCTTTAAAAGGATAGGAGTTAAAATAAAATATTGGATGCGATTTCAGCAAATTGACCTAGAAAAAAGGTGGCATATGCAGTGAAATCTTATCAGCAAAAAACTCTTTCCAAAATGGCTTCCATGAAATTCCTCAAAATGCCACTAAAATAATGAAAAACACGACATTCATTCAGACTCTAATGGTTTTAATTGAATAATATAATGGTATATTCAAATTTATAAAGCATGAAAATGACTTTGAATAATAATATACAACTTGCTAAATTGACACTAAAGTGGGAAGGATGGAAAACTTAAATTTAAACTTCCTATTTTCAACCGTTAATTGAATTGCAGTCCATTTTTTGTGAGTAGCTTAAAATGTGATGTAAAGACATATTATAGCTTGTGCTTCAGTAAAGATAAAACTGATTGTTCAATAGTTTAAATTTTGATTACTGGTATCTTTTTTCACTTAGTCAGAGATACATTAATTTTAATAATAAGAAGAATAATAAGCTAAAATTTTAAACTAAACATATGTGAGTCTGGTATCCAGGCTAGACAAAACGAAGAGTGGCTTTCTTTTAATTTGGATTGGGGTGAGCATTGTTGCAGCTGTGGTTTCTGTCACATGTATTCTCATCTTTTTGAGGACCAGGACACAAAAAGGTTTTTTTTTGTTAAACTTTTCCGTGAAAAACATCCTATTTCTAAACCAATCAAAATAAAGTTAGTCTTTAAAATGTCTGAAAATATGGTTTTATCTCGTTTCGAGTGGGTAGGAATCATAGAGCGTAAACGTTGCTAATATGACTTTGATTACACTAAAACCTCGATTAGCGATTACCTCACCAAAAGCCAGGATTTGTACCTCCGTTTCTTAGTGACTGCCTAGAATAAAAGCCGTGAAAACGAAACGTCACGGGTTTTTTTTCTACGCAGTCACGTCTATGTATAGGCTACTAATCAATCAATTACAATGTCTTTGTTTAGATCAATTCTGTATCGGTCGGGCTGCTGGTGATTACTCAAGAACATTGAAGGATCTGGTGAACTCACCAAACATTGCTTGTTTCAACGGATATCTACGTTGCTCTGGTGCTCCATTGAATACCCTAGAAGTCAGGACATGTCCTTCTGGATCTATCTGGTCACCATCTTCAACTTCTAGCAATACTGGAGCTTGTATCACCAGACCAAATACTTTGGATGCAAGATGTCCAGGTAAAACACCATTTTTTTCGTTTTAACCCTTCAAACCCAAATGATATGTATATACGTTCAAAACTAGCCAATGTACCGAGTCCAATATACCGAGCCCAATAACCTACACATACCGAGTCTTTTCGAAATAGTATAAAAAATACCTTTCTAAAGCTGGGTGTCCACTGGAAAAAATAATTCATCGCGAATCTATTTGTCGCAAAAAATAGACCAGTAAAACTCGAACTCAACATTTTTTTAGCATTAGGGTTGGTAGAGCTTCTACAATTTGACAAAACTTTGATGCAACTTCTTCTGCCATTATGGAATAAAACTTTCGCTATGCATAAGCAACTACCATTTTATGTTCAGATTCAATTAGGCCAATTTGTTTGCCGGGGTGTACAAAGAAGAAGTGCAGAGACATGAATTACCTACTTAACACGTTTAATTTTCTTTTACTTTCAGTCTGTGCTGGAATCTTTAGTGGTTCTGTTCCTTTCTCAACACTATTAACAACATACGACTGTCGATCATATTACTCGTGTAACAATGAAGCTCACTCGCTTGTAAACTGTCCACAAGACACCACAACTTTTGGTTCTAATGATCCACGACCCACATATTATAACCCTAATACTAAACTTTGTGAGCGTATTCCAGTAGCCACTTGTAGTCCAGGTTCGTACTCATAATCAGTTGACTCTGTAAAAATATCATTCAAAGTTATCCTGTCTCAGACCGATTTGTTCTGGTTTAAGGGAAGCTTTTGAGTCAAAATAAATCAGTAAGACTCTGGGAAGACTCTGCAAACTTTGAAGAATCTCGGTCACTTTAGTAAAAACAGTGTTCAAGGTTTGCCGTTTCAGTCAAAGTTTGCCGTTTTAGACGAATTTTTATGTTAGCAAAATATAAAAAGTAAAGATCAGATACAACATTTTTGTGTAAATTTCAAGTTCCGTGACATGAGATTTTGCCTTAACCACTATAGTACGATAAAAGAGGGAATTTCCGAAAATACCTACTTTTTAATGAAAACTAAGATCTTGTTCCTTCAAAAATGACGATATATAAACTATAGACATGACATTAATTGGTTATTTACTTATTTATTTACAGTTCAAGGTTATTGGAGTTCATGGACTTACGCAGCTAGTTCTAGTTGTTCTGTTGACAACAATTTCCAATGTTCAGAAACACAAACAAGACTTTGTAACAGTCCTTCACCAGTCCCATCAAATGATCCCAATCGTCAATGCCCTGGTCTTCCTACTCAACGAGTTCCATGTCGAGCTGGAGCATCAGGTTGTGGAGGTAAAACTGATTATTTAGTTTTATCAAATCTCGTTGTTATCTAACCGAATCGCTTTTAACTTTTAGTTTTAAAGTAAATACACGCTTTTTTTATAAGAATAACTTCTATAAGAATATCAGGGTGAGATTTTAGAGTTAGAACAATAGGCCTATTGTTTAGAACAATAGAAAAATAAGAATAATGCTCACCCTCAGCCAAAGTACACTATTCTTATAAAAAAGGGTATAATTACATTATACAGTAGAATCTCATTTATTCGAACTTCTTTTATTCGAATCTTTCTATAATTTGAACTTTTTCTATTCCCCGTCAAGGTGAAAACATTTTCTATAATTCGAATCTCTCTGTAATTCGAATAGATAAGATTCACCGCTCGAGTTCGAATTAGTGTGAGTTAACTGTGCTTTGACCGGAAACGATTCTGCTCTTCGATGAAATTTAAGGATTTTCTTAGACTTCATTAATTTCATGGATAACGCTATAATGATGGCATCTAAACGATATTCGTGAAGTTTAATAGCCGTCAAACTTTTACTTCACGACTTTTTATATTACGATCTCTTTCAAATGTTTTAAGCCTGAATTATTTCAAGCTTCGGCGTTTTTATGGAACTTTGTTTGCGAACGGGGCCCATTTTTAAGCTAGATTCTTTCATGTTCTCGGGATTTTTACATATAGTTTTATAGAAATCGAATTTAGTGAAACTTTTTGGACAGTTGACACCTAAAATTGCCAAAATTGATTTTCTTCATAAGCAAGAACAAAAAAAAATCATTTGAAAAAATGTTTTTTTTTTTTTTCAGATGCTTTCTGTCAAAGCAGAATAGCAGGTAACTACTCAAAGACATTGGAGTTATCCACACCCACCAACTTAGGCTGTTACAAAGAATATATTACTTGTTCTGGACCACCATCCAATACGAAGACGTACGAAAAATGTATTTTGAACGATCAAATTTACTTCCCTGAAAAAGGACGATGTTTCCGTGACGACCCTGACCCAAACTGCCCGAGTAAGTATTCGGTACATTGCCTGAAAATAATAAATGGTCTCAGAGACTTGATCCGATATATGGACTTTTCATCCATATTTATTAAAAATCCATTGAATATATAACTTTTCGTCTCTTTTACTAACACCTTTATTTTCATTCATTTGGAGCCATTTTAACGGAACTGAATCCATGCAGATCCATGTGTAACAGAAGTGGCATATTATGATATTGAATAATAAGCAGATATTCAATAATAAGCAGATATTCAATAGATTGGTTATTGAGATTTATTAACCCGAGGTGATGTAATATATACATCATCAAGGGTTAATAAATCTAATAACCAACGAAAACCTATTGAATATATGTTTTATTATATACCTAGAGGCAAAAACAAAGCATTAATTATGTCAATAGTCGAATGTTTCACATAAAACACTCCCATAATCGAACGTTCGAATGTTTTTCTTTTTTAATGATTTTCTTAATTACTTTGAGTCATAAAGAGTTGTTAATTATTCATCAATGGCTATTTTTGCCTACAGGTATATAATGATGTATATTATTATATTAGAATAATCCATTGATTCTTTTTTTACCATAGACGTTGGATGTGCTGGCAAAGCTGATGGTGACCATCCATTCTCAAATGACTTGCATGATTGCCGACAATTTTATACTTGTCTTAACGAACAACCAACTTTAAATACTTGCCCTACTGATGCTCAAAACCGGTCTTCATACTATGATGGTTTTTTCGAAAAGAAATGTGTTAACCTTCCACAAGATCTGGTGCGAAGAACTTGCAACTACAGTATGTATACAAAAATACTATAAGTGAACATAAAAAACACAGTAGTGTGTACGACGTTTCGACGGTTATCTTTATCAAGTCCTTGATAAGTCCTTGAACTTGATAAAAACACACTACTGTGTTTTTTATGTTCACTTATACAATACTATAGTATAGTATAGTACTATAGACAGCTATAGAGTCAATATTTAACGTAAATAGCCCAGTAATCTAGGACATTCAGATCATTGACTTCAAAGCCCCGATGGGGCTAGACCTGAAACTCCTGGATGGGAAATAAAGTTACTTATTTCCCATTCAAAAAGCGTGACCCGCGTGGTTTTAACATAAACGTCAGATTGAAAGTAGTACACCTACCTATCGCAGAATTCCGGTTAAATAATGAAGGTTAAAAACAAAGAAAAGGCTATATTCAATATTCATTGATTTAACTGCACCCACAATATAACACAAAAAAAAGAAAGATAAGAACCAGTCAGTCGGGAACACTATATGGAAAAGGCAACTATTGTCTTAACGGGAAATAGTTCCCGAACGGGAAGGTGGAAAACTTCCCGAAATGGCTAGACTTTCCAAATTGGAAAGTTTACCAGTTTCCCGATCGGGAAAGTGGCCTCTGAGCACTCCGGAAATGCCTGTGAAAAGTTAAAAACTTGTCCCTCTTGTAAAGGAGGAAAAATAAATAATATTTACCAGTTAGTTAAGAAATCCACCGGGTAATCGCTTATTAATTCTATTTTTCCCATTCCCAATTAAAACCTTCCCTATTTAGAAACTTTTTCTCGATCGGGAAACAAAAATCTGCTTTGTTTACAAAAATTCTATTGATGAAAAGTTCTTGACAAAAACGGGAAACAGAAACGTGATAAAATTTTCAATCTGGAAATAGTTTCCTTTTCGGGTTATTTTCACCTTCCCGTTCGGGAAGAAAACTTTGCCTTTTTCATGTAGTGGTACCGACTGTCAATACAATGTGAAAAAGCTTGTGAATTATGCGTAAGTAAGCAAACGATTTCACTCTTATTTAAAAAAAAAACCTTTAAATGCGATTGACTTCAAATTTGGTCTAAATCATAATAATGGGATGGACAGAACTTAGGCTTGGCTACTTACTTACGTTTATCATATTTAATAAGAACAATTTAATAAGAACATCAGCCTCAGATTAAGGCCCTCAGAATAATAACTCTATTGTTTGGAACAATAGAAATTTAAGAACAATCTCAGACTCTCTCAGAAAATATAGTGGTTCTTATTGTATTCCTCGGGTTCCACATGGACCCGTAGCTCAATGGTAGAGCAAATGCCTGCGAATGGCATGGTTGTGGGTTCGAGGCTCGTTGGTTTTGCAATGGTTCTGGTGGCTGGTCAGAAAACAACATGAGAGCGAGGTATTCAGTTCATTGATTTTCTTTATAATTTTCATTTATTTTTCTCGTTTAGTTCAAGGGTGGTGGTCTACCTGGGCTCCTGCTCAAACTTGTTCACGAAACGGAGCTAACCAATGTGTCAGATCACGAACTCGATCATGCAACAATCCCTCGCCAAAGAACGATCCTTTCCCTTGTGGTTATTCTGTAGCTAACTTGAGAGATGAGTCTGACACTATTGCTTGTCTGGAAAGCGAATGTGCCCGTAAGTATGAGTGCGTCATCCGACGGTGGCTATTCTGAACAATTTTTTTTGTTTGTTTTAATTGGAGCAGACAACTATTTAAATCTTAAGACCGAGAAGTTTTTCAACATGTTTTTGTTTCCAAGACTATAAGTATGAAATACTCAATGGGCTTTTCCAGAAATAGTCCGTGTCCCCTGTTGAGGATATTGGATATCCATGGGGTAAGCATCTTTATAAGAGAGGATATCCAGGAGGTTCAGCATATTTTTAGGAATGGATATCTTGGGGGTCTTTACTAATAAGGTAGGATATCCGCCAGGGGGTTTGATACTTCGAAAAATCAATATACTCAACAGTGGGGGTAAAAAATTTTTTCTGGAAAAGCCCAATGCGTCACACTTGCTAATTGTTCAATCTTTTTTATTGTGATCTTCAATATTTCAGAATCAGAATAGTCGATAACGCATGTTCACTCCCGGGAGTATGAAAATGTGTGGGGCTCGTATTTTTAACTTTTTTACAAAATTTCACTGAAATCCAAAATTGTTGTACATTCGAAGTCAAGCGAATTCATAATGGATCAACACCTTGAAATATTTCTTGCTTCTGTTTCTTTATAAGAGCCATGTCAAGGAATCACATGTCCAGCATCATCGACTTGTGTCAATGTTGGAGTAAGCTACCAATGTCAATGTAACGCTGGCTATCAACTCATTAGTGGAAACCAATTAACCGTCGTCTCTGTCCAGGGTAAGTTTGATGTGGTTATTTTGGTGTCGTCTTCTAGTAATTTGGAAGTTTCTCTTACAATATTCAGTGTCAAAAATTCTTCCAGTTCACACGATGGATTTGTCCATCTCAGTGAAGTATATGAAGGAGGCTTGTCTGTTCGCATAATTGACCAAAGTTTAAAAGAATATATGCCAATTTATTGGGGGGGGGTCAAGGGGTACTGAGTATCGAAATACCGGAATACCGGACACAATGAACTCCAAATACCGTCACCGAAAATTTTTACATTTCATTTGGACCTATTTCGTGAGGAAAGGTATTTCAACTGCAAAAAATTGTTGATGAAATAAGGAGTAAGGGATACCTGGGATACCTTGTTAAAAACTTCCTGTTGAAAAGTTCATTTTCAACTGTTATTAGCTTAGTTTATCAGACGAACGATCTAATTTCCAAGTGCAAATAGCATAGAAGAAGTGAAGTTTGATTACGACAAAGTGCAACCATGGTTTGTGCCGACCGAAGAAAAAAATTTCGATTTTAAACACTTTCTTATTTGGCTAAACGCACTATGTTTTAGAATGTTTTTACTATTGTAACTAAGTCCCTCAAAGGCTCTTATTATGGATAATTCTCTAGTTCCGCTTTTGAGAATTAGGCAGTACCTATCCCATCACCTTCCTTTGAGAAAAGGGCAATAGTATGGCTACTTGACCAAGATTGGGGAGGCAAATTAAAAAAAATTGTGGCTAAAAGTGTGTTTTTTGATGTGAAATTAGGGAGAGGGACTCCAGATTGGTTTAGTCCGTCCATTCGCCTTTGGATCAAATTCTACTCCAATAAACAAAAAAGACATTTGTAAGTGCTTGAGAGAAGGTAGCACTTTTTTTGTAAAAAGTCATTATTTAAAGGATGGAAGTATAGTATGGACTATAACCACAAACAAGCTACCACTAGACTGATTAGAGGTGGAACTGTTTCTGACCCATGTCACCACGCTACTGTTTGGGAGCTAAAGTGGTATATACATACTGTGTCAAAACTGATCGTTTTAGATAACATGAGTGCAGTTTTCTAAAATTTAAGAAAGTTTAGCGCCGCAGGCGATTTTTAGAAATCTCTTTATGAAGAAAACAGTTCAGAAAGATTTCAAAGTTACCAAAATACCGTACTTTTTTTTATTAAAATACCGAAATACCAGATAGAAAAAAGGCCGATACCGTGTCACCGTAAATCTCTAAACCCCCTCCCTTTATTGTTTAAAATCCATTTTCTGACTCAGACGAAGAATTTTCCTTTGACCACAAAGTTTATCGAAATCCGTTATGGTTGTTTTGTTGTAATTTTCTAAAAATGCGAATGTTCTCTTAAGATGTTCTCAAATTTGTTGACTTTAAAGCCTCATTTTGGGAACTTTGTTTTTAGAAAAAAAAAACTTATATTTTATCTTCTATTACAGATATTAACGAATGTGCCAATTCTCCATACCCATGTCTGTCAACACAACGTTGTACTAACATACAGGGATCATATCAATGCTTGTCTGGTAAGTTGAATTAGCTCAAGCTGGGCTGTACCACCCTGGACACATATGACTTTTTATCTTTTGAAAATCTCTTGATATTTGTCAATCTATTTTGGTGAGAGTGATACCTTATCGGCCAAAACTTAGTCCGCCCTTAGTGACTAAATTTTTACGAGTGACTAAAATTAGGACCGACTAATAAATAAGGCCGACTAAAATTAAGGTCGACTAAGTTTTGGCCGATAAAGTACTGTGTTTTTGACACTACTATCTTTTTTGGGCTGTAAAATAACATTGCATCGATTTATAAATAACATGATTAAAGTTGAAGTAGTAACTATGCGCTCCATGGCAACAATCAACTAGCTAGCCTTCATTCTCTCATCTTTGTGGGAAAAAAAACGCCAAGAGAGTACAGTTTCATCATTCTTTACGCGCTTTTTTTTATAAGAATGGTGTAAATCCATTTTATCATGGACATTCTTAACTTTTTTGGGAAAATCATCTTAAAATATTCTTACAGCGTTCTTAGATTAGGATCCTAATTCAGACTAGATTTCACATTTAGTACATACGTCTCAAGCATAAAATAGTATTTTTGTGAAAGGAGTGAGCCTTACTTGGGGGTAATTGACAATTTATGAAAATCATGGACATTCTTATAAAGTGTATTCTTATAAAAAAAGAGCGTGTAGGTCCCATTTCGTTTCGATTGTATTTTTCGCAGATTTTTGAATTTATTTTCCAGCGTCTGAACCAGAAGAATTCGAAGAATCTTGTCTAATTTGTTGTTTTAAAGTCCATTTCCTTCTGCAAGTCCATTTCTTTGACCACTGTTATAAAGGCTGGGCTCCACTTTCACTTTGCCTGAAGAAAAGATTACGTCATAAAAAAGTTCCGCGCGAACAAAAAAAAAGTTGAGGGAAGTTCTACTTTTTTCATCATCCGTTACGTCAATTTTGACCAATGGAATTGCTTCATTTTTCAACCTTACAAAAACGTCAAAAAGTTTTCGCTCATATTGCGCGAAAGTGGAGACCGGCCTTAAGTTATAATTCACGTACAGCGCGTACAGAAAGTAGAACATGATTGATTACCCCTTTCATCTTCTTCTTTTAAAGCTGTATGCACTGCCAACCCAAATACTTGCAACGATGCTAACGCTCAATGTATTTCAACTAGCCAAGGATCAGGATACACGTGTAATTGTAATACGAACCTTTTCACTCAATCAAATGGCAATCAAAATAATGCTGTCTGTACTGGTAAGTAAACACCCAAATAACGTACATTCATAAGGCCCATATAACGCTAAATTGACGTTCATGAAAGAACGCCCAGTATCTCTGTATCCTCTCTTAGTTATCTCGTTCGTTCGTTGTTCGTTCTTTTCGTTCGTTCGTTCGTTCGTTTCGTTCGTTCGTTCGTTCGTTCGTCGTTCGTTCGTTCGTTCGTTCGTTCGTTCGTTCGTTCGTTCGTTCGTTCGTTCGTTCGTTCGTTCGTTCGTTCGTTCGTTCGTTCATCTAGTCTTCTAGACATTCGTTCATTTATCTAGTCTTCTAGACATTCGTTCATTCATCTAGTCTTCTAGACATTCGTTCATTCCTCTAGTCTTCTAGACATTCGTTCATTCAACTATTCTTCTAGACATCAATGAATGCTTACTTCCTGTAAACCTTTATTGTGGATCAAGTCAAGTTTGCTTAAACTCAATTGGTGGTTTTACATGTCAAGCAGGTAACACATATTTATTTTCTCAGTCAAACTCTTAAGGGAAATATTTTGTCGAGAAATAATGCTGCTGAATTTTGTCCAAATTTTTGTTTTGATTGTTAGGCCGGTGAAGTATTAAATGAAATAGTTGGCGGTATTTCATCGGTTGCTACCGCCCTCTATTTTGCTAAATGTAATTTTCTGATCTCTCAGAAATGAGAGAGAGGTGAGGTCTAGATCTATTGCTGTTCGGTATAGAAATCAGAGATATGATTTAGCGTAGTGAACATCATGTTTATAGAAATCTAATCTTTATAGAATTCAAAAACATACTGGGAACAAATCGGGTTAATAAATCTCAATAACCAACTTTTACCTATTGAATATCTGCTTATCATACATATAACACAAGTCAATTAATTTTTGCGACCCCCGTCCTTTTCACGCGATTTCTTTCATTTTCCTATTGGTTTAGCCTTTTTTTGTGATTTTAAGGGCTAATTTTGCGAAATTTAATCCACTCAAGGCAGTTCTTATAACGTATTATAATCTACTTTTTATTCTATAGAACAATGCAACTCAGAACGATGTGGACTTAACAAACTTTGTACCAATATAAACGTTCAACCAGGGTATGCATGTTCTTGTGCTCCAGGTTTTGTTACTTCACTCCAGAACTCCAACAACTGTGTCTGTAAGTAGACGTTTCTCTTTCTCTTTAAAAAAGTTCTTAGTCTCTCTTATTCAATTTTCAAGGAGAATTGGTTTTCGTCGAATAAGGGAGCGTAGTGAATAGTAGAGTTGATAGTTTCTCGTTTGTCAGTGACTTCATATTCCTCAGCTCGCAACCCAAAATTTGCCATTTTCAAGGAGGTTTCAACAATTCTTTTAATTATAATCATATTATAATTTCCTTTTGATCATTTGCAATACATTGGTTTGAAAATCAGTTTCCTTATTCTTTTTATAAGCTCATCCAAATCTTGAAAATTATATAGCCTTTCGCATGAAGATGATATTATATTATTTTTTTAACTCGTATCTTTTCTAACAGTACCATGTGACAACAACCCATGTCAAGCCAATTCTGCATGTACCAATAACGGAAACTCGTTCACCTGTACCTGTAACTCTGGATTCAAATTGGTTAACAATGTCTGTGTCGGTAAGTCTCTTCTTCATAATGAGAACAAGTAAAATTATTACTGTTCTCAACTTACCACTGTTGCCAAAAGTAACGGACAATGGGATTTGGTCGATGCTTGCAAGGACATTTCAAACTCACCAGACGCCTCAGGAGCTTTGGTTAAAGAAACTAAACTTCCACTTGATTTCGGTGTTGGTGTTGATCCTTGCCAAAAGTGGTTGTTATGTAAAGACGGAGATCTTTTAAAGAAAGAAGAAGTCATCCCAGAAGCTGGTGATTGTTCAACCAATGAACAAGGTAGATCCTGGTTTTTCGTTTCAAGCATTTTTTCAACAACTCCAACACCATAGCACTTACTCTCGGGTACCTAATAGCCAGGGGGTGCTAATTAATTTTTCGAAAATTTTCCACCCAGGACATTTTTATTCCAACCCCCCGCTTATTGATTTTTGGGAAATTCTTTTTGAAAGTTCTCTTTTTTGCCCTAATTCTGCTAACTTAGCCTCCTTTTCGAAAATTTTCCACCAAGGACATTTATATTCCAACCCCCCCCCCCCGAGATTTTTCCCAAACCCCCCGCTTATTCCAAACCCCCCCCCCACCCATCCGGCTATTAGGTACCCGAGAGTAATTTCTCACCTGCGGATAGTGGATAGGGCATCTGTGATAAAGGGTTTTTTTAATTTCTCAATATAATTTGTATTATGATTTGCTGTTAAAAATTAAATCAACTCTCCGAACGGGTCAATAAATGAATCACGATAAATGCTTCCTCTTTGATTGTCAAAAATATCAACAATAATTCCTGTATATCATCAACATGAAAAATTTGATTGGCTAAAAACGCGTACATAAATGCTGTATTTCATATTGTACCTTACAAATACAAGACCACGTTCAAAAAGCGGTCTGGTAAGCGAGAGATCGTTTTTTGTACACTTTTGTGATTAGAAATGTTTCCTTTTTGCTTGCAATACATAAAAATTATCAAAAGGAGCTTTTATTTTTTTAATGACCACATTCGATTCTTCTTTCGGATATTTTGATGTTGATTTCATCAAAATAGAGCAGAAGTAAAAAAAAATTGAAGAGAGAAAGAAAAACAAAACAAAGAAAAAGAGACACGAATGGTGAGAGAAAATGTAGAAAAGTTTGTTAATATTTTTCAAGTTGATGATAAACCAGTTACCACACTTTTAGTCGTACAATATAGGATATATTTTTCTCGTTCAGAGTTTTCTATATACTTTAATCGTAGAAATTTTAGCAAGACTAATTTTAGCGTTTTAGCGAGTTTTCCCTATTTTCGCTAAAATAAATCTCGCTAAAACACGCCGAAACGACAGATCGCTAAAATTTATCCGCACGAAATTTCTGGTTTTATTGCCTTGATACATTTTTATCAATAGGAAGGGTTTCAGTGCAAAGAAATGCTAGAAAACGAATTCAGTCAATAATGTAATACAAGTATTCGCTAAAATTTATCCACGCGAAATTTTTTGAAATCATGATTTGCTAAAATAAATCCAAAAAAATCTAGATTTTCCTGACTCGCTAATATACGCTAAAATTAGTCTCGCTAAAATTGCTACGATTAAAGTATGACGAAAAATCTGAACTCGAAAAATATATATCCCCATATTGTGCTCGGTACCGTGTGATAACTATTATTTATGATCTTGAAATTCAGCAGTTGACAATAAATTGCATACATACATTTTTTTTTCAGGATACGACCGTGACCAACGTATCTGTGATGAATTGAACAACAAGTGTCCAATCAAAAATTAAATTGACCAAGTATGATGTCATCAAGAATCAAGTTGTCTGGTAATCATTATCTTACCGTACCTATTGATTTGATGATATCAAACATTTATTATTTTTCGTTTTCATTTTTATTTGATTTAAATCCTTTTGTTGTATTTTTTTATTTCACTTTTATTCTTTTACTCTTTAGTTGTATTTATTTTCTAGTTTTCATTTTATTTTTAATTTTGCTTTTGTTTACATTTAAAAACTTTCATTTCATTTCACTTAATTTTATTTTGGTTACGATTATTTTCATTTTCTTAACTTTTTGTTTTCTTTAAAAAATTCTTTTACGTTATTTTGGTTGCGATTTTTTTCATTTTCTTAAAACTTTTTGTTTTCTTTAAAAAAATATTTAAGTTAACCCATGCCTAACCCCATTTATAAAAAAAATTGAATGAAATTTCCTTGTTAAGTGCCTTAAAGGCATTTTGATGAAGCACTAAGTCAATCAAAATTGACTTGAGCTGAAAGAGGAAAGTGATAATGACAATCAAATTCATTCAGCTGACACAAATCGTCGAGAAAACGTCTTTTTAACGCCCTTGTGACATCAGATGAACATTAAAACGACGTACTGTACCAGCTGGGTGTCATAGATAGTCATAGTCTTCACGATAGAATTCAGTCATTTAACTTTTGCCCAAAAAAAACTGTAAATCCAATATTCCTAAGCTGGCACACGACGCCAAAGCGACTACATTCATACCATCCATATAACGTCGGCTTGACGTTGAAAATGTTGTGTGTTTGTTGAAGCAGGAGTATTGGATATCAAAATGTTATTGTAATAAGCACAGAATCAGTTGGTAGCAGTGAAAATGATTGCCATCGTAGTTATTCATAACTGCCAATGAATTTCAAGTACAGTAAAAATATACGAAAAAATGCATTATTATCCTTGATATTTTCAAAATAAGATTTAACAGCACCTGCTCTCCCCTAATATGTTGGAATAGCTAAAAAAGCTAACAACTTTCAAATTCAATACAGTAATCAAGTGTCTTTATAAAGTCTGTATTTTTGAGAATATCAATGGTAAGTCACACACAAAATTTAACGAGATATTATTTATGAAGTTTGTATATAGTTGAAAGAGTAGTTTGATTGAGTTGCTGAAACACACCATTTTAACGTCATCCGACGTTGAATGGACGCTAGATGGATGTTGAAATGACGCTATTTGCCAATTGGGAATGATACAAAGTTGGAATGATATTGGACATTAATATACTTGGCGGGGTGTTCATGAACATATACATATACATAATATTCAAAATATTTCTCATAAATTTTCTTTTATACACAATAAATAATGATGAAAAAAGATTTTCTCATGAAATCTTCAAAATAATTGTTCTTTTAATTCTGATTGGTATTAAGTGATTCAAAAATTTCAACTGTTGTATTGTAGTGTGTGTTGTAGTGCCAGTTGAGTTGCTTTTTTCGATGTTGAAATCAATGCGTAAAGCTTATGTATCCATCTTTCAACCTTGAAAATGTTTTTGTTTTTCAACATTCTACTATTTTTATCGACTGAAGACCTCTAGGGTCCAGGACCTTTAAAGATACATACATATATCTTTATTCTGGAAGTGTTAAAGAGTCTAAGATAGCTAGTAAGCTCTGTTGTCAAAACAGATAACATCAGAGTCATGTTGGGAGTTGGGTTCTAGGTTGTCCAATAAGCATATACAAAACTGTGGAGAACATTTCTACCACAACAATATTGTATACCTCAACTTAGGCACGAGACCCGTAAAATTCATATACCAACTCCTTATCTTGTCCATTTTATTGGAGTTCAATAGCGCCCAAGTTTTAGCGTCACATCAGCAAATATTGCACTTTTTTTATCAATATGACGGTTTTCTTTAGTTTTGTTGTAACACTTCTAAAACAAAATTAGGGACCTGGGTTCTAACAAGATTTTGTTCTAAGGTGTAAATGTCACATGCTTCACTCTCGGTATTAAGTCCACAAAGTTTATACCATCATACCATTGTCACAAAATTAGAGAGCTCGGTTCTAGGATGCCAAACGAATCTATGCGTCACAGCAAACATCACATACTTCACCCTCGGCACCAGGTCTACAAAATTTATACCAGCACATCATTGTCATGCCGCCAATGATGCCAAAACAACCCCAGAAAATCATCCCAATTGAAAAGAAGGTGTTCGCCATATCTCCAATTTCAACTTGCATCACTGAAATAGGAGATAAGACATTTTAATTGGGAAAATTCTTCTCCCAGGACTTTCTTTATAATTATATTAAATCCCCGAGATAATCATTTTTTGTGGAAAAAAAATAAAGTTCCTATTTTGTTTTCTTCATTATCTTCCATATCAGAATCTTCCCCGCAATGAAACGATTTGATCAATTTGTGAGTAAAGATTCTTTTGCACGTGTTAGTCAGAAAAATTGACTTTACAGTGTATGACCCCTAAAATGTAGGTTGATTCTAAAAAATTTCTAGAGATCCTTCCTAGTAAAAAACATATCACCGAACTTTCTGTAGTGTTCGAAACTTCAGTACTAGTATCTCTATTATCTTTCCCAAAAGTTGTTTTACAAAAGCTATGTGAGTTGTGAGATGTAAGAATCCATTTGCACGTGTTAGTAAAGAAAAATTGATTTTAGATAATAAACGGTCGGGTATTTATAATTTTAGGTGATACAGGTGTGTAAATGACGGATTTAAAAAAGATTTGCTTTCAAAATATTCTCTTTGGGTAGAATAAAACTCTTTTAGTTTAGACCATGTTCACTCGGAAACTAAATGAAGCCAATCTATTGGTTAGAATTGACGTAAAACTTAAATTTAACCAATGGAATGTCTTCATTTCGTCTCGGAGTGGAACGGAACCAGAGCGTGTTAACGTAACATAAATTCTGGTAATTCGCGATGTACACCCTTGCAATGTGATTTGACATTACGTCACATTTACAATAGACCTTATTGGAGTTTTTGATTTTTCCAAAACAGCGATGCATTGTGGGATTGTTTTGGAGATATTACAATAGAATTCCCTCGAGGAATTCCTAAGAGATTTTAATTGTAATACTCCCGAAACAATGCTTTTTTAGAAAAAAAAACAAAAACTCTTATAAGATCTATAGCTTAATAATACCTGGAGGTGCAAATTGTAGCAGTCGATTTTTAGTGACTCCCATGATAGGTCCAAAGGTCATCACCATAGCAATAAGACCACCAGGGAAAACGACCAGAATCCTTAGCGGTATACAAGGAAAACAAAACGGATTACCAAGCCAAACGTAAAGTGGCATCATTCCTAATAAAAATTAAAAATAAAAATTTAGTTCAGGCCATTCTCTTTAGACAAGCTCGCCTCGTATTTAGTGGGACCTTTTCATAAAAAAATTGTAACATGGATGCAAACCCGGGAATAGCGCAGTTGCCATAATTTATTATTCAAAGTCTGATTAGTAAACGACTAAATTTGGATTCAAACTAAAGATTTATGCGCACCAGAATTTGGTGAGTCTAAATAGAGAGTTATTAAGTAATTTAAAAGGCGAATGTGAGTTTTCGATACGGATAAGGAAGTGGTCAGAAAGGATTCATTAGGGTGGGGTAAAGGATATTTTCAAAAATTCCAAAATAACTTTGCAACCCATTGATATCCTCAAGCAAATTTCAAGCCAACCCCCCTCCTCCCCCGCCTAACCAGTTAAAATACTTTTGACATGAGTTTTCTTGGGACACCTCCTCTAAGGGTTAGAAAAAATTCATGACCCCCCCCCTTAGAATCGTCCACCCATTTCCTAGTAGTGCGTGCCTCTTTCGACAACTACTCTACGGACGTGTGAGGAAGCACCGCATACTTTCCTTCCTGGATTGTCACTTACCCTTGATCATTCTCTTTAATTGCTGAGCATTAAGCAGAAAACACCAAATTTTTGGAATTTTTGGTATTACCCGACCATGGATTGAACCTATGACCTGGCTCATCTTCACACTGCAGAATTCGCTTGGCACAAAATACGAACGTTTAAACAACGTTGTGTCAATTCTTATTCTTACCTTTATATAATGCAATAAAAGCCAGACCCACCAGAGATAGTGTTAAAATCATTTTACTGACTCTCATATTCTCTTCTTGAGTTAAAGGACCTTCCCAGATCTGTGATAGCAACTCCATACTCAAACATCCAGCTGGGATATCAAAAACAATTGTTTCCAAAATCAAGAAAAAGCAATGAATCTTAAGCACATTTTGAAAATAAGCGTTTCCTGTTTCTTTTAATAAGGCGGGTTCTTTAACACGGAACCCTTGTATAATGTTAGGTATTAATAATACAGCATGAACCAAAAATATAACTATGGCAACAATGCAGAAGATGAGTAACATATGACGAAATAATTCAATATTTTTCCATTGAGCTTCATTATCTTTATCAATTTCGGACAATGTGCAATTTTTAAATGATGTATTTCCGGACAGCATATCACAAGCTGACGTATCATTCAAAAGGGAGACGTTTGTTAATCGCGTAACGTTCATATAAGTAGGTGACGTAATATCAATGACGTAAGGTGGGATTAGTGCCCATACTCCAAAATGGTTACCAATACACATGATTTGTAGTATCATCCATATGATAAATTCAATCAAGGGTGGATATTTGTCATGAATTTCGCCAGAGATACACATTGTAATATTTTCTTGCTATAATAATTTTTTCTATTGTTTGAACTAATATTGATTACTCTTAGGTTCCAAATAAACGGGGGGGTTCGAATAAACGTGGGGGGGGGTTCGAAAACTTTTGAATTTTTAATAAACGGGGGGGGCTAATTGCCGGGGGGGGGGGTTCGTTGGAAATTGTGCTTCTGAATTGTAGTTGCGAAAACCCCCAAAAAAGGTAAATATAGGCTAAAATCAGGCTATTTAGAACAAATTAAGGGGTCTTCTCTTTGACAGCTGAAAATATTCTTGGAAATTTATAAACGGGGGGTCCTAATAAGGTCCAAGGTGTTGGAAAATTTTCGAAAAATTAACAAGCAGTGGGGGCCGTTTATTTGGAACCTAAAAGTACGTTTTTCTGCTGTAAATTAAAAGTTTACGCTTTTTTATAAGAAACCAGAGTTGGTTTTCTTCTTCTTCATTTTCCAACTTAATTTTCATTTTTTATTTTATTTTTCTTAACAATATTCCATATCTGGAATATCTTTTAAAGTATAAAACTCTCATAATTCTATCGATAGCGATAGTCTTTTTTGTGTCCACTGCAAATACTATTTAGACAGACTTTAGATTTGATATCGAGTTTTGGCCTTGCCAAAATTACAAACAATATTTATACTTCATACTAGAACCCTCACACCAAAACTCACTTCTATTTTATCAAAAGTCAGACCATTTCTACTCAGTTCTCAGTTCGAGTCTTTAGTCGTCTTCCTTTGCTGGTCAAAACTTTCATTCTTATGGTTTTTATAATTCTATAGAAAAAACGAGAAAAACATCAAAAATATTTTGGACACATCAAGCAAATGGTTTTTATTATGCTTTTCACAGCGTCAATATTTTGTATTTTTCTCATAAAAGCCCACCCTTAGAAAACACATTGATTCCAAGAAGTTATATTTATTTTTTTCTCAATTTTCTCAAACAAAATACCACTCAAAATTTTATCTAATTTAGAAGCATTCAAAATACCTAAAATAGTTTCTAGCCTCAAAGGATTAAAAAGTTAATTTTTCTTCGTTAATTTTAATATTCACTTTCAAAAAATTTTGAATTATTTTTTCTCAAAAATTAATAAAGTTGTACACTTGATAGGGGGGGGGTTTCACTTTTACGGTATGACGGTATTGGGCCTTTTTAGCCCCGGTAAATCGGTATTACGAGAAAAAAACGACGGGATTACGGTATTTCATTTTCTACCGGTATCGGTAAATTGCCTGTTTTTTTTGTCGGTATTTCGATATTTTTATCAATAAAAAACGGTATTTCGGTATAAAACTATTTACCTTTTAGTTTCTTCATGAGTTTCATGCAGAAAATTTTTTAAGTCTATTCCGCTATTTTAACCAGTAAAATTTTTTTGCTCGCTTCGCTCGCACAATCTTGGATGTCCTATTGAGTTATTGTCATGGTGAGGTTATTCAAAATAAGCAAAACTTTACGATATCTAAACAAATATTTTCGTTATTTTTCTGCGGGCGCATTTTTTAATGACATTTTTTGTGATGCAAATACTGCATCCAACGAATGAGTCTAGATAAAATTTTCTCCGTCAGCACTAAATGATATGGTCGTCTCTCCGTATTCACTGATACTGATACTGCAGTAACTTAGAGACAGTAAAGGCGATATTTACTCCTTCAATAATTAGTAAAACATCTTGCGCAGCATCGAACGATTAAAAAATAATTCACATCATGATGCACATGATGCGTTTTCAGTCAATCTAGGCATTCTAAATTTTAAATTTTTTCTTGGGCGAAACTCTTGGAACGCCGCACCGGATACGGCAGGTACGTCGCTCGCCGTACCATATTTTTCTTTTTGCCAACAAATGGTCAGTGTTAAATAAAATCAAAAATTGTGTGACCAAACAAGGCATACTTGGCTAAAAATAATATACATTAAGGCTGTTTTTCAATAACAAAGGAGAGCGAAAATTGTCGAAAAATTTTCGCGCTCGCTTCGCTCGCGTTCTTATTCTCCATTTAATTTCTTTCCCCTGATAGGGGGGTTAAACTTCGCGTCCTCTAGTTGCACCACAGCACCACCTCTATGAAGCATGTGTTGAAGTCTTTCGGCTTCTCAGACCATGGTTGGCCCAAACCTCGATTTTAAATTAATTCTCAATATAAAAGACATCTTACGGGTCTGCGAGGAAGAAATTATTTGGGGAAAGGCTTAATTTTGCATTTGCTTCGTAAGTAAAGTAATTTTGGCGCGGCAGACCTAAAATATTGCTTTATGAAAGCTCAAATAGCTGTAAAAGAGGCCTTAAAAAGTCGACGATATTGAGAATAAGGTCACAAAACTAGCAAAAAACTTTATATATTGGCGAAAATGTTTGGTATAAGAATAGGTCAATCTGTTTAAAAGATACCATAAAAAGGTTAAATTTAGCCCAATAAGGTCACAATCGTTTAACCAAAGATGTAAAAGCAAAATTTGTGTGTGAACGTGAAAATGGTTTTTTTCGCGCGTGAATACGTGAATTGGCAAAAATTTGTGCGTGAATACCTGAATTGACGGTTGACTGGGGGGGGGTGCTCATAAAGTACAAGACTTGTTTGTACAGTTTCTAATTTGTTACTACACAATAGATTTGATAACTGAAAATTCATTATTTTCGAAAAAAAAACATAAATATAATATCGGTATCGGTATTAGGCTTCCTTAACCGACGGTATTACGGTATTTGACCCAAAATTTTGTCGGTATGACGGTATTTAAGACCCCTGAAACCCCCCCCTTGATAAGTGAGTGAACTTTAAAGGGACATAAAAGTAGTAAAATGTAAACATTGCGCGAACAACGTGTCATTAAAGAGAACAATTAAAATCACTTGTCCAAAACAAACTTGTAAAATAATTGAAACAATCAAAATCAGCCATATTTGTTTTGATGTTTTATTTTGACATGTGACATTTGTCTGATTTTGTATCCCGATGCATACATACAGTTCGTTTACAAATTTCGCCACTACTTTTATGGGGGATTTGTACTTTTGCGGTGTGACGGGGGGGGCAGTGGGTTTACCAACTGACGGTATGTGCGGCGAAAAAATTGGCTTTTAGAATCGCACCCTTACAGTGCAGAAAAAAATCGGTGAAATTCATACCCTTACAGTGCATTTTTTCAAATTTTAAACTCTTTTAGAGCAAAAAAATTCAGCATTTTCGAGCAAAAATTAGCAATTTTTCCAGATTTGCTGAGATTTCTACAGTGCATTTATCAAAAGTCCACCCTTACAGTGCATTTCTGATATTTTGAAAAACATACCCTTAACCGCCGCACATACCCGTCGGTCAATTTGCCTGACTGCCCCCCCCCCCCGGGGACGGGATTGGCCTTATTTTAGTACGGTATCACGGGATTTGACGAAAAAAGCGACGGGAAAACGGTATTTACCCCTACAACCCCCCTTTATGTCCCTTTAAGCTCATATCATTCAAATACACGTTTTTTATAAGAACACACTATCTTTAGCAACTAGGCTTGCAATAGTGAAAATATTAAGAATAAGTTAAGAACATTTTAAGGAATCGTGGACTCTAGAACACCTGAAGACTTTGAAAATCACACAAAAATAATGAAATTAAAATCATGTTCAGTTTTAAAACTCAAAAAATTAAAAACATTCAAAGGCTTCAGCTCTAAAAATAAAATGGGATGTTCTTATAAAAAACTTGTATCACCCAATAGTCCTAAGGATTTTTAAAGTTCACACAAACTTAAACTTTGTATAAATCTGCTTAAAATAAGGAGCTTTAAGAAGATCATATAATTTTATTCGAAGAAAAATTTCAAAATGAAAAAAATAGAGAAGGTGAAAGTGAAACTTGTGGTTATAAAAAAGTGTTTGATTCGAAGATGATTATATTAAGTTTTTTCTCTAAATAACATTCTAAATGGATGGAAAAGTCATGATAAAATTTTTTAAACGTGATAATCAAGAAAGATATACAACAATAGAGTTTTTAAAAATCTAACCTCTATAACTCGTATATCTCCTTTTAACTTGAATAAATGTTCTCGTCCCTTCAGTAAACAATCAATGCCTTATAAACCTTACGTCGTAATTCGAGATTTTCTTATCGAATTGGTGTTCCCCGTTCTTGTTGGAGACTCGACTGTATTCACAAAAACGAGAAAGTCCTAATAATGTGAAGCGTAATGTAAAGAGATAATGTAAAGCATGTATAATTTGGCCGTTGGAAAGATCACTGTGAAGACGGTTTACAGCCTCAAAATGAGTCAACTTTCCATAAACATAAGTAAGTTTTTCCTCGAAATTTTAATAACAGCGCCCCCTTCCCCAAATCAGCACCCTTCATCACGCCATAACGCCCAATTGTTTTCTCCAATCACACAATGGCAAATTTCTATTTGACACAGATGAGATGGAGTTTTTATAAGATACTTTAATAATTGGTCATTTGAAGTAATAAAAATAGCGCGTTCTTTAGAAAAAGTAACAAAATTGTTTTATTACTGGTTAACGACCAACCAAATCAAATAAGAGCTTGTGAAAACTCCATCTCGTCCCTTTTCACGCAGAAAATAGCCAAAATTGCACGTCACTCCTCAAATTTTTGCCCTATAACGCATCACACCAAAATATTTTAACACCAACAAATATCATCACGCAAACCACTGGGATCCCTCTTTAATGGCTACAATACCATAATATTTGAAAGAAAAGGGAAATTCCCATGAAATCTTATAGCCACAATCGATTTGGAAGCGCTCTAACTTAGGTTGGAGGGGTAGAGTTTTAACTCTGAGTAAATAGTATACCTTAGGATCTGAGGATCCAAAAGTTCAAGAATGGTCCAATAAGGCTCAGAATATGGCCTCGAAGTCTATAAACCCCACCCAAATTGAAATATTCCATTAAATCTAACAAATAGCCAAAAAGCTACTTTCTCGCCCGAACTTAAAAATGCTATAAAAACAAGGAATTAACCAAAATTCTCAATATATTTTGACCAATAATATTGCAGTCAGCAAGAGTCCACTTTACAACTGACATGAATACCTTGGTATTCTTTTCAAACATCTGCATTCAAACATCCCTGTATTGGCTGCGTTTAGACCAGCCTGGCATTTGTAATTGCTTGCAGTATTCTTTTGAATTCTATTGTTCCGCGCAATTGTTCGGTTTGTCAAATGCCTAATGATGCCAGCGTGTTGGCATTTCGTTGGCATTTGAAATGCCATTTTGAGCAAAGGAATCCCCTTTTCTGGCATTTCAAATCAAACAAAGGAGCCAAAACAAAAAGAAAAAACGTTTTTTATTCAGTTCTTTCTATAGATTGTAAAATTTGCAAGATTTGCCATAGCCTAGCCCTACGGCAAAAAGTTTCAGTCTTAATGACTGCAGTTTTTGAGAAATTCCATGCTTTTCATCGTTTGATCTGTCAAAGTTGAACTTGAGGGAATCACCTTTTCAGTAATGACTCTAAAAAGACGATTCCTTAAATGCCATGACAGAAAATACAACGGAAAAGCTATTAAAATCGAATCCCTCATGAGCAAATGCCAAATTACAAATGCCAGTTGGTCTAAACGCAGCCATTAGTGGGATGAGCTGGAGTTTTTACAAGATACTTCACTAATTGGTCATTTAAAGTGATAAGAGATGACGCGTTCTTTAGAAAAAGTAACGAGATTCTTTTATTACATCTTAACGACCAACCAAATCAAATAAGGGCTTGTAAAAACTCCAGCTTGTCCCGTATTAGTGTCGCTGCTTGAATTTTGAGCTATTGTGGATAAGATGCGAAGAAGCTTCGTCGAAAAAGTATGAATACACTGGCGTGAATTTAAGACAAAAGAGCAAGTACGTCCGGAAACATGCGAAGAAGTGCAACGTTCGTTAAAAGACAATGAAATTACAATTACAAATCCCTTCTCCTGTTAAGTTCGACGTGGTCTTAAACCGCCAATGGAACAAGAGTTTCGATTTTTCTAAATGTTTATAGCTTAAGAAATTCCTCAGAAGATCAATAGAAAACGGCATCAGAACTGCTAGCATCTCAGGGGGGGGTCGGTAGTAAAATCTCAGACATAATGACGTTTACTACGGTGGTGGTGTGACGAAAAATCGAAAAAAAATTTTACTACCCAGGGTAGTTAAATACTAAAATGGGTGGTATCTATGTGTTAAATGTTGAAAAAATTTTACTACCTGGGTAGTTAAAACGGGTAAAATTAGCAAATTTTGGCTATTTTTGTAATTCTTTTAATTTTTTGGATGACTTTTCTGAAAAAATCTGAAAATTTTTATAATTTAAAAAAAAATTTCTGTTGGAAAGTTGTTTGCTGCAAACAAAAAATTCTCAAAATTTTTTGCCAGTATAAAAAAGACTTTAATTCTAAGGGCAAAACATTAAATTTTGTACTAAGTGAAAAATGTGTCACAGAAATAATTATTTTTTAGCTTTTTTTGTAAAATCAGTCCGAAAAGCAACCAAAAAATAGGTGGTCTCTATGACAAATTGTCCCAAAAACTTTTACTACCAGGGTAGTAAAATACCTCTTCCAAGAGTCTGGGTGGTGGTATGTAAAAATTCATAAAAATCCTTTTACTACTCATATATGTCTGAGATTTTACTACCGACCCCCCGCATCTGCAGCTTTATGTAGAGGTTTGAAATTCAATATAGGGCCACACCCAAAAGGTCATAATAAATTGAATCTACAAAGTATGCAGCAGTAATTTTACACAAAGATTTGGGTATGGACGTGAATCTAGAATCGCTACTGGCATCTAAACTTTAAAAAATCTTGTTAGAATTCCAAAAACAAACCCATACATCAAGCTCTTTCAGTAGCGTAGCCAAGAGGGGTGCAAATTTGTGTAGGAGAGCAGATTTTTATGCCATTATAATCATATTTTAATACTAGTGCAGTCTAAATGTGCCAAAAGTCATAAACATTGTGCACAAGGGCGTAAAAGCATGAAACTTTGCACAATGGTAGTTTAGGGGTCAAAAATAGATTTAAATCTCAGACCCAAAAAATTGGCACCTGTTTGTGTATTTTACAGACCAGAATAGGTTTCAGGCTAAAATGAAAATCTTTTTCTCCAAAGTATGTCATGTTACATACCATTGGAAAGCATGTTTCATGCCCGTTCAGAAAAACATTACAACCCATATCTGAAAATGAAGCCAATAAAAATTATTGGGGAAAGTTGTTTAAAAAATGACCGACAATGACGTAATTGCTGATGTCAGCAAAAATTCCAGGACCACCCAAACGTGTTTATTTTTGTGAAATTCAATAGAGTACCTCTCAGGTACTAAATACTATTGGTTAGATCAGCTGCAAGCTTATTTTACAATAGTTTTTTTTAGTATCGTTAGGTTGACAAATTTTGCCTTAGTAATGCTCTACCATGGGCATGCCCGGTGCAAACCCTTTAGCCTAAGACTTTCGACCGGTCATGAAAACGCCATATTCTATGTCAAGTGAGGTTTACTCTCAAGCAAAGCTATCCATTTGGTCATTGAAAGATCCTCTATTGAATTTCACAAAAATAAACGTGTATGTGTGGTCCTGGAATTTTTGCTGACGTCAGCAATTATGTCATTTTCGGCCATTTTTCAAACAACCTTCCCCGATAACTTTTATTGGCTTCATTTTCAGATATGGGTTGTAATGTTTTTCTGAACGGGTATGAAAAATGCTTTCCAACGGTATGTAACATGACATACTTTGGAGAAAAGAATTTTCATTTTAGTCTGGAACCTATTCTGGTCTGTAAAATACACAAAGAGGTGTCAATTTTTTGGGTCTGAGATTTAAATCCATTTTTGACCCCTAAACTACCATTGTGCAAAGTTTCATGCTTTTACGCCTTTGTGCACAATATTTGCACAACTAGACCGTACTATACCATGAATAGATAATTACAGTGTCATAAAAATATGCTCTCCTACACAAATTTTAGACCCCTCTTGGCTACGTTACTGAACTTTCCCAGCTGACACACAACGTTGTTTCAACGTTCATCTAACGTTATATAGACGTTGTGAATATTAGATAAACGTTGAAACAACGTTTTGTGCCAGCTGGGTTATACGGTTCTAGTCATTACTTATAGTAGTGACGATGTAAGAAAAAAAATGATCAAACACTGTGCAAGAAGAAGCTTTTTAAAAAAAGTTTTTTTTCTCGTGTTTTGATGAACTTTTCTTTATATTTTGAGGGTTTATTTTTGTTGTATGATGAAGTCAATAAAATATGAAGAAGGAGAAAAATAACAATAAAGAGGAGGAAGAAAGTGAAAATATATTTTTCAACAGTGCGGCAGATTGTTGTATTTCTTTTCATTTTCATTTTTTTTTTAAAGTTCTATTTTTCCCTCCATGTCATGGAAAATAGTCGCTTGACTAAAGGAATGCTTTGAAAATTATTTATAAATTATTTATCAATTTGAGACTTTTTGAAAAAATGGAAAATATTCATTCTTTTTTAATAGACTTTTTTAAATATTTTTTTTTCTGCTTCTCGCACGGGTACTTTTCTCAATTTCATTTTCCATGACATCATCATCATCCTCTGACCTGCTTTATAAAACTTTAAACTACAAATTTCTAGTGCGTCTGTAGTAAGGTATTTAGAAAACACTTGTATGACATTTTTGACGGTAAATCTCGCAAACCATGCGCAAACCTAGTACCACCCCCCTTCCGGGTCACGCTGGCTCGTCAGGCAACATTACCGAAAAATGATTTTATTTGATAGTTGTCCGTGTTTGTCCCTGATGAATTAATTAAACAGGATTTGTAATCATCACCAACGAATTTAATCTAAGTGAAAACATCAGTCAGCTATGAAAATTTCAGTTTGTCTTCACCGCTTGTATTCCGTACTGTAAATGAGGCACCCAGCGACATTCCCCTTATCACGCCATTACGCAAATATTTTTTCCATTATTCATATCATGATAATCACTGAAAATTTTTTCATGACGCAAAAAATAGTAAAAATTATGCATCATGTCGCTTTAACTCTTGCACTACAGATGGCTCTCGCTCAATCGAACTCCTATTATTCGAATCTTTCATTAATTCAAACTTATCCTCAGTTCCAGTTAGGGAGAAACCCTGTTAAAATACTCTCTATTATTCGAAATTTTCTCAAATTGTCTCTGTTGTTCGAACAAATAAGATTTCCCGTTCGAGTTCGAGGTTAACGAGAGTCAAATGTATCACGCATCACGCCAAAAAATCAAATCTTGCCATCACGCAAGAGAAAAGTCCAAAGTAAGCCAATAATTCGAACAGATTCGACTTCCCAATCGATTTCGAATTGGCGAGAGTTACTGCAGTTGACAGTATTCCAAAGGATTCAATGAAGTGTGTTCCTTCTATTACTATTAAAAACAATAACAAAAATAATTAAATTAAGGATAGTAGCATATATCAGACTGCTTACGCATGGAAGAAAACTGAAAAAGTACTTCTTTGTATATTCACGCCATCTGTCAAATTTTCACGACTAAAAAGATTCGTGAAGTTTTATTCAGAAATCTATATAAAAAATGACCATATTTTTTTTCCCACATTTTTTCATTAGAATTTCTTTCACAAAAATGAAGAAAAATAAAAAACTTTTTGAATTTTATCAAAAGTACTGACATAAGTTCATGAGCGACAAAAGAAATGAATATATTTCGAAACATATGGTTAATATTTTTGATATGAAATTTTTCACCACTACTTTTCACCTGATTGAATGTCGTCACACATATAGTGAATAAAAAGAAGACTCGTTTTTCCAGGCTTGGCTTATAAAGCGACGAGCGTTATCGAGCACTCCTCTTTAGGGCGGACTCTTGAGACTGAATGTTAAACGTGATTCGAAACCTTCTTAACATTTTAGTATCAAGACATCTTATTGGTCAAATTACCCTCATACTTTATTAGAAGAAATATTCGCGGGATTGAAGTCCCGATGGAAATTTAGAAAGGTCTTATCCGCGAAATGTTTTTGAGCAATACTAAAAAATGCCAAATAACTCTTTTAAAATGTTAACTGACTTCAAAGAAGTACTAATAATACATATTTCGACAACCAGTGTGTATAATTTAGCAATGAAAAGACACAAGTCATGAAAATTTATAATGATAATGCCGTCCGTGAAATTAATTTTTAATTTTAAAATTTTGCGAATGAGCCTAACCGCGAAATTTAATCCCCTCGAAAATTTATCACATTAAAGTACTAACTAACCTTAATTTTAAAAATGTCGAAAAAAATATATTTCCTTTGCCCATTTCGATTCTCGGATTATAATACAGATTAGTTCGTACTACACGGCTTATGGCAATATATCATTTTCGGCGCTTTAAAGATTTTTTATATTTACGGATTTTAAGTTTACCTTGGTTAGTTATTCAGTCACAACTTACCATCAGATTTATCCTAGTGACTGAATCAAACTAGCTTAGATTTCTAGGCGGATAGTGTGCTTTAGTCACACAAGCTTCCGTGATTTATATTGTTTATTGACGTCACACCCATGGAGAGGTACTCGCAAGAGCTTGGTGTGCACAGGGCAGAGTCAACAAATATACAGATCAAAGTTCTTCAGGTAAAAAATCAAAGTGCTCCTACATTTTTCATTAAACTCTAAACTCTCTAGTAAAATTTCAACTTTTTACCTCGGAAAGATCGAAATTTGGTCAAAATTGTCTTAAGGGCTTTGACCATAGTGAATTTTTCATATTTGCCACATATAAAATATAAAGTTCTACTTGATATAGCCCACAAAACTGTGGCATGTTATACATTTTCTGTTAGGTCAATTATACATGAGTCTGAAAATTTAAGAATCGCAATGAAAAAATTTGATGAAGAAGAAATTGAAGACTTTTGCGAAGAAGAGTATTTCAACTTTGAAGAGCTTAGTTTCGGCGAAGAAAAAACATTTTGAAAATTTTTTTGCGGTAGATGGTGTATCTTTTATCGAACTAAGATTATTTTTTCTGAAAATTTTAAGCTTATTTGCTTCAAAATCTTGAAAATAGTGCTTTTTGACCAATTTTACAGTTCAATTCTTTGCGGACAGTTTGAAAAAACTTTGAAACAAAAAGGTTAATTACCCAATAAAACTTAGCACTTTTTATAAAAGAAGGTGATGCAACATATTATTAACGTCTTTTTAAAGTTCATGACGTCATTTTTGCAATTAAATTCTCTACATGATATAATCGCGTTTTGATGATTTTGATAGTGCTTCACGAAATTATCACGATTGTAACACATCACCCAGTAAATTCAAAAGGTGGTGGGAGTGGCCTTAGGTACCACATTACAAAATAGCCCCAAAAATTTCAGAATAATTACTACGCATTATTTCATGTCTCTCTTATTTTCATTTTTTTTTGTAAACAAATTTTTCAAAATACATAAATGGTAATTATGTTAAATGCATGGTCATGTGACTAAAAACTGTTCACAACAAATCCCAGATAAAAAAATTAACAACAACATTTAATTAAAAATGCATGGAACAAAAAATTTAAATAATACGGTTCTAAATAATTAAAAAAAATCAAATTGAAATAAGACTAAATTAAAAAAAAAATAACGAGAGAGCACGATGCTAAGAGTAGCATTAAAGATAGGCGAAGTATCGGACAGGGTGAATAAATTAGGTTGGAAGTAAAGGAAGATGATAGAGAAACAATCATACACTTAAAAGTGTGTAATTAAAGACTTGTCTAAACCTATAAACGTGTTTTTAAAGTTCAAGATTAATGTCAATGATGTTAAAAATACAGAAAACAGAATAAAAATGTTTCAAATTCCAAAAAAATTCTACATAATAAACATTTAAAGTTCATCTCTCAAGTCAGCATCATCGACATGATCCATACCCTCAGCATCTTTTGCAGCTTGTTCTTGTCCGTGGTAATATTCCTCCTTGCTTAGGCTACCATCTTTGTTTGTGTCGTCAGATTGGAAAATTTCACTGATCAATGTTTTGATTTCTTCATCTTCTGGCATCTGAATAGGAGAAAATGTAGAAATAGAGAGTATGTTAGGACTGGGATATGATGGAATGGAGTTTGTCCATGCTAATAGCCGGATGCCACTTTCTAGTGGGAAAGGACCAAGACTCTAAGTGTCAGTACCTCTAAAAACATCCTACCCAATCTTCAACGGCCAACGCATTAAAAATAGCAAAAGCATGCTATAATTAAGCCAAAACTGAAACATATTACTGAAAATGTTTCTAGTTTATTCCCATTTATACATCAAAATTTAAGTCTTACATTTTCTCCATCTTCCTGTTCAGAGTAGCTCTTGATATAAGCAGTCATCTCTTCACGTGTGATTTCACCATTACCATCTTTGTCAACAGCTGAAATAGAAAATTGAGAAAATCTCTTTTACTTAATGATAAATTTTAATGAAGAGTTAGTGGAGCCAAGCTGATTAAAACATTGCACTCTGGTCATTTCAGCGACAAAATCACATTCAAAGCTGTAATGAAGCAACTTACATTCAAAAGAGTCTGGGTGATCGTGTTCTGGGTGTGCTTCTTCTTCTGCTGGTTCAGTTTCTGTTTTTGGTTCTTCTTTCTTTGGTGTCTCTTCTTTTTTTGTTGAAGAGCCAGATGCAGATGAAAGAATGTCCAAAAGTTCAACCTCAAAAACTAATGTTGATTTGGCTGGAATGATATCTCCGAATCCACGGTCACCATAGGCTGAAACGACAACAATTGTTATGAAGATTCTACATTCACATTTATATGTTGGTGAAAACTGGTGAAAAAGAATGCAGCTATTATAATTTGATTTTTTTTCCAATTAACTTGTATATTTCTTAGAAGGTTAGAAACCTGATAACAGTTGGTCATAATTTTCATGTGCACACAGTAAATCTCTGAAGGCGCTTGAAAATTAACCATCATCTGAGGAAAATAGTCCTCCCGTGAAAATTCTACAACAAGAATCTTGTTGTGCGCCGGAAAGTCAAAGACCAAATTTACCCGATATGGTGCCCTATTTTCAAACACAATCACACAACTCTGTTCTCATTCTCAGTCCTTTTAGAAGAGCTTAAAAATTTCCCTAAAATTTGGAGATTGCATAATCGTCAGATTGTTATGTTTTCACAAATCCCTTAAGAGCCTCAGCGTGGTGGGCAGAAAATGATCACAATCTAATCTCAGGTTAGTAAAATGTTGGTCTTCTGTGAAGTCAGAAAATTGGTTTCGAAAAAAAAATGGTTTTACCATATTCAGGTGGACAAGTCAATCTTCGTTTTTCACCAACACACATCTGTGGGATGGACTCATCCCAACACTTGATTACTTGTTGTTTTCCCAATACAAAATCAAAAGGTGTGTTTCTGCTTCTGCTGCTGTCAAATGGCTTTCCACTCAATAAGGTTCCATCATAATGCATTGAAACTTTGTCTCCAGCTTTGGCAATTCTGTAGAACAAAGAAAAGTATTGTTGTTGTGTTTAACTTTAGCATACTAAGACCTTGCCATATATCTTAGTATAGTAAGATAACATGTAGTATCTTCAGTGCTGCAAATAGCAGCCGGTGAATAGCAGTTATATGCTATTTTTTTCAACTATTAAATGCTGAATCAGCAAAATGTGTTGTCCTTATAAGGGCAAAGATGTCAGAGGTGTTTGAAAATTGTAAAATTGTATTTGAGAAAAAGGTTTTTTGGATTTTCAAAAGTGATTCTTTCAATTTTTCATTGCTCAATAACATGAAAAGTTCTAAAATAATACGTAAAAAGATCCTGCATTGATGTTGAAACACAGCCAGAAAGAGATAACAAAGCCCCCGCTGTAAGTTTGTATGCATTTCCAACAAAAACCAGTTGAAAACAAAACTAAACGAGGCACAGTGGGTCTACTTATCGTGAGGGTGTTAAATACCATGTGTTCAATAATAAAATCAACTTTTCTTTCCATAAAAACGACATTAATACACCTTTCCCATAATTCGTAAAACTAATGCGCATTATTTTGATGCTCTCCACTGTTTGGTCTCTGGAAGTAAACAAACCCGTTTTTGCCTGCGTTTCCTTAGGGAAAGTTGTTTTTTTTAGCTTTTCTTAAGTTCTGTCAAACAATATCCCCTCAAATTTTAGTATGTTCAATCTATTCATGATATTATGCCACCCTGAAAATCTTCTGCCAAAGGAAGATCGTTATCAAAAGTTAGAAGCTAAAAACCCACCTTCCCTAACCTTTCGCTGGCAAAAACGCGTTCGTTTACCTCCCAACAGTGTAGACCTAACTCTTCACACAAAAATTACGGAAAATGCATGTTTGGACTTTGTACCCTATGCTGCACTCAAGCACTTAAGCCAACGTCCCGCAAAGGCGGGACAAAAATCAGTTTTTTGAAGTTTGCAAAAAAACTCCACATAGAAGATCTTTCAAATTCAGTATGTGAATAGAGCAGTAAAAAATACACTTTTCTATTTTTCCTTTTTTTTGCAAAAGTTCTAGGAATGAAAATAAAGGGATAATGATAATTGAATACTATCCATTGATGACCCGCGGCACTATCGTAAAGCTAGAATCGCTTCGCATACTCTTCGCTTGAGAAAATGATTGAAAGATTGAAGTTTTTCATCCGTGCAGAAGTTTGCGGAGCGTTCTCGGCTCAATCCTCGGACCGCACTAAAAATGGTAGACTGAGCTGTGATAGATCATTTCGATGGAAGTTGTTGGAATGTTTACAAGGCTCTTGACAGAAAATCGTTTGTTTTATTGTCAATGATGACAGTGCGGTTATTAATTTTGTTAGATCTGACAAATTGATGTTTGTAAGTGCACTTTATAGTTTTGATTCCCATTGAAGAATCATATTCTGGTTTTCATGTTATTAGATGCTGGTTTAGAGCTTTAGGTCTACACTGCCCAAACAATTTTATACACAACGGTGGAGCGCACATTTTACCGGGCCATTTCTGAGAAGTTTGAATTACGGGAAAGTTGTATTGCGCCAAAAACAACAATTTTTATTTATTTACTTTTCTTATTTTTCTGCTGATTCAGCATTTCATCGTCAAAAAAATTGCCGCTTTTGGCAATAATTGCTGCTTTTATCCAGACGATGTCAATCGAACGAATCGAACGCCGAATCAATTGAACGCAATTGAATGATTGAAATTTGATTGCACAACGCAATCGAATGCCAATCGAATATTACCGCAATTTTCTCGATTGATTTGATTGCGTTCGATTAGTGCCTGGATTCAATTGACTCGATTGATTCGATTGTGTTCGATTGATTCGATTGATTCGACTACGTTTGGTTGGCTTATGCATTCGACTGGTTCGACTAATTGATTCTGTTGATTAACGCTGATTCTCGTTCAACATTTGACGAGTTAAACGAGATGATATGAATCATTTTAGCCTGGATTCTAGAAAATGCAGATCATGCAGGCCCACATGTTTACTGCAGGTTGTGTGTCAAAGCCCGTTCTCGTTGCGTTGATTTATCTATCGTATTGATAACTTATAACCTACTTAATAAGAGGCGCTCGAAATTGAAAGGAATTGAGGTAAATTGAAATCTAATTTAATCGACCACCTGTCGAACGCAGTCGAAGGTAATCGAATATCAATCGAACGTAATCGAATATCAATCGAATCAATCGAATTTTACCCAGAATTTTACGTTCGATTGATATTCGATTGCGTTCGGCAATCGAATCGCAATTGCGTTCGATTGCGCTTGATTGATTCGATTGGAATTTTCGTTCGATTCCGTTTGATTGACATTGTCTGGTTTTATCTTAAAAACACCCAACTGCCAGTCAGAGAGGAACGCATTTTTTTTTCAATCAGTGATTCCGACCTTCCTTTTAATCATCTTAAAAGGGTGTCAGAATTACATGAGGTATGTCGACATTAGACCAAATTACAGTATTTATTAAAAGCTTGATGGAAAGTTTAAATTATACAAAAAGTTTATTATATGTTAAAATGATTCTTAAAAAGTTAAAAAAAAAACAGCAGCATGCTGCATGCATAGATACCTCTTGCAGTCCTTTGGTCTATCAATGATATCAATCTTTACAGTATCAGTACACAAGGAAAGTGATATGCATGAGATTACAAGTAAAATAAGTGAATACTTCATTGTGATATTCAATTTACTAGTCGAGTGAGGTGACTGGAGTAGAGTGGTGGAGATTTTGGTGTAGTGCTAGGCTGATGATTCGAAATGAAACGTGTGTTTTTGCTGTTTGTTATTGCGGGAATATTTTCAAAGTAGATAGTCTTGCTTGAAAACATTCAAAGTCAGTATAAAAAGTTAAATCCATGCATAAAATGAAATGAGTTTTGATGTTGTTTATTATGTTTATGTGACTAATTGACCTTAATTGCCTAAAATATTCTTAAAAGTTAAAATATCTAAAATTTTGGTTTGGCTAAAATCTTCTTTGCTTTGAACTTTGTTTATGTCACATGCTAAAATACTACATTTTGATTGGCGCGCTTGAATATTTTTAACCAATCATGGCTTTTGGCGATAAAATTTGAATCAAACTGAGGAAAATGACAAGAATCAAAAGACAGTGAAGCTTGGCCGTTGAAATTGGTATGATACACATTGTACACTCTGGCATTTAGTCTCTCTGACATAAATATTTTCATAAGTTTTTCATTTGAAGTATAATTGGACTTTTAAACTTACCAAAGAAATGATGCATAAAGCCAGAGATCAAGCAGGCAGAGAAAAATATGGCTCTAAAAAATTGGAGAAACCAAAGATTACAACACTACCTCCAGATAAAGTTCCTAAGGAAGATCCAGAATTGGCAGACGAAATCCTAGATAAAACAACTGGTATCAAATACAAACGAGGAAGATTTCTTGGAAAGGTATAATTGATTTATTTTCACAACACATGCAGCCCGGCTTAAATACCCGAGAAATAATCCTTGTGCATGTGAATTTCCAGACCTGGGTGAATTTCTTGCAGAAATTTTGTATACATCAAAACAACATGCATGACAAGACCTAGCCCAAACATGCCACAAATATGAGAAGGCCTACTGTGGGTTGTGGGGGAATGGGATCTTAAACTTAAAATCATGTGTATTTTAGCTTTAGGAGTATTTCCTATTTAGAAATTTTTCACAATAATTCTTGACAGTGACTTTATCCAAAAAAGGAGAGATTTTGCTTGTTTTTTCGAAAAAAGTAGACAATGTTAAAAATTTTAGATCACAAGCCAGACAAGCTTCAACAAGTGCGGAAGCATTGCGTAGAATAGCATTTTGAGAGGTGGCCCACAGATTAGGCCTGGCCAAAGTTTTTATGGCCAAAAAACTGACATTGTTGGTAAAATTCCAACCCCCAAAGTGAGTGAAAAATTGACAGCTTTTTTAAAAAGTGGAATTCCAACCTCGTCCCTGTGTATCCAAGGCTTTATTTACATTTTAGCCCGCAATCACAAATATCTTTGTTTCGCATCACCCGACCGTCTCTTAAAAATTGATTCGCAGAGTCAGCAAATTCATCAGACTTTTTGTGTCGATGATGTTTCCTTCACTCAAAAATTTCATTATTGCCAATTTTTTATGAGCGATTCTTGGGCATTCGCAGCATTTTAGTTTATTTATCATTACATGCGCCATTTTGTGTAAAAGGTCACAGTGTTCAAAGATAATCATTTGAAATCAATAATACCGTAGGATCGTCTAATCTCGACATACGTCTTGCAATCTCGACACCGGATCTGTAAAATAATCAAAACAAACCTTGAATGAAATTCTTGGTATCATTCTTATCGAACAAGTTCATCCATCAAACTAGAAGTTCAGTAAACATTGTAATCCTTTCAATTAAAAAAACAGCCAAATTATAAGCAGTTTTACACAACACACGAAACGCATGCAAACTTCTTCGTAACTTTCTCGTGTCCATCATTAAAATTTTACAACTTTATTACGCTTCAAGTCGCGCGCTTAGTCGACCTGGTTTCCATTTCCTTATTATTTATTGCAAGCACACGCTCTAGGCGCTAGGAGGCCGCGTTAAACTTCTAGGCGCCGCACCTAGCACACCCGGTCCCTTTTCAAATTCATAAGGAAACCGGGTTCTTTTAATTATTTTCGGTTCACGGTAAAAAGGTCTACTAAAAAATTCCTCGCGTGCAAAATGTTGTTGTGATTTGGGCATCTTCGTTGAAAGCATGCTAATTAGTTTTTTAGTGATTACTACATCGTTAAAGTGTTCTTTTTAAATATAAGTAATAACAGTTCACATTTCTCATATTATATTAACAATCTGTGACGTGATAGAGAGAGAGTGCAATTTAGTGATTGATTGATAACTTTGGTATGTATTTGTTTATGTTTGGTTTTTTATTTCGAAGACCAGCCTACAGCTATGTCGAGATTGCAAGACTTATGTCGAGATTAGATGATCCTACGGTACTGTCCAACTGACAGAATTTTGAACTTCGAAAGCCTTTATTTCTTTATATTTTTGAGTACAAGACTTTTGTAGTATACTTTTTTTTTTGCTCAGAATTTCATGCTCTATTCGATGGTATCAATCATTTTCGTTTAAATCAACTTTGATAAGTCGTAAATTTTGATGCCTATTTCGGAGGTTTTTTGACCATAAAAACTTTTGCCAGGCCTACAGTATGGATAATAAGGATTGATCCCCTACTAAACTGGGTAAAATTGTGAAAGATACTATGGACTACCCATGACTGAAAGTGTTTGTTTAAAAGTATATACTCACAATTTATGAATTCTATCAACTTGGAAATCACAAGAAAATTAGCCTTGTTATCATTCTTAGACCTAAAAAGCTGCTTTAACTACACAACAGTTGTAATTGAATTGAAAAGTATTGGTCTCTCTGGGTTTCTTTTTTTCTCATGATTTGCAAAAGTTTTCGCTCAATTTCCAAAAGTTTATGTTGTAGATTTAAGATTTTTTTTACCTTGTGAAGGATAGTTATATTACTATGATATTTTGCCTGAGACCGTCATAAAACACATCAAAGTGTCCGAAAATATAGTTTTTAAATAGTCAATGCGCAGGTAAGAAACGGAGGTCTTCCGCGCAAGAAGTGGATATAAGTTGTTGTTTGGATATACCCATGATTGTTTTGAAATCAAAGTATTTATTATTTGCTCTTTTAAGACGCGTCATGTCGACCTCAAATTCATAAATACAGCAACATTTTTTATATCTTTTCCATTCTTATACACTGATAATATATTGACGCTCTCAATTTGACGTTTTACTGCTCAATAAGTTCCCGTTTTCGATTAGATTGAAATCGCTTTCAAACTTCCTGAAGAAACTCTCATAATTGAAGGTTTATTATTTACTAAGCTCATATTTATGGTGAAGATTTCAAGTCTCATTCTCTTATTCCATTTGAAGCATATATTATAAGTATGTATTTACGAGACATCTTCACACTACTCGATATACTCCCGTGGTTGATCAAAAACTAATTCATATCCCCCTTAAATATAGTTAGAGAGCATCCAGGAGCATCAGCAATACCATTTTTGTCATCCTAAGGGTTTTTAATGCGCAAGCTAAACCGGTGTTTGCGATGACAGGAACCGTCTAGTTAGTTTCTAACCCAAAGCCATTTGAGAAAATAATTTGCTTCAGAATTTATGTCCAAATCAAGGGCCTCCATTAATAATAGCCAAAATAAAGCGCTGCAATCGCACTTTTTTCAAGCAAAGTTTCTATGCTATTGGTCAAAAGAAAAATGAATCAATTCCATTGGCGCAATCTGATGTAGTGGTTTTTTGCTAGTGCACGCTTCATTTTTATGACGTAATTGATGCCACAAGGTGCGATATCAGCACACGCAAGTGGAGACCGGCTTTAAGACTTTTTTCCTTTTAATTGTAGGGAGGATTTGCAAAATGTTACGAGATGACAAACATGGAAACAAAAGTACTTTATGCTGGAAAAATCGTCCCTAAATCCCTTCTTACAAAGTCACATCAAAGAGATAAGGTAAGTGAGAACCTAAACTTTGATTTACCATACAATAGTAGAAAATTATTTCCTCGTAATACTTAATAAAAAAAACAGAGTTATTACTTATCTTCTCCTTTCTATTCTTTTTACGTTTAGGGTTTCTATTTCTGTTTTGTCTATACAGGGCAATAGCAACATTCAAACCATTTAAGAATAGTTTTGAATAAAAATGTGCATTTGTTTCATTCTATAGATGGCACAAGAAATTCAAATTCACAGGGAGTTGAAGTACAAACATGTCGTTGGTTTTGTCAGCTATTTTGAAGATCCCCACTACGTTTATATAATATTGGAACTCTGCAGAAAGAGGGTGTGTTTTGTATTGCTTTTAAACAATATATTTTGTATAATGTTTTGAATCCATTTTCTTAATCTGTTGATAGTTCATCAATGCAATTTCAATACATTGTCTGCTTAAAGATCAAAATTTACACACATATTTCTAAATTAAATCCTAAGATGTTATTTCGATTTACCTTGTGTTATTAAACGTTGATAAAGATAAAATTGGTGGTGTTTTATCATATTATCATTTCAACTTATAGTCCATGATGGAATTGCACAAAAGAAGAAAGGCTCTTACAGAGCCAGAAGTTCGATTTTACATGAAACAAATCGTGGATGCATGTATTTTCTTACACAACAAACACATTATTCACAGAGATTTGAAGTTGGGAAATCTCTTCCTAAATGATGATTTCCAAGTCAAAATTGGAGATTATGGACTTGCTACAAGAGTTGATTTTGATGGTGAACGAAAAAAGTAAGATGTTTCATGAGCTTGTATTTTCATCTGTCAAATTTTTTTTTTTTTTTGAAAACTTTAAACACTTTTTTGGATCTTTTGTACATTTGAAATGTTTTCAGTAACAAATTGAGAAAACAAATTAAACAAATAGAACACTTGAAATCTCTATAACCTTCAAATGCTTCTTAATCTCTTTTATCAGGACACTATGTGGCACACCAAATTATATCGCACCTGAAGTGCTCTACAAAAAAGGACATAGTTTTGAAGTTGATGTTTGGTCTGTTGGATGCATTCTGTAAGTAAAATAGCCAATGCTGTGCAACAGGCATGATGTAATCTTTTTGGTCTTCTTAAAATGAAAATCTGATGGTCAGTGAAAACCTTTTTTTGATTTTTTTTTAATCTCTATATGTAATCTATTGTGTATAGGAAAATAACTTGTCTCTTTAGGTCGCCCTTGCCTTTCAAATTACGCTCATTCAAACAAATCTTTCTCCATTATTTCTTAGTTATACGCTGCTTGTTGGCAAACCACCATTCGAAACAACCTCTCTGAAGGAGACATACCATCGTATAAAAAAGAATGAATACTACATTCCTGCCAGGGTTCCACAGTCAGCACAAATGCTCATCATCAAAATGTTGCGGCCTGACCCATGCACTAGACCAACCATGAAAGAGGTCTGTCAATTCTTCAAAATCTTGCGTGATTATAAAAAAGTTTTTCTAGCTCCCAATTTGATTAGAAAGGTTTTTCACCAGAGAAAACTTTGTCAATTGCCTAATTAATAATTTTGTCACTTTCCCTGACTTATTTTTTCCCTTTAAAGTATGCTCGGGCTTAGTAGAGGGCATTTTGTAAAATCGCTAGACTGTTTTGTTAGAAGCACTTGTTATACATTTTTGGAAAGCTAAGGGGTAGGGGAATCGAAATTACTATGTTTCCAATTTTATTTTCGGACACTTTGGTGTGGATTTCGGACAAATATGACGGTCTCAGGCAAAAATCATAGGGTTAAAAATTAACGAAAATTTTAGCTCGAGAAAACGGAGACCTGTTGTATATTTTTGGAAAGCTCTCAAAAAATTAAGATTAGAGATATATTGCAAGTATAGGTGATTTCAGTACCTAACTCGAGATATTGAGCTTCAAAAAGCGCAAAAACTGGACAAAATAGCTGTTTCTGGCTGAAAAGCACGGTTTTCAAGGGTTTGATCGAGCTAAAATTTTCGTTAATTTTTAACCCTATGACTTTTGCCTGAGACCGTCATATTTGTCCGAAAATCACACCAAAGTGTCCGAAAAAAATTGGAAACATAGTAATTTCGATTCCCCTACCCCTTAGCTTTCCAAAAATGTATAACAAGTGCTTCTAACAAAACAGTCAAGCGATTCCAAAAAATCGAACAAAATTCCCCCTAGGCTGGAATAAATCAACTTGGAATGTACTATACTACAATAGTCGTAAAAGCATAATTGAATTTTTTACCACTCTCCTTATCCAGGTGCGTGCTGATCGCTTTTTTGAAGAAGGATACACTCCATCATCCTTACCAAACAGTTGCTTGACAATGGCTCCTCGCTTCAAAGAGTCACAACACCAAACTTCAACCACCACTGACCGACGCCCATTGGGTGAAGCTAACCGTGACCTGAAACTCCTCTCGTCCATCCCAGAAAGCAAGATGGCTGCTGAAAAGAATAATGTCAGTCGTGCGGTCTTTGTGAAAGACGGTATGGGTCATGAACTTGAGGAAGATGTTGATAATGTTGAAGACGATGGCAAAGATTTTTATCTTTCATCATTGCACAAAATCCTATTGAAGACTATCCAGTCGAAACCTTCGGACAAAGAAGCACACAATTTCGGTAAGATTATTTTGTTATCATGTACCAATGGGTTTTCAAGTTATCGAGCATACCATGAATTCATCCTAAATGGATGTGAAAATGATCGGAAATAAAAATACTAAGATCTGAAACTTAACAATTTATTGCCCATAATCAAACTAAAGCCCTTTCAAACTAAGGGGGTAATTCAATTGAGATGACCCTTACATAAAACTTGCTTTTGTTTCTTATTGTTACAGGCGAGGCTGAGGATCCAGCTCTGACACCAGTCACCTGGATCAGCAAATGGGTTGATTATTCTGATAAATATGGCATTGGTTACAACTTGTCTGATGGCAGCGTTGGTGTCCTCTTCAATGACGCCACAAGACTTTTGATGAATGAAAACGAAAAGTATGTCATGAATTATTAAAAAGTGTATTTTAAATACGTATAAAATCTCTGCTGTCCCACTTCAGACTTTAATCCCGTTTTTTTGAAGTTCGGAGACTGTTTTGAAAAAGCATTTGGGACTTTTTTACTTGCTTTTGCAATCCATAAGCATGATGTCTTTCGTCTTCCTTTAGGAATATGCAATACATCGACAAACATAATCACGAGTCCTTTTTCACCATCGACAAAACGCCAGAAAAATTGAACAAGAAGAAAACACTGTTAGAATATTTCCACAATTACATGAGTGAAAACCTCCTCAAGGTAAGTAGATTTCTCCTCACGATATATTTGGAGAGATTTTTGACAGACCCTGGAACACCTAATTTTTTGCTAAATGTTCACGTTTTTACAAGCAGCTACTCTGAGCTACTTAACCGTATATGAATTTCGATAAGTTTAAAAGGTAAAAGAGCCTCGTTTTGTTCAAAAACTTGGGGAAACCCAAGGAATAACATTGTATTGATTACTCTCTTGAGCCTGATATTTTATTAAATCATGATTGTACTTGTTCATCCTAAATTATGCTGAAGGTTATTGAAACAAGTTTTCTTTAACGTTTGGTTTAAATGCTGTAAAATGTACTATTTTGATACATTCTAGGCTGGTTCAGGAGTCACCCCACAACCACAAGATTCCGCTCGTTTGCCTTTCCTACGAGCTTGGTTCCGAACGCGTGAAGCCATTGTGTTGCACTTGAACATTGGTATATTACAGGTAAAAATTTCGAATCAAGCTCTGAAAGTAATAATGAAGTTATAAACTAAGAGCAAGGTAGGCGGTGGCTTCTACTGCTTCAGAACTATGATATATAACCTTGAAATAGTTGCTCGTCTAAAAATCCATGCACTGGGTACTTATCTTGTAATGGTGATCAATGGGTAGACTGACTTATAGCATAATCACACATAAATGATACCATTGACACTGCTCGGATTAAAAAAGGCAATTCTCTCGTCTTTGTTACAGATCAACTTCTTTCAAGATCACACCAAAGTCATTATCTGCCCTAAGATGGAGGCTGTAACATACATCGATCAAGATAGGAACTTTAATACGTACAAACTTAGTGCTATCGAGGAATACGGTTGTAAATTTGAAATCTTTACGCGTTTGAAATACGCCAAAACGATGGTTGAGCGACTCCAACGTAAGCTGAGCGGGGACGACCAGAAGTAGGTCTTGTGTTGACCTTGGCTCGATGTTGAGTCGTAGTCACTCTGGGATATCCTTTTCTCAATAACAGCAACCCTGCCTGAGTAAATTATCATACATTTTTACTAATATGATATAGCGGCTTTAAAATTTGTACCATGTAGAGCTGGTATGGTAAAACAATTTTTGCTCTGGGGCTCTTTTAACCTCTTACACATTGAACTTATCCTATCTTCATCGGAAGTAGAATTCTGTTTAGTTTTTCGGTTTCTGCTATCAACAAAATTTAGCATTCAAGTTCTGTTTTGTGTGCAGTAAGATTAGATGCTTAACCTGATATAATTTGTTTATACCTTCTATTACTTTATATAGTAAGGTCTAAATGGCCTTTTCATGTATTGATGGGCATAAAAGAGCGTGACCCAATTTTAATTTAATTTTTTCATGTTTTTATATCGATATACTTGGTATTACTTTATCCATTCGTAATTTTAAGTTATGCGCGAAATCGAATGACAAAATTTTTTTATTCACAATTTTCAAATTTATTATTTTTTCTTTTCTGCTGAAATTCAGCCTCAGCAAAAATTTTCATTGTACATAATATAAAATATTTCCATTTTGTTTAGTTTGTTAAAAATTTTATCACTTTTTAATGGAAAACTAGCCTTTTTTTTGGAAAATAAAAAATTTAACCAAAAATAATTTTTGTTTTTTTTCATTGTTCTTTGTTTATTTGCTGGACCTACCTGGAGGTCCTATAAATTAACCGTTGTCTGTCCGTCCGTCCGTGCGTCTGTTACCAGCTTTTCTCGAGATTGGCTCATTAGTTTTTTCTGATTTTTGGCACAATGATGCAAAATGGTAATGCCCAAAATATGACGGAGCCCGATTTTCGAAAAAAATTCATTTCCAGCCGAAAATGCCGGAAAAACCGGTTTTTTGGCATTTTCTCGAGATTACATCATTAGTTTTTTCTGATTTTTTGCATAAAGATGCGTATAAGCAACGCCCAAAACATGGCCGAGTCCGATTTTTGAGAAAAATTCTTTTCCGGCCGGAAATCACCGTTTTTGCTGATTTTCATCGGACTTTTTCCATATATTTCGTTGTTTTTTCACACTAAAACATTATTAATAGCAATGCCCATCATGAAGCATGGTTCAATCAACGATGTAAAAATAATAGATAAAGATAAAGGTACCAATTTTTAGACAAATTGACTACGGATCGGCCTGATACCACTTAATCTTCATTTGGATAAATAAACGCTCATAAAATGATGTTATCTGAAAAATATATGTGTGATTTGAAGTGCGATATCTCACGAATGAAAAGTGCATGAAGGTTGCCTGATACAAAATAAACTAGTGAGAGCTACAATGTTCTTCGTGTGCACAGACTTGTTAAAAGCAAACTAACTTTTTTAAATGATCAATTAAGTCTATAAGATCACAAAAACGAGTAGTGAGAAAAATTTTGACCATTTTGCTGGTCCACATGTGACGTCATCACTTTTGCTGGGGCTTGAAAATGAAAGTGAAAATTCGAAGCTCATTCATGGCTCAAATGAAAGATATTTATCCAAAGATTCCAAAAAATATAATAACATATACCTGAAAATCAATATTTGAGAAGCTATAAAGGAAAATAGCTCAAAAAATGACGTCATCGATGACGTCATCGGCAATTAAAAAATCGTCAAAATCGAAAAATTTTTGTTTCATTTGAAAGAGGACCTGCTTGGGAACAAAAAATATTACTACGTAAAACCTTGAATTTCACTTCATAGGAAATTATTCTGTGAAATGCGTTTGACTATGGCTGGCCGCATGTAGCAAAATTCAATACTTTTTTATTTTTATTCAATATCCATATTTATATTCAATTTTCTATATTCATGTTCAATTATTTCATATTTCCATTCAATAATTATTGCCAATAAAAAAAATATTGCCAATAAAAAAAATATTGCCAATAAAAAAAATATTGCCAATAAAAAAATTATTGCCAATAATTTTTTTCTCATTCAATAAGTTTTTAGCAAACGTTGAATGTATTTTGTCTCTTCAAAAAAATCACGTGACAACATTTCAACATTTTTTACACCGGTCACGTGATATAATTCGTGATTCTTTCGCACGAAAAATAAACATGTGAGTCAAATTACCCTGGGATATTTAAAAACGGTGAGAATCATACAAATATGGGCTTTTTGAAAGTAAAAAGAAGAGAATGAAAATTTTTAGTAAGTTTGGTTTAGTCTTGAATTATCATTTTTGCCCAAAAATATATCCATGCTTACAGTGCACTTCCTCAAAAGTACACCCTTACAATGCACTTCTAGAACCTCATAAAACCTACCCTCATTCATGTCCAGTATTAAGGCATATTGGAATTCCACTCAAAATCCATCAAATTCCAAATCGAAGTGTCGCTTGCCATGGAACCCTGCTTTAACATATCTCTTTGCACAATATACTAGGGAGATAATATCTTTGATGAAATGAAAAAGAAAACAAGTTCCACGAACAGATTCAATTAATTGGATTTGGGGGAATTCCACCAATGGAGTCCATTGGACTTCAAGAGCTGTCATTTGAAAGCCATAAGAAAGAGGGTAGGATGCTTGGAAATGGGGATTCGGTGGAATTCCACAAATGGAGTCCATTGGATTTTAAGAGTTGTCATTTGAGAAAGATAAAAAAGAGGGTAGGATGCTTGGAAATGGGGATTCGGTGGAATTCCACAAATGGAGTCCATTGGATTTTAAGAGTTGTCATTTGAGAACAATAAAAAAGGGTAGGATGCTTGGAAAGCCATAAAAAAGAGGGTAGGATGCTTGAAAATGGGGATTTGGGGGAATTCCACAAATGGATTCGATTAATTGGATTTGGGGGAATTCCACCAATGGAGTCCATTGGATTTCAAGAGTTGTCATTTGAAACAGTAAGAAAGAGGGTAGGATGCTTGGAAATGGGGATTTGGTGGAATTCCACAAATGGATTCAATTAATTGGATTTGGTGGAATTCCACAAATGGAGTCCATTGGATTTTAAGAGTTGTCATTTGAAACAGTAAGAAAGAGGGTAGGATGCTTGGAAATGGGGATTTGGTGGAATTCCACAAATGGATTCGATTAATTGGATTTGGGGGAATTCCACAAATGGAGTCCATTGGATTTCAAGAGTTGTAATTTGAAAAGTATAAAGGATGTTACTGTTACTTTATAATAATCAAATAAAAAGTTTTTAACAAAACTGCTATATGTTCCTGTAATTAGCTGTTCTATAATAAACAAGGCATTGTGCGCAATACGAGCACATATTTTGTTATAAGCACTTATACCTTTCGGTTATTGGTTTTTATAAAGTAAACAAAGGATGTATGACATGATCAGCATTGTTATTTTTCTTATAAGCACTTAGTTTATAGGAATCTAATTAATAACTTCTAATTGAAGGCGATATATCTTTCGGGTATTGGCTTTTATAAAGTAAACAAGGGATGACGAGCATTATCATTCTTTTTATAAGCACTTCAATAGTGCCGTAGTACAAATTGTGCTGTTTTTTAGTTAGTCACATGTTTTTAGAAAATCACTTTTTTCTTTTGCGATTAAGAGCTATTACAATCGCCCCAAATGTTTCAAAGTTTCGCGTATATCTTATCTAACATTATATTAGCATGGGTCCACAAGTTTATTTGTAACGGCTCGTATTTCAATCACGTTTCTACGTGGAAACCTTTAACAAACCAAACTTTTTAATTTTTTTAACATGATCTAGAAGCCTTTGAGTCCAAACTAAGCTTCCTGTTGGTTGGGAAAATACATTATTTGTTGCTTTTTTAATGTCCGTAAACAATTTGATGGCGGTAGGAGGTGAGACATCAAGTAAACTTTTTTAGGATTTGATTTTACGCATTCTCACTTTTTCTTCAAGACTTTTAGACGGCTTGTCACTGTGCCGGGTGTATACTCGGCGCGCTGGGCCCCGCAGGGTTGCTAGTAACGGCTCGAATTTCAAAAAGGTTTTACTTAAGTGGGAATTTCTAAAGTTAATTTAATGACATGGTGAAATTAAACAAACTATTTCGTTTAAAAATTATAACGTGAAATAGAATTTGAGTATTTTGTAGCATTTAAAATGAATTGCCACTTCTTAAGAAAGACTCTTAGACAGGTTGGCACTGTGCCGGGTGTATACTCGGCGCCCTGGGCCCCGCAGGGTTGCTAGTAACGGCTCGTATTTCAAAAAGGTTTTACTTAAGTTGGAATTTCTAAAGTTACTTTAATGACATGGTGAAGTTAAACAAACTAATCATTTCGTTAAAAAATTATAACGAGAAATAGAATTTGAATATTTTGTGGCATTTAAAATGAATTGTCACTTCTTAAGAAAGACTTTTAGACAGGTTGGCACTGTGCCGGGTGTATACTCGGCGCCCTTGGCCCCGCAGGGTTACTAGTAACGGCCCGTATTTCAAAAATGTTTTACTTAAGTTGGAACTACTAAAGTTAATCAACAATCTAATGATCTCGTTTAAAAATTAAAATATATGGCCTTAGATGTCTGGCTGGTTGAGAATAAAGAAGACGTTTTTGCTTTTTTTTATATTTTTCTGAACCAATCAGTAATAGATTTTGAGCTGTATTTCTTGAAATTTCTTTCACGTCGGTAAATATGTTCTAAGATTGAAGATTCGTTGATTTTGAGTGTTGATTTGTACATCAGATGCACCGTTGGTAGATGGGGTAATATTTTTAGTTTCTAATTTTTATATTTACTCCAAATAAAAAACAGATTTATTGTTTATCCTAAGATTGAAAAAATATATTCTGAAAATGCAATACACAGTTGTTTTTGTTCATTTTTATGAGCTGCTTTCTCCTTTGCGAAATTAGAGCTAATGTTGTCCGAAATACACTAATGTATGTAGAATAGTTTTAACCTATGATTCCAAAAACAACATTTATAAAAATTAGCATAAAATTTCAAAAATGCAGGGAACAGAATGGGTAAATAAGAAGAAGGGTATATAAGTATTTGAGTGGAAACTAAGCTTTTGTTGGTCGAAATATGCGTCAGTTGATGCTTCTGTGATTGTCTATAAACAATATTTATGGCGGTATTTTCGCATTTTTTATATTTTTTCAAAAAGCTCCCTGAATGAGACCTTTTCCAAAATCTATCACTAAATAATATTTGATGTGAAAGCAAAATCTTACAAGAATACAAGAATATATACAATCAGTTTCTATGATATGTCTCATTGAGTTTCAAGCCCGAAGGGCTAGAGGCGAATCTTTAACCCTTCTCAGGCAAGATAAATTGAAGCCACTTATTTCCAATCCAATCGCGCATAGAACGCGCCGTAATCATGACCATGGATTGTATCTAGTGGAACTTTTGTTTTGGAGGACTACATTTTTCGAAACCTAGCGATGGATTTTAGTTTCATCCGGCGTTTGTGTAAAAACTACACGCGGGCGTTTAGGATGGGAAATAAGTGGCTTCATTTCCCATCCAGAAGAGTCGCCTCTAGCCCTTCGGGCTAGAACTCAATGATATGTCTATAACTAGCCTGGATATCCAAACTGCAAATTATTTTCTTATTTTGCTGTTTCTGTTATTTACAGCTTCAGCTTGGTTTACCTAGATCCTTGTAAACCCATGGTCTGCAATTTTTAAAGCGTAATATTTGAATCGTCAAAGTACGCATGCGCTTCGGCGAACCAGGTGAAGTCTAGGTGAACCAGGCTGTAAACCAGAAACATAAAAAATATGAAAAAAGCTTACAGCCTGGATATATATACGTTTTTTTAATAGGCATAACGCTTATAAGCATATCCAGGCTCAAATCTTGCAAAAACTTAAGCATTGGCTAATCTCAAAAGATTGAATTCAAAATCTACCAGAAATCAGTAGAAATAAAATCAGACACAATTTGATTGCGCAATGTTAGAGCATTTTTACTAAAATAATGGTAATATATTTGGGGTCGGAAAATATAAACCAACAGGGTAAAAGACGTACGTCATTACATAAGCATAGTATAAACATATTTGAGGCTCAAAAATAGAATATTGCTAAGCATAATGAGGCTGAGCAAATATACCTATGCTTATAAAAAAAACGTGTAGTCTATAAAATCTTTCTTTTCATAAACCTTAACTTCTCTTTAATTGAACTTTAGTAATTCATTTTTAATTTCTTTTTGTTATGTAGATGCAACATGTATAGTGTCAAAAAGATGTATCTTTGCCTGTTCATATGTTTCGTCATGGGTGCGTACTTTGAGAACCAAGAAAACAATTGTTCACAAGCCTCTGTGTTTACCTGAAATTTAACGGAAACAATATATTGGTAGTTTAAGTTTAGCTAGTTTGTCTTTTTGGGTAATCTGTGTGTCCTACTTGTTTGTAGATAGTAATTTCCACACTCACAAATTCGGAAAAAAGCTGTGACAATCAGCTTATATATATTTTAACAGATTTTATGATGCACCTAAACTTAAATCAGACAATTCATAAACCAACACATAAAGACGGAAATATTTTAAAACTGGTGAATTAGTTACCGTTGAGGACAAGACTTTAGAGGTAATAGATTATTCTAAGGCGATCTCTAAAACGATTTTATACCCGAAAATGAAAACTGAATCGTTCAAAATAAATACAGTAAGTAAATTACTCCAGTTAAGTAGTTTGAAGTCTTTGGATTACAAACTCTTCGGCACCAGGGATCAACATGGTTATCATAATGAAATCGATCGATTCGCATATCTAATTCCGAAATAAGTTTGCTTGTATTGGTTTTATCTTTTCTAACCGGATTCCTTGAATATTTTAACAGATGACATGCATCATCGTAAACAAGACACTCTAGATATAAAAGATAAAAAGGAAAATATAAATATCAGATTGAAATGATAATGGTTATTCTGAATTTTTGGAACCATTAATCCTTTAACTGCCGGCGTCGGCATATGCCGACATTGACTGTTGGAGAGAATAAAACCCTCCTGTAAGCCTGATTTTCAATTTAAAATCACCATTTTCGGTTAAAGTTGACGGAAATAAGTTGTGCTTCTTGGTTTAGCAGAAAAACATTTCAAATTTAGTCTTTTGACCGAGATTTTGTCAAAAAAAGTCAAAAAGTGCTAAAAATTTGCGAAAATTGACTTTTTTAAGATTTTGACCGGCTTTTGAGCATTTTTCGTCAACACGTAAACCTAAAGCCACAGAAGGCCGCAGCACAAAGGTTGACCTGTTTCTGGCTAAATTTCAGGCTCGTGTTCTTATAAAAAAAGCATGGAAATTGAAATTCTCTAGGCAGGAAGCAAGGATATATGTAGTTGGAGTAAAAAAATAGTTTAAAAAATGTTATACTGATTTGTTTGTATTCCTCTTGACTCAGAAGATCGTGTAAATGACCATATACTTGGGAAATTGATTCGCAGGTGAATAATTCTTTGATGTTGACGACTACACCACAAGGCTTTGCCATTACAAGAATTCCTTAAACGGCATTTAGAGAAAACATTTTCGTATTTGTAGAATTGTACGCTCTAGCGTCTGTAAAGCCCGTCACAAAATAATTGGCAGTGGCGAAAAAAAGGAGTAAACTTCTGATAGCAAAATCCAATATTAAAACTTATTCTTTTTGGAACTCAGGTAATTTTGGACGTTCATTTTCGCGAGAAACGAAAATTTGACATCATTAAAATTCTAAATTGAATTTCTCGAGAATGGCTTATCCAATCCAGTATCCAATTTTAAACAGAGATAGGTCTTGGTAAAGTCCATCTTTCAACTAAAATTTTCTTTTCAATTTTGATTACGTCAGCAGAATTCTAAAATGATGTCATCACTCCAGCGAGTTACGGCGTGTCCAACTCCAATGCAGACCAATAGCACTATCTTAAAAGGGTACTAATTTATACATCAAAAGAAGCGTATTCTGATGGAAATCAAAGTAATGATGTTATTGGAATTATTTTTGAATATTTCCCCGCTATAAGGGGAAATATTAGTTAAAAAGGCATTTCTCCGATCCTTGGCTACTTACGCCCTTTTTGCGCCCTTAAAGGGGCAATCCGCCACCACATTGCGAAGCTTGTTTTTGTTTTCATTTGCCTTAGCTATTCAGACAAAATCGCACGGATTTACCTTGATGTTACGCGCATGTTTTTGAGTAATCAAGACACGAATAATTCAGATCAAAATACAAGATGGACGAAAATTCACTCTTGGCTTTTTAAAAGTTATAACTCTTTTCTGACGAACAAAAAACATACAATTTTCATCTAATTGTCGACCAATAATTACATGAAATGTGAGGCTAAAATTTCAACTGTAATCATCAGTAATTTCAAGAGTTTTTCATCATTGATTACAAAGATATCCATGGATTACCTCTTCCGAATACCAAACCAACCAACTTAAAGCTTTCAGAGACATTTGCTTGACATGAAGAAAACGCTACATCCCCATCACTTTGGACATTAAATGGTTGGCAAAATGGTATTAACATTCTATTGAGATGTGAAACTGGTTCAAGTTGAAGAATTGATGAGAAAAATGGGCAGTTACGAGAAATATTTTTGCTTTGAAATACAAACTCTTATATGAACTATCTCTGGAACAAGTTATATGAGATTCGTTTACCGAGTGACTCCAAAACAAAGTCTTTAATGCTTGGTTCTTACATTCATGAGGTCAGAGGTTTTGTTGATTTTCTAAACTTTTGAAACTTGTGTGATTGTTTTGGTTGTTTTCCTGACTAAAGACACTTTTGAATGTGTGATTGTTTTCCCTGACTAGAGATATTGTGAGCGTGTATTTAATAAACATATCGCACCTTGGCTTGGAGTATAGTTTTGAATGTTTTAACGGCGACGTCATTTCTTGTTTGGATTGTTGTTGTGTTATCTTTTAGGGGTCACTCACATTATCGATTCTTCCCACGACTAACATCAAATTGGCGCTAATTTGAAAACCCCCCCACCCCCCCACCTCTTAACGTCAAAGTTCAAAAATTATCAAAAATCGATGAAAATTTTCTCCTTCACTTTCATCGTTGTTTCGTTGTCAGCCATCTTTAATTTCGCTACGGCTTGCTCAGGCAGATAATTTCTAAACTGTTTTCAGAAAGTTGCCGGAATTAATTATCTCCATAATCATAATCAAAAGACAGACCGTGGGCGAAATTCAAGGGCCGTGCGGACCGTCTGAACAAAAGGAACTCGAGACACGTAAACATCGGGCCGTTTGTTTTGGTTAAAATTTCTGTAAAATAGCGAAGTGAACGAATATTTAGGTATGTAAAAGGAGGAAAAGAAATATCGAAAGTAACATTTGTCACAGAATAAACATATTAAAAATCAATATTTCTGGTGAAATTTCTTAGCATCAAAGACTCTAACCCACCCACCCCTTCGCGTCAATTTGACGTTAGTCGTGGGAAGAATCGATATGTGAGTAACCCCTTAGTGCTCCAATGTACACAGCAAAAATATAAACCTTGTCTGCTTGAGCAGATTGATTTACATTCTCGACAAAGAAGTCGATAGAAAAACTATTGTCCAATATTTCAGGTTGACATATATTCTTGACAAAGAAGTCGATAGAATAAAGCATCTCCTCTTTTGTGGATTACATGTTTTTTTTTTTATAAGCATTGCACTTATAAGCATATCTAGGCTCAGATATGGGGAAAAATTAAGCATATGGCAAGCATTACTTGAGCTAACGAAAAATGTTTTTTTCCTGATTTTGGCTTTTTTTGGCTGGAATTTTACCAATTTTCAGTATTTCCCTAAATTTATGCTTTAGATTTAAGCATCCCCTCAAGCATTTTTCAGCCTTATTATATTAAGCTTTCGACCTAAGCATTTCTGAGCCTGTTTTCGGATTTTTGTATGCTTATAAAAAAAAACATGTAGTTAGATTGGTGTCAAGAGATTCATATATCAACAAACTTCCACATAAATATAAACATGAAGGTAATCCAAGGTAATTTCAACCAAGCACACGAAATGCGTGAAAAGTTCGTTTTTAATCTTAGATTTCTGGCCCCCTCCCCCTGTTCGTTTTCGTTCGCTTTTTGGCTGACCCCCTCCCCCCCAAAAAAAAAATGACAAAACGGTCACAATGCAATTCCTTGACCTTTGCCTTTATGATTCCAATAAAAACTACTGATTTGGCCTATCCCATTTTTGCTGGTTTCCTTGATTTTTAACAAACTTAGCTTTACTGTTCTTTTGTTATACATTTTTTACTATACATTATATACATAGTATGAAAAAGAAGTGTTTTCTCCTGTCAGATCTACAAACAACAAAGAATGGCCGAATTCTTTTTCCTCTTAGAGAGACGATGTTATAATGAAAGGGTAATTAGTCCTCTCTGGGTCCCTCTGTCTTTATCCTGGCTTGGGACAGGCTGACTGTCATTCAAGACAGTCAGGCGACATTACCCCAGCGGCCTGTACAAGATGACAACAAACTCCAGGTAGACTTAAGCTACGGGGACACGGAAACAATTTTTATGCGATTGCAACAAAAACATTTTTTTGTTGCAATCGCATAAATATGTTTCACTGTGTCCCACGTTAAATCTCCTTGATTGGCAACTTTTTTCACTCAAAGTTTTTGTTTCTGCAACAAAATTTTCATGTTGCAAATGAGAATCATACAAAAACCCTCGTGTCCCCTCACCTTAAGAAGATTCCTTGAAATATTTTTTTCATTTAGCCAATCAAATTCGTTTATTCAACTCAAAAAAATTATGACATAATCTTCCCATTTTCAACACGCAAGACATGCGTTCAAAATGGTGGAGTTGCTTTGATTTCATTTTTATGATTTTGTTTCGTGTGCTAGGCCTATACGACACGGTGTAAAGTTTCATTGCGATTGCGACAATTTGTTTTTGTTGCAATTGCAAAAAAATTGTTTCCGTGTCCCAAGAAAACAAAAAATGAATCAACGAAGGTGTAAACACCTTAGACTCCTTTGGAGCCGACTGCACTAGACACCAGGTAGGGGACATCCTCGCACATCCTGATGTACTAGGCAAATATATATAGTATGAAAAAGTATACATGTTTTTTTTTTTATAAGCATAACGCTTATAAGCATACGAAGGCTCAGATTTGCAAATTTCCTAAGCATAACATAAGCATATACGCCAGCCTGAAATATTTTTCACGTGGTTTATCTTTCTGCGTCCAAAAAGGCTTGGAAGTGGTCAAGTAAAAAAAGACATTCCACGACTATCCACATTCCACTGCTCCAAAAATCTGAACGTCTTTTGAATCGAATTTTAACAAAATTTCAGAGATTCTATAAAAAATTGGTTTGGGTGAATCATGCTTAATCTGAGGTTTACATTCAGTGTAATTTTTAAATCACATGACTACAATATGCAACGCTCCTCACTTTGATATTTTCTTGTTATGAACCCTCGTTACGCTCTTTTTTTATAAGAACCATGAAATTTGAGTTAAGCCTAGGCTTGTTCTTATTTTTTCTATTGTCTAGAATAATAGACCTATTGTTTCAGTCTAAGCCTGATTGTTCTTATAAAAAAAGAGTGTATGCTGTTAACCCTTTCAGTATCGAGCCCTTTTTTCTATTTTTTTAGCCTACACTTTTTATAAGCGTATCGTAATGCCCGAAGTTTTTATCATCTTATCCTGGAGATGAGCTTACTTTTTTAAATACAGTAGAGTCTCCATAACTCGAACCTCTATTACTCGAACAGATTCGTTGGCAGCATGAAAATCTCCTAATAAACTCTTATAAAAAAACCTCCATATATAGAATGTTCCCGTTTTTTGGCTCCATAACTCGAATTTTGTTTTCCTTTCCTGAACTTGAAAAATATAAGCAATCTGATTGGCTAAGAGACAAACCATATTTCTTTTTTGAAAATTTTGATTTTTGGGCCTGGGGTCGAGAATTTTTTCCAAAATCTTAAACTGCTACAATCAGACCTTTAAATAATAAATAATTCGAAAGTTACTGAAGTCGAGCCCAGTGCGGTGCGCAAGCCTGGACGGCCTCAAGTTGAAACGTTTTTTTTTTCGATCAGGCAGTCCATCTGCAAGTGTAAGGGGAAATATTTAGTCGCATTTGTGCGAATCTTGTTTGTACTTAAAAAAAGTTATTACCCAAAAACATGGTTTTTGACGTCATAACGATGACGTCATAAATTTTAAAAATTGAATATCTCAAGAAGTAGTTATCAAAATCATTTCAAATATGAGGGCCCGTGGGCGTGTAAGGTGCGTCATTTAGCAGAATCAACAACTAACGAAGTGGAAACTTTATCACATTTTACTTCTCTCGACTTTGTAACAGTCAGGAAAAAATGTATGATGTGAATATCCTTTTCTGACGAATGCTGCATAAAGTTCCTTTTTAAAAGCGGTCGCCAACAGTGTGTTTGAAACGCACTGACCTAGTTTTAACTGAAGTAGTTTATCGCCTCGCAAGTTTTATACACAGTTTAGTATCTTATTAATTTTCAGGTAGGGAGAATTTAAATCATTTGCAAACGATTGCTATCTTGCGCCCTCCCCTATCTTCGGTTAGATAGCAAACAAAAAGGGAGTTTTCGGGTTGCACTCGACTGCAATCGCAAGACTTACTTATAAATAGAGGCTGAATTTATAAGGAGCTTTATGAGGCCCCCAGTGGTTTGCGTGATGGCGTGATTGGGGTATTTTTTGGCGTGATCGCGTGATTCGGCATATAATTCTTGTCGTGATGGCGTGATTAAGATTTTTGCGTGATGCGTGATAAGGGAAAATTTTGAGGCGTGATGCGTGATTTGGCCTATTTTTCGCAATTTTCACGTGATCAAAAATTTTTGGTAATTTTCGTGATCGTGATAAGAGCAAAAAATTTTGCGTGATGGCGTGATGAGGGGTACCGCTGGGGGGCCTCCTTTATGTACTTAGCGAAAATGGGTCAAACAAAATTAAATCATGATTTTTACAGAATTTAATTAAAATGCTCCTTAAAATGTAAAACATACCTGCTGTTTTTTTGTTTTTTGACACATGTTTTGATTTTTCGGTACCACATTTCAATTCTGGAGTTTCTGATACTTCCACCCTAAAACCAAGAACCGAAACTCTAGTTGAATTTAACTCTTCATGAAAAACCAGAAATAACGTATATTAACGTCCAAAATTGACTAGAATATCAAACTCTAAACTTTTCGCCATAGTTTCTAACATTCGCGTGGCACGCAATCAATAATTTTTTATATGTAGAAAGCTTGAAGGAAAAAAAATCAAAAAGAAAAGTACCTTTTATTTGGTTCTGGTAATTTAATGCTTTTCTCATCTTCATTGATCGCAAAACCCAAAATTTGCCTAGGCTGACCAAGTGAAGTAGTGTCTTTCACAATCACTTTGTTGTTAGCATTTATTAAATGGTGGGGCAATTTTTCATCACGAACCCATGTCTTCTCACCTGTGTGCCATAATACCTACAAAATAGAAAGAGAATGCCTTTAGGTAGAATGACTCACGCAAATTCATTTTACTCAACATAATTGGTCAAAACTGAATCCTGAAAATGATCTTGGGGCTTTCACTGTAATATTCACTTTTCGCATCCAGTACATTCTTACTCCAACCCCCCTGCTGAATTCAAAATGTTCTCATTCAGATTCAATACATATCCATCTGATTGTAGGATCGGAAACACGCCAAGTACCGCCAACTCCAATTTTCTCAGATTTAAGCTGTTTTCATTTATTTAAATACATAATAACATAACAGAGAAAATGTACCTCATATAGTATTGATGTTCTTGTTTGTTTTGTACCACATATTTTAATGACGCCTTGGTAAATGCCATTTTCCTGTTTCTTTGTCGATTTTTGTTTTTTCCCTGCAAGCGCATTTCATCGGAATCATGAGCTCGTTGTTGTATCATTAATTCTTTACTTGTCCGCCTAAGGTTGGTTATTATATTTACCATCTGGAGTTCTTTTTTGGCTTTCTTTATTTCTTTATCTTTAAAATAGTCAGAGATTTTTGCTGTTGTATTTTCGTGATCATGACACACTCTTAACTTGAACTTTGGCGTATTCATGCAGCCTGAAAGTAATTATAATAGTTGAACCAATTTAATTCGGTTGACCAATTAATCAAGTCAATTGATCAAACTTTTCAATTACTACAAGATGTTGACTATCCAGCAAAGCGCGGCAGAGACTTCATACCACAGACCTGTAAAGCCCGAAGGGCTAGATATGCAGCTTTAACCTTTCTCCAGTAAAAAAAAGTGAAGCCAAAAATTGACTTTTTAAATTTCGTGCCGGCCGTTAGGATCTAGCATTTTAATTGTTTTCGGAGCGCGAGATCAAAAAAAGGAGGCTGAAAACGCTATTTCGCATCTTTCCAACCGGTGAGAATTGCATATTTTAGTCACGTGACTCTGGTAGGAAAACCTTCCACTTTTTGACCAAGGCCGCAAATCTAGCCCTTCGGGCTTCTACAGATCTGTGCTTCATACGCACTCTTTTTTGACTTGCAGGAAATATTGTACCTTGGCTATATATGGGGTTTTACTTAAACAAAAGTTCTGCACCTTGTTTTCAGTGATAGTGGCCTTACTGAAAATTGCACCATCAAACTATTGTAAACTATTGCGATGATGAATTGACTGATTTTATGTCACTTATAACCAATCAGATGTTCGGTCTATGATGTAATGCCAGAAAACATTGCAGTGATGCATATTATGAATTTAAAAAATCGACGTTAGAAAAACTGTAACGTGCTAAAGCACTGGGCTCAACTTCAGTGTACGTGTGAAGGTAGAGGGCCGAATTGTAAGCACGTTTTAAAAACAGGTTGATAAGCTTTTAGGATAATAGTAGGTCGATCTTAACCCAGAGTGATAGGAGCTCGGGATGAAGGAAGACCCAATTGTAAACCCAGGGTGATAGGTGTTCGGGATAAGAGAATGCTCGATTGTAAACACAGGGTGATGGGTACCGGGAATTGAAGGATAGATTGTAAACCCAGATGGATACTCGGGATAAGGTAAGGCTAAATTGAAAACACGGGCGGGAAAATAAAGCCTACTTTAACGAACACATAGGAAAGGTAAGGCTTAATGTTAAACCCAGAGCGACGAGTAATAATCAGGATTAGAGAAGGGTTCAGTCTACAGTAGGTACATTTAGAATTTTTTTACCGTGTAGAGCTATATTTTTTTCTGCCACACCTAAACAAATTGCTATTTTGAATAATTGACGTCAATTTCTATTTCTATACTTTTAGCATTCAAAAGTATTTGACGTCAATTATTTTGACTTTTATGACGTTAAATAAGCGCAAAATCCCTGTAAAACGGGGATAAGTCGCGAAAAAAAGCGAAATTTAAAAAAATGAAAAAAAACCCCTAAGTTTTAACCCAAGAAAGGTGTGTGCCAAATTTCAGCTCGGTAAACCAATTATTCCGCTCTCTACGCTACCCCAAAGTTTGCGGACATACATACATACAAAACATACAAACATACAAACACATTCTCAGATTCTAGCTCAACTGAAGTTGAGAATGTAAGCACTGCAATGATATCGATCAACAAATGAAAATTGACGTTTTGCTTTTGAAAATTAGACAATTCCAGGGTATTATAAAAGGCGCCATCAATAAATTCAAAACTTAATAAATTCACTGGGAACGAATCGAATTTACAAATTTTAATCCCAAAAGATGAAATACATGTTTATGAAATCTGGCAGCCCTTTTTCATTTATGAATGATCCTATTGCTTATAGGAAATAATTTCCAACCTCGCAATATTTTGGGGAATCTTTCAATTAAATAAGAATTACTTACCAGTCAAAGCATGACCGTCTATTGTTTTGAATAAGACTCTTGTAACTTTAGTTACTGAGCAAACTGTTCTGCACGTTTTCATGTTGCCGTCTAATACAAGAACATCTTTACATCCAGGCAAATCACAAGAATGTCCTAAGAAGTAAAGATTTAACTTCTGTAACCCTTCATTTACGTGGTGGTAGGAGGAGGGGGATTTTTTAGAGAGTCGGTGAAAAGAAAGGTTTTCTGACGTTTACTTCTCCTAGTCTTGGCCGTCCATACTCTGTTACAAAAATATTTCTATCTTGTTAAAAATACCAACAAAATTAACTGAAATACAGATTGGAATTATTAACTCAATTCAAATCACTTCAAATCACAAAAGAAAAAAAACCGTTAACTTTTTAAAACAATTTAAAGAGTCGCGCAACTTTTTCAAACAATAGAGAGGTGTTTGACGTCATACTTTTGTTTATCAAATCATACAAGATTAGCCGATCAAATTCTGCGATGATTTTTCCCGCCTGTTTGTCCAATATTTTTGGCCTCCAGGATAATAAATAACACAGACAGAGTAGCCAGGTTTGCGGGTCTCCCATACCTCCCAGCTAACTTCTCTCTAACATTCAAAATATCAACTGTAATGTAAAAGGCACGAAGCACCCAGCAAAATTTTTTCCAGGCCGATTTTCAAGATACCTAAAATGCGCAAGATAATGTACTTACTAGACCATTTATGTAAGAATCCTTCATAGAATCTTTCATTTATATGGTCCAGTAGAATGTTTCGGTCAGTTATTGTTTCTGTTAATTCTATTCCGAATTCCTCAATAACCTTTTGCACCAAGTAAAGCAGAAAACCATCCTCAAAGCGTCTGCGATCAAGATAATTCCTGTCAATATTTACGTTTTCTTCCACTCTAAATTAAAAGAAAACTTTTTATTCTACTTTATATTCTATTAAATTTAACGTTAAAAAGTAACCTGTTGTCTTACACCAAATTAAAATCTGTTCACGATAAGTGTGTACTCTTTTTTCTTTTACCTTTCACTTTTGAAGGAATTCTTCAATCTTAATAAATTTGATATCGTTGGAAAGATATTAGTGAGTGGAACAATTTGAAATAAAAAAATGTTTAAAGAATTTAAGAAAATGAAGATGAAAGTGAAGAAGAAAAAATGAAAAGTGCTAGAACTATCATTTTCACTGTAGTGAATTCTTGATCTTAGAACGTCATCTCTATGAAAAAAATTCTCTAAAATATTCATTCCGTCAAAAGATATCAAACAAAGTTATAAGCTGATTGATTGACTTCTAAAATCGCTGTTTTTTGGGGCAAACACTGACAAGTTTTATATCATAATTTTTAATTGAATAAACACTTTTGAGAATTTTTTACTGAAAATAATAATAATTTCTTCAAAACCTTTTACCTTGCTCTCTTATTTGGAACATCAGCACATTTTTCAAACATGTATCCATGAATGCAGTTGTAAATTGCGCATTTTTGTCGGAATGGCATGCACCCAAGCAGAAGCTCCCATTCAAAGGTTTCCAGAAACTCACGTCTAAAAGCTGTTTCTTCTGTGCTAACAAAAATGTCCGATTTATCTTTGGTTAAATATCTTTTGCCTTTGTGAGAATAGAAAGTCAAAAAATCAGTCACTCCGCAAGGTCTACAATGGCTAGAAAAGCGTTTGCCAACAACGGTTCCTTTATTATTTCCATAGATAATAATCTCTTTTGGGTTATCATCAAGTATAAGGTTGCTTCCACAAATAGCACAACTTTTACTTGGAAGAACAATGTCCAGTAAATTTTTCTTTGTTATTTCGCGACTTAAATTTCTGTATTCCGCGATAAACTGATTTCTTTCAACCGTATTCGGTGCATTATATACGTTAAATATTTCTTTGTAGCAGTAATCTGCCGTTATCGATTTCGACGAGTCCAACTCTCCAAATTTTTCAAAACATTGATAAAAACGAAACAAAAATTCTCTACTGCTCTTTATTTTTATTGGATTCATTTTGTTCATTAATCTAAAATGGATTGGAATGAATGAATGTGAGTTCAAGCAGGTTCAAGAGGAAAAAAGAATGTAGCTCTAAATGACAAGATACCCTATGCCATGCATGGGGTAGTCGATTTGAGTAAATAATAACACTAGCCATAACTTTCATTAAAGTGCCACCGCAGCAGAACGAACACAGAGTTGAATTTGCTTGAGCCCTACAATAATTTTTGTTAGGAGTGACCTCTGACCTGATACAAAATTGGGTCTACAAATGCTAACCAATGTGTCAAGGGAGTGATTTACATTCTACTTAGAGTGACACCCGTGCCTTGCCTTACACGCTTTTTATAAGAATGATTCCATAAGTATAATAAATTTACCCAAATAACAATTATCAATCTGCCTGATAATTCAATGACTTTCATCCCTTTATAAAAAAATCCAGTGACAAAATTAACTGGACTGATCCTATTTACAATACTTACAATATACACATTTTCCATAAGAACAAAGTACAGTAAGTAAGAACATGAAGAATATATGTGGGATACTTCACTAACTTTTTACGAGTTAGCATTTTTATTTCACGTATACTTTGCGCAGTTCTTTGAAATCGACCGTCTTGGAACATAGAGGACACTTTTTGTTTTCCTTTAGCCATTTTTTGAGACATCTGAAACAACAATATTTAAATATATTGAATATTTCAATAGTGTGACGATTTACAGCACCTCCTATTGCTAAAAACTACTTCCAAATGAACAAAAATTCCACTCTGGAGATTGTTGTCCTAAGGAATTGACAGCGGACACTTGGCTGTGCACACCTGACAAGATGTGAAATTGGTCCCTTGGGCCCTGTCACGAATTTCGGAACTTTTAAAATCAGTTTCATTGGAAGTACTCTGAATCTGGTCTAAATGTTAATGATAATACTTACGAAGAACCTGCACAATGCCCACATTCCATGCTGTAAATATAATTATGGTTCTTTAGGCTATCCAGGCATATTGGACAGGATACTTCAGCATTATCCGTCTGTAATTATAAAAAAAATCTAAACACATCAAAATAGAAAACAATTTGCACAGTGCACTCTCCATAAGTCACATCGAGGGGAATCCAATTTAAATGAAAGCTAATTATGCTTATTGGGTTATTATTCTACATGTAAAAACCTCGAACTTAGCTAATTTCAAATGTTTTTGATCAGATTTCTCGTATCATCTTGTAAAGGTTGCGGTCGAGCAAAGTAGAGTTGAAAAGACCTATATGGGCAAAACAGGAGGGCTGCAAATTTTGATCCAAGCCTTGGACCAAAGTATGCAAAATATAATTACATATTTGAACTCATAGTTACTTCATTCGTTGCTTCTTGGGATGACTCTTGAATAGTTCTGTCAAGTTCCTAAAAACGGTTACTTATTTAATCAGATTTCTTTCGTACAGCATTAGATTAAAAAAGGGTTGCCTAGCTATTGTGGCTAGCCATCGTGAGTAAACATTTGAGTGTGACTTTTGAAAGACTTTGAAAATGTTGTTTGTTTTTAAAAGTTAAATTGAATTTTGAGTTAAATTCAAAGGAAAATTTTCCCGAAGATAAAATATTCGGTTAAAATTTTAAAAGTTTTGAAAAATTTAGTTAAAAAACATAATTCTTAATTTAGCAGCTACAAACAAAAACGAATTGTGTTGTGTTTTTCTTTTCTGTGATTAGCGTAATATAATATAGAATTAATTATTCTTTTGAATTTGTTAATTAACTAAAGTCAGGGTTTATTACAAATACAAATACTTGAAATTTTTCTTTCAAATTTTCAGAACTTCTCATTTAAAAATAGCAACGTTTTGCTGACGAAGTCTGATTATTAGGATCATTCATTAAATTGCAAATATACTTACTTCGTCTGTGTCCGGAGTTAGAACCAATTGTGATTCGGGTGTTTGCAAGGGGGTTTGCCAAGATACAGGCTAAAAGACAATGATCCAAAGTCTGTCTAATTACGCGATTTGTAAGAGATTTCTTCTCTTCGTCATTATTTTGAACTCCCAGAGTCCTGAAGCACTCAGGCAAAAGGTGTTGGGTATCTGTGGACGGTAAGGGTCGGTTTTTCACATTCCAAAAGCCTCTGTAAGGAGTACCCAAAACAAGAAAAAGTCAAAAATTTATGTATGGGTTGCTTTTTTCAGAGTTTTTGATATATTTTTCGAGAGTCGAGAAAAATTTTCAATTTTCAAGTTTCTTTAAGAGTCACTTTATCGCCAATTTTGTCTCTAAGGTCACTTTTTCACCAAAATTCAGTTTTTCCAAGGGCCATTTTCAAGACGGCCGATCCGCACATAACCAGGATCGTCCAACTCTAGTAAGGTCTCCCCGAGGTGGCGGGTCCGAATAAAACTTCTAATCGACCCATACGGAGACTTTCTACGAAATTTTAGGGATCTTTTAGGGTATTTTTTCAATTTTTCCTATTTTAGTCCCAATCTATGAAAATCCTTACCCTGGAAAAAAACGAATTTTCATACTTTTTTGATTTTTGGGACCGAATTGGTTTTTATATCCTTTAGAGATACTTCGACCTCTGAAAGAGTATTTTGCTCGCGCATACCCAATACACCAAATACTCATTTATCCCGGGTTTGAATTATCTTTTCCAAAATAACTCATTCCTTTAACAATCTGTCCAAAAATACAATAGAGAGAGAAAAGATTCCCGAGTGTGCGGGCTGGCATTCCATTGCTAAACCCCCCAGTCAGTCTAAACACGTTCAATACCGGTAATTATAAGAGTGCTGACTGCGTTTGGCCTGCAATTTTTACAAAAGTGGTTCTCATTATCGGTTCTTTTTCAAGAATGGCCACGTTTACATATCGTGGCATATGGTAATTACCAATTATTTACAACTTTTTTCCTCAGTGGAGATAAAAATTCATATTGAAATCCCGATGGGGATAGACATTCTTCGTTCTAAAATCCAGTGGGGATGGTTTTGGATTGCAGTTTCTAAGCATTGAATTCGAATAGGGATGAAATCAAAGTCAATCTCCCAGTGGGGTTGAAACTCGGTTTTTTGCCAACCGGGGACAAAATATTAGCCAAATTTTCCAGTGGGGCTGGTGTCCTAGTGGGTCTGTGACATAGGGGTGTCTTCACCAAGAAAACAAAGGCAATTATCACTTTCAAAATGTTGGACTGGTTTGCCCCGGCCTTTAAAGGAGGCTTTTCTACTGAAGGATAAGGGAGGCTTACGCTAATAGGATTTATGAAACTTGTAATAAAACGACGTTGAGTAGCCAAAACTATTCATATAATTTTGTGGATGAAAAGAGCACGTTAATGTCTCTTTTTCAGAAATATACCTTTTTACCCAATCTAAGTTGATATTTGCTGTTTTGAAGCATGAATAAAGATTTTTACAAGTTTTGGCGTTATTTACGGCCCTAATTGGCGTAAGCTCAAAATTGGTCTCTGGCGGAATAAGGGTCGGCGTAAAAGGGGCCGGCGTTAACTTAGGGCCGGCGTAAAAAGGGACGATAAGGTATACGCTAGAAATTCATGACAAAACATAATAACCGCTTATTCACAGTGTAATAACCCTTCATTTGAGAATGCTTTCTCGATGAGTGTTTGGATTTTTAATCTAAAATTTAAAATGAGGTGGCATAAAATTTGAATGGAATGACAATTATAAACTAGCAAGTAGCTTTCGCTATGATGCTCCCGATGACAGGCATTTGACAGTGATTGATTGAAATTCAGAAAAGGCGAAATGCCGTGTTTATTTTTGTCAGAAATACAGTGATATTGCAAAGTATTCAATTTTTCTCAGCCATAGCTTGCACTAAACATGCCCCCTTTAATAGATACATTATAAAGCTTGAATTACAAAGCTTTTCATGTTTTATAGGCAGGGACTTTGAATAATCTTCAGGAAATATTTAGAATGACTTTCTTCTCAAATACATTTTCTTTGAAACAACAATAACAAAAATAGAAATAACAAACATATCAAAACATGAATTTATAATTTCCAAGACTATATTTTGACAATGATATAATTTTCAGCTAAGTTGTTGTCTATATCGTAATGTAATATTGTTTTGTAAAGAATACAGTGGATACAGAAGCATTCCAAAACCAAAATGATTCAAAATACAACCAAACAACAGGAACACAACATGAAATATCCTTCAGGAATTTCTCCAACAAAAGGAGTGTTAATGTCAAGTTTGTGTACTGTCAACTGCTCTAAAATGGGATTACTTTAATGGGATAAATTTTCGCGGGGATTAAATTTCGCGGTTGAGCTCATCCGCGAAATTATAAGATTTCGCGGGGATTAATTTTCGCGGATGAGGGATTTCCAGATTTTTCGCGGGGATTTAATTTCGCGGATTGGGGTACAAATTGAAATTTTTGAAAAGGGTCAATACATTGAAATAAAATTTTTCCAGGAAAATTAAGAATTTTTTTTAAGTAATAAGAAGGTGTTTTGGAATAGGGCGAGGAGATATGTATTACAAAGAACACTGTTTGCAAATGCTGCTGCCAAAACAAAGCGTCCGAGTAAATCAGAAAACCCACCTATTATCCCGAAGACATCTAATGCGCCTATTTTGATAAATTAGGAAGTTTTTTCGAGGATCGAGGGTTTGACCTTTTTCGAGGGTTGTGTGCCCTCATGTAGAAAAAAAATAAAAAACGATAAAAATAGAAGTTTCGCGGATTGCAAAAAAAATTCAAATTTTTCGCGGAAACTAATTTTCGCGGATGGGCCTTTTCAAATTTCCAATGGGACTTATTTTCGCGGATGACACCCAAATCCGCGAAATCCGTGAAAATTAATCCCCGCGAAAATTTATCCCATTAAAGTACTTGAGATAACATGGGGCATACTGCTTTCTGGTCAGCTTTTTCTCTCTATCGTCACATCCTCTTCAACAACAAACAGATCCATGTTTCTTGGACAGTACAAAAAAGATGATTCTGTGGAGGTTCGGTTAAAATGGTTGCTGTTTTGGTGTCCCATTGCACAAACATTGCACAGCTCCATTAAAAACGCAGACAATTCATACCAATTCTTGTTCAACATTTTGAAGTCAGAACTCTCTTGTCATTAAAATGTTATGTTAAAATGAAGTTTGATGATTGGTTGAACAACTGCTATCTTTGTGCAAACTCAGCGTATTTGAAGCAGCGATTCAGAGCTCGTAAAAACATATAATGTCAATCTGGCTTTAAAGCAGTTGACGGTACATCCAACGTGTAAAACTACTTAATGGTTAATATGGTATTTGTCGTGAATGAACGAAGGCTGGAAGGCAAAACCATAAAGCTGAAATAGGAATAGACAGATAGAGAAGAAGAAACTGTCAATAGATAATTTGTAATAAATATCCAGGTGATGTCAATCAGACTGTTTGATTACCGTGAAAAAGAGTAATCACTGAGGGAAACTGGTATCGCCTCCAAATAGTAGAGCTTTCTGGTAATAAAATTGTAAAAATTCAAAAGTCAAAAACATTTAATTTACATTTTAGCTTGGACAAAGTGCAGACCAAGAAAGGTCTGCAGTCAGCAGTTTGGAGGCAATGTAAAGTTTCTCTCAAACACCAATCTAACAAGGACCCTGCCGACGCACCGGACTGTCCGGTGTATTTGTCCGGTGGCAAAAAGTATCCTTTCGCTACACCGGACGCAATAAGTCCGGTGTCAGTCCGGTGTTGCATACAGGGAATTTTGGACGCCGGACATTTATGAAACAAAAAATTAAGAAACACCGGACGCACCGGACTGGTCATGTCCGGTGTTTTGATTGTCCGGTGGGAAAAAGTATCCTTCTCCGACACCGGACATCCGACTTCCTTAAGTTAAGTCCGGTGTAGAAATTGTCTGGTGGTAAAAAAATTCTCATTTTACACCGGACTTTCACGTGTCCGGTGTTCGTTAAGTCCGGTGCGTCGGCAGGGTCCTATCTAACATTATCAAACGATAATAGGTGTTAGATTACCGCAACCAAATCGAACAGTAACGAAACTAAAAGATTCTGGTGAATTATGTTCGAACGACCCTGCCGATTCCCCGGACTCCAGGGATTTTCTTGTTGCGTGTCCGAGGATTTTAACATTACTTTTTGAGACTTACCCCGGACTGAACGCGTGGTCTGCGAGACGCACTTAAACAATTGGGCGATCACACATGGGCGTCAATTTCACCATCCCTCAATTGACATCGCCTGGAGATAAACAGAAGGTTCGTTAATGGTGGTATGCAAAGTTTTTTCCAATTTCTGATAATAATTACCCAAAAGTAACAAGTATCTAATGTCTAACTGATGATGCCTGAATATAATATACACCAACAACAAAGATACAAAGCAAAAAGAAATTCTGTAAAATAATTTTCAATCAAACATCCTATCTGAAACATTACTTTTGATAAAATAGTATTATACTTACTATCAAAGTTGCAGAACAGTCTGTGGGATTATACCTTCTACTTTCTGAAACCAACTGGTCCCAAGTTGCTTCATTGCTTTTTGTTGTATTCCAAGCTATGACTTTGGAGCGCTAAAGACGCTAAATTTCTGTTCACGCGGTGTTGTTGTATTCCAAGCTATGACTTTGGAGCGCCAAAAACGCAAAATATCTGTTCGCGCGGTCGAGCTAGCTTAAAAGCTCACCACACGGCAATCTTTTATAGATGCGGTCACTAGGTTACATCGTCCCGTTTTTTCTTGAACAATTTTTCGCCAGCTCGATCCCCAGCCTCGTGAAGCAACATAGGCTCCCTTCGGGAGCAAAAAGACACATTCACCTCGTCATCGTCTGACGTGAATTCCTCTATTGTATAGTTTTCTTCGTCACTTGAAATGCATATTGGATCTGTATTTTGAAGAACATTCTGAAAAAAGGGAATATTTACTCACTCTCAATTTACTTGGATATTTTTAAAGAGCTATGAACATCAAAATTAATTTATTGCATTTTCTACGAAAGAGAGGATGCCCGGAGGGGGGGGGGCAGGAAAGTATCCACGACCGACGGGGGTGTTCCGCTGAGGTTCAAAAAATTGACCCTACCTGGGACTCACTTTTTTGAAAAAAGTAACCCTGAATGGGACTGTAACTCCAAAATGTTCTCAAAATTTCCTACCATTTTCCCGAATTTTCCAAAAAAGGTACCTTACGAGGGACTGATATTTCTACTTTAGTGTTTTTTTTTGTTTTTCCTACCTCCTGGGACTTGTGAAGGTGAAAAAAGGTACCCTGACCAGCGGAGCATCCCCGTATTTGATGCAAAAATTATCTTTCAAGGGATTAATTCGTCGGTTATAAAGTGAAACAAGACCACTCATATTCGAAAATTTTGCCTCTGTACGATTACAAATAGATAAAATAAAGACTTAAAAACTTGAGGTACAAGTCAGAATAGAATAGACAAAAACATTACCCTTAAAGAGACAACTTTCCATACTTTTCTACCCGTGAAGGAACCCAAAAAGGGTTAAAAGGCGAAAAATATATCCTACTACAATACTGGCCATAATATATTGGGACGTGTTTTTTTTGAGTGGGCAAAAATTTGTTTTTCAAAAAATTCAAATTTTACAAAATATTGAATAACTTTGCCAGTTTTCACTTTTGAGGAGTAAATGGTTCACCAGGTCATTTCGGCAGGGAGTAAAATTTATTCCCGAAGAATTATTTTTTATATAAGAGTGACGGAAGATTTGAATGGTCATTTTAGATTTTGTATCATTTCTTACTCTTGATAGATTATTAATCTCCAAAATTATTATCAATAGCTCCTAATATACCAATACAAGCCTTTACCACAAAGAGTAAAATATGATGGCTTAGGAGTGAGATCTGCACAATTTAGTCATATCCTCGATACTGTGAAACCATGAAATAAAACGATTTATTCAAAATTTCAGCTTTCAAGAATAATCTTCAGACTAAAGCCTACATATTTATCCAACCTTTTTTACAGAAAGAATGAGTAATTCAAGATAAAATGGTCATCTATTGCTATTTCCTATTTTTTTCGTGCACCAGTAAGGACTATTTTAATCAATAAATACTCATGATTTTAATGTTGATTTTTTAATTGCTTTTCCACGTGTTAATATTTATGAACTTCGATTCTGAAAAATCTTATGGATACGGAAAAGATAAATCCTTGAAAATCGTGATTAATTTAAGATATGATTTGGTCATTCCAGCAGTTTGACAAAAAGGACTAGATTCCAGAGGACATTTTTAGGGTAAGTCCCTATTTAGTTCCATCTGGAGATAGATGAAGGTGGTGAAAATTGTAAAATTTTGCCCACTCAAAAAAAACACATCCATTGAGATTTTTGGTTAATTCCTTGTTTTTCGTAATTTAAAGTTCGGGCGAGTAAGTCGTTTTTGGGCTAATTGATAAATTTGTTCGAATATTTCGATTCGGGTGGGGTTAATGGATTTCTGAGCCCCGTTGGACCATTCTTGGACTTTTAGATCCTCAGATTCTAAGGTCCTAACTCTACCCGTCCAACCTACAATCCTGGACAAAAGGTTGTAGACATTTAGAAAATGCAGGAAAATTTTCACAATCAGCTCTGAAAACCCATTTCTACCAGAGCCAATGTTGTTTTCATTAGTTTTAAGTCCACCCCTCCGCATTGAAGGAAAAGCATTTTTGCAAAGTCTTTAGGCCCTTTTTTGGCTGAGATTGAAGGGATCAATGAGTTTTGCCGTGTGGCTGGAGTTTCCCAATTTTCAGGCATTTTCAAATCATTAGAGGACTGAAGTTTCAAGAACTACTAAGAAGCCTGTAGATGTTTTCTACCAAATCATCACTTGTGGTCCATTTTGGGAAAATCCCCAAGTGTCAAAAAGGCTTTTTTTTTACACTTTTGGGGAACTTTTGAAAAGTCTACAAAACTTTTGTCCAAGATTTTAATTTTTTGTGGTTTTAAGATTTCGTCACTTTCAGCCGAAGAATTTTACGCCAAAATAGCTAAGTTATTTTGTCTGATTCTTCTTAACTAAAGGAAATATATATGTACTAACCCTTTAACTGCCCATGTCGGCATATGCCGACATGAGCATTTTCGATTTCTTTGCCCATGTCGGGATTTGCCGACATCGGCGCTTTCCATTCCTTTGCCCGAAAATTTAACACTTCTACAAAGATTTTGTATTAGATGGTTTGAAATGAAAAAAGATAATAGTTAAAAGCTTTTCTATGTTGAAAAATAACTATTCAACAATGTTCAACTCAAAATTAAAGTCCTTGGCTGATACTTCATATATAATTCAGAAAATGAAGTCAAAATCGCTACCTTTTGACCATGTCGGCAAATGCCGACATCGGGCAAATAGGTCGAACCTTCTTTTTTCCCGTGGCAAATAGGTCGAACTTTTTTTTTTCCCGCGGCAAATAGGTCGAACCTTAAAAAAAACGACGGGCAGTTAAAGGGTCTAATAGAGCTGCGAAAAGCTTAAAAAAGGTCCTTTTGGCTCTAGAAAAATGGACCTGAATAAAAATTATTCAAAAGCCCCCTATTTTAAATACCCCCTTAGAATAAAAGTGCCTCCTCAAAACCCCCTAAAAATGAAATATTACAGTAGTATGTAGATGAGAGTCAACTACAATAGTAAACATTAATCAATAAAACTGACACCTCGAATGTAAGTTTGGCAGCTCCTACAAAGCATGCAGAGTGGCTTCCATTGTTTTTCTTCTTACTTTTAATTCGTCTAGGTCCGCCAGTATTCTACATTTGTGTTAGGAAATAAACTAGATTTGCGTCGTTAGTTCAAGTTTATATACCTCTTGGGCTTGTTCGTGACCATTATTTGCGTCTACAAAAGCGAATCCTCCATCATTAACATCATCACCATTCCAATAATCGTTACTGCTACTGTCTGAATTCGTTATCTAGACGTAAAATAAATCATAAAGATATGAAAATAACAACGGGTTACAGAAGGATTATTCCATGCTCGCAAGCAAAACCTTTTACCGACTAATAGCCTGGCTGTAACACAACGTTATTTTAACGCTCATACCAAATTATGGACGTTTGTTCCAAATTCGGACCAGTAATTAGGTATTGATAATAAAAGCTTGATGACAAAATTTGAGCTAAATCGGACGGGTGGCTGTTCAGAAAGTGAGCAATTTAAGTAAAATGTTGACCGGTCTGTCGAATACGAAGCACATGACCGACTAGTTTGAAATTTTGCAAATCGTCTAGGATGGTCAAGGAGTCTATCACTGGTGAAAATTTCAAAGCTTCAGTAGTTCCTTTTTTCCGGAAGTTATAGCAGAAATTGGCAAGCTAATTGGAACATTCGTGTTTTCGTAGATTTTACATTCCGGTCTGTAAAGTGGCCGACCTAAAATTTTGCAAACCAACTCATTATAAGGGGGCGTATGAGAGTGGAAAGATACCGAATACCGACCAAGAACAAGGAAATACCGACCTATTTTCAAAAAATATCGAATACCAATTGAAAAATGAAAAATAGACCTAATCTCGAGTACCGACCAACCCGTATGCTCCCACCTATAAGAATATAAACTAGTTTTAACTTACGCTATAGGTGCCCCCCCCCCGGTTTAAACCTTTCAAATGCCTTCAAAAAGGCGATCTTGCTCGCTGAGTAATGATTTATCAGAAGCAGCCATCGAGGAAAGATGGCGAAATAGCTGCTAGTTTGTACCGTGAAAAGCACAGCTCAAAATCATATATTTACGTAGCCCGGGGTCCACTTAGAGCTTTTTTATGGACTTTTTGGCGCTGATAAGTGGCCCGGTAGTATATGGTAATATGCTTTTGCCTAGGCGGACTGTAAAACAGTCCGCCAGATTTTAGTTGTATTTGGAAGGTAAAAACAGTATGAAGCAATATTTTTATTTGAGAATAAGGGATTGCAAATCTGTTAATCGTGTTTGTTTCTCATTTTTGATTATATCCTTCAACTCTAAGTAGTTTTATTGTTATTTTGATTTTAATTTTTTTTTTCAAAATGGCGACCTCGCCAAATGCTCCTAGTCTACTTCACTGGACTCAGCGTCATAAAAAATTATCAAAAAGCAAAGTTCAGCCAGAAGTAGAATCTAGTCTAATATTTACGCTGTGCCGACGAATCGAGATTCTATTCATCGCGCAATCAGCGAAGACAAAAGTAACCATGACGACCATCCAAGATCTTGGATGAGCGTCATAGTCGATATTTTTATTCCCGTCGTTGAAAACACAACTTACAAAAAGTCATCAATGCTTTGTAAAAAGAGTCAGTGATAGAGAATCATAACATAAAGTCTGTCTATTATTTCGATTCAATTAAAGTGACATTTCCATAATTAAAAGTTTAGTAATTACTGTTATACATTTGGGGATCATGTAAAAGATTTCTTTCGAAATAAACTCATTTCAACTACACTTGGAGGTTTCTGGGGAATTCGTAAATAGTAAACTGCATACTGATACAGTCTGCTAGACATTAATATAGTAATATTTGCTCTTCATCTTTGATTTTTTCTACAGTGATAAGATTGACACATGCGCGATAAAATTTCTATTATTTGTCTTCAGAGGTTACTATTTTCTTTGAAAACTTAACCTCTGATACTCAGGGTAGCTAGTTTGGCGAATGAAAAATTAACTTCGGTGAATTCTAGAATCTAGGCCGGCGAATTCTTAGTAAGAGCAGTGTATTGATTAGCGTGAATGTGCACTTAAGGCGGTCATCAGAAAATTTCCTGAATAGCGTCAGAAATACTGAAAAAAGTGAGTCGGTCGGTCGGTCGGCTAAAAGTTCGGGTTTTTTTCAATGGCACAAAATCGGGAAAACTTTTCGGGAAAATCGGGAATATTTCGGGGAGATATGTTTACGATCGGGGAAACCTTAGATTATTAATAAAAACCCGAAGTTTTTACCGACTTGCCGACTTGACTTTCTGCTGAAAAAAGTCGGTTGGTCGGAGGACGCTATTCAAAGAATTTTCTGATGACCGCCTAAGGCAGTGAACTGAATTTCAAGCTGGCGAATTATAATTTTTCTTGTACCTTGTAAGGCCCGTTCGCCGGGCCTAAATAAGACCCCTGTGTTTATGAAAGATTTCCAGAGAAATGAGTGTTATCAAAGTTTTTGTGCACCCGTTGTGCATTAAAAGATAAACTAAGTAGCTAGGTAAAGCCACGACGACGACGACGAATAACTACGAAACAAACAAATAATCAAAACCATCACCTACTTTTTTATTTATGCGAGGCCGGCGGGCATAAACATAATTATCTGTAGGAGTGCTTATAGAAGAAGTGCTTATAGAATTGGCAATTTCCAGCAAAAGTTGTGCCAGTGATGGAAGAATTCAATTGTTTGATAATGATATTTTGTATACGTCTGATAATGAAATAGCAGATATTTTCAACTCATATTTTAATAGGATAACTGAAAATCTTGACATTCCAAGTTGGGATTGCAATAATTTGCCTTTGAATTCTGATGATTCCTTAACTTCGAAATTTGAAAACCATCCTAGCATTAAAGAAATCATCACTCACAGAAATTCTGAGGCTAAGTTTGAGTTTTCCCAAATTGGAGAGCAAGACATGCTGAAGGTTATCTTGAGCCTAAAGTCAAAGAAATCTGTAAGTGGAAATATACCGACTCGCGTGCTTAAAATTACTGCTAGGTCGTGTGTTCCATTTTTAACATTTTGCTTTAATGACTGTCTCTCATCGGGAACATTTCCTGACAGACTGAAACTCGCTGACATCATTCCAAGTTTTAAAAAAGGCTCATTAACTGATAAGTCAAATTACAGACCCATTAGTTTGCTTCCAGTTGTTTCAAAGATTTTTGAACGTATCTTAGCAGATCAGCTTAATGAGCATTTAGAATCTTCTTTTTCAAAACTTCTCTGTGGATTTCGGAAGGGACATAGCACACAGCATGCCATACTAAACATTTTAAGAAATTGGCAAAATGCTCTTGCTGATAATAAAAAAGTGGGTGCTGTTCTTATTGACTTATTGAAGGCCTTTGACTGTTTACCTCATGATCTTTTGTTGGCAAAACTTTCAGCCTATGGCCTTGGAAACGACAGTCTAAAACTCATGCACAGTTATCTTAGCACCTGGTCCGTATAGGTTCACATCTTAGTTCTTGGCTTGACATTTTCTTAGGTCTAGATATAATTCTATGGTTGCCAACCCCTCCAAATTTCAACTGATATACCCGGGAACGTTCAATCAAAATCTTTCTTTACAAATCAACGATATTGTATTAAATAATGTTGAGGTTGTTAAACTCCTAGGTATCAAAATTGATGACAAACTTTCACTCATTCCTCACGTTATCGAGCTTTGTAAACAATCCAACCAAAAATGAGGGCCCTTCGTAGAGTTAGAAACTTTTTGTCTGATGATCAAACTAAAATTCTTGTAAACTCTTATATTTTATCACCTTTTAATTACTGTCCTTTGGTCTGGATGTTTTGTGGTAAAGGAGGTAGCAACCTTATAGACAAATGCCACTACAGAGCTCTCCACGCTATTAAAATCAGTAGTGATGTTAATCATGAGGACTTATTAGCAGATTGTAATGTCGAGAGTGTTCATGCACGTAGTCTAAGGCTTATGACTGTTGAAGTTTTTAAGTCAATTCGACATATTGGACCTAGCATCATGCATGATATTTTCAACACAGGACAATCTGCTTATATCCTCCGTTCTGGTCATACGTTAGCTTTACCTTCGTATAAAAAGTATTATAGTGTGTTTGCTGTAAATACATTTGACTTCAGAGCAGTCTCTACTTGGAACAAATTACTATCAGAAATTAAGAACTTAGATTCACTCAACGCCTTTAAGGCCGCTCTGAAACTTGTCTCCCCTATTTGTACCTGTAAAGGTTGTAATTAGGAATTAATTTTTTTTTTTTTATTTTAATGTTTTTACTAGGTTGGATTGAATTAGAAATTACATCTTATTGTAAAATCTAGCATTTATTACCCAACTATAAATAAAGAATAAATAAAAAAAAAATGAAATAAAATAAGTTGTTAAGTAACCGCTTTGCGTGCGAGAGGTTCCGAGTTCAAATCCCCTTGTGGTCATCACTATGATGATCCTAACAAATGTGAGTTGACATCATATATGTTCAAAATAATGTATAATTCCTCACATTAAATACGTTCCATCAAAATAAAATAAAATAAAATAGATGGAAACAGGAAAAATGGACATAGAAAAACGTAGCAGAAAAGAAAAAGGAAACGCGTCATTGTAATAAATATTTCCTTGATAGAGGGAATATTTAAAAAGTATTATATTGAATACCTCGTCTTCGCGGAACGTGTCTTCTAGAGAGTTGAGTCCCTCGTTGATTCCATCGCTATCACTGCTATCGGAATATGTTATCTAAAATTTATAAGGTGGCATATATTATACCAGAAAACACGTCAAATTTCCATCATTTTTGAAAACCAAAGCACGTTTTTATTTAGAGCCTACCATACTGGCCATTTGGGACGAAGGGGGAATTCCCATGAAATTTTAAAACTACAAATGATTTAACAGTGCTTTAACTTAGGGTTTGTAGAGTTTTAACTCTGAGTTTTAACATTAGACTAAAGACTTACAACCTTAGGATCTGTGCATCCAAAAGTTTAAAAATGGTCAAATAAGGCTGATAATATAGCCTGAAAGTCAATAAATCCCTCCCAAATTGAAACTTTCGATTAAATTAAACGGATAGCCCGAAATCAACATTCTCGTCAGAACTTTAATTCTTGACGGTGAAACACCCGAAAGTCCCAATATATTTTGACTAGCATTGTAGTACTTTATAAACACATTGAGGCTGTATTTATAAAAAATTTAAAAGCATTTCAAGAACATTCCCAATTTGAGTAGGCTCTTTGAACACTAAGTTTTTGAAAACCTCCTGATTTTTCAGAACGAGAGAAACTTTTTTCTGTCACTTGCAGTTAAAGGCAATTTCATGCTAATTTTAATTTTTTTTACAGTATAGAATCAAGCTTGACAGAACCAAGTTTTGCGTTTGTGTTACTTAGTTCCAAGAGCCTTAATACGTTAAATTAATAACTTTGGTATAAAATTTCGCGCATTTTTGGGCATCTGCGCGAAATTGCGGGAAAATTAGTACGTTTAAAGTAATAACACTCCAGGCCGAAAGATTTCAAAAATAGGTTGAAGTATACAACTACATATAATATTATAAGTAAAATCTTGCTATTGAAGACGTCAACGAGGTTTTACCTTGAAATTAGCAAAATCCTCTTCTTTGTTATTTTCATTAGATTCCTGAAACACAAAAGGTCCTCCTCTTAGATATCGTTGCATTTTTAATTATCTGATATTAAGATCCAGTGTAGGGTAAATTAAGGCACTGGGACGAGATTAGGATTTTAAAGTCCTGATTTTCCAGGATATTATGAATTCACGAGTCGTAGTTTCCAAGGAATTTTAGTTCGAAGGAAAATGAGACTCGAAATGAAAATCGTTTTTAAAGGTAGAAGAGTCCTATTTTCCCGGTGGAAAATGTTTTTTTTAATAGCATACCGTCGTGATTCTAAAAATAGACATCAAAATTACTGTTTGTCCGAGTTTTTATCCCATCATCCTTTGCATTAATTGCTTTTGCACGTCAATTACACTTATTGACAATGGGAAAGTAATAACTTGCACGCATTACGAATTAACGAAGAAAGGATTGTGGGATTGAATTTCGGTCAAATGTTAAAAGTAATAATTATGACGTTTGCATAACGGTGTGCTATTAAAAGAGAAATCTTTCCACTGCTAAAATGTGTATGAATTTGCATTCATACAGATGTAACTTTGTGATATAAAAGATGTGAATACGAATATTCAGTGGTTCTTTGATCTTCTTAATTTCACCTATTTTTACATTTTGGACCCAATTTTGAGGGGAAAAATTATAGATTTTTGGACAATATTCTTTCATTTTCCCACGGGTTTAACTCCGGTTTAACTAATAATAGGAAGGTGTAAAAAGCCCTTAATTCTGAGTGTTCATTCTAGCATCTCTTGAATATTACTTAAAAAAAGAAGATGCAGTTTATAGCATTTACGCGTCTAGCGTGCATGGCAAGAAAATGTTTACGATCTGTTAAGATAATTCAATTCCGATAATTTAGACCTGATAGAAAACAGCAAGACAAAATCCACAAGACAAAAGAAACTAGATAAATATTTGTACTGCTACTGCTACTACACAACAGAATAGGAAAGATATAATTTAGTACCTGGCTTGACCAACTCCAAGTATCCCAATCAATGCTCTTCAAATCATATTGTTCCAAATCAATCAGGTTGCTCTATATAGAAATATAAAAATGTAAAAATGTAGATTGGTTGCCACCGGAGGGAGCCTAAAGCGACCGAGGATCGTATTCATAGTTTTAGCAATACGGATTTCGGAAAAATATATTGTATTTTTGCACGAAATTCTTTTCCTTTTTTCTAGATAGATGTTATACAGTCAACGCTCGTTATCTTGAACACCCACTATCTCGAAATTTCACTATGTCGAGTTTTTGCTTTTGATATGCAAAAAAATAGAAAAAACTAATGAGCCATCCCGAGAAAAGCTGGTAACAGACGAACGAACGAACGAACGAACGAACGAACGAACGAACGAACGAACGAACGAACGAACGAACGAACGAACGAACGAACGAACGAACGAACGAACGAACGAACGAACGAACGAACGAACGAACGAACGAACGAACGAACGAACGAACGAACGAACGAACGAACGAACGAACGAACGAACGAACGAACGAACGAACGAACGAACGAACGAACGAACGAACGAACGAACGAACGGACGAACATCAGTTAATTTAAAGGACCTCCGAGGTAGGTCCAAAAAGAAATTGAAGAAAACAAAATTGTTTTATTTATTAGATTATAACATTAGACAGGTTATTATCATCATTTGAAATTGTATGAAGCTACGAATTGTATGAGGAATATATTAGCCCTTCGTGCATCTTCGGGGGGGGGGGTTGTGAGGGTCTCCACTACTCAGGTTCTCGAGGCCCCCTCCCTAAACGAAAATTTTTACAATACTTGTGCAATCGACTTGAAATTTTGTCAGTGTGAAGAAAATATTGATTCTCAACTTTGGGCAAAATTTTGGCATCATGAGTGACGTCATCTTTCTTTGAAAATGCCGAAAATAGGACTCCCCTCTAACTCTCCCCCAAGGCGAGATGCTTCCCCTATTAAAAACAACCAGAAAATGCACGAAGGGTTAACCTTTTAAAATTAATTTTCATAGATTCATTAACATCTTCAAAATTTCACTCAAAGCTGATGGCTGCATGTCAACAATATAGTTGATCCAATAAGTTAATATTCGTAGAAACATAAGCTTTTCCATGGTTTGAATTCCTTACTCAACTTTTAAAAATTTAGCGTTTTTTTCAATCTTCACATCTCCTGCAGGTGTAAACCACTGTTTACAGGTTGCAGGTTACAGGTTGGTGATGACAAGTCAGCTCTAATCAATCTTTTACTTTGCTTTAGATTGACTTAGAATTTATTTGATCTCCAGACTAGTTTGATGCTTCACTAAAAGTCTTTAACCACTTTTTTTTAGAATTGCACAGTGTTTATTTTGAGCCTTCAGGGCCATTGACCCGGTGTGACAAAAAAAATTAACTCCCCTAAATATGACTCCCCAGTCATAATAAACTAGTAAATAGTGACTCCCCACCTCAAAATAAACTAGTAAATGAAGACTCCCTAGAGTTACTATTTCCTAGGAAATCTTGACCCCCTTTGGTTTAAAATGACTCCCCTCTATTATCTATGACAAAATTATTCAAAAATTCATTTGGCTATCCAGGGCTAACTCTACAGACCCCCGTAAGAGAAATACTCCATCTGAGGGAAGCATTTCCTTCAAGAATTTTTAGATTTGGCTCAAAATTTGTATACTGTATACTTCTCTCTTTGTAAGATCATGTTACAAAATACTGGCGAGAAACCGAATGAGGAATAAACGTTTAAACTTCGTGTCTACCGACAATTACGTGAAAAGTCTGTTCTGCGGAATACCATACATTCTGAAAGTTCTTAAAGTCCCTTGAAAAATGAAAGAATTTCGGCAAAAGGTGGGTGTCAACGACGAAAATCAGCTCTGCAAAAAATTCTTATTTCATAGCCTTGAACGAGAAAAGTAACGAATTAGCAAAATTTAGCATCTTAAAGCAATTCTCAAGAAGAGGTTTAAAATCTGAAAAACAGGGGACAATAGAAATCAACGAGAGAATGCGGTTGTCACAGTGATCTTTTAGAAAAAATATTTACAGTAATCCCAATGTGATGAAAGTTAGATACAGTACGTCCATAAAAGATTAGTCCTCCGTCTTTGAAGTGGTATAGCTTTTCGAAATTTTGGCCAATTTTGAAACTTCTTCCACAGATGGATGGAGCATTTATCAGGCTTTCCAAAAATATAACTTTTCAAAAAAAGCTTCACAACATTAAGGAAAATCGAAGATTTAAGCAATGCTACAGTTCAGTGGCTCCGTAATCATCAATTAAATCTTTTGTCTATCTATCATTTTACATAACAAATTATGCTTATAACCTTTTCCTGTATTGTGCTAATAAATAAAGAGTTTTAAATAATTGTGCTATTATGAAAAGTTTTACATGGTTCGATGCGGAATTTTACGAGGATTACAATGGTATAAAAATCGCAATGTACAACTTTTTGCCTGAAAATCTTATAAAAGTTGTCAAACCGGTTTTCTTTTGATAAGTCAAGTTAATTTATCGTTAAAATTGTTAAGAACATAACTATTAGTTAAAAACTTGATTTTTAAGTTTTAGAAATCTTTTTTGAGCAAAGTCTTTGTACTTTTGAATGGAGGGGAAGATTTCCTTTCTAACGGTATAAAATCGGTTTGTGTAAACCGCAGGTCACAGGTCACAGGTTACAGGTTACAGGTTACAGGTCAGTGATGACAGGTTGATTCTAATCAATTTCATTGCAGAGGAAAATGTTTGGAAAACACAAAGAATTATCAAAAACATAATTCTCAAGCAATTTCATCCATATAAAACCATTCCAAACATCAAAATTTAACCATGCGCTTTTATCGATCTTTCGCAGTTTGCGCCGTGTATAACGCAGACCAGAAAATATTTGAAACCATATTATACGTATAACAGGTATATTACATATTGTAATGTTTGTAATGTTATATGATGGTTACATATAATAAAACACATCGCTCTAAAACTACCTTCTCAGAGAACTCACGAGCTTCTGATTGGTGTAATTTTATATCCAGCCAAATTGTTATCATCACATTCGGTATGCTAAATATTTTTGGTGTTTTTCTCTTGTAAGACATGATATTTTGTGATTCTGTCAATATTTTTGTCAAAAATTGTCATTAAGTCATTAAAATAACAATTGAATGATTAATTAGTTTCATCTTTCTAAAACCACTACTTAGGGACCTCACAAGCTTCTGATTGGTGCCGTTTTATATCCATTCACACTATCAACATCACATTCTGTATTATAAATATTTTTCGTGTTTTTGTCTTTTCTTGCATCAGATTTTATGATTCTGTTAATATTTTTGTCAAGAATTGTCACTAGGTTCAAGAAATTCAATTGTCATTTTATAATATCTAAATAACATGCATTACTTTTTTGTAATTTAATGCGTTATGTATCGATGTTATGTTACGTATATGTTATGATCTTATTATCTTTTTTCCGGTCTGCACTTTGTTGACCTGTAACCTAAGATCTGTAACCTGTGACCTGTAACCTGTAACCTGTAACCTGCGACCTGTAACCCTGCGGTTTACACAAACCGGTATAAAATTTATGAAAAATTAATTTTTCTATCGAAGGCTATGTCACTTTTAACCCTTTAAGTGCCGATGTCGTATATATACGACATGGGCTATATAGGAGGGCGAAGCCCTCCTGTAATGCCCAGTTTGAGTTAGAAATCGTTATTTTTGGTCGAACTCGTAGGAATTAGATTGTCCTTTATGGTCAAGCAAAAAAAATTTCAAAAATGAGTCTTTCCAGCGAGATTTTAAGCAAAAAAGTCAAAAATTTGCAAAAATTGGAAAAAATTCACTTTTTTGAGATTCTGACCGTTTTTTGACTATTTTTGGTCAACGAGTGATCCAAGAACCTCCAAATTTGGCCCTGTTTTACTTTATTCTGTCTTCTAGTGAATTGATTTGAAGTTTTACCACTGGGCACCTTTCCATCAGTTCAGTCAGGTCCGCGCAGCGGGCCTGACTGCTTTCATTCCCCTAACGTACCCCCCCCTTGGCCGCCGCCCACCACGCCCTTCCTCAATCGGGCGGCGCCGAAGGCGCCCAAAAGAAAGAGGAGACTCCAAGCTATCCAACGAGCTTTATACGAGCTTCTAATTCTTTCTAGATCAGGAGATATAAGCCCTTAAAGTTTGAACTAGCGATTTTTAAAAAAAAACTTAGAAAAAAAGACCCTGGCACTCAAAGGGTTAAAACAGAGGACTAATTTCTCCTGGACGCACTGTATAAATAAAAAGACAACTTTGGTAAAAACTGTAACAAACAGATCAAACGGCTATAAAACAAAGGAACGTACAAAAGTTTTTCTTTAAGGACCTTAAAATGATACCTGGAAGATCTATTAGAAAGGCGAAGGAAGAATATCTTGCAAAGACATTCGAATACGAATGCTAAAGGGCCCTTTTTGTATGGATATATATAGTAAAGTAGTGTGAACAAACAATGACTACTTTGGGGGCGGGGGGTCACGATAAACTAGTTTATCTTGACTCCCTCAGCTTTTTTATTCGGAATTAATTTCCCGGAGTCACTTTTAACATTTCAAAAATTTCAAAATGTGAACAGGGGAAATCAATCCCAAATTTCACCTCACGAAAATGATTCCTGGCTAATCTCATGGTTAAGATTTTAATGTGTTCTAAATCAGTCAACAACAGATGCTGTTGTTACTATATTTTTCAATGTTGAGAAAACGTTCGAATTCAGGTAAAGCTCGGATTTTAGATTTGGGTAAAATAAACACAGGGAAATTAAAAAACAGCGGGAAATTACACAAACAGCGGGAAATTTCAAATTAATGTAGGCAAAATCGTCAATCAAATTTCAAACAACCATGAGATTATTAACGATTAATTTGCTCTCTTTGAGGGCGCGCCAGATAAGCAAAAATAGAACATCATATAATTAGTTTCAATACTGTAAGGTCATCTGTATATCAAATTGCATTTATTATAATTAATTGGTCGAAAAAAATTAGACTTACGACTTACCATGACAAGCTCAGCTGCAATAACTTCGTGACTTGAGTAATCCAAAGGGTCCCCAATCCGAAAAGCACTTATTTTAGAATAGAACACAGTGCTGACAGTGCAACTGTATACAAGCAATATTACCTACGTTTTAAAAATGATAAAGTTGAAACATGAAGGTTTTTTTACTCGTAGTAAAAAAAGATTATATTATTTTCTTCGACCCATTTATGTTTTGTTTTTTGCTGCAATCAGAGAGTTTCCGCAGTAACTGCAACGACAATGTGAAAACATCAAATTCACACCTTTGAGCTGTCAAATCTCTGAGTAAACCCCAATTAGCTTTTTTCTTGTGTAAGTTTCAAGTACACGTTTTTTTATAAGGAACTCGAAGCTGAAAATAGTCCAAAAAATAAGGAATTGTTAAGGAACTGCTCAGGCTGAGAATAAGAAAACAAGTTCTAAGGAACAGTAAAAGTAAGAGTTTTCACTCGAACTAGCTATGTAAATAAGGAACTCATAAGGAACTTTGAGGCTGAAATTTTCTGTAAAAATAAGGAACTCCAGGCTCAGAGCAAAGTTAAGGTTCCTTATAAAAAAAACGTGTATTCGTTTTTTGAAATCCTAATTTTAACTTTGTGTAGTTTGTTGATCGTAACATTTAAAAATAAAAGAGTAACAACGAAGCTTGGGTTGCCATGGTTTTCTATTGTTTTTAGAGAACAATCTGTACCGAAGCGATGGCGCTAGAACTCATTCTCTTTTGCATATAAAATAAACGAGGGTTTTTCTTAGAGAGTCATACCATAGAGTCACATTTCTTAATTTTCTTAGAGAGAAATTTTTATGAATGTACCACCAGTTCAGCGTGTACGCCTAAAACAAAAGAAATTGTTCATTATCAGTCTTCAATCATATGTCTATCCTGCATAAAAGCTCAAATATTTTGAAAGATATTTCATGACGTCAATGAGTTACATAGAGAAACTTCGGTCACAATGCACGACGAATGGAAACTAGGTTTCTCCCAGTCAGCGGTATTTACATGTCAGCGGCAATACAACTGTTTGTCAACGGTCAGCGGTTTGAATTTTTCAATAAGCTGAAATAGAAAAACACACATGGAAAATGCAGATGTGTTGAAACAAGATGAAAGTGGGAGTGTAAAGATTAGGGGAGAAATAAAGAACATTAGTTGAGAGTTTTTTTAATTTGAACTGTATTATTTACCTTGAAGGCACGATTTTTGTGAAAAACCAAGTATAATGGATCCAACGGAGAAAAAGAAGCTCTACGTAGAGGGGAATTCCTTCGACTGGACCAAAGTTCCAGCTGTTTTACGAAAGGTAAGTACCACATACTAAAGGAAATAATAAAAAAAAGTTAGCTGAGTAAGCTAAATGGGCGATAGGTCAAACTGCAATGGCCAATTCATAGTGTGCACCCCCCCACTCTGCAGGGGGGGTTTGGATTTTTGGGTCCAAAACAGCCAGGTGGGAGTCTGAAATTTTGGACTTTCGGGTGGGGGAAATAGGTTGAGGTGGGACTAGAAATCTTTAGGTGGGACTCTAATGGAAAAACTTAAATTCATATCACAGTTTGTTGTTGTTGTTGAATTGAATTGCTTTACATTTCCTATCCGTGAATAAGTAAAAATTGAAGGGGAGGTCAGCTCATCGAAATTTGGTAATTAAAAAAATTTTATTAAATAAAATCCCACTTTCTAGTCCGACAGTAAAAATGTCCGACGTTGGATTTGACGAAAGTGTCAGTATTCCGACAACAATTTTGTCCGACAACGAGTAAAAAAAAAACATATAAAAATCGAAATATGAATCGTGGAAGAGGAAACACATCTTTTCCGATTTTGAGGTTAGGCCCCTAAACCCGACTTTTCTTAAATTTTGGAAAGCTTGTTACGATTAGGCTATCAAGAGTCAATCAAGAGATTGGATTTAGCTGTTTTTACGACCCTATTCTTTAGTGATTTACAACCCTGATTGGTCCTTTATTTCTACTTATGTCAAAATGTCGCCAAAATAAACTTTTATTAATATTATCTCAGAGAAAAACCCTTATTCAACATTCTAAAATCTTGCGTTTTCGGACAAAAGTGACGTCGGAAAAAAAGACTTCCAAATTTTAAATTTATTTTATAGATTCGGACTATTTTACTGTCGGACTACAAAGTGTCGGACTAGTGACATGCACCCGGACCTTGACCCCCCTGCACACTATGCAATTTGAAATCAGCTCATTTTCGTTTTTCAGTAAATTACCTTTTTGTATACATTTTCGCGAGTACTTAATTTCGCGAGTTTTAGGTTAAATTTCCCGAAATTAACCATGGATGTTGAAAGCTACTTTTTATGGTTTTCTACGTAGTCGTAGCCATTATATACAATAAGGAGGGTTGCCAAACTTATAACTTATACTTGAAGTCATGTACTTTTATTATTGAAAGAAAAACTTTTTATTTTTAACTTGTACTCCTTGGAAAATTGAGTCAGAATGATTCAAGTTATTATAAAAGCTTTATGATGATTTGCAACTGAGTGTCTTTTGGCTGAAAAGTACTTTTGTTAATATTTAATACTTATTTAATTTACAGGAATTGGAGTCACTTGCTCAGTCAATGAATCAAGATGCAATGACTATCCTTCTTTCACTGTTAACTGTTTTTTCTGCATGTATCGGACACACACAGGTTGTCATTTCAAATAAGTGGAAGGAAAATACACTAATTTGGGCAATGATATGTGCTGAATCAGGTATTTTATTTAATTTATTGAAATAGTCTAAAGACACGAGGCAAGATAACCTTTTAGGGTCATATGTGGTGATCTCTTTTTTGGGTGTGGATATCACTTCATAGTCTCCTCCCCCTTTTAAAAGGGTGGGGAATTTTTTATTCAGAAAATGGGAAATGGTTGGCGAAATCATTTTCAAAATTCTAGGGGGGACAATTGAAAGGGGGAGAAAAAATAGCTCCAAGACCAAAAAGTCAAGGGTGGGGAGAAAAAATAACCTTTAGGATCTGCGGTTGATCAAGTCTGATCCATCAAAAATAAACTGGTATAAAAAGTCATTACGTTGACGGTGAATCTTCTTGAATTTTTGGCTAAAAGTTTTGGCGTACTGTATAACCCGGACCCGGACCGGACGCTGGACCCCTTGAAAACCCGGACCCCGGACTTTTACGAAAACCCGGACCCCTCGTAATTTTTCGAGAAAACCCGGACCCCTCATAATTTTTTGAGAAAATCCAGTGAAATGTGAGTAATGTATCGTGATTCAAGTCGACTGATATAATTATATACATAATATATGTTACAAGTTCCCAACGGATTCTCAAGCTCGGTTATAATAAAACTATTAGATGTTAGTAGCAGACCCGACTGACAATTGTTATGTAGCAGGTTGAAACATGAGTTTCTGCTGGAAAGATGTAGTTTGTTTTCAAGTTAAATCTTTAAAATAAAACAAACTGTGTAGGTTTCTTTACTTCCAAACAACCTACCAATAGTTTTGGAACACTCCATAATAAAGGAAGATGGCTGTTCTTGTGGATTGACTTTCTGGTATATCCCATATAAACACGATGTGACATGAAAGTGAAGAGACATGATTTTGTTGGTTTTTGTTTGATTTGTTGACTCATATCTCATGGCAAATGGGATAGCAAATGACTTTTCATGTATTGCTTGGCTCTACATATGATACCTCTAACTTTGAACACCTCCAGAATGTTGAAAAAAGCACTTTACGTTTACGAGATAAGTTTCGATTATAATTTTCTTGGAAATTTTTAATCGACAGATTTGACTTGGCGTCAGTTTTGTTTGGTTGATAAATCTTTAGCTACACCATGACCATGGGATGATTTTCAATAAATTTTTGTTGTTATACAATAACTTTTTATTTCTGGCTTGGTTATAACAGAACAGTATTTGATCTTATGTACGTTCACGTGAAATGAATCTTGGCTCTTGACTTGGGGTAAACACAAGTTTGTGTATGACAGAAAAATTCCATTTTTGCAACTAGAAGTTATGGAAATTAGCTGATGCAAAACATTTTAAGCAACAAGTATCATGATCATTTAAAAAGCAATGAAATAGACCTTTTCGCCTTTGAGTCCGCCATATTGAATTGTATGCAAAAATTATGGTGGCCGAATTGCCGTGGTGAAATTCCCTTAGAAAGTATGCAATACATATGCAAAAAGAAAGTGTTAAATAAAAACTTACATGCATAATTTGCATTATATTAAAGTGTAACCTTGTAGAAAAAAGATTAAATTTGCTTCTCTTGAAAACTAAAAAGAATTATATTCACTCATCTCTTAGAACAAGCACTTCAAAAGACCATAACATTAGACAGAAACTCAAACTGAAAAATCACCCGCGAAGGTAAAAAACAATCCTTATTCGGCTGACGGCAAATTATTCTCCTGGGAATAGAGCCGCCAAATGATATCAAATCAAAACATTGATAAAGTGTGACGTCATAATTACTGCTTTCAGTTTGCGTGTTTTGAAAGTTTGATGTGTGTACTCCGTCTTCGTGGAATTTTTTAATGGCATGAAAACAGAATATGCAATGTCTTTAAGAACAAATTCCTAAAAGGCTTTTGTTGTTCTGTAAATATTTCCTTTTGGATTAAGAAATTCCATCTTTTATTGTTCTAATGATTATAATATTTATTTATAAGATGCTTTGTTGTCTTTTTAATCTTTGTGTAAACTTGCATATGTTTTGCATACATTCCAAGTAAATCCAACCACGGCATTTTCGTTCCTGTATTTTTGCATACAATTCAAGATGGCGGACTCAAAGGCGAAAAGGTCTATGCCACACAGTCACTCTACACATGGTACTTTATGCCTCCAGGCTGCTCCAGCCATCCATGATTGGTATCAGAATGTTGGAAGAAAAAAAATTTAACTAGAAATTGTTTATAGAAATTATATTGACTTATTTTTACAATTTTGGCGGTGTGGGTTTTGTTGGTTGATAATGTTCACACCGTGGGATGGTTTTCAAAAAACTATTATATTGATAGTTGTTTGTTGGAATTGATTAAACCAAAAAAAGAGAATCTTTTTTTGATAAATGCTCAGGGGGAGGGGTACAGAGGCAACTGCTCCAACTTGAGTGAGGTCAAACGCTCACATTCGCGCGTGTTCCACTACGACACAGTGCCCTGTGTCTGTACACCCCCCTGAAATGCTTTATTTTTTCATGAATCAAAAAACCGTGTGGATGGTTGACATCTTTCTCTAGTCTTGTATAACCAATGTCTATTTTCAAATCTTGAAAGCTCTACCGTGAAAAAGGGTAACTTGCATCAGTGGAGGCTAACATGCATATCCCTCAAATGAAAGACCCGGCTGGTCATTAAAATACGAAAATAAATCAAAACAAAAATAGTAGAGTACAGTACATATATATATACAGCTGTAGAGCTGCCAGCGGAGCTGTGTATGTGTATTTTAATGACCAGCCAGGTCATTCATTTGAGGGCTATGCATGTTAGCCTCCACTGATGCAAGTTACCCTTTCTCACGGTATATCTACTGAATTGAAGCTCTGCCTAGCTGTTTTTAAAACTTTTAGCCATTTTTTTTCTTTATATATTGCTATTAAAGATAGATTTTTACTTTGTCGTAATGTGAATTTATGGTAAAGTTTTACTTTTTGAGTTTAGTTTATCTACACTTACAGCAGTATTTTTTCAGTAATCCTTTCTTGTAAATATAGTAACATTTAGCCACCGGACTCATTGCCCTCGTTATATTCAATTTTTGATACATTTAATATTTTTTTAGGACTGATAAGTACATCTTTTTGAACACCAAAACAAAGCAAACAACATGCCAATTCTTTCTGGACAAATATATCTCTATACTTTATTGTGTGCTTTGATTTCTATTTTAATCAACCCTTCAAACTGCTGATCTTTCAACTATCATTTAGGAGTATAGAATGGGCTTCCATAGTGCCATTTTCTGCAAAGTATTTTGTGCAAATTTTCAACAAAGCAGACTTCTTGACTGTCCTTGTCCCTCGTGTTAAAATTGTTCTAATGGAGGACATTGCCATTTTTGGTTTTCTCGTAAATTTGAGTAGGGTCCGGATTTTCTCGTAAATTTGGATGGGGTTCGGGTTTTCTCGTAAATTTGGATTGGGTCCGGGTTTTCGTAAAAGTCCGGGGTCCGGGTTTTCTTGGGGTCCAGGGTCCGGTCCGGGTCCGGGTTATACAGTACGCCAAAAGTTTTCAAGATGATACTCATCTGGTTTGACAAAGGAGAAGTTTTTAATTATTCAGCCTTTGTCTCATGTTAAAAAATCAACAAATTTCTAAGGCAAAATCGCACATTTCTCGCATTTTCAACTTTATGCTTTATTCAATATCTTTAGGTCTGAAAAAGCTAATCAAGGATCGTATTAAACACTAACTATACCCTACATCATGTGACAACTGTTGATTGACCAACGAAGCATAACAATTTAAAAACCTGAAGACAGTACAAATGACAAAACAAATTCAGTTACACAGAAAAAAAATTGAAAAATTTTGGTTGCTAGACAACAGAGGGTGAAAAAAAACGTGTGCATTCAGAAAATATAAAGTTTTATAGGTCTTTCCAGTGTTCTCATACTTTTAAAAAGTTCTTCCTCATTGTGTACACTTAGGTGTTTAGATATCCTAAAAACATGAAATAGTTTTCAGATCAAACGCATCAAAGAGGTTAAAAACATTAAAAACATTCCCATTACAAATTTACTTATTAAATATTTAGGACGTGGGAAATCAGTCGTATACGCATTTGCAAAATCAATCATTGAAAAAGTTAAAACAAATGTACATTACAACGAAGAGCGTAAAGGAAGAGACATTACTGTACCCAATACTACCTGGGTAAGAATTACTAATTAATATGTTCAAACTTTTTAGCTTGATAATGTGATGAGCTTGTAGTTGTAGCTGTTTGTAGCATTAGTTGAAATCTTATAATGTTGGTATTTTAGTCATTATTGTTAAGTAACAACAAACAAGTACTGTAAGTATCAAAGAAAAATACAATTCAAATTAAAATCATACTTTCAGGACAAGCTTGGGGACATCATGGCAAATAACGGTGCTCGAATTTATGGGATGTTTGACGAAGTGATGGGGTTTTTCTCTCAACATGGGATTTACACCAACAGGACAAAAATAACAGAGTGCAAAGAGCTCAGAGACTTATTACGGTTATACAATTGTGATGATCTGAGGAGGGAAACAGGTACTTTATTTTATTCATTTTTAGGATAAATAAGAGCCACAGAAATAAAGTAATACTGTACTGCTTTTAGAGTAAGTGTAGGCTATGTATTTCATTTGTTCAGAATATAAAAGAATATCCCTTTGCTCTTATTTTGATTAATTAGAATTTCCATTTTATTTGAAAACATTTGCAATAGGGCTTAAAACATAATCAGAAGATAGCTTTCTCCATGAATTATTTTCTCAACCACAATTGCCTCAACTAAAGCAAGTGAAATAAATATTGGATGCTTTGAAATGTATATTTTTGATTGGTTCCATATAGGGAATTATAGTGAGGTTGCTTTACATAAATTATTGCAACTATACTTCAAAATTATGTCAGGCTGACGTTTGGCACAAATGACACTTTAGGCCATGGCAAATGACCCTCTCCTTTTTTCAATATGTTGGTGAAAAAGCAATATTTGATTTTGGCGATTGATTTTGTAGTCCAAAATGAAAAAATTGGGGAATTTCTCTCACAGTCTACACAATTTTTAGACTTTGGTGTAATAGATTTTTTTGCTCAACTCAAAAAGCTCTATCACATAGTATGGGGCCCAAGTAGTATAGTTCTTTAATTTTAAAGACCCACTAAAAATCACAAATTTTCAGCTATTTTTACTCATTTTTCATACTTTTATGGCCATAGATACCCACTTTGAACACCTCTGCTGTACTCAAACCTTGCCAGTAAAAGTAATTTTGATGAAATAAATGTTAATAGATGGATAACTTCAATAGTTACTTTGGGTTTTTCTTGAAATAAAATCCCCCTTTTTAAATCTTTTAAGGGTTTTAGCTGTATATTATTGCTTCAATTTTTAGTTACTGGTAATGCAAATTATAAAATGACTTTATCACAATTTACAATCCTTGGTTTAACCCAGCCTGACTCAGCCATTGCCTTGATGAAAGATGAAAATGGTCAAAGAAGTGGCTTCCCTTTTCGGTAAGTGATAACTATTTTAAAATTCACTATGTTTATTTTTGTTTATAACTTTGCAAAAGGTTTGCAAAATAAAATAAACCAGTGTTCAGTGTTAACACGTGATTGGTAACATTCAAACTAAATTAGCAAAAATGGTAAATAAGTTACAGTGAAAAAAACAGATATTGCTATAAAGGCTATTTATATAAAAAAAGATTTATTTGGATTTACTGAATTGAAATTGAATTTTACATAAAAGACTTTCTACTGCAGAATCATGAGAAATCTTCGAAAATTGAGATCTCAGGGAAATAAAGAATCTTAAAATTCTACAACTAAAATAAAAATAATTGCCTTTTGACCTAAAAATGCTGGCTTTGCATGAACTCAAAATAATTTCTTAATTTTGGCGGGCAATTTATTTGGCAGTTGGCCAATTTTGATTATTTTGATCCACCAACCTGCTTAGTTTGTATTTTACAGACCAGACCTTCCTATCCCTAAAAAGGTGTGTGTTTTAATTTAAAAATGTCTCTGTTAATGTCCTAATGTGACATGCGTAACTTTATTCAACAAAAATTGTGTATGACAAAATTTTGATATCTACATCTATTCAAGCTGCTCTCTGCATTTTCTTATTACTCTCTTACTATTTACCCTATTTTCATCTGAGTTTCATTATCAGGTAGGTCCATTTCACAAGCAGCTTGTTTTTTTTATTCTGAAATCGCTAAGTTACAAAATACACCAGAAAGCTAAGAAATTGGAGAAATTTGTAAAGGATGATGAACCCCATCTCATTTTATTTATTTGTGAGATTCTGAAATTTTTAACATAATGATTGCTCTCCTTCAAAAAATTACTTAAAGGTTATGTATATTGGACATGGCTGACCCTGCTTTATCACTTTATTTCAATTATATTCTAGATTCATTTGGTATTTTCCGGAGCCAAAGTTCAGCTCATTGGCAGATTTGCTTTCACCAGATCCGATTGACCAAGAAGTATTTGAAAGTGCTCTCGGTAAATTTCAACATAATAACAAGGATTCTAGGATAATTGCTCCCGGAAAATTGCCCTAAACAATCACCTTCAAAACCATAATTAATCATTATGACGCGCAATTATCAAGTCTAACAATAGAAATAATCAAAAGACTTACCTCAACGATCAATAATTGTCTGGGAGGTAATTGACTGGAAAAATTTTCCGGGGGGCAATTGTCCTGGGGGGTAATTGTCCTCGGGGGTAATTGTCCAGGGGGTGATTGTCCTGGTGGCAATTGTCAGAAGCAGTCAACAAGGCAAAAAGGTTGAAAAGCTGCTCCGTTTTCCCAGCCAGCAGATTTTTTCTAAAAAAATGGTATCATCAATCTTCTTCAAAACAGCTCATAATTTCCAGCTGGAATTGTAAATTTTTATGGCCAATTTCTCAGAATGTCTCAAAACATTAGTTTTTTGTATTTCTACAAAATAGATGTTCTGGTTTTCAGGAGCAATCGTAGAATTTTATGGAACAGCCCTATTTTTACAACTGAAACAGAAAAGAACAAAATAAAAGCTTTTAAAGTTAATTTTTTTTATACCTTCAAATTCCCGGAACAGTTCAAAAATTTCAGACTGTCACAGGAATACCTATAAAAATTTCCCAGACTGTCACTAGAGCTCAAAAAATTTCCCAGACTGTCACTAGAACACCAAAAAAATTCCAAGTTTTCATTATGGACCACTTCCGAATCTAATCTATATGCTAGGATCGTTGGGAACACCTCAAAATTTCCTTACATGCCAAAACCAAATTCTATATTTATTGCAAGTTTTACCAGAACAGCTCAAAATACTCAGCCATAAAAGCAAAGCACTATTAAAACTTTCCAAGACTTCATTTAGGAACAGCTTTATATTTTTAGAAAAATCAATTTCGGAATTTTCACCGGGACATCCCACCTGCTTCCAAATGAGATAGGCCTTTGGAACAGCTTTTTGACAAAAATGCTTTGGTGACTGCTTTCGAATTGTCTGGGGGTAATTGTCTGGGAGGCAATTTCCAGGGGGTAATTGTCCTGTCACGATAACCAGATCAGGTGACTAGTGTAAGGGATGAATTATAGGGGAAGGATACTACTTTCAATAGACGCTGAAAAAATGTTTACAGCTTAGGACCAAAGTATGCCATTGACTTTCTTATTTACCCCTCTACTTAACTATCTTCTTTGATCCTTTCTGATTACATCTAAGTTCCTTTATTTGCCGTTTATTTCTTACTTTTTCTGTAAAACCATAGTGAGCAGAGCTGTCTTGGAAAGACTGAAAAGGCAAAATAGACCTTTTTTTCATCCAAATGAATGGAAATAAAATAATCATGGAAAAAAATGAACGGAATACTTTTTTGCAAATTGCCAAATTTTCTGAGCCAGGGGCAGGGCTTAGAATATGCACCTCTTCTTTTTTTTGCACATCTCTTTTTTAATTCCCCTTTTTCAAGCCACTATAATGAAAACGCTTTACACCTCGCTGGCTTTGAACTACCAAATACAAGCAACCATGTTTGAGAACCCAAGTCCTACCAACTTATCCACAGCAAACTCCGTCACTCGAACTATTTATTTTAATTTGCACACGCTATAAAGCAAGGAAGGAAGTCCCAATCCTATCCTAGGAGGAACGTCATGGACATTAGAGCTCCAACCCTGACTCTAACTTTTCATATGTTAAACTGACTTAAGTCTTTTGAAATAAAGGCCTGAAAGTCTTTTAAGGTTATTTAAATTTTCATCTTGGCTTGAACGATGTCAACTCAATAACATCACTCAATCTTTTGTTTTATAGTGAAATACCTGACTTTAAAATATGAACGATCGGATGAGAATTGTACATATACAACGGAGGACAAGGTGTTATCGGTCAGACCTACGTTAGAGCAATATACTCTTTCCCCTACTGCATTGGAGATGTTCAGGGAATTTCATGATCATGTAGAGCTTGGTATTTTGAAGAAGTACCTGTTCAATTTGATAATCTCAGGTAAGCTACACTTTTTTTTAAACCAACCCCAATTTTCAGGGCAGGGCTAGAGTTGCTAAGGATTTTCAGGATTTCAACCTAAAATTGATTACTATGTATATTTCCTCCAATAAAGGCCAGGGGGTACAAAGTTGGGGTACTAACCCAGTGCCAAATAATTGAATTTTCTTGATTTTTGAAGTATTTCTGAGACCACCACCACTTAGCCTCCTGGTACTACACTTAGTACCCTGGTACTAAGTTGAATTTCTCCCGTAGAATAGATATACCACCCCTTAGTACCCGGTACAATCCTGATGTAATCAATTTTGAAAATGGCGAACATTTATGGCGTAAATTCTTTGAAATCAAATAAAGTTTCAAATAAGAGCTAATTTCTAACTAAGTTTACCGCAAAAAAATCATAAGAAGTAAGTACAAGTCTCTAGAAAAATGAAAGAAGGTAAAGACTCTAATCCCTAACTAAGTTTTAAAAAACAAATATATTCTAGTAAAATCCTAAGAAATATGAATTTGTGAATATTTTACTGGAAGTGAACAAAAGGGAAAACAGATTAAGGGGCCTCATTTTGGTATGGCGAGCAAAGAATTTCGCTGGCCCAAGAGACAAGAAATCTTGGATTTGCAAGACCACCACTTAGTGTCATGTAACTAAGTTGTTTTTCACTTGTCTTATATGACCACCACCCAGCACTGTCCTCTACAACTTAGTACAGGCTCTCCTCTGTAAGGGCCGCCCTTTGATAAGTGTAAGTGTGGGTATCAATTAGATGTGGCAAATAAATAATTCGGTCATTATAGAAAAGTGACAATGAGCCAAAAAAGGCACCTATCTTTTAGACCCCTTTAATTTATCCCATCTATCTAATTAAATATACAATATAAACCCAAACGAGACTTAAGTTAGCTTCTAGACTAGGTGGAGATTTTGTGCTTCTGTACAATGGAATTCAATAGAATAAGACGCCCTAATATAATACTTTATTTCAGGAGCTTATTCAAAAGCAAAAGGAATGGCCTTGCGTGTTGCTTTGGTTGTTCAACATTTACTTAACTTCATTAATGAATACAAACAAAATACTAAAGGTAAAACAGACCCAATCCTCTTGTTGCTTTTTTAGAGCCTCAGAGAGGAAGTTTTTTTTGAGGTTTTTCTTTAACTGCACTTGCAAGGATAATTTATGATAAATGGAATAAAATTGAATTAAATATGGAACATCCCCTTTCAATTCTTTTTTGGACCTACCCCGGTGGAGGTCCTATAAATTAACCTTTGTCCGTTCGTTCGTTCGTTCGTTTGTTATGTTAGCTTTCCTCATGATTGGCTCGTCAGTTTTTTCTGATTTTTTGCACGAAGATGCATAACTATAAACCCTCGAATGTGACGGAGCCCGATTTTCAAAAAAAAAATTTGGGGGGAAAATTTGGGCCAAAAAACACCTAAAAAACGGGTTTTTTGAACTTTGTGAAAAATTGGATCATTAATTTTTTCTGGTTTTTTGCATGAAAGTAAGGTACCATCATAGGTGAAAGATGGTTCAAGCAGATTTTTGCAAAAGAATTTTGTTGGCTCAAAAAACGCATGTTTATCTATAAGAATCACTATTAATAAGCATACATCAATGTTCTTAGTCAAATTACTCAATTTTTTTTATGAGATAGTTGTTTTTTTGCTCATTAGGGCTTACTTTTAAAGAATATATGTGTTTAGACATGAAATTTTGGTTGCTTGGCTTGTTTTTATAGAAAAACTGGCCAAACTCGATATTTCTTTATAAGCACACTATCAATTACTTAGGTATAAGCTTTTCTCGAGATTGGCTCTTTTATTCTTTATGATTTTTTGCACAAAGATGCATAACTATAAACCCTCGAATGTGGCGGAGCTTGATTTTTGGAAAAAGAATTTTGGGGTAAATTTCAGCTAAAAAAACGGCTAAAAAAAGGGTTTTTTGGACTTGTTTTTCTGGCTTTTTGCATGAAAGTAGGTAAAAGATGGCTCAAGCAGATTTTTGTAAAAAAAGAATTTTTCAGCTCAAAAAACGCATATTTATTTATAAGAATCACTATTAATAAGCATACATCAATGTTCTTAAAATTTTTTTGATGAGATATGTTTTTTTGCTCTCGAAGTCTTAAATATGAAAGAATATTTCAAGAGCATGAAATTTTGGTTTCTAAACATGTTTTTTTTATAAGAAACAAACGACTAATTTTAATAGTTCGTCACTATTTGTGTTCTGAATGATTGTTTAATGGTCACGATTATGTAGATATCAATTATATATGTGTTAAATGCATAACCAGGTAGGTCCATAAAAGTATCACTTGTTTCAATTAAGATCATGGTGGTGAAAATAGCCAAGAAGCTCCATCCGAAATGTCAGGTCAGTAAATTCTAAAAATACACTGTTATTATTTTGAACCAGCTATCTGTTTTATTTGTATTTTACAGATCAGAATGTAATTTTGAAGGGTTAAGTTAATTATAACAAAATCAACATGTATGACCGAAAAAGTGCCCTATTTCAGAAACTCAACGGTTTTTTCACTTCTGCTAAACTAGTAAGGATAATTTACAGTTATAATATGAAATGTAAAACATTGCATTTCAATCTGTTCTTTTTTTTTTCTCAATTAAGATGAATTAAATTGAATTAAATATGGAACATCCCCTTTCAATTCTTTTTTTCAATTAAGATCATGGTGGTGAAAATAGCCGAGAAGCTCCATCCGAAATGTCAGGTCAGTAAATTCTAAAAATACAGTATATTATTTTGAGTGTATATCAACCTTTTTAAATTCAAAATTTTGGAAATCACACAGCTTATTTTCAGTACTAGTATTTGGAAAGAAATCTGGCTTTGGAATTTTCTGAAATAGGAAGGATTTATTTCATAGGTATGTAATTTCTGAATTTATGCTGGAAAATTAATGGATGTTTTTTTGACAACTTGGCACAAATTTTTCAGACGTCTTGTTGCTGTCATTTTCACTTGACAAAAGTTTCGTGAAAATAAGAAGCAAATATAAAAAAACCCGAAAAAGTGCCCTATTTCAGAAGATCTTTAACGTGTCCTTGGAAACTCAACGGTTTTGAAACACCTTTGGAGAGAGCAACACTCAAAGCCGCTTATTACCTCTCCTACTACCCTAGAAAACATTTTTATATGACTCCCTCTCCACTGATTTAATAAGACCCCCTCCTATAATAAGCACAAAAGAGTAACAACTTCGCAAGAGAGTAATAATTTACCGGGAAAAACACTCCCTTTCGATAAAAAAGCGAAATAAAAATATTGATGAAAAAATAAAGGGGGGTTGGTATTCCCAATTGTGAGTCATATTTTCCTAGGAAATTATTACTCAAGAAGTCCCTTTTTCCTGGGAAAGTTTAACTCTGGGAGTACCTTAAGGAAGAAATTTTCGCGGGAAGTTTTTGCGTAAAACCGTGAAATTATGTTCTCGCGAAATTTAAAAATTTGATGAACCGCGAAATTAAATTGCCGCGAAAATTTCTTCCCTTCAGGTAGTCCTTTATCGGGGAGTAAAAAAATTACGGTTACACCGGCCGACAGGGAAATATCTATCAGGGGCCCTATTGACACTTTCTTATTTTTCTAGTAACAATGTGATTGATAGCCTGGATATCCAAGCTGAAATTTTAGAAAAAATAAAATTTACCTCAGCCAACAAAGTTCTTAAATTTACAGCTCGGTTCACCTACAAATCGAGTCTAATAAAGTCTGATTCAGTACAGGCTGTGCAAACCCATGTTGACAAATTTGTCAGATATAAAACCCAGTGCAACTCAAAAATCCAAAAACTTATTTACTAAACTCTAAAAGTATCAAAAACTACCAAAAACAACATTTCGAAGCCAGAAAAATCCACCACAAGTTCCAACCATCCGCCATTTTTCCATGTTTATTTTGAAAATGAGTGTTTTTCTTCTTTTTCCCTTTCTTTTGAAATAAAAAATGAGTGTTAATGTTTGCGAAGCGCATCAAAACAAGCGGGAAAACCCTGATTGCCGATTCACTAGCTTCACTAAATATGCGGACCAATAAGAACAGCTTGCATAGACAGTCCAAATCAGACTGCAAGTGGCTTTAGATGATCCAAGCGATAAACCAGAAACATAAATATCATAATCTAGACTGTGAATTAGTTTAAAGCTTGGTTTACCAGGCTACGGGATTAATAAACAAACTAAATAACTCTTTCGTTTACTTTTTTAGATGCAGATGACAACGAAATTGGAGTGGACGCATTGAACATTGCTATTTCCATTGTGCAATTGTCTTTGAATCAAACATGTAAGTTTACTTTTGCATGATATATTTCCGAGACAATAAAGTGCATATCGCAAAAATGAGACTAAATTGCTGTAATTTCTTGGATTGTAATATGCGATAGATTTTGCTCAAATTTTTTCGTTTTAGAGAGAATTCTAATATGACAAGGTTCGACTTCCCGGTTGTTAACAATCATTATAAACTTGCCTGAACTTGAATTATACTAAATAGGATAAATATTTTGTTCTAGTTAGGATAAACGCCTAGGTAGGATAATTAATCCTAGCTTGCAATAGTACTCGACTGCTTAGATTATCTTTTCAACGAGATATGGCTTTTTATTATGGCTTATCCCACTCGCTGCACTCGTTCCGCATCTTTTCGCTACTGGGCGGATAAAGGCGAATACAGGCATAGGGGGTTCGATACGGAAAAAACTGTATATAAGGTTTAAGTAGATTTTTAGTCATTTTGAATGCAGATCATTTCAGACATTTAATGTTTCTTAAGAATGCTCAAATCTATCATAACACGATTAAATAAGGCCAAATTCTTATCCCATTCGTTATTTTGTTCTTTGTTAGTAATTTTTGGCTACTTTTCAAACTTATTTTTACAAAGTTTCTCTTCAATTTATTTCAAATCCACTTTACTTTGTTGAATCCAAAAAAATTTGGTGTCAATTTTTAAAAAGCTGAAATTTCACTGAAATATGCGTTGTCCTTGAAGATACTAGGAAAACAATTTAAATAAAAACAAACAAAATAAATTTTAAATAAAGATTACAGTGGCTAAATTAAGTGGTAGAAATTGTCGAAAATTAATAAATAACCGACCAAAAAGGAGATTTTACCTCCTGAAAAGAAGAAAATGAGCATTGAAATCATCATGCAATAAAATTCAGTAATTAAGTAATTGATGTCACACCGTGACGACGGGCAACTTCGGTCTATATACGCCCGTCGTCAAGGGCTCTTAACCAATGAAGTAAAGCCGAAGGCTAGAAGTGAATCTGCGTGGTAGGATTTGAAGCAAGTTAAATCCTACCAAAGTTGTGCGGCCCGCGTAGTTTTCATACAAACGCCGGATTGAAAATAGTATTTATCGCTAGATTTCGAAAAAATGACTGCTCAGAAACAATGAAATCACTAAATTCAATCCTTTATTCATTGTCGGCGAAAATTGTTAAGGGAACACTTTCTCTTGCCCGGGAAAGATTAAAGATTCACTTCTAGCCTTCGGCTTAAATTCAATGCTCTAAACCAATCCAAATGCTTAAAAAGCCATGTAACCTTCCAAAGAAAAACACCTGGTTAACAATGAAAAATGATTAGGCTAAAAAATTGTGAGATTTTTCCCAGAACATAGCAAGTGAAGTGTCTGTAGGCAAAAAATATCCAGCCATCTAAATATATTTTTAAAGAGAGACAAGAATCCCAATTTTCATCATTTTCATGTTTTTTAAAAAAAAAAATCTATGAGTGATTCTTCTTTCTCTTTTAAGACACCCCTTCTCACATACCCACTGGGAACCCTTCCCACTGAAAAATTGGCCAAAATATCGTCCTCGGTGGAAAATTGTACCCCAATTTTCGTCCCCACTGAAAATAATCAAATAAGCCAATACTCACTGCAAAATATCATGCTATTTTTCCCATCCCACTGAATTTTCTGACTTTAAAACAAAAGAATTCAAATCCCCGGTCATAAAAAACAATTGATTATCGATCCCCATCGAGTTTCAGTGCGTTATTTTTACCCCCACTGGCTGAATAAATTCCACCGGGTCTGTGAGAAGGGGGTGTTTTAAGAAACAAAAATGTTACTAAAGCTTTATCTAATGACCAACTAGAGCGTTGATAAACTAAATACTGAGCGGTTGAATAAAAATTGAAAATAAAAGTCCGAAGACAAATACTTTTAATTCCTTTTCAGGCTTGATAAACTTTGGTGACATGCTGGGAAATGCAAATTCTATTCCAACCAATCTACAATATTCTCTAGACATTGAATTAATGAGAAAATTACTTTTGATCAACTCCAGTATTATTTCAATGTCGGTATTGATAAACGACCATTTTGCCCGCCCAAACATCAAAACCATAAACAAAAAAGCTGTAGAAACTGAAGGTGCAGCGTTGATGCGGGTATTCAGAAAATTGAACGATTTAAAGCTTGGTCGGTTCGTGCAGCTGAAGGGATCTAAAAACCACAGACCAGTAAGTGATTTTTTTTTGAAACATTTTGTTGAGCCCGAAAGTTTGAAAGATGAAAGTTGAAATTTGAAATTTAGCGTATTTTTATGGGCCATTTTCGGCACCACGACATCTTAAAATATAAAAAATTCATTTAACTTTAACTCTATTTCAGAAAGGAGCTAAAGTCTCGCGGTTTATTAACTATTAAAACTCACTTAGAGGGCATTGTAGTGTATTTGACGTCAATTTTGCTGGCATGAATGAAAGCTAGAATTTTCTCTTTCTTTTCCAATATCCCTCCTGTGTCCTGTGTGGTATTTGAAAACATTTCGATCATTTTCATGAAAATATTGAGGTCTTTTGAAGTAAGGTTTGAAGTCTACCTCTCAATGCTTTGAGATTCTTAACGGCTAACCAAATTAAATTTTCGCCGAGATTTGTCATCGATTCGTTGATTCATATTCACTTTTTAGTCATGCGCCAAATTAAATTTCCGATTTCATCTGGTATTGGCAAATAAGTGTTTATATTTAATCATTTCAGGTTTACTTTTTCAAGAAAAAGGAAAATGTATGTGAGGAAACTAAAAACGAAAACCTAGAAAACCTCGGAATTTCCGCCGAAGATTTTGCTGCACACGAAGAAGCACACGAACAACTAAACGACGACGAGTAAGAATTGTTTACATTAATTCAAATGCAGCTTACAGTGAACGGGATTTTGCACCCATTAAGGCAATTACTCTCAGGTACCTAATAGCCGAGGGGTTGGAATAAGCGGGGGGGGGGGCTGGAATAAAAATGTCCTGGGTGGAAAATTTTTGGAAAGAAAGTAAAAACAGCATAATTAGGACAAAAGAGGGAATTTTCAAAAATGTTTTCCCAGAAAATAATAAGCGCGGGGGGGGGTTGAAATAAGAATGTCCTGGGTGGAAAATTTTCAAAATATTAATTAGCGGGGGGGGGACGGCTATTAGGTACCTGAGAGTATTTATACAAATATGAATAAATAAAATTAGAGATTTTCCAAAAGAGAATAAAAGTTTTCGACACTTCGATGCAATTTTTGGGCAGAAAGATAACTAATGATAGTTATAATATGGGTAGAAAGAAAAATTTAGGTACGAAGGAAAAGTAGTTTTAATTTTTCGGTTATAAATAAACGGCTCAAAAATCAATCCACTTAAGTTATTCAATATTTATTGCTCTCAAAATTGATTCTGTTCCACCTTAGAGAAGAGCATAGGAAAGCTTACGTGGCGAAGGAAAAGTGGGTGGAATCGGATTTCACTCCAGAAGACATAATTCAAGCGACACCTTCAACACCGAAGAAAAGAAAGAACAGTGGTGGAGACCCAATAGCAGAAAAGAAAAAACATGTAGAGGACAGCGAAGACAAAGATTGACATTTAATATTCTACATAAATTTTTGTTAATATTTCTTTCGGGTTTTATATGATTTTCTTGGAGTCTTTTGTTTTAACTTTCTTTCGACGCTGATAAATTAAATGATCCATTAGAGTAGGGGTGGGCTATAAGTCGTCGAAAAGTGAAGATTTCTGGATTAATTTACGAGCCAGATTTTTTTGTGTTCCTTAATAACATCTATCTCGTTGGGACTGAAAAAAAAAATACTTATTAGCTTAGTGGCAAGTTTTACGCTGAAATAAAATCTAAAAATTGGGAGAGAGAAGCATAAACGTAATGGTGATCTTTACGAAAATTTCATGCACTTATCTCCTGGGATTAATGAATTTCAAACAAAAAGAGCCTTTTTGAAATGAACAATTTCAAAATTTCAAAAAAAATATACTTTTTGTTATTGTTTGGTGTTATTATTCTTTCACCTTGGCCGTGTTCAGACAAGAAAATTTAAGTAAATACAGTAGTATTAAGTTGATGTGGGAATTCAGTTCTGATTTCTTTCTTTTGTTATCATCGATTAAATGTCTCAGGGAATCCTCCTTTCAAACTAGAAATCTTGTCAAGTTCTCTCTAAGGAGATGTTTTAACAAAAGAACTCCCCGGGAATCTCTCTGTAAAATACTGATTTATGCTCGTTATAGCCTTAACTACTAAACCTACTCCGAGCAAATCTAACCATTAGCTCTCATATTTTTCTTTTATAATTAACAAAGAAGCACGCTTTTCACTTGGAAATTTTGATTTCACCTTTTCAGAAAACTAACAAGATTGTAAAAAAAATTTTTTTAAACCAGAAGGCGATTCCATTTTAAACTTTGGTTTAACTAACGACGAGTATGCACTTGAATACAATAGTAGAACAAAAGAAGCATGTAAACCTAATCCCCTTAAACCTAGGTCTGAACACGACCCTTGTGTATGGTCAAGTCACTGACATTAAAAAAACAACAAAAACTTTCAAAATTTCATTTAAGCATTTTCACAGGAAAAAATTATTGATTCCCTAGCCTAGGGATTGTTAATTTTCAGATGTGGTTTTTTATTCGATCACATTAGTCTAGAATTTTAAGTTCGGGAAAGTAAGGAAACTAGGGAAACCTATTTTCCCATGCTGGAAGTGTATTACCAATGTGTTAGTGAAAACGGATTTCCACATGTGGAAAACTAATATTTTTAACTTTCTAGTTGCCCATTCAGAATTGCATCGGTAAATTAAAAACCCCAAGTTTTTCTAAACTGATTAGGGATGAGTCGGGTAAAGAGAAATCACGAGTTTTAAAATGATTACTTTCTACAAGCTAGGGAAAGGAAATATCACGAATTGTGACCTTGCTTGCTTTATTCTATTTTTTCTCTGGATCGGGAAATGTGATTTCTCGAATTAGGGAAATAAAATTTCCCAGATTGGAAAATTCGATTTTCCGAACTCTTTAATTTGAGTGTATCCTTTAAACAATTAATTAAATCAGAACTTATTTTTCATCCCTTCAAATAAGACAATTAAATCAAAAATTTTAAACTGTCACAAATTAGAGCCTAAAGTTCGGGAAAATTATTTTCAGGTTAGGGAAAATTGATTTCCCAAACTTGTATTACGCATGCGTGATAAAAAACCACAAGTGATTTTCACTCAAAAGTGTTCGAGTCGTATGTAAAGCAAACCATTATAAGGGTGTATTCGATCAGTGTGTAACACAACGCTAAAGGTGAGGCGCCCCGCCAGGGCGGTCTCATTCGTTCGCAATGGACTTGCGTCGCAAGGGCTCAGTGGATCGGTGAGACGGGTTTGAGGTCATTAAGTTGGCTCTCTAGTGCAGCTCCACTGTTGTGACAAAAGTGCCGGGATTCTCAAAGTAGCGCAAGTACATGTCAGAACGAATGAGAGCTATCGAACCAATGCTCACAGAATGATCGAATACATTTAATTATTTTACCAGCTTTCTATAAATCAGGATTTAATTCGTGAATATGGGTAATCCTATGGGGTTTTATTGGGGTTCGCTCGAGTACCTTTCAATAATAGGTAGTCATAAGATCGGGAAATTTCATTTCCATAACTAGGGAGCTGTTGCATCTTCCCTATCTAGGGATTGGTTAGGGAAAAATCCAGATTTCCAGATCTGGAAATATGCATTTTCATTGCCTAGGGAATCAAAATTTTTTTCCTGTGTTTAGTGATACTTTTTGGTATGTGCATCCAATTTGTGATAAAATGATACACAAAATGTCTATATTTTGAAAAGCTCGTTTCAAGATGTTATAGAGGTCAATGAAATTGGACCTTAAAATACCTAAATAGAATGCACAATCAAAATTTTTACTTGTAAACAGTTTTGATAGCAATTTTCGACTCATTCCAAATTTTTATTCCAACCGTACGTTTATGTAAAGTTTGAGAATGCACTTACAGTGCCGTAGCAACTGGGGGGGGGGGGGGCAAGGGGGGGCTATGCCCCCCCCCCCAATAATTTTTTCAAAAATGGTTATTTTGCTAAATGCAAAGTTTTTCTTTTTTGATTTGTCATAATTGTCACAATTGAGTGCATTTTCAAGCAATCTAGAGCTCAAATTTTCAAAATTTCTCCCCTCGGGCCAAACCATGGTTGGCCCTCGCGGTGTCACTAAACTTCAGCCCCCTCAATATGAAAATTCTTCCTACGGCACTGACTTATTTATAGCCCACCCCTAATTAGAGACTGTTGCTAGATTTAATGTAGACTATATATGTTGTTATTGATTTATGTTATTGTTATTATTATGCACTCTGTTCAATACAATTCATTTTGTTTGAGTGATCCATTAGTCAACAACGTGGGGAAAACAAAGAAAGAACAAGTCGATGTGTTTGTATTTTCTCAGACTCTTTTGTTTTGCTTTTATTTGCATTTTGATAAGTTAATCATTCAACAGCTTGGAAATATAATGAGCAATAGAATTTCTTTAATACTGCTTTTATATTATCTTTCATTATTTTGACATATTTTTTGACAAATAGTTTTTTGTATAGAGTAAAAAATTCGGAAGAATTTTGTTCAAAACAAAAATGTGTATTCTTTCCTCGTGTACAATTCTTAAATACCCAAAAAACTTATTCTCAAACAGTCTACCTACTTTTTCTCGTTCTCAGACAAAAAATTACAAAAAATGTCAGCTCTTGAATTCTAATCGTATAATTTCGTGGACACCTCTAAAAAATCCAGTTGAGTAAATATTTAATTTCTAAAAGTCCAATGGACTCCATTTGTGGAATTCCACCAAATCCAATTAATTGAATCCGTTTGTGGAATTCCACCAAATCCCCATTTCCAAGCATCCTACCCTCTTTTTATCGTTCTCAAATGACAACTCTTCAAATCCAATGGACTCCATTTCCAAGCATCCTACCCTCTTTTTCATCGTTCTCAAATGACAACTTTTCAAATCCAATTGACTCCATTTGTGGAATTCCACCAAATCCCCATTTCCAAGCATCCTACCCACTTTTTATCGTTCTCAAATGACAACTCTTCAAATCCAATGGACTCCATTTCCAAGCATCCTACCCTCTTTTTCATCGTTCTCAAATGACAACTCTTCAAATCCAATTGACTCTATTTGTGAAATTCCACCAAATCCCCATTTCCAAGCATCCTACCCTCTTTTTATCGTTCTCAAATGACAACTCTTAAAATCCAATGGACTCCATTTGTGGAATTCCACCAAATCCCCATTTCCAAGCATACTACCCTCTTTTTATCGTTCTCAAATGACAACTCTTCAAATCCAATGGACTCCATTTGTGGAATTCCACCAAATCCCCATTTCCAAGCATCCTACCCTCTTTTTTATCGTTCTCAAATGACAACTCTTCAAATCCAATGGACTTCATTTGTGGAATTCCACCAAATCCCCATTTCCAAGCATCCTACCCTCTTTTTCATCGTTCTCAAATGACAACTCTTCAAATCCAATTGACTCCATTTGTGGAATTCCACCAAATCCCCATTTCCAAGCATCCTACCCTCTTTTTATCGTTCTCAAATGACAACTCTTCAAATCCAATGGACTCCATTTGTGGAATTCCACCAAATCCCCATTTCCAAGCATCCTACCCTCTTTTTATCGTTCTCAAATGACAACTCTTCAAATCCAATGGACTCCATTTGTGGAATTCCACCAAATCCCCATTTCCAAGCATCCTACCCTCTTTTTACCGTTCTCAAATGACAACTCTTCAAATCCAATGGACTCCATTTGTGGAATTCCACCAAATCCCCATTTCCAAGCATCCTACCCTCTTTTTATCGTTCTCAAATGACAACTCTTCAAATCCAATGGACTCCATTTGTGGAATTCCACCAAATCCCCATTTCCAAGCATCCTACCCTCTTTTTCATCGTTCTCAAATGACAACTCTTCAAATCCAATGGACTCCATTTGTGGAATTCCACCAAATCCCCATTTCCAAGCATCCTACCCTCTTTTCATCGTTCTCAAATGACAACTCTTCAAATCCAATGGACTCCATTTGTGGAATTCCACCAAATCCCCATTTCCAAGCATCCTACCCTCTTTTTTATCGTTCTCAAATGACAACTCTTCAAATCCAATTGACTCCATTTGTGGAATTCCACCAAATCCCCATTTCCAAGCATCCTACCCTCTTTTTATCGTTCTCAAATGACAACTCTTCAAATCCAATGGACTCCATTTGTGGAATTCCACCAAATCCCCATTTCCAAGCATCCTACCCTCTTTTTACCGTTCTCAAATGACAACTCTTCAAATCCAATGGACTCCATTTGTGGAATTCCACCAAATCCCCATTTCCAAGCATCCTACCCTCTTTTTATCGTTCTCAAATGACAACTCTTCAAATCCAATGGACTCCATTTGTGGAATTCCACCAAATCCCCATTTCCAAGCATCCTACCCTCTTTTTATCGTTCTCAAATGACAACTCTTCAAATCCAATGGACTCCATTTCCAAGCATCCTACCCTCTTTTTCATCGTTCTCAAATGACAACTCTTCAAATCCAATTGACTCCATTTGTGGAATTCCACCAAATCCCCATTTCCAAGCATCCTACCCTCTTTTTATCGTTCTCAAATGACAACTCTTCAAATCCAATGGACTCCATTTGTGGAATTCCACCAAATCCCCATTTCCAAGCATCCTACCCTCTTTTTATCGTTCTCAAATGACAACTCTTCAAATCCAATGGACTCCATTTGTGGAATTCCACCAAATCCCCATTTCAAGCATCCTACCCTCTTTTTATCGTTCTCAAATGATTCCAAGCATCCTACCCTCTTTTTCATCGTTCTCAAATGACAACTCTTCAAATCCAATGGACTCCATTTGTGGAATTCCACCAAATCCCCATTTCCAAGCATCCTACCCTCTTTTTATCGTTCTCAAATGACAACTCTTCAAATCCAATGGACTCCATTTGTGGAATTCCACCAAATCCCCATTTCCAAGCATCCTACCCTCTTTTTTATCGTTCTCAAATGACAACTCTTCAAATCCAATGGACTCCATTTGTGGAATTCCACCAAATCCCCATTTCCAAGCATCCTACCCTCTTTTTATCGTTCTCAAATGATTCCAAGCATCCTACCCTCTTTTTCATCGTTCTCAAATGACAACTCTTCAAATCCAATGGACTCCATTTGTGGAATTCCACCAAATCCCCATTTCCAAGCATCCTACCCTCTTTTTATCGTTCTCAAATGACAACTCTTCAAATCCAATGGACTCCATTTGTGGAATTCCACCAAATCCCCATTTCCAAGCATCCTACCCTCTTTTTATCGTTCTCAAATGACAACTCTTCAAATCCAATGGACTCCATTTGTGGAATTCCACCAAATCCCCATTTCCAAGCATCCTACCCTCTTTTTCATCGTTCTCAAATGACAACTCTTCAAATCCAATGGACTCCATTTGTGGAATTCCACCAAATCCCCATTTCCAAGCATCCTACCCTCTTTTTTATCGTTCTCAAATGACAACTCTTCAAATCCAATGGACTCCATTTCCAAGCATCCTACCCTCTTTTTCATCGTTCTCAAATGACAACTCTTCAAATCCAATTGACTCCATTTGTGGAATTCCACCAAATCCCCATTTCCAAGCATCCTACCCTCTTTTTATCGTTCTCAAATGACAACTCTTCAAATCCAATGGACTCCATTTGTGGAATTCCACCAAATCCCCATTTCCAAGCATCCTACCCTCTTTTTTATCGTTCTCAAATGACAACTCTTCAAATCCAATGGACTCCATTTGTGGAATTCCACAAATCCCAATTTCCAAGCATCCTACCCTCTTTTTTATCGTTCTCAAATGACAACTCTTCAAATCCAATGGACTCCATTTGTGGAATTCCACCAAATCCCAATTTCCAAGCATCCTACCCTCTTTTTACCGTTCTCAAATGACAACTCTTCAAATCCAATGGACTCCATTTGTGGAATTCCACCAAATCCCAATTTCCAAGCATCCTACCCTCTTTCTTATGGCTTTCAAATGACAACTCTTCAAATCCAATGGACTCCATTTGTGGAATTCATTATACGAACTTCAGTTCTTCTTCATTTATTAAGTCCCGTATAGGTTGTTTTTATCTCCCTTATACTTGTAATTTGATATACTGTAGATCTTGCTTAAGTCTCCATTTCCAATAAGTGTTTCTTTTGGATGTCATTTGATGTCCATTTCCAATATGTCAGCGTACTGGACATAACTCCCTACCCTAGGCGGCACATGCCGTAGGTCGGACCATAATGATGAAGTGCCCCAGGGTTATATAAGGTAGTGAAATCAACCTCAATGTGTGCACCAAATGACGACGGATTGAATCTGGCGGTTTCATTCTTTTCCAGTAGCACATATTTCAAATTAATAGTCGATTTTACCTTCAATCCGTCGGTTGTGTGAAAACCATGCGGACCGAGCAATGAAATAAGGTAGAAAATTCGCTTTGGCGCATTTTATTACGCTTTATCTAGCGCGCTGTGTGCTTTTCAATCATTGTTGTATGGCTTAGGTTCCAAGTAAACAATCACGAATTCCTTAAGTGATCACGTGATATATCTATTGGGGAGACCTTCATTCAACCTTTACTGAAAACTTATTGAATGAGAAAATTTATTGGCAATAATATTTTACTGCCAATACTTTTTTATTGGCAATATTTTTTTCATTGGCAATACTTTTTTTATTGGCAATACTTTTTTATTGGCAATATTTTTTCATTGGCAAAACTTTTTTTATTGGCAAATACTTTTTTTATTGGCAATATTTTTTTTATTGGCAAATATTTTTTTTATTGGCAAATACTTTTTTATTGAAGTAATAATTATTGAATGAAAATATGAAATAATTGAATATGAATATTGAAAATTGAATATAAATATAGAAAATTGAACATGAATATAGAAAATTGAATATAAATACGGATATTGAATAAAAATAAAAAAGTATTGAATTTTGCTACATGCGGCCAGCCATATTTGACTTGACTCTCATGCTTTTTAAAGATTCCTGGGCGTGCCCGAAGCTAACCTTTCGCAGGCAAATTTAATGTATTACAAATTTGCTGACAGGGGCTTATGAGGAGAAATTCAGATTTTTTTGTAGTAATTTTTTTTGTTCACTAGATGGTCCTCTTTCAAACGAAATAAAAATTTTTCGATTTTGACGATTTTTTTATTGTTGATGACGTCATCGATGACGTCATTTTTTAAGCTATTTTCCTTTATAGCTTCTCAAATATTGATTTTCAGGTGTATGTTTTGATATTTTTTGGAATCCTTGGTTAAATATCTTTCATTTGAGCCATAAATGAGCCTCTAATTTTGACTTTCATTTTCAAGTCCCAGCAAAGGTGATGACGTCACTTGGGGACCAGCAAAATGGTCAAAATTTTTCTCACCACTCGTTTTTGTGATCTTATGGACCTAATTGATCATTTAAAAAAGTTAGTTTGCTTTTAACAACTCTGTGCACACAAAGGATGTTTTCAGAACATAGTGGCTCTCACTAAACAGATGAATGTTTATAGAACAATAATATTTAATTAAAAAATTCCTTCTGTGAGGCTGCCTATAGGAGAATACACTTTTTCTAACCCAAATTTTGGAAAAATATACATCACGTGATCGATTCTGTCCAATAGAAGGTTGCAAATGAAGCAAGTTTTTATTTAATTGCACTTTTTACGATGCAAAATGTCATTAATATTTTTACAACCATAACACGGATGTTTTTTGAGAATCAAGGCAAGTTGGTTATCTATTATTTTTACATCGTTGGTTCAATCATAGAGGTATAAAGAAAGACAGGAGATGAATTTGTCGGTAATTGGTCGTTAAAGTCTTTTGATTTCTTTTATGTAATAAATCAAAAGAAATTCTAGGCTCGCCTGAAGAAATACGACTTTTTAGTAGAACTCAAGTTTGCTCTGAACATTCTTACTATCAGCATCGAAGATTTCTAGCCTTCTAATATACGAGAATAAAATAAAATTTAGCTCCACGAAATAAGTTTGCGTTCAATTTTGTCATCCATTAAATATTGTTTTGAAAAGATATTTTCTCCAGCCAGAAAATAAAAAGTTATGTATAAGCACACACAATTTCAGACCCAATTTGTAGACAAAAAGTCGCTGGAGGTTGTTGGAGGAAAGTATTAAGCAATAGAGTTCACCTTGAAGAAAATGTTGATCGAAAAATTTTGTCCTTTGATGAAGGATTGCAAAGTTTACAGGCCTTTTCTTAATCCAAATATTTTATATGATTTTTTGCTCTATTCTTTCGCTCACTCTTTCATTCGTTCACTCGTTCGTTCGTTCGCTCGTTTTTCAGGATCTTTTCCATTATGTCTATGTTTTCTCTCATTTGGTAAATTTCATCATCAGGTAGGTCCAATCAGCATCCAGCTCGTTTATATATTAAATTAACGAGTCTCTTTCGGATTAAATTTGAAGAATCTTGACCGTTTCTTATTAGTCTCTGTTATCACAAACGTTTACAGCTTTGTTCATGAGATTTTCGAGATAAAAATTACCCATTAACTGCTAACTTAACTGATTTCAATTTTCTTAGAGAACTAAATGATAATAATGAAATTTTCAGCTATCAATCAACCAGCCATGCAGAACAAACGATTGAAACAAAAGAATGCTGAAAATGAGTAAGTTAATTCCAGTCTATCAAAATACATCTAAGCCAGCATCTAAGTAATATTTACAGTAATTAGTGTGATTCAATTTGGTGGAATTATATACCTATATGTTAGCCATGTAAAGAAGTGATTGGATTTGAAACGGTAAGATTTTGAGATAGTGTCGGATACTCTATGAAAATTGGCTTGTGGGTTACTCTCGGATGCCTAATAAGCGGGGGGTGGGTGGAAAAATTCTCAAAACTTAATAAGTGGGGGGAGAGGGTTGGAATAAAACTGTCCTGGGTGGAAAATTTTTGAAAAGGAGGCTAATACAGCAAATTAGGGCAATAGAAGGAGCTTTCAAAAACATTTTCCCAAAAATCAATAAGCGTGGGGTTGGAATAAGAATGTCCTGGGTGGAAAATTTTCGAAAAAATTAATTAGCAGCCCCCCCCTGCTTATTATTAGTACCCGAGAGTAGGGGGTTTATAATTCAATATATATAAAAGTCTTTGACAGTTAATTGAAATAAATATCGAGAATGCTGAGAAACTCTCCTAAAGGTGAATGTCTGGTTCCTCCATCTTCAAAGACTGGAGGATTTGATACATATACTCTTGTTTTACTTCATGTAGCTGTTCCAATAAAAAACCAGACAGGATGATGTACGAACCTTTTCAAATCAGAAAAAAATTCTTAGAAATGCGTGCATACCCAATGGAAAATGGAGAAAGTTTGCAAAGAAACCTTTAGAATGAGCTCTTCCAGAAAATTTTTGTACATGGGGCTAAAATCTGCAAAATTTGCTTTGTTTTAGGGGCAAACTTGCTCTGATTAGGGGTGATTTGAATGTCCGGGGGAAAAAACAATTAAAAAGTCAATTTTTTTTCTGGAAGAGCCCAATAATCTTTTTCATATCTTTAAATTGACGGTTTGGACAACCTGAAACCATTCTTTTACCCCCTGGAAATTTTAAAATAACTTTTTACACCCTGCAATTTTCTCTACTTTATTTTCATTACAGCAGGTGCAACCATGATACCGATCAACCTTCTGGTAAAGCTCATAACCACCTTCATCATCTTACAACATTTCGAGTGCATTAAACACCATGTCAGCAGAAAATCAGTTGAAGGGCGCCACAAGATACCTACAGTTTCAAAAAACAGTAAAAGTAATCTCCTAAAAATTGTCAATAAAACTAAAATTGTTAACGAAACACTTTCAAATAAAGAATTTAACAATACGAAACGATGGTTAGAGTCTAGTTATTCACGTGGATTTCATTCATCCAACAGTCTAGAAGATTCGAGCCTGGATTCCAACTCACTCTATGAGTATAAGACAGATTCACGACAGAATTTTCTAACGGGAAATAATGATGAATCTTATGGGAGCGATATTGATGCGTTTTTGAAACCAGGTAATTTATCTTTATTTTTGCCACCGTCTAAGTAGCTTCAAACCCACATATATCTTATAACACTAGATAGAGCTACTCCATCCCTTGCTGAATCAAAATAATCCGCCATCTTTGATAATCTTTGGTGCCGACAATTTGATTGATCAAGTCTATCTTTCACCTGGTCGCCCCGGGGGGGGGGCACTGGGTTTGCGGACTGACGGTATGTGCGGGCCAAAAATTGGCTTTTAAAATTGCACCCTTACAGTGCAGCAAAAATCAGTGAAAATCATACCCTTAGAGTGCATTTTCCCCCAAATTTTCGATCCCTTTCGTGCAAAAAATGGTCAAAATTCTAGCATTTTTGGTCAAAATATCTAGATTTTTCAAGAATTTTCTGAAATTTCTACCCTTACAGTGCATCTCTAGTTTTTCCGACCCTTACAGTGCATTTGAGGTGCCTTGAAAAAGACACCCTTAGTGCCCGCACATACCCGTCGGTCCTTTTGCCCAGCTGCCCCCCCGGGCTGGTCGCTTTGCGCTATTCAGGTTTCTTTTCTTTTGCTTGGTTGAACAAATTGCAGGTGCTGAGCTGTGACCTATTTTAACCAAAGATGGTGCATTATTTTGATTCAGCTGCCATCGTTGGGAAATGCAGAGTAGCTCTATCTAGTGTTTTATACAAGATATCGCCTATGTTCAAACCTACGACCCAGGATAAAAACTTAGTTACTGTAAGTCAAGATCTCATAATTGAAGTTAGATTCTGGCTTTTCATGTACTTATTGGTATGTCCTCTTACCAAATCCATGGCCTGCAAATTTAGTTGCAAGTTTGCACATAACATTGTTTCTACCTTCGTTTAACAATATACACGCTTTTTTTATAAGAATAACGTACTTATGGTTGAGTGCGCATTATTGTTATTTTTCCTTTTGTTCTAAACAATACATGATATGCACCACTGCAATGTCTTCCATTCCACCCAATAGCTCATTGGTTGTAAGTGACGTAAAATCAGTTAATACGTCACTTTCAACCAATTAGCTATTGGGTGGAATGGAAGACATTGCAATGGTGCATATCATGAATAGGCCTATTGTTCTAACATGAAAAACGAAATCTCACCCTAATATTCTTATAGAAAAAAAAGCGTGTATGTACGTTTTGTTCCCACATTTACAGGAAGCGTGTCCAGCTTTAGAGCTGACTAGATAACATAACCCCCGTTTTTAGTAATAAGTTGGAGATTTGATATTTCACAGAAAAGTGCTACCAAGGGGGATTTCGGGTCCCATATCTTCCGAAGGACTTTTCTGTTCGCCTTGAAAGTTTACAAACTTCTTAACCTAAGGTTGAACTACCACTGGTGTAAAAATGAACGTTATAGCATAATTAGAAAAAAAGCTCAATTTTTACAATCGCAAATTTAACCGCTAAAAATCGCCAATTTTTACAACCAAAAATACATAGCGCTTTTGATTTTCTAAAACAAGCAAAAAAAATTTCCATAATCATATTTGACTATCAAAAGTTACAGGCATTCTTGTTTCCACTGCCAATCATATCTGGACAGACTTTTAATATTTTTGCATGAGCTTTTTTCATTTCTTCTTCATTTTCTCTTCTTCTTTCATTCTCTTCAAGGAATTGGTGATTACCCATCTGACATGGATGGTCTCGATGACTCCTTAAAAATGTACGGCGCTGAAACATCACATCACCAAACACCCTCCAACACAGCTGCTTTTTCATCAAGCTCATTGCACTCCACTGGTACATCTTCGCTAGACGACACAATGCTCACAGACCTATTAAGTAAAAATATAGAACCGTCAGAAGGAAGCAAAACAGAAAAAGGGGAAAACCTACAGAAATTCGCTTCCCCGTTAGAGAGTAATTCAAACTCAGCCTCCATCGTTTCTGACGCAATCAACCAAGATGAGGTCTCCCCCGCAAAGGTTATTGATAATGCTTTAACGAACATCGAGCAAGAAGCTGCAAAACTTATAAAGGAGAGCAAAAATACACATGGCTCGGGGTCTGGGGATACTGAGGAAACGACGTCATCTTTGACTGTTGATTTATCAAAAACAAAAGGTGAAACGAAGGAGGGTGATGTGACATCAGCGATGCTTTCCCACTCAGACGATGCAAGTAAAGCTTTAAAAGAAGCCACCCAGAATGCACCAGAGGTATATTTTACATGTTTGTTTTAGAATACAGTCAACTCTCTCTAATTCGAATATCTATTATTCGAATCCTTCTGTAATTCGAACTTATCGTCGTTCCTCTCCAAGGAAAACCTTTAGTAAAACGAGTAAAACGCTTTCTATAATTCGAATCTTTCTATAATTCGAACAATTTAGATTCCCTCTTCGAGTTCGAATTAGAGAGAGTCAACTGTATTGATCAAATTTAGGCATTCGCCTTAGAGATTTATTTTTAATCTGTTATTATACTTAGCCGTTAAAGAGCAATACACTCTTCTCGAGATGCATAAATTTATTGTTGTCCTCGTTTTCAAACAGATTTCATTGCTATGAAATTATACATTTAAACCAATTTAAATTCCCAAAAGGCAAACATTAACTCTAAAACAAAAGTACTTGAAATTCAAAATGTCTCATGAGGTGTAAACAACACAATTATCATTGTGAATATGTAATTTTATAGCAATGAAATCTGTTTGAAAACGAGGACAACAATAAATTTATGCATCTCGAGAAGAGTGTATTGGAACTTCGATAAAAGTTTGAGTGAAACAAGGAACTTTGAGTTATATTTTACCGAAATTTGATAAGTGGAGGGGTGCTGGTATTTCGAAGGTCGAAAGGGAGTGAGTGGATTTCGAAATATTAATTTATGGGTAACAGCTACCTGGGGAAAGTAAAGCTCAAGTGTTTCCCTGTAGTTTGTTTACGATTTTATTTATATTTTCTTTTTTTTTGTTTATGTACAGGATGATTCAGTGACACTTCTTAGTGATTCGAAAGAAGTAGCTTCGGGAAGTGGAGTTGGTGATCTCTCTTCAGAAACTAACACCAAACAGGTATTATATCCCTATAGCTCTATTGGACTCTTCCAGAAAAAATTCGTTCATTGGGGGTGGAAGATATATTACTTTGTCAATGCCCCTAGACATCGCAGATTTACCCCCTGGACAATGCAATTTTTAGGACTTTTTTTGGGACCCCTTGACAATTCATCTTCCACGCCCCCCATGAACGGATTTTTTTCTGGAAGAGCCCATTTCTAGTATCTAATTGTCGTAAATACGATCCCGGCTTGAGGACCGGATATCATAGGGACTATTTTTATAGTAAATCTAATTTGTTTAACTTATTGAATGTTTAAAGGTTAAAAAACCTATTTTCAGTCACATATAAGTTAGTAATTTATAATATGGGTGACACGCTCATGAAGATCACTTAGTTCGAGTGGTACATCATGACAATCCTCTGTCGTGTGCACAGAACTGTATGTCGTGTGCATTGGGCAACGCTAAGAGTTCTCACTTAAAAGTATGACCCATCTCCCAATATCATCATATCATTTCAAGTTAGCTATAGTCCTGCTGCTGAAGTCGGAAAAAGTTGGTAGAAAGATATTTTCGTGGCGAATGATATTATCACATCAAATTTTTTTGGATATGGACAAAATTTGCTGAACATTTTCAGAATTTACCTATCTTTATTTTTTATCAGGGAAAAGAAGTAAAGATCTCCAAAATGTTCAAAGCTGAGGAGAAAGACAAACATAAAACAAACGTTAAACATGTCAAAGGTCAGTTATCAATCCACTTTTCCGAACAGGCTACTACCGATTTTTCTACGTTTTCAAACATCTCTTAACGCTAAGCAATTTTACTTTAAAATCTTAAACGATTACTCTTAGGTGCAAATAAACGGGGGGGGGGGGGGTTCGAATAAACGGGGGGGTTGGAAAATTTTTGAGATTTTAATAAACGGGGGACCTAATTGCCAGGGGGTGGAAATTTTACTTCTGAAAACCCAAAAATAAGGTAAATATAGGCTAAAATCAGGCTATTTAGAGCAAAATAAGGGGCCTTCTCTGTAATAGCTAAAAATATTTTTAGAAATTAATAAACAGGGGGGGTCCTAATAAGGTCCGAGGGGGTTGGGAAATGTTCGAAAAATTAACAAGCCGGGGGGGCGGGCGTTTATTTGGAACCTAAGAGTAGCCTTTTACTCTCTTCCCTTAAACTCTATAGGTACTAGACGCCAGGAGGATAGTATCTATCAAATCGATCCAATGTATTCGGAAGGCTATGATGTAGACTCCGCTGTCAAAACATACCAAGTCAGTCCAAAACTTGTATCTTCTATCAGTCAAGCTATCAAAGGGATGGATGAAGAGGAGACTGGAGTCAAGCTTGGAAACGAGGCTGTCTCTATGGAAGCTGAAAAAGGCGCCATGTTGCCAAGTGAACAACAGAATACAAAGAGTTTCAATGGAATTCAACAACAACAAAATGAAATACATACTAACCCATCTAAACAGTCTCGTTTTGAAGAGAATGAGAATAAGATGTATGCAAACGAGGCTCCTATACATGGAAAAGAGACTGGTGAAGTGAATTTCGTTCAAAAAGAACATGGTAAAGAGTCAGAAACAAAGGAAAAAGAAAGTGAATCTGAGGACGAGGCTAATAAAACACACAACAAAAAGCAAACCAAATTTCACGAGAAGAAGAAAGAAGAAGAAGACACGTCAAAAATGAAGAATGAAAAAGGACACAAAGTGACAAAAGCAAGTAAAGAACAACATCATCAAAAAGAAAAAAAGGTATCTGAAGAAGATAATTTTAATCATCAATCACCCAGCGAGCCTGTGGAGGAGAATCAAAAATCAAAGGAGGGGGAGAGCAGTGCTGAAAACAATGACGGAGGAGATCTACTTGAGGATAACCTCATGAAAATGGATAAGAAAAAGTTGGTAAAGCTTTTAGCGAAATTCATGAGAGACAGTAAGAAAAAAACAGATGATTCGGAGAAAAACCATCAAACACCTGCTGGCGGTAACGGTGGCGGAATGCAAGCGACCCTTGGCTTACACCCTTTATTGTTAGGTGCTATGGGAGGCGGTGGTCATAAAGCAAGTGGTGATAAAGGATCACAGTTTGTCTATATGAATGAATTACCGTCAAAAGCTATCAAAGTTGACCAACCGAGCGAAGAAGAGTTGACTGAGAAATCTACTTCTAGTAAAGTCGATCATGATCCGTATGTTGATATTGGATCCAGTGATCCTACAGATGGTGACAAGGCTGTGCAGTCACATAATCGACAAAAAGTGACGTCATCTAAAGATGAAAAATCCGGGGGTAGTGATGATAAAGAAGAAAAAGAGGAGAAGGGCTCAAAGGAAGATGAGAAGGAGAAAGAAACAACGGAAGTAGGAAAGGAGAAAAACGATGCAAAATTTTCCAAAGAGGATTCCAAGGAAGATGGCGGAAAAACAAACGAGGCTAAAGTAAACGAGTCGAAAGAAGACGATGAGAAGGAAGCGAGCGAGACAAAAGAAGATACAAAAGTGAGCGAGTCAAAGGAAGATGCAAAGGTTAGCGAGGCAAAGGAAGATGCCAAGGTTGGCGAGACAAAAGAAGAAGACAAATCAAGCGAATCGAAAGAGGATGACAAGGCAAGCGAGGCAAAAGAGGATGCGAAAGTAAGCGAGACAGAACAAGATGAGCAGGAAAAAGCACAACATCTTATTTCAGGTCAAACTTTACTAAAGGATGAAAAGGAAAAAGAAGAAAGTGAAAAATCAGAAGGAGACGATCAAGTCGTGGCTTCACTTTCTAAGAGTAAAGAGGAAGACTCAAAAGACGAACACGACCTTGTCAATAAAATCATGGAAAAAGAGAAAACGTATACTAGCAAACTAGCCGCTGATATTCACCAACATTTATCAAGTGACAGCTCAGACCCTAATAATGAGGATGACAGTGCTGGAAATAAAGGAGCAGAAAAAAATTCTGAAGCATTGAGCGCTGATGAAGCGGAGCAACTGAGTTCATCTAAGGACGAAAATATTAAGAAATTGATTCAAAAAATTAAAGAGAAACTTGAATCAAAGAAAACTAAAAAACATCATGGTCAAACGGCAAATCATTACGATGATGTTTACGCAGAGATTGGATCGTTTGGTAAGCGTGACCATGGAATCGTGAAAAAATCATTTAAACGTCATCGCCACGTGTTTTAAATCGTATCATTGTTTTAAAAAGAACTGTAAACTGTAACTTTTGAAAGCTATTTTACGGTTTTGAGTATAATGACGCTCCTTCGAATTTTAAGAGATCAATTTTGTTCATTTTGGAGGTTAATACTTTGCAAATTGCAATCAAGGAGATCAAGAAAATGAGCTTATTTGGATTAAGTTTTGTTTTATATGCAATCAAGGATTCACGGTACTATTTTCCAAGTTTCATAACGCTTGGTTGTGACGCTAGAGTAATACATGCAAATTTTACTAAAAAACCAAGAAATATGGAAAGATTATTGCTTGATACCATGGAACTTGTTTATTACCAAAATATACATAATATACATAATTGACATACACAGTTTTCAGAGCAATGGAATGTTATGTTAGCGTATAAAATAGTCTGGATCGCAGACCTCTACAAAACCCCATGTAGTATAGGAGCACGAATCCGTTAGTGGATGCCTGCAGTCTACGTATAACACTGATCAATAGTCGTTTTGGACGCCTTGAGTCTCTGTACATTCATAACTACACCCCTGTCTAGCAGCCCTGGTGGAACTTTTTTTCCTCAGTGTGGATAAGAATTCTTATTAAAATCCCAGTAAAGATAGAAATTTTATTGTTCCAAGGTTAAAATATCAAGGGGGGAGATTTTGAAGTGCAATTTTTTACATCGAATGGAGATAAAATCAAAGTCAATTTCCCAGTGGGGCTGTGGGGCTAGGGTCCAAGTGGGTCTGTGACACAGCGGTGTATAAACTTGGTCATACTGTAATTTATCATCTTTGAACTTGAAATAGTTTTCAAAGATTTAGACTTTGACACACATTTTTTTTATTTTCAGTAAATTGATTTTAATTGCTACTGTCGAGATTTTTAGTTTTTGTAAATACTGCTTAACAATTAATAGGATTTAAAAAATTTAAAAAAAATTCGTACCCTGTTTCCTGCTGTTTTTTGGGGTCAATCACTTATTAATTTTGTATCATAACTTTATATTGAATAGATATTTCAGTGAAATTTCTTCACAATGATGACCTCCTAAGATCAAAGAATCTCTCCAGTGAAAATGAGAGTTATAGCACTTTTCTACAAGATCTTCATTTTTTCTTCCCTTAATAATTGTTATTTTTTAGGTTAATATTCAATTACGTCACAACCGGATCCTAAAACCTATAGGTCAACTAACATTCTTAAGTGAATCCCTGCCCAGCTGGCACACAACGTCGTTTCAACGTTTATCTAACGTTCACAATGTCCATTATAACGTTAGATGGACGTTGAAACAACGTTGTGTACTAACAAGGTGGGAAGGGCAAAACTTGGTGCTATTGAGGGTGCTATTGACCTCAAATTTGGGAATTAAAATAATCTAGACACACTCTAACTCACCCGAAGTGTGACGGCAAACACTTTTTTGGCTAGAAATGACATTTTCCATATAGTTCGGGAGCCAAACCTGGGCCCGGGCCCGAGTTTAAGGGGTACTTTTTACCCTTTGTAAGGATTTGTTAAGGAAAATATCTTTCCATGTATGATTTAATTTGCTATATCTCATGAATAAATTGACCAATTGCTTTGAAACTTTGTCAAAAGTTTCAAAATACATTGGTGATCATCATTGGCAAAAGATTTTTGGGGGTTTACCTGGGGCAAAATAGGGAAAATTTGGGTATTTTCACTGAATTTTGACACTTTATAAGACTGGGACCTGCCAAAGCAACTTTTGATGAGGCACAAACTTTGTTTTATGATAAGATTTGATGCGATACACCCGAAAAATTTCTTGTCAACTGTATTTAGTTTCATTTTTGACGCTTCAGGGGGTAAAAATGCCCATTTTATTGAATTTTTACATAATTTGAGCAATTTTCACTGCTTATCTCGCCTAAAATATCTTCGAAAATAGTTTTAACTTGATCTATGTGTAATATACTCTGCAAAATTACAATTCTGACTTGAAACTATCACATTCAGAGTGCAACTGGACAAACCAGGGGGTAAAATTGTCCGTTTTAGTGGATTTTTATCAATTTTTATTGATTTTTGGGCCCATTTGACCCATAAAAAAGTATCAAGGTGTACGAAATTTGATTTTTAACTACTGGAGACATTGATACTTTCTGATAGATAATAGAGGAAAGCAATCTGTGATTTTAATTATCTGGCATCAGGGGTACAGGTGTCCAGCCTGGATATCCAAGTTCAAAATTTTAGTAAAAATAAAACTTACATCAACATACAAAGTTCTAAAATAAAATTATAGAGCTTGGTCTCCCTAAAAAGAATGAAAGTGCAAACCCATGTTTCCAGAACTTTCCTAGCCAACCCAGGGCAGCAAAACAGAAAAAAATAAAAAGCAGCCTTACAAGATCTAAAACAATTTAAAACGTCCAAAGTTTACACCAAAGTCCATTAACAAGTTTGCATGTATCACCATGACCAACCATGTTTTCTTGAAAAATGAACTTGCCTCTGTTTTCTTCTTTTTCATGTTTTCATGTAACAGAAAGCTCTATCTTCACTAGCATGTGGAGGACTATACTATTTTTGCTTCAGAATTGCTCAGTGCCGTGTATATTGTATATTGAGCGCAAGCAAGCGGATGCAAATCGCTCTAGGGAGACCAGGCTGTAAACCAGAACATAAAATTCCAAAACCAAAACAATAAAAACTAGACTGTGAAATAGTTTACAGCCTGGATATCCAGGCTAGGGGTAAATATGCTAATTTCTAGTTCACAGTTGCCTGAGTTTGGATGTTTTGGATGCTCTAACAAACTTTAAATTACCATTCCATCATTTCTTAGTCCTTTTAAAGACAACTACACAACATTTCACACAACATTTTGATGCTTTTAACTGAAGTTACAGCTGCATAGTTGCAGTGATTGAGCGTAACTTTGTTAGCTGTTGCTTCTCAGGACCTCCCAAAAATGGTTCCTACTAGCAGTGTTTTAAGTACAATTATTATCTTGAGTCTGGTACTTGATAAATAATTACTAGAAGGTGTAGAAATAAAAGTGATCTTTTGCGAGTTAAGGGGGGTACGACCTGACTGACGAAGATCATCTTCGATGAAAGTACTTGATGTCCTCTTTAAGGTCATGCTTTGAGTTGACTTCTCTGTTCTGCCGCTATTTTTTTTTTCCTTTTAACAGTTGCTTTCCTCAAAATAACAAGTTCTACTCAAAAACCGGCAGTAGTGACCGTTTCGGGAAGTAAAAGCTGACAAAATTACGCTAAATTACTGTCACTATGTAGCCATAACTTCAGTTAAAAGCATTGAAATGTTGTGTAGTTGTCTTTAAAAGGACTAAGAAATGATTGAATGGTAATTTAAAGTTTGTTAGGGCTGGTTCGACCCCCCCCGTTTATTTGGAACTTAAAAGTAAGTATGTATAATAAAAAAGCGGCGGTAGTGTTTTGAAAAAACGTTTAAACTGCGTAAACACCTCCGCCACTGTTTACTCCATCCCGGACTAAACTCCCTCTTCAAATTTTACCCCGCCTCCCCACAAAAAATTATTCTCTAATGAAAAACCCTGTTACTCAGGTAGACGATACGATTACGATAGGATCAGGGATCAGCTTATTGGTAACTTTAAATTTTTTCTCAAACTTGGTCTGGTACTCAGTACACCTTTTTTTCATCAGATCAATAATCAATATTTTATGTGCTTTTCAATGGCAGGAAGCAGAGCTCAAGAAGCTACTTCGTTTTGAAGGATGAGTCAATCCTCATATGGTGCAGCTCCACCCGGGGTGTAGTGTAGTGAGTGAGGGGCGATAACAGGTGTACTGCGCCCCGCCGTTTCCCATGGCGATTCAGTAAATAATTCAATCCTGTTGTGGAGCAATCTGTACTTTCGCTTTCTCGTTTTTTTACAAAAAGTAGAATAAAGTCCCATAAAGTTCACGACAGACAAACAAAAACGATTGAATGATGCAAGTTTTTAGCACTTGATTGATATGTTTTTATCATCTACATGTTTCAAGTGTTTGAAATAGTTTCGTTAGTACAAGTGAGTCATACTTTTTATAACGTACTATTTTCGAAAGCATCCACCGAAGGAGGACTTCAAAATATCTGTTCTGAAGGCACGTTCCAGCTGGATATGGCGGTCTGTTCTTACCGAACTAAAGAAAAAAGTCTGCTGGAAAAAAGTGGTCTGTTCTACTGAAGATTGGGACCAGCTGGAAAAATATGGTCTGTTCTACTGAAGATTGGGACCAGCTGGAAAAATATGATCTGTTCTACTGAAGACTGGGACCAGCTGGAAAAATATGATCTGTTCTTATGAAAAAATAGTCTGATATCTTATATTTATAAATAACGTGTCTAAGAATTTCCTATCTGTTCTGAGGGAATTTAAAAAAAGTCCTGAATGTGGTTGCCTGGAGTGGCAGCTGAAAATTCTCCATCTGTTCTACAAAACATCTGGAAATTGTGGATCTGTTCGAACTGTTAGCTGGAAATTAAGTTTCTGTTCTTAAAAGTCCTTCAATGTCAAGCTGGAATTTAGCGATCTGTTCTTATAAGATTTTGTCAGCCCTGGTAGATAAGAACAGTTAACTCGCGTAAAATCAATCGCCTGGTAATTTCGTATCTGTTCTGAAAGTTTTTTTACCTCCTAGCTGGAAAAATATAACTGTTCTGAAGTAAAAATTTCTCGCCTGGAAAACGAGGAACTGTTCTTAATTTCGTGGAAATCCTTCCAGCTGGCAAATCAGAACAGATATTTGCAAATTTTAGGTCGGTGGCTGCTTCTGTATTTTGATTCGTTACCACTTTTAAAAGCAACGGTGAAGTGCTGTTATTTACATTGCCTCCCTAGGCATTCTTTTGCTTCGCTCATACAAGCACCTCTTATAAGGGGGTCATCGAATGACGCCTGGGTAATCAAGGTATGTAAGTGATTACACATTAATCACGTCGCATATTTCAGAAGGAAAGATTTGTGGATTTGTAAGAATTTCAACTGAAAACTAAATGAGTTTGTTATGGTTATAATGATGACTGATTGATGACTTAAGGAAGGTATAATTTCTATTTTGATACTATACCATACAGCTTGACACTATTCAAGATTGGGGAGCTGTGGTATATAGTGGTCATTGACCTTGGTTGCTGCACAGACAGGTGACTGAGGTTCGATTCCCACTCGCACCGATTCACTTGGCAAGTGAATAAAACCTTTGCCCAGGTCAACCCATGCCATGTGAGGGGAATTGGGTAGTCAGTCCAAGGTGCTGACTGGGCGCTCATTGAAAGCGTCTATAGTTGCGAAAATAGGCCTCAAAGCCTCCTGCAACTGCAACTCAACCAAATAGAAATAGAAATAGAAATATTCATTTCTGACTTTATTTTTTTGGTAAATTAGACTATAGTGGGGCTACTTTTGGTTTGTGGATTGGATATACATAATATTTTATTTCAAGAAGTAATGTTTGGACTCTTTGATTTATTATGGCCAAATATAGGTGCTGCGTATGTATCTACTTGTCTTAAGGCAATCATTTTTAGAAACAGAAACAAACAATAGACTACAATTTGCTTTTTTAAATCTATTGGATCTACACAAAATTGTCTGGAAAAAACTGAAATTCTCGTCCGAGAGTTACCTCAAATTCGGGGTAACCAAAATTTGCATAAATTTAAATAATTTCGTCACATCCAATCAAAGAAAGAAAAAAATGAAGTCATTGTGCTGTTGTTTCGTTGTTTTCATAATTATCAATTTTCATTCATTGAACAAAGAAAAAAAAGAAGTTATTGTATTTCTATGACGCATAATCAAAAAAGAAAAAAGGAAAGACGGGGGGGGGTAAGTTTGGACAGAAATATTTTAGACGATACGCATACCCTATATCAAATCATATCAAAGGGGATGCGGGCAGCCTTTTTTTTATCTTCGATGAAGATCATAATAAAATCTTAGTGTATGGAATGCTTGATTTTCTAAATTTTTCAATTTTTTGCATTGATTTCAGCTTTATTCAAATTTAATTCTTACAAATAACTAGTGTGTAATTAATATATTATAATGGAAATTCAATATTATTATTTTTTTTGATTTTAGCAAAAATAGGGTCGGTTGGTCGAGCCCGTAGAACAACAAATTAAATTGGTCTCACCTAAGATTTTGAAATAAACTGTGAGTGTTCGATCAATGGGTTGTGGTTCAATAAGTTTGATAAGCCAATTTTTTTATAAGTTCATGCCGCTACGCTTCTCTTCAATGCCAAATTGGGAATTTAAATTGGGGAAATATACTTCCAGTAATAGATTCTACCCTTTTCCTGTGCTGTATCCTTTCAACGCCATTGTCAGGGCGGTTGTTGGGAGGTAGTAGTCTGCCACGTTACCATGGGTGAGATCGTAACAGAGAGGCTACAGACTTTAATCCGGATAGACAAATATTCGGGTACAATAATTCTTTGGTCCAAGAACTGTCAAATTTGATATTCCATGATATTCATGACGTAATGTTTTCTATAGAAAGACCCCGGTTTTTGCCAGTAGTGGCAAATTTTATACAACTTTTGTCTAGTACAACTGCTTACCCACTATTTCACTTTTAGGCAAGTTGACTCCAACAGCCTCAAGTATAAAATGACAATGCTACATCAAAAATGTCAAATTTTGTCTAAAACTGACAATTTCTTTTTGATGATTAACATTTTCTTTGTAATCAAAAACACAAATTGATTAACAGTCACAAAGGGATAAAAATTTTCCTCAAAACCATTTTGATCAGTTTTTTACCTAGAATGAGTGAATCAATTTATCTGAAAACCTGTGCTTGATGTATTTTCATGAAACTCAGCATATTTTTTCAATCTTCAGAAGAAACTTTCTTCCTGAAATTTATTCTTTTTCCTTTTTGTCGTAATAAAGGTCACTTTTACAGTTAATTATCATTTTTTATCACATAAACAAAGAAGCTGATATAGCTATGTTATATACTTCCATTTAATTTGATAGGTATTATTTTTTAACGTTTTCAAGCACTTTTCAAGTAAGCCAATTCTATTCATTTGAACAATACTTAGGATGCAATGAACCAAACTTAAAAATAGAACCATCCAAATTTGATTTTATCATTCCCCATTCCAATGAAACAAAGTTTATTATTTTCATATTCAAAGAAAAATTTTAAAAGCTTAAACATTTTTGTGGCCCATGTTTTTTTATATCTTAGTTTTATTTGTTAGTTATGAAAGTTAACTAGCAAGCTATTATTTAAATTTGATAAGGTATTTGACTGCTTTATAAAGAATTGAGGCTTACTTTAAAAATCTAAATCTTTCAAAAAGACCAAGATATCTTGCCTTTTCTTGCTGCACCCTTTACATTTAATTTTTATGACTTATTATATTCAAATTCCTTAGTTTTTGGACACACCTTTTTATAAGCGCTTTTAAGCCATTTAAGTTGGCAAAACAATTATGCATTTTGTTTTACTTTTGACATAATTTGAGAGATTTATTTTTGATTTTTTGACATGTTCAGTTATCAGCTTGTAGATACATTATCTGCCTTAATATCAGATTACATTTATCAAAAATCTGAATGCTTTACCACATATAGGATATTTTTGTATTGGATATCAACAAAGGTATTGGTGATTTTCTAGGAGGAAAAGATATCTGAAAGGGTGTTTCAATATCTTTAATGTAAATTATCTTTCAGAAAATCTTTATAGTAAACTCTAGTTTAGACAGCCCACTTTTTGCCCTGCCTATTCTAATTGCCAATTAAAGTGGGCATAAAGAGGGCTGTCTAAAGTCAATACATTGACCTCTTTTGATGTCAATGCAATGACTTCTTTCAGTCTTTTCCAAGCAAAGATTCTAACTGCCAACTTTGTACCTGCTTTCTGCCTACTCTAACAATTAGAATAGGCAGGGCAGAAAGTTGGCCGTCTACTGCCGTCTAAACTAAAGCTTAGTTAAAGTGGTGGATTCAGAGATTAAATTCATGGATAAAGAAAGAAATACATTTTTTACGAGACCCTTAGATTGCCTACAAACTTCAACAGGTTATAGAATTTAATTCTAAAGACAGCTAAATTTGGTTTTGTCTGTCTTATCTGACCCAGTCTATATTTATTCTTCACAGTTAGAGCTCAATATCTCATGTCAATTGTAAGAGTATTTTTCTTTCTTCAAAGTTTCTTTTCATTTTACAAAAGAAAACTGAATACATCTTCAATCTTCATTTTCATTTTTAAATAATCAATAATTAATAAGGTACCAGGGTGAAAAAAAGAAAGAAAATTTTATAATTTATATTACAAATAACAGTTGAGTTACATATACATACAGTTTGAAACTAGAATGTGAATAATTGTATAGAATTTGTAGGCACTGGAGTTTTTTTCTTATGTAATCACACTTTCCCAGTGTACGAAGATGGGAAATCTTCTTGTAAAGTATGCAAGATTGTAGGAAATGAGACTTGGTTGGAGATACTGATTTGAGTTTCTATTGTTTTGAATGCTATCACAATTATTTGACTTGTATTTCATGGGTTGGGCTGGTATTTCACATATCCTGCTAACTTATTTTGATGAGAAAATTGTAACGAGCAAAAATTATTATTACATATGAACTTTATATATTAAAATAGTAGATTTTTAGACTACTACGAGGTAAATCTTTCCATCAAATGATGTATATAATAAGCTATTTCATTGGAATACTTTTCATAATAGTGATGCTCTAAAATAAGATATTATTACTTACACAACCTTAAATGAGGTTGCTTAGTTTCCCAAAAGAAAGTATTAGTTGCATATTTTTAGAAAAATAAATGAATAACAAGAGAAAAATATACTATATTTTAGTCCTTTGTAATTGATATGATCTCTGGCTAAATGAGGTGCTGTTTAAGATTCGTCTATACAATCCCTGATGTAAACGAAATATTAAGCTGGTGGAAATGGATGTCATTATGAGAGCTTTATTATGGCATTTCCTTACTACATTTCTTTAATAGCTCTCTATTTTGTTTACACTTTTTTATAAGAATACTAAAGTTTGGATTTTGTCGTTCGCTGCTTTTCTTGATTTTGAAGTTTGATCTTGCAATGTCCCATTCTTAATGTATCTCAAGCTCATGCTTTTAACCTTTATTTCTTTAAACTTTGAGTTTAATGTAAGGTATTTCAACTTTTTTTCTAATAAAAAATATATCTATTTCACGGAGAAATTGATTGACTCATTCTTTTAAATCATCACTCAACAGTTAATTAATTAAATACTTTAATGACCGCTCATTTAAAACTGTCTCTTTCATAACTGTAAATTGAAATATTTGCTGTTGTTTTTCTGTGTGTGAGTGGTTGTGTACATGCTCAAGCTCCTGTTAGATAATTACTAAAACATTGGTACAAATCAATTTGCTAGTAGTTTTGTGATGGTGCTGTTTTTTTAGACATGAAAATGTTTCGAAACTCAAAATTTGTCAGATTATCTTAAAAATATTATACAGTAGCAAATTACTATTGCCTGACACTTTACTTTTAGATTTGTTCCTTTTGCTTTGTTTTGAATGGACACTGCTGTATTAATATACTCGTCTTCTTCTTTAGAAATTTCCCTTTTTTTGGTTGAAGCTTCTGAAACCTTATGCAGAGATTCAATATTATACTGGGAATGGACTGTTTTACTATATGAAGTTTGAACTTTAAAAAAAGATTATGAATTTTAGAGACAAATTTAAAGAATGCAATTCACTACATTATCAACTTTTCTTTGAGAATTATTGGCTTTACAATATTACACCCCTGTCTCACAGCCCCAGCCGAACTTTTTTCTTCAAGTCTTCAAATTCCTATTGAAGTCCCAATGTGGGTAGAAATTCTATTGTTCCAAGGTTAAAAAATCCAGTGGGGATGGTTTTGGAGTGCAATTTATAAATACACGTTTTTTTTTTTAAGAAACTAGTTTTACCAAGCAGCCTCAATGTTTCTTAAGAAATCCGCCTTTTGAGCCTTAAATGTTTCTTACATGTTTCTAAACTTTTTGACATAATCAGCCTTATGAAAGGCTGGATTGGAAGGTTCTTAAAAAAACCGAATTAAAGAATGTTATTTTCTCATTCTCAGCCTTAGCATGTTTCTTAGATGTTTCTTAGTTTTTAGACATTCTGAGCCTCATGTTTCTTAAAAGTGTGTTTCTTAAAAAAAAAAACGTGTATTGAACTTCGAGTGAGGATGAAATCAAAGTCAATTTCCCAGTCAGGCTGAAATTCCAGGGTATTTTCCCAGCGGGTCTGTGACACAGGGGTGTAAAGTTAAGCCTTACTCTTGTACTTTGCAGGCTTACTTTTACTGCAAATTCTACCGTTTGCTGTTTGCAATGCTGAGATATTTTAATTAATAGAGTAGTAGTCTGTATGGGAAACCCAATTAATGATCTTGATAAAACACAGCCAGAGGAAAAGAATTCGACTCAATACAGTTTATAATAGAAATAAGATTAAAAATCCTTCGTGTTTTTATGATAAGAATTTTCTCACGATTCTTATAATGGTTGGATCGAATCCTTCTTTAGCTATTAGCCCGTTTTCTAAGCATATATCTGATTTTTATCAAATTTTCAAGACATTTTGAGTGTCAAACTATTCATTACATTTCATTCATTACATAGTTAGATATTAGCAGAATATAAGCATTTCGATTTTTACACTGTTAATAAAAAAAGTACAGTATATGGCCCCCAAAACGGAGACGGCCCCCAAAACGGAGGTCGTTATTAAAATGAAGATTCTGACTTGTAGATTTATCAGAATTAAACGATTTTTGTTTATTTTGAAAGAAAGATGGTTATACTTAAAAATGAGCATGTTTTTGCTGGTTTGAGACAGATTCAAAATAACATATTTGCGTCTAAAGGAAATATTTTAACACCAAAATTAGATAAAAATTGCATATAACTCACTCTAGCTCCTTGGATATTGAAAATAAGTTATGAAAACGGGGTATAGGAACCTTTCTACACCTAATGCCGTTCAGAAAATGCAGATACATCTGTGACTTTAGAGGCTGGGTAAAAGATATAGCATCTTGAAGGTCAACCAGTATTTTGGGACCCTAGAATCAGCATTGATAAAACCGAAAGTTCTAAATATGAGAAACAGCAAAAAATATTGGAATTCCATTCCTATCACCTTGAGTTAATAGTTTATAACAAAAAATTAACATTATATACAATTTTTTTCGCTGAATCAGCAAAAACGGCAAATTCTCTCATTTTTTTGCAAAATATAGGAGAAAAATATCTTTAAAGCTTAATATTTTCAGTTTCAGTTAAGCTTTTTTTCTAAAATTTTCACAGCTTATTCCATACATGAATGGAACTATTTTCAAAAGAGATTTGTTTTCAGAAACTTGATTAAGACGTTGTTAAATCAAAATGGTCATTTTGAAAATTTCTAAATTTTCAGTTTGGACTTTGCAATATCGAAAATCTTGAAATATTTCATTAAAATCATAAATTTTACATCAATCGGGTCGTAAATTTAAGGGGAAACACAAATATGTTCATAGTTTTTCCCCCTATTACCACTGGGCTTAATAATTTGATTTTAACTACACCTCCGTTTTGGGGGCCCCAAGCCTGTATTTTGACAACCAGGGGTATACTGTAAAGATTTTATCAAACAAATTTATGTCCAAAACCCTTTAAATCAAATTTCCAAACTATGGTCAAAGTTTTGTATTCATATTTTAAAGATATCTCGAGAAATCGCTAAAATTGCAAACCTCCGTTTTGGGGGCCATTAGAAAAAAGCTACCTATCTTTAAGCGATTGAAAAATATTGTTAAAATTGAAAATTTTGAAAAAGAACTTCTGGGAAATGAAGTAGAGATGTTAAAGTTTTTCATGCAGCAAAAATCTTTGTAAAACCTTTTTTCCTCTAGATTTGAGAGGAATTTCAAATTTGATCGCCGTTTTGGGGGCCACATACTGTATATATACTGCTGTCTTTTGAATGACAAAAGCTGTTTAAATAAAGTAATTTTAATACAAGCTGTATAATACATTATATATACAATAAAATACCCTGCGATGATTAGAATTTTCATTAGATTGGAAGTAGACTCTTTTTATGGATGTTCAGTTTATAGTTAAACTTTCAAACATTTGTATCTGACTGCTTGTGCTATGACTTTATATTTCTTCTCATAGAGAAATATTCAATGATTTTCAGTAAAATTTTCCATTAATCATCTTACTCATATCTGCTTATCTTGACATATTTCATTGATAGCTACAATTAATTTTATTTGCTTTTGAGATGAATAATATGAAGCATCAGCACTAGTGACTGACAACCCAATTAGTCATAATTTTGTCATTTCCATAACATTATTATTTTCAATGTGTCAAACAAAACCTTGAAAATTTTGAAATGTGAATTCAATTTATGCTCGAAGAAAGCTGGGTTTGCAAAAACTAATGGAAATATTTAGGATACTTCTACCTTTTTGCTAATTTCATTTGGAGTATTCATTGTATTCTTGTAAAGTGTATTTTTAAAAATTACAAAGCATGTACATTATTTTCAAATTCATAAGTACACATATTTTTTATAAGAACATCCAAAATCTTTGAAGCCTTCAAGATGTTCTTATCGTGTAGCTGTTTTAGGGTCCACAAAGCCTTAAAATGTTCTTAACTTGTTCTTAACATTTTGGCATTATTTCTTTGCGCACATACACGTTTATTTTTATTAGAACATCCAATATTTTTGATCCCTTCGGATGTTCTTAACTTTTTTAGTTTAAAAGCCTAAAAATGTTCTTGATATGTTCTTATTTTTACGATTTTGTGAGTATTTTTGTCCTTTTTCCTAAGAAAATAGGTGTTTGAGGGTCCACAAAGCCTTGAAATGTTCTTAACTTGTTCTTAACATTTTGGCCATCGAAACCTTTCCTCCTTATATAGTTTGCTCTTATTTAAAAAACGTGTAGTCATCTCAACCTCTGAATCGAAAGGCGTTTATTTCTTTGTACACATAGTAAAAAGAGAATTAATCCATACTCTAATCATAATGCAAAGTGTTTTATTTTCTTTGTATGTAAACTTAAAAATTTTGTATATCTCAAATTTCATTTCATTTTTTGACGCGTGGATGTTTCGACTAGTCTCCTTTTTTGAATTTGTGTTTATTTTCTATGGAGAATTAAGTTTCAAATAGGAAACATACTTGCTGCCTTGTTGTGTTACTCGACGCTATGATTTTTTTTATAGTCAAATCGTTTTTGAATCTAAAAGGGATATTGTCATAATATTTCAATGCCTAAATCCCTTGCTCTTATTTCAAAAGGGATTCAAAGTTTTATTCAAATTTTGTATTTATTTCTCAAGGTTCAGTTTCAAATCATAAAACACGTTAAAGCTCGCCATCACTATTTGATAGTGATACTAAATACTTTGGAATATAGTTTTATGATGATATATGAATATAATACTTCAAAACTTATAAGACACTATACTATAATGTTTTATTGGTTAGATATATCACTTCTCAAGTACTTAACGATATTTCTTGGTAGGATAATACAAGAGATTTGCTAATAGTCGAAGGAATTTGGACAAACTTGAAAGAAATTTTTTCACATCCTTACAAAAACAGTAAATGCTACTTTAGTGAATTTATATTTCTTTATCACCTTATTTGACTGCAAGATTGGCATAGAAGTTACTAGATTATTTTTATATTTACTACCTTAATTGTCATGTCATATAGTCTCAGAGATAAAGTTTACTTTTAGATCAGTGTTGACCTGTTTTTTTGGAGTATTATATATGTTTTTCTTTACGATACGCTTCATTATTAGTGATATTAAAATCCACCGTCAACAAGAAATTACCGAGTTTATGTATTTGCACTTTTGAGGACGGTAGAGTGACTGAAGTGATTTGGAAAAACCCGCAATTCCGCCCCGCAAAATCGAGGACGGTAAAAGTGCTGATTTACCGTCGTCCTCAGCTGGTCAGGATCTACTCAAATTAGAACCTTACCATCTCCGTCGCTGAAAAGCACACATACATAAACTCGCTACTGTCACAAACGACGCTCTTTTTTCCTTGAAAATGGAATTTGAGAGCGTCAACTGTATATAAGTGTATTTTAAATGGGTTGAATTGAAAATGATAAGTTTTACTTTTTTCATCCGGTGTCCACTTTCGCGCGAAGCGCGCGAAACTTTTCACGTTATTTGTAACGTCATTGGTTGACTAAAAAAAGAAGCAATTCCATTGGTCAAAATTGACGTAGCTGTTGAAAAAAGTTGAACTTCCTTCAACTTGTTTTTTGTTCGCATGAAACTTTTTTATGACGTAATCTTTCTTCAGGCAAAAACGGTTAAGAAAAAATCTTTCGCGCGCTTCGAACAAAAGTGGACACCGGCCTTAACGTCAATTTCGACCACTGGAATTGCTTCATTTTTTAACCGACCAATGACCTTAAGGCTGGTCTCCTCTTTAGCGCGTCATGAGCGAAAACTTTTTGACGTTTTTGCAAGATCATTGGTTCGCGAAACTTTTTTATGACGTAATTAAGAAAAAAACTGTGGCCCATGTCGCGCGAAAGTGGAGACCGACCTTTACAAAAACGTCAAAAAGTTTTCGCTCATGTCGCGCGAAAGTGGAGACCGACTTTTACAAAAACGTCAAAAAGTTTTTGCTCATGTCGCGCGAAAGTGGAGACTGACCTTGAAATATCGTGATTCAAATCACTAATTTCATTACGTTCGTGACAGTATTCTTTATACGAAAGCACTCGAAAGGACCGGTTTTTAAAACAAAACTGATGTCAGACGCCCGGTTTATTCTGGTATTTCCGTATTAAAAGATGACGTCACAAATATCATGATAACTCAAGGTCGATAAAAGGTAACCTTTCAAATTTTAGGTTTGTTTTTTATATATTTTTGTCGATTTTGAGATTTTATTGTTACAAATGTGTAACCTGTTTATATTTTTTTATTCTTAGTGTATAAAATGGTATGAAAATACACTGAAAACAAAACAACAACAACAACAACAACAACAACAACCACGACAAATATAAAGAAGAAGTCTTCAAAATGTCTATCTTAGATCATAATTCACAATATGAAATTGTTGAAGTCGAACCAGATGAAAATGCGTTCGGTAAAATGTTCTGGTTTTCTGGTTCCATGAAACGACAGAAAAAGAAACAAATCTTGGCCGCCGAGCGTGCTGAAAAGGAGCGACAACGAAAAGCATTGGAAGCAGGTGAAGATGAAATGATACAGCCTGAACCTGTTACTTTTGTTGAATCAGCTCCAGCCATTGATGCTCCTACTTGGGAACCGGATGAGGAGGAAGATTTCAGATCACCAAGTCCTATACTGAATGGTAGTGTCCAGCCATTGAATGGTAGCGTCCAGCCATTGAATGGTAGTATCGGGACCCCACCCCAACAAAACGGTGGTACCTACTTTAAATTAAATGGATCATTTGAGGTAGATAATTCTGATTTATCTGATGACAGTGAGCCACCGTCACAACCTCAACTCACATCTGAGGAGGCCCTTGAAGAGGCTCCGGGAGGCACTTGGTTTGGCGTCTCTGTCCGACAGCGCCGCGCCGAATCCATGGCCAATCTCTTGAAGCTTATGGACTCTTATCAACCATCTGTAGACGAAGATGATATCATCCCTGAAACTCAAGAAGATAACTTCAACGAAAACCCAGACCATAATGGCACTTTCGACGACTCGAGTTTTGGTGCCGGGACCCCGGTTAACCAAACATACGGTAACGAGAATAATAAAAGTAATGGTTACTATGGGGACGAAGAAAATAGTTTTGATACTAGTAATGATTTTATTGATTATTCAATTCCTGAGAAAACGTATGGTAAGAAAAATGAAGATGACTTTTGTAAGAAAAACGATGCTTATTATAAGGAAAATGATGATGACTTTTATAAGAAAAACGATGCTTATTATAAGGAAAATGATGATGACTTTTATAAGAAAAATGATGTTGATAATTACAGTCAGCCTCCTCCCGCCGCCACTGAAGATGAAAATAGTGACGCTTTGAAACTTTTAGAAGATTTTGATAAACAATTTTTCGAAATTGAAAAAATTGCAATGGAATCTTTCGAAGAATTAGAGTATTCTTTATCGAATAAGAAACCGGTGAGTACTAAACCTAAGAAAAACGAACGCTTCTGTTTAAGTTCGATTGATAATGATTATAAGCCGGAACCAATTAAAAAGCAGTATTCTGATGGACCGGTACAAAAGGACAACAAAATTTTTACACCGGATCAAAGACCTGGAGCTAGAGATTCTATGAGTCATAAACCAAAGGTTTCAGAGGAGCCACCCATCGTACAATCAAAGGTAGAATTAGAAGAAGAAGCACCACCCGAACGCCCTTCAAAACCTAAGAATTACGGTTACACTCCAACGGCGCCTTCGAGTCGCAACTTCGTCCCAAAATGGGAGCCACCTAAACAAGAACCCGTTCAATACGGATACGCTCCGCCTCAACAAACTGAGAGTCGTTATTTAGAAGACGTTCCAAAACAACTAACCAAAGACACAGATCGTTATAAAAATCGTATAGGCTACAATAGCCTACCCAATCGTGGGTCTAAAGGCCCGAAGAAGTCTTTAGACGAACACACGATAACAGTACGTACATCAGACAGTGATAAACAAGAATACAAACTTGGAGAAACGATACATCTGAAAGTCAGTGTTCGAGACAAGAAAGGACAAAAAACACTTCCAGACCAACTTTCAGACGAGGTCTTTGATTCTAATACTCCTGAAGTTAATCCACCAAAAGACACAAGATATTCAAATAGAACTACTGCACATATACCTAACAAAACTGTTGAAAACAAGGACAGGAAACAAGATTATCAGAAAGACTCTACAAGATCTTCGAATAAAAGTATAGATAAACAACAAACCACGCGATCGTCTCGTCGTAAGCGCGACGAAGACGAACCAAGAACAATGGCCGAGCGGATGGCAAAATTTCAACAAAACGATCAAAAATCATTGGACAATACTCATAAAAGTCCTATATTGAAATCTAAATCGTTTGATAACTCATATAAGGCACCTACAGCTAAAACACCTAAAACGAAACCTACCAAATCTTCGAACACTTCAAAAACTAAGAAATCAATGAGTAAACCAAAACTTGTTGAAGAAGATGTAGTTGTGGAGCAACACGTTGCCGACGATTTCGCGCCAAATACTAACGATTTAGGTATGGACTTCATAAACACGTATTTAACATCCAGTAGCACTGACGAGTTAGAAAAAATTGAAATTGATACCCAAAAGCCTTCAAGTAGGGTTTCCAACGAGCTCAAAACATCTACAAGAGATACTACACCATCAAAATCAAACGATATGGTTGATCATCGTCGTAGTGCATCTATGCCCGAATCAATGACTCAGAAGCCTTCAATGACAATTACCCAGCAGCCACCGCGAATGCTTCTTAAGCGACAAATGCACATGTCGGGATCAACATCCAGTCTCCCGACTACCGACGGAAATTTGTCGGAAAGTGATCGAAATTTCGAATCCCGATCCGAGTATGACTCTTCAGAAGATGAGGCTAACTCGAAGTTAACTCGGAATAGGAGTTTTAGACGCAGTATTATCATCGAGGACGGCGAAGTTGCATTACGACGAAAGAAATCCATTGGTGGAACGTCCGTTTCCGTTGCCTTCATCGCCATCAACAAGAAAGATGGAGAAAAAGAAGGTGAGTGTGCTGTTTCACTTGTATTTTGATACCTTATCGAAGAAAACTTCGTCGGGGAAAAATGACGAAATTTTGGACAAGTGACGAAGTTTTCCCCGATAAGGTACATTCTGATACATTTTTCAGTCCTTGTGTTAATATGAAATTCAAAGTCTTTGAAGCCTTAACTCGGACCGCATTTGATTGCGGAATTGTTGTTGATGAGTGTTTTACCACGGAGTTAAAGGGGCTGTTTACTCTATGAGTCCTACAACTTGGACCAGTATACACAATTAAGACGTTTTGGGAAGGGTTTTGATTAAACTCATTATGAATATTTTTAACTCTCTATCACACGAGTCCGGTCTTCAATAAATAAAGTGATAAGTGACCATGTAAAAAACGTTAGTACCCCACTAAAAACTACCAATTACTGCCATATTACGACCCGTGACCCCGTTGTTTTTGTTTTTGCCCTAAGAGGGTTGGTCAAATTATTTTGTCTAACTTGAATCGTAGATGTACTATGAATAAAGTATTTTCAAAGTATTTCATTCCGTATTTTCATAGGAAAAGTGACCACGCATCAACGCTTGAAAGGCATCCTCAACTTTCTTGACAACATGGTCTTAGACGATGAATCACTAGGCCTTTACTATGATAGCGTTCGTCAACTCCACACTATATTCTGGGATCTCAAAGACAAGAAAAACTCAGCGGCGCAACCGACTGCTGAGAGTGGTGGTGAAAGTAACGTCGAAACGCTTTCAAGTGCACTTAACTTTTTGGTAGTTCATGAATGGCCGAAAGTGATGTTGGGTTGTTTCAAGAAATTGAAAGCAGCTTATCCGCACGTTTTTGTTGAAGAAACTTCACCAGAGGTAAGGCTTTACTTTTTTTTTTTTGGTTCCGGGAAAATCATCCTTCAGCCTTTAACGACGTGGTCGGCTTTTGAGTGGTCTGTTGATGAATTTAGAAGGAAATAACATTAAAAGTCTTTGCTTTATGAGAATGTCACTGCAATTGGGTAAATTCGGGTAAACTCGAACCAAATTTGCCCAGTGATCTGATTTGAAGTGGTACGTAACTGAATGCAGCATTTCCATATTTTACGAGCCGAAAATCCTCTAATATTTGGTTTCAGGTATAACCACTTTTTTGTTACGAAAGCGTTCAGGGCAACCTGGACTTAAATTGAGAATTAAAAAAAAAAAAGTTTCTACCTGTATACCTAAAATTTAAAAGATTTAAAACTGTAGAAAACTGTAATACTGTGAAACGTAGTATACTACTTTTGACCATTCAGATTGCTAATATATTTTTGAGTCGCCAATATGTTATACAGTGGAATCTCCGTAACTCAAACACGCACGGGGAATACAAATTATTTCGACTGATTGAAATTTTGTGTTATAGAGTAAGGTTTATAAGGTATTGTCAACTGAAGGGACGAGCAAACTTGCTCTAGTTAAAAAGACACTCGAGTTGGAGAGGTTCGAGTTAAGAGAGGCATAAGATTATAAAATGTTCGAGTTAAAGACTCTATACGTTTTTTTTTTATAAGAACAAACTATATAAGAACATAAGGCTTCGATGCCCAAAAATTTAAGAACATTCTAAGAACATTCTAAGGCTTTGGAGACTTAAAAACATGCAATTTCTTAAGAAATTACATCAAGATGCTCAAAAAATGCTGAAAATAAGAACATTTTAAGTACATTTTTAGGCTTCAAATCCAAAAAACTAAGAACATCCGAAGGCTTCGAAAATTTCTGACGTTCTTATAAAAAAAACGTGTACTTTATTATCTCTTCTCCCTTTTTTCAGGCGGTAGTCTATTACAGTGGTCATTTACCTTCACTTCTACGTATGAACAGAACTACATCTGAATTTGCTGTCTCTGTCATTTTCGATGGGCTCCTTCGCGCCGCCATCAATTTTACCGACGTCCATGAGCCAAGTAGACAAGCATGCTGTGAGGACAATTTAGTGGAATACCTTATGACAGAAATTATGTCGGAAATGCACAATATCAAATGGGGAAAGGTAATGTTTTTACTGGAATCTCCCTCGGTGTCCCTGTAAGCTTTCTTATAAGAAAATTATATTTAATCTAAGAAAAGATTGGTCCATAAAGTCAACGTGACCAACATCCAATACCCAAGAGGGTCGAAATTTTTTTTTTGCATTTGCTTCAAGCTGATTATAATGGCTTAGTATTGAGAATGTTGAGAAGATTTTTAGAAAAAAAAATGACAACTCATGTATTAGGTGATGATGATCTTTCTGGGTGTTGGTCACGTTTACTTTATGGACCAATCAAATCGTTCGATAGCTCAAAATATTTTTTTATGAATTAAGCCTGTCCCATATTTGTCCGATTTACCGAAAAAATCGCTCTAAGTTTTTTTGGGCTAAATTTTAGATTCTAAGCCTTAAAAGTAACAAATAATTCCAAGAAAATGAACCGTAAGGGCCGATTTTTCACCCACATTTATACAAATTTGGTTTAATTTTCACTTTTAGACCCTAATTCTTATCCGCCCTCTCACTCTTAGTCAATACCCCCATATAGTAACCTGCAATCTCTGGTAATTAACAACTCTGCTTTATATTTTCTTTTTCCATAGGCTACAGCTCGTGAAATGTTTTTGAAATCGATTAGTGATCTCATCTACAATTGTGCTCAATCATATAGTAATTCATCCTATCTTTTGGAACGCAACTGTGTTGATATTTTCACTCAAATGAGAGATGAAACATTTCATGTAGTAGATGCACGAAAAGTTAACATGACGCTCTTACTGACGCTGTCATATTTGATTGATGATAATAATTATGATGTCATCATCCCAGATGAAGGTATTTTATGTTTAATTTTCATGCAAAATTCGTTCCCAGTATAAACCTGAGAGTTGGACTGAAATTTTTCTTGGTTAATGAAATGACATTGTAAAGTCTGAACCTGTGTCTTGAAGGCACTAGAGCTGATGTAGAAGTATCCTCACACGGTCAGTTTTTTCTAATGAAAAAACCTTTTTCAGGACCTTTTAATTATACACATTATTTTATAAGCTAAGGCTCAAATTTGCCAATTTTTTCACTATTTCGTAAAGTAAAAGCTTTTTAAGTAATCTAACCAGGGGCGTATCTAGGATTTTTAGGATACCGTGCAAAAAAGATTCAGTTATATATAGTGATTCAGCTATATATAGTGTCTAAGGAGGGCCCACCATGGTTGGGCCCGACGGGCCAGAAAATTTTTGAATTTCGACCCTCTAGATTGGCTAAAACAGCCACCTTTTTATGCCCAATGTACCACGAACCAGAGATAAAGAATTAAAATTAATTTCATTTAAACATAAAATCAAGCTGGTAAAACTAAGATAGTTTTTTGGGTTATAGTGTTTTAAGAACCAAAAAAGAGTGGCATCTAAAATATGGAAAAAATGAAGGAAAGAGAAAGGAGGTGTAAAACATTGGCAATTCATTATATCAATGACAAAAATCATAACTATCATGAATTTTTATAAGAACTTTTTGAACTTTACACAAAAATATGAAAAATGATAGCAAAATAATACAATAGAACACCAAAGATTATAAATTATACAAAAACCTTTATCTGATCGTGATAAAAGCAATAACAATAATAATAATATTTACTGAACTGTCTAAAATTTTTTGATATAATTTTGATTCTTATTATGTCAAATTTATTTATCTTATTGCTGCCAAAAGGTGACTTAAATAATTTCAAGCAGATTAATAATAATAGCCTTTTGCCATTTCAAATGAAAATTTAGAGAAAAAGAGCAAAACTATTTCATTCAGACTGCTCAAGAAAAGAGTATTTCATTAGAAAATTGATTAATGTGTTGTTTACAGGGAAAATTTTGAATCCAAAAACTTCCAAGAAACTAAATGTTAGGTACACATCATCAATTTGATTGAATTATTCTTCCATTCTGTTGTTTCCTTTAAGTTTAAATATGGTTTCACTCATCTTATTAGCAGACTTTCAGTGTTTACAAAGATTTCGTACCAACCATGTGAAGGTGCAAAATAATCCATTCAGTATGGGGCTACTCAGGGATGGGCAACTAGCAAGCTACATCTTAACGTTTAAGACAACTGGACATTCAATGAAATTAATCTGGCTGACTGTGGTAACTGCCAACCGCAATGCTTCATGCGCCAATCTACTAAACTTCTTGGATGGGTTTTTTGGTTCTGAGAATAATACTTACAATTCAGGAAAAGTTCTGCACACGTGCAAGACATCGAAGTGTATCCATCAAAGAATTGTTGCCCACAAGATGGAGAGAAATGGAACTGTACAGGCAATTTCCATTTGGAAGAGAACTAAAACAAAATAGAGAAATCATTTTTAAGATTGTCGTGCAGTTTTTATGAGCAGTACTTGACTGGCAGGTGCTGGCCCGTAAACTAAACATAGTCAAATACAATCTGTTTGTGTACCTCAAAATAGTGTGCGAAAAACCCACACAGCTCTTTCTCTCCCCAGAAAAATATTTTAACCGGCCAAAACATATTAAAAACATAAGGGTGTCAAGGTCAGAATCACAAAATTTTCAATGTTATTTTTTCTCTTATTTCAAAATAAAACCACAATAGGTTGGTTGTCCCTTTGCCTCTTAAATTGCCACAAATTCATCTCCTGTCGTCAACCTTTTCTTAGCCAGAGCAGAGTGATTGGCCAAACAAACAGTAACTACGTACCCCGATTGATCAAATATCTTATAAATATTTCATGATTGGCCACTCACTCAATCATCACTCACTCACCACACACAACAAGTGGTTTTGTTGATTACCAAAAATTATGACAGGTCATAGCCCAGAGGCAGATAAGTAGAGAAAAGAGGGGGAAGGGAAGCAGTTTTTCCTGCACTTATCAGATTATCAGATTATAATTGATAACATGCAGGCAGTAAATAAAAGAAAAAAATACCACATACCTTACAGATTTGACTTTCCTTGTTGCAATGGATTTCAGAAGATAACCATAAGAAGAAAAACAAACATTGATATGACCTTGATGGCAGCCCTCAGATGACGAATTTGGAGAAGATCGAAAATGTGCAGGCTTCAAAACCCTTCAGAATTTGCGACAAATTAGATAAAATCAGGACTGTCTATTCTGTTTTTTCTTCTCCAAGCATCCAAAGCCATTTGACGAGTCTTGACTTTTAACGTTTTGACACTAACAGCCATCAAATCCCGGGCAAACCCTGCATTTTGACCTCATCCAGGTCTTTCTGCAAAATTTTGCAGGATGCAAGCCTGCAAAACGTTTTGTACACAAAATCTAAAATACAGACTCGAATTCACGCTTCCTGTAACGCGACTTGATAAACAGTTTTCTCATCTTTACCGCGGACTTTAAGTCAGTAAAATAAATCTAATGACACTAACGAATGATTCGGAAAAACAACTCCGGGTAGGCTAAAAACAAGCTGCGACAAAAAAGACTCCGGAGCATACCCTGCGAGTGCATGTTTTGCAGGGGTGTCGCACCGCCCCTGCTAACCATAGCCCAGTAAGTATAAAAATGGTATACATTACGGGTGGTCAAAGAGAATCTTTCTGAAAATGAGCTAGAATGCTAAGCAACCCCAGGGCTGACCCGAAAATAGGAGTTGTTGATCTAAAACAAAAATATGTTTAGTGTTTTACATAAATTCTCTCTAAATTTATGCATTTGTGTTTTTCAACGACGGAGATGGTTAATTTCTGATTTCTCTAGATCTAGATCCTGATTGATTCAATGCGACGGTAAATCAACACTTTTACCAAGATTTTGTGGGTCAAAACTGTGGATTATTTCAAATCACTCTGATGTCTTCAAAAGTTTAGCACATAAACTTTCTATTATTCTCATTTCAGGTTCGGTCATTCGTGTTCTTCAATTCTTGGACAAATCATTGGAGCATTCTGAACACACTCACCATGATTTTTATGCTGCTGAACTAGCTGGTTGTTTGTCTCGATTAGCTGGTCATAACAGTAATAAAGTGCTGGTAAGTGCTGTGGGTTATCGAGCTCCATACTGGCTATTGATCTTTTTCTGCTTTAATTACTTAAATTTGTGCCTCATTCCATCATCTAGGCTCTAGTGTTGTCCAGCATTTCTTGAAATTTACAATTATATTTTTTGTTGAACAATGAACGAGACCTTAGGTCACTCAAATTTGATGTAAGAGGAATTTTGTTTGAGATTGCAGCTTCCTAAAGTAGTTAAAAGTGGGTGATGTTAATTTCTTATCAATTTTTTAGATTACTCGGAATTCGGGTCAAGAAATCCTTCACAAACTTTTGAAATATGCGTATGATGACGAGGAGAGGATTGCTGCTTGCAATGCATTGTGGAACCTGTCATTCTGTCGGGAAGCCAAAGATATTTTACGTGGAATGTCCAAATTGATCAATATGCTAAGAGAGCTCTCGGTATAATTTGAATCCTTCTTTCTCATTTTGTCTGGGAACCAATTTTCAACGTTTCAGATTTCATTCAAATAATTGTTGCTGAAACTGCACGCACTGTTAAATTGTGTTCCTAAATTAAACATGGACATCCTATTGTCAAAGCTCCTGTAGATCTTTACATACCTAGTCTAATTGGTAGATCTCTACAAAACCACAGGAGGTATAAAGAGCACGAACCCGTTAGTGGGTACCGGCAGCCTATTACCTACCGGAAAAAGTCTTCCTAAATATCGTCTTCGGCGACGGTGCATTTCCTAAAAATGTCATCCATTTTTGAAAATTACACTTAACTTTAATCCCCACTCACTGGAAAAGACACAAAGTTTTAAGCCACCCAATAAGATAGGGCTGTAAGTAAAGTATATTTTTTTATATTTTTTAATATTTCATATTTATATTTTCCAGGCGTCATCGAACATGCGTTTACACACGGCAGCTGCTGGTGTCATCTGGGAATGTGAAGATAAATATGATATTAAAGGTAAAAGAAGGGGATATGTGCACCGCCGATTGAATACCCTCTTTATGTCTTAAATCCTCGTCGGAAAAGCTAAGGTCTGTTAGATACAACATCTCACTCAAACTTGGAAAGATACCATAATTTTTAGAATCCCCATTGAATTTCGAGTAGCAAATAATTTGAAATCTCCACAAAAAGAGATTTTCAATCCTTATTGGTATTTAAGTTTTGAATCTTATTACCCACTGGTCAGAGAATTGAAATTTCTGTACTCCAATTTTTGTATTAGCCCTCCCGCCCCAAACAGTGAAAAAAGTCAAGTTCCAGTTAAGAGTTATGTTAATTTTCGATTTTGTTTCTCCTCATCTAACCTTAAGAATAATCTTCATTTCGTGTTTCAGGTACACGAGAAATTCGTCCAGCATCCCCAGGTCACGTGATGATTTCATACGAAAGTGACGCGCAACCGCTCGTCATCAAAATTCGCGACGAGCTTAACAGGAGTGGATTACAGGTAAGCAGTATAGGCTCAGAAGAGTCATAAAAATAGAGCTTATCTGTCCCTGGCTGAAGCAAGATAATCCTTTATAAGAACATTGACGTGTCGGCAATTTGATCAATGGAAACCATTCTAATCGCCTCCTTGTTTTCCGCCATGTAGGTTGTTTGTTCTGATTGATTATATTGCCGGTACTGAACTGTGGTTTGCTCAGTAAAAATGGCTCATTAATATGCTTCAACAGCCGTCGCTCAAGAAAGACAGAGCTCTATCTAGTGTTTTAGATTTGTTATATTAGAAGAGTGTTACGATCTCTTTATAGGGCAAGTCGACTCGCTAAAACTCAGATCCTCGAAATATAGTCCATATATTGTTCAAATCTTTCTTATTATTACTTTGTTTTCAAGGTTTGGATGAACACTGAGGGCGAAGGGCGTTCACTTGAAGATGTAATGTCCAAGGGTGTTGAAAGGGCGTCAATTGTGATTGTGGCTGTTACAAGACAATATAAATTGAAACCTGATACTTTTGCAGGCATGATAGACTTTCTTGCTTCTGAAATCTTTGAAATTAAAAATGTCGAGAGGAAAATACTATTCGTCTCTCATAAATACCTTAACTTAAAGGTCTGCTTGATCCTAATTAATCTCAATAAAATCCATTATTGTATTGTTTTGTTCCGGTTGTAAGGCTCATCTATAAAAGTTATTCCTGTGGATCGAGAATATGGTATATTTACCATAAGTGATTTACCCTCGGTCTTGGACATTACCTTTGTTAATCCCTTGGATAAGCATTAGCCAAACCAGTTCCCTGGATTGTGCAAGTTTAATCCTTAAGAACCTCACGACAGGAGAATTCATAACAGTGTTCTTGATACGCGTGAGACAAGACGACGTCGTCTATTTCAACGGAAGCCGCCAAAAATAGCTGGATTTCGACCACCGTGTTTCTATTTTTAGTAACAAAGAGGGGTCAAATCCCGGCTTTTTTCGGGTGTTTCCTTTGGAAGAATGACTTTCTCATATCAAGTATATCTCATTTCAATATGCTGAGCTTGGGTTAAACGAACGTCCTCTAAACGAGAACATTTTTTTTCATTTTATAGAAATCGACTATGCTCACACCCTACGAAAAACCATAATTCCAATCATCATTGATGTCGACTTTGTTCCTGATGGATGGCTTAAAGAACTCGTCTCAAATGAACAAACATTTGATTTCTCACGTCGTTCAATGTTTGCTGGTAGCTTGGACGCACTTGTAGAGCATGTTAGTTCCATCTGCACTCCAGGCTCACTAAATGGTGTTACACTGAATATTGAAAGTAAGTCTCTTTGATCCCTGTTTGCTTTTATGATGATATGAGCCCTCCCCACTGGGGAATGGTTCCTACTCCTTACGAAGTAGGAATTCCTCCTTTTTCAAGTTGGAACGCATAGCGCTGTCCAGACACCGCTGGTTCTGTGCACGCGAGACAGAGATACCATGATGCGTAGTGGTGAGACTCGAACTACGCGGGAGAGCATATAGCTCGTCGTAGGCGCAAAACGGGATGAGTGACATCACACACCAGGATGTCTGGCATTGTTTGTTTTCAATATATTTATAAAACACCTGTAGAGCAACTTAAGCATTTTAAGGGAAAGTCTTGAATATGCTGCATCCTTGACTTGACCTTTCCTATTTTCACTATAAATAGCGGTCAAATAATTAACCATTGCGCACCGAAGCAATCCTCGAATGTGATCGTTTTGATCTGGTAATTGGAGTACTTAATTCCTATGTGCTTTTCCCTTAACAATTGACAATTTGAGGCTATATGGGACGAGACAAAATTCCTTAAAAATGTTTTATTTTTACATAAATGTTTCCGTTTCAAATTATACACATATTTCATATAAGGACAATGTCTTGCTATTGTTATATTATGCTGATATAAGCAAAACATATTTTTCTTTCCCTCTTTCTGACTAATCTTGCTCCACATCCTTGTCAACCCAATATGAAAAAGCTTGTGAACGAGTAAACAAAACCTTTAAATAAAGATTTCTCTTATAGACGGTGAAGCAAAACGAAACGAAGATGTTTTGACATGGTCAAATGCTGACGTCATCTCTTGGCTAAAAGAGAACCAACTGATAAGGTATTAGTTCTCTTCTTCTTAAGTGATAAGATAAGCCATACACGTGTTTTTGATAAGAGCATAAGGCTTTAATGGCCGAAATGTGAAGAACAAGTTAAGAACATTTTATGGCTTTTCGGCCACTAAAACACCCGTTTTTTAAAGAAAATGGACAAAAATACTCACAAAATGGTAATATCCCAAGCCTTCAAAAAGTTTTGAATGTTCTTATAAAAAAATGTTATTTTTTGAAAAAGATTGTGAGTAAGTTAAGCGACGCCAAAAAGGAAAACTGAATGATTCCAGACTTTATAGCTAGATCAACCATCACTTCAAGTGCCTTTTAAATAGAATTCCAAAATGAATTTTCCTTCTGTCCACTTTTTCTCGCAGTTTGAACCACAAGTAATTTTTGGTTTTGAGATGCCAGCCGGAGTATAGTACGCAGTGTTGATGAGTACCAGCTCTAAGTGAATATAGTTGGACAGAAATTCTTTGACGCCTTCGAACTTTGGCACCACAGGCGGATTAGACTACTGGTATCGAATGACATCAACAGCTTATATTTTTAGCAAAACAATATCGAATTCAACAATTCGAAGTAATTTGACCCTAGTCAGAACGCAATCAGTGTTTAACAGTAATATTGAGATGTGAGTCCAACGATAGTTTTCGGAATTGGTCCCCCGAAGCAGGACTATGAATCACATTGTTAAACAGACATTGCGCTTTTTACAGACACGAGTCTCCGAGCTATGATGGAGAGTATACCTCGCGTGAGGCTGAACTCCATAAATGTCAGAATGAATGTAAAATAACGCCTGTCCAAATAGGAGTATTTACATTGATCTGATTTACATCCATTTTTTTCTACTTCTTCTTTCTCCAGATCGGTCAGTAATGCAGGAAGATTGAACAAATTAACTGGTCTTCATCTCTTCATGTTTTTCGATCTCAAACGGGAGGTAAAACTTCTTCTTATTTTTTTAACGGAAGGACAAACTTTATGCTGATATCTAAAACATGTCCTTGCCCTAAACTGCCTAAACAAACTAGGACCCCAATGACATGGTGGGAATTCTGTTTAACTGGAAAGTTTTGCAGAAAAATTCGTCTCCAGTGGGAAAAAAAAACCCTTCGATCTCAACCTCACTGGGAGATTTTATTTCATCCTAATTTGAAATTCAATTGAAAAAATTGAATTCCAAAACCATTCCTACTGGAGTTTTGACCTGGGAAAAATAGAGTTTGTATCCCAATTAGGATTTTGATTGAAATTTTCCTCCCTACTTTTCGAAGAAGTTCCACCGGGGCTCTGAGAAAGGGGGTTATAACCAAGTGATTGAGACAGGGGTGGTTGTAAAGGCAAAAACAAAGAATGACAACTTAAATTTCCCAGCTCCCAGTTAATGAACTTAAAATCATTAATAGCTTCAGCAGTTGAGTAATCTCAAAGAGGAATTTAAACTAATTGCTTCGTTCATTTTCACTTTTATAGAGCCCTGACTATTATTATTCTGTGCTCGACTCGCATTTGGGATTCAAAGATGTTTTGGATACACTTGAATTCACATATGCCATGGATAGATTACTGGGAAATGAGCGTCTCATCTGATTGGCTGACTTTGTATGAATACTTGATTCTGATTGGCTGGTATCTTGGTGAATGCCTCAATGAAATTGGCTAATCTTGGTCACCAAGACCAATGGTGAGTGTGGTAATTTGATTGGCTGTCCTTACTAGCTTCCTCAATCTGATTGGCTGCCGTCAATGTACATGTGAATCTGATTGTATGATGTCTGTGGGTCAACCGATTTGATTGGGCGGCATAAATCTTCCTCAACGCCTAGTTGATATGGACGGTGTATCTGTTTGGCTAATATCAAAGGATACACGAATCTGATAGGCTCATGTCCAAAGATTAGCGATTCTTTGAAGAGAATCATATGTTTTTCAATCTTGGTGGATCATTGGATCATATTGATTTCTCTGGCAATCCCTCCATTTCCTGTTTGGCTGCTCTAAAGAGCCAATCATTTAAGGCTATAGAACTTAGTAATTAAAATTTTATGTAATGAAATTATCATTATACTTATTGGTGTTTAGCATTGAATTAAAACGGTAATTAGTGATATTTGTTTACAAAATTTTTGTATATAAAACTCGAAATCTTGTTTTAAAAAAATCAGAAATTTTATATTTTTTACACACAACATAAATTTGATTAATTCTTTTTATATAATTGATTCTCTATCTTACATTTTATTTGTTTGTTTTAAATGTCTTTATTGTAATATTATTTTTGTATAATTATTTTAATGGTTGATAATTATTTTTCTTTGAAGCACTCAAATTCAATGCCTAGCCACGCCTAAAATTTGTAAGAATAAACAATCATACTCGAGGTCAAAGATACAATAGTAAATCATTCTTTGGGGTTTTTCGTCAAATGTTTAATAATTTACATACACGTTTTTTTCTATAAGAACATCCAAAATATTCTGAGTTTTAAGCCTAAAGATATTCTTAACATGTTGATAAATTTATGAGCATTTTTGAACCTTTTTCTTAAGAAAAAAGGTGTCTTTGAGTCCACAGAGCCTCAAAATATTCTTATAACTTGTTCATAACATTTTGGCCATCGAAGCCTTATGTTTTTATATAGTTTGTTCTTATAAAAACAACGTGTAATCTGTTCTTAGGCATGCAAACAAAAGAAGGATACTTGACACAGTTTTATACTTTAGAATTGCAATAGATAAATAACATGGATGATTTTTGATTCAATAATTTTTTGTATCATAGAAATTTTTGTATGTTTATTTCCTGATATGGAACATTATACTTTCAATCCAATCTTGCAGTTCAATATTCCCCCGCAGGAATCCATTTTACCCTCCTTTGGAAAGGTTTTTGATGCCTGATATTTCCATTTATGGAGAATCTAAAATCTGTATGATTAACACATCAAATTGAAACGGACGATCTCGTGCAAAATACTTTTTAGAGGGGGCTGGACTCGAGTTTATTTAGGGTTGAATACAACTTCAAACGTCAGGTTAATTGTTTCATTATTACTGTACACACAGCTATAACGATTTGACGTCATTCGACCAAGATTAACTCGAACCAAATCTTCGTGTGGCTTTGGATTTTGGAATTAAGAACAAATTAGGTCACTACTGGGATCTAGTTTATCACTAGAAAATTTGTTTATGTTATATTTGCTTGAAAATTACAGAACAAAAACAGTTGAGTGCTGCGATTTGAAGAGAATCTTCGAATTTATCTCTCTCATTAAAGAACAGGAAACACATATTTTCACTTTCAAGAAATTATTTTAGTTTTCTTCTATGTTGATATGAAAAATCCTAAGGCGAGAGCAAACTTCCCTTCTCTAAAACTCTACCAGCAACGAGCTATATGATCGGATTCTACTTTCAATCCAGAGAACATACAGTTGAGGAATCTTGTAAGCTGGATCCCTATTAGTTCTTTTCGTGAATTTTATCCAATAACTGAAGAAGGGAGGTTTCTAGGAATATTTTGTCAATATAATATATTTAAAGGGAAAAGGGTGAACAGAATCTTTTAGTTTCCTTAATTACTGCGAACGGCAGGTGCATACCCTCCTTCGTATTTTTCCTTGGAATATGTACTAATTTTCACACATTTTCATTCAAAAACCAACCCAGAAGGAGAACCTCTACATTGTTGCGGTGAAGAACTTTGAAGATGAAGAAGTTTTTGAAATTCTCTCTGCTATATCAGAATGAAAAAAAAGAAAACAATAATAAAATATAAATATAAAATATTGGAAAAAAATAATGAAGGAAGATTTCTTTGCTTTTTCTTTTCTTTATCTTCTTGGCTAGAAAATTAGGTTCTAAAATTAAAGGAATTTAGGATATTTGACTAAAATTGAGATTGCTGGAAAATTCATTGTGAATATTCGTTTCGAGGTTGTTAATATTTTAGTATTTCTTGCCCTTTTTAGGTTTCTTCTTTCTCCGAATGACATTTATACTTGTCAAAATCTTTTTAAACGCTGACAAGAGTTTTAACACCTCTTGAAAACGAGTAACAGATTTGGATTTAAATTTGAGATTTTATTTTAAGTTTTTGACATTCATAATAAACATGTAGTTTTGTATTCTATAAATTTTATGAGCTTTTTATAGAAACCTCCCATTTCTTCATTCAAATACGAACTAAAAGTATTCTGGTTTTTCACTGAGTTGCTAAATTTTACAACTTGTTGATTTTGTGTGATATTATCGGAGTTGCTAGGCAAGAGGCGAATGAATTTGTTATAATGAAATTCATTTTAATATGACTGACTGACTGACTGACTGACTGACTGACTGACTGACTGACTGACTGACTGACTGACTGACTGACTGACTGACTGACTGACTGACTGACTGACTGACTGACTGACTGACTGACTGACTGACTGACTGACTGACTGACTGACTGACTGACTGACTGACTGACTGACTGACTGACTGACTGACTGACTGACTGACTGACTGACTGACTGACTGACTGACTGACTGACTGACTGACTGACTGACTGACTGACTGACTGACTGACTGACTGACTGACTGACTGACTGACTGACTGACTGACTGACTGACTGACTGACTGACTGACTGACTGACTGACTGACTGACTGACTGACTGACTGACTGACTGACTGACTGACTGACTGACTGACTGACTGACTGACTGACTGACTGACTGACTGACTGACTGACTGACTGACTGACTGACTGACTGACTGACTGACTGACTGACTGACTGACTGACTGACTGACTGACTGACTGACTGACTGACTGACTGACTGACTGACTGACTGACTGACTGACTGACTGACTGACTGACTGACTGACTGACTGACTGACTGACTGACTGACTGACTGACTGACTGACTGACTGACTGACTGACTGACTGACTGACTGACTGACTGACTGACTGACTGACTGACTGACTGACTGACTGACTGACTGACTGACTGACTGACTGACTGACTGACTGACTGACTGACTGACTGACTGACTGACTGACTGACTGACTGACTGACTGACTGACTGACTGACTGACTGACTGACTGACTGACTGACTGACTGACTGACTGACTGACTGACTGACTGACTGACTGACTGACTGACTGACTGACTGACTGACTGACTGACTGACTGACTGACTGACTGACTGACTGACTGACTGACTGACTGACTGACTGACTGACTGACTGACTGACTGACTGACTGACTGACTGACTGACTGACTGACTGACTGACTGACTGACTGACTGACTGACTGACTGACTGACTGACTGACTGACTGACTGACTGACTGACTGACTGACTGACTGACTGACTGACTGACTGACTGACTGACTGACTGACTGACTGACTGACTGACTGACTGACTGACTGACTGACTGACTGACTGACTGACTGACTGACTGACTGACTGACTGACTGACTGACTGACTGACTGACTGACTGACTGACTGACTGACTGACTGACTGACTGACTGACTGACTGACTGACTGACTGACTGACTGACTGACTGACTGACTGACTGACTGACTGACTGACTGACTGACTGACTGACTGACTGACTGACTGACTGACTGACTGACTGACTGACTGACTGACTGACTGACTGACTGACTGACTGACTGACTGACTGACTGACTGACTGACTGACTGACTGACTGACTGACTGACTGACTGACTGACTGACTGACTGACTGACTGACTGACTGACTGACTGACTGACTGACTGACTGACTGACTGACTGACTGACTGACTGACTGACTGACTGACTGACTGACTGACTGACTGACTGACTGACTGACTGACTGACTGACTGACTGACTGACTGACTGACTGACTGACTGACTGACTATTGAAGTCATTGTTTGTCTTGGTGTCATTCGTCAAGATCGTCAATAAATTAAACGTAATTTGGGTGTTGATGCTTAGGGAATTTTCTGATAATTAGCTTTAATTAGAATATATTCTTAAAAAATGAGTAGTTATTATTAATGCATTCTTTCAATTGGTTTCAATTAATACACCTACACACCCACGTGAGGAGGTGGATAATCTATGTTGTTTTGATTCTTGAATTTGATTTCGCATTTTCTGACTTACTGGGTTTGCTACGGTTGAATTTCTTACTGATTGTTTATCTACGTATATATTTATAGGTAGATGTTTTTGTTGCACTCATCTTCTCGAGAAGAAAACATTTGGAGCGTTTAATTAAACTTTGACCAATCGTTATCGGTTTTACCAATCTAGCATAGAACGTTGTTCGAACTTCTTCATTTAACGCTAACGTTAACGCTTTGGGCAATGATACAATGAAGCTTTATAGACATTAGATGAACGTTTCCTGGGATGTTTTATGTCTTCTCGAAACGTTTCGATAATTTTGGAATAAATTATTATTTTTGATGATGACCAATAAAGTATAAGCCCGAAGGGCTAGAATTAAATCTCCTTCGTAGGATTTGAAGCTTACCAAATCCTATACCAAAGTTGCGTGGCAATTATCAAAAATACGGCTTCACTTTTTCTTGTCTGAAAAAGGTTAAAGATTAGATTCTAGCCCTTCGGGCTTGTACTTCATTGGTGATAACTACTGATGTATGGATGGCACTACCATAAAATCTCAGGAGTTTTTCGGTTAAATCTTTGCTCTACTTACAAATATATGAAACCCGATATGAAACCCTTGTCAGAATCATGCTTTCGTTATCCATTCTTATTCAAGCTTATACAGTCCTAATGGGCATCAATCATTTATATCACTTCTATTAAAATTGCATCGAAACTGTATACAAAATCCCATAGAAACGTATGCAAGTTTTTTATAAGAACAAAGTATATAAGGACTTCGATGGCTTCGAAAGGCTTCGATGGCCAAAATATTAAGTAAATTTTAAGGCTTTGCAGACCATTAAACACCTATTTTCTTAGGAAAATGGACAAAAACACTCACAAAATGGTGAAAATAAGAAAATATTAAGAACATTTTGAGGCTTAAAATTGAAAAAATTAAGAACATCTGAAGGCTATCCAAAAATGTTGGATGTTCTTGTAAAAAAAACATATAACATGTGTATAATAATTGCATTGAAAACGAAAACGTCAAAATGCATGGTATTCGTTTAGCATGGAGTAAGAAAAATATTTTAACACGCAGCTTGTTTAGTTGAATGCATATTGCTAATCAAAGGAAGTTAGCTTTTAAAACCACAGTATGTGGCTATTATCATTTGCTTAATTTCGTTCTTAAAGGAAATATTTTTGTGTCATAAATTGTCTATTGATTGCCTGCTACTGATCAAAATAATAAATCGAATTGAATTATGAAGGAAGATTAATTTCTTTAAAAATGGTTATTTATAATATTTCATTGCTTTTGTATTGTGATGTTCAGCCTGGGAATTTAAGTGTATTTTTCGGTCCCCTCAAAGGTACTAAACCTCCGTTGCTTTTTTTTTTTACGATTTTATGAATTTTTGCGTTTTTCAATTCTAGCAAAAACATAAAAGTGAAAATCAAAGCCCTGACTCATTTGGAATGAGTCGAATGATTCTCTGAAACGGCGTCTTATATTCCTACCCAGGATGAACTGAACGAAAGTTGAATTGAAAACAAAGAAGAAGAAACATACACAAAGTTTAGCAAAATGAGTTACAAATACTCGACCATACCCCCGTCTGAAAAGAATGGCGAAGAAAGAGCTGAAGAAGCGGATGAAGAAGGAAGGTAAATTAATTCTCATTTATTTCTTTTCTAAGAAATTTTGTTACTTTTCACTCGTAAAATCATAAAAGCGCGTAAACTTCGGCACGCAAAACACATTTAATGTGGTTTGGTTGTAGTGTTTACGATATCAGTTTATTGCGCGCGCGAGTTCAGCCTGTGATGAACCAATCTTCCCCAGTAGTGATTTGTAAGAAAATGTATAGAACAATTTGGTACAGGTTAACTTCGCCTCGCTATCAAAACATTCGAAATAATAATCGAGACAAAAAAGAGAGGCCTGGTGAAAGTTATGATCTCATACTTTCGTCGTTGGGAGAGGATAATTACAAGGTCTCAAAAGAAGGTTGTCAATTGCTCATTCCGACATCGACTTATAACCTGACTGAAATTCGAGCCTTTACTAGCAACCCTGCGGGGCCCAAGGCGCCGAGTATGCACCCGGCACAGTGACAAGCCGTTACTAGCAACCCTGACCCTACCTAACTGTTAGTTAATCAATTCCTAACAACAAAACCCCCGGAAAATTTAAAATGTCGGAATGAGCAATAGACAACCTTCTTTTGAGACCTTGTAATTATCCTTTTCCTACTTCGTTTTGCTCGCACGAAAATCAACGTCAAAGAAATTTTGCAATACTAACTTTCTGTTTTACAACCTCAAATTTGTTCTCACAAATTGAAATGAAACGTTTATGAATGGAAAGATGGTTAGGTGATCTAGTTGGAATTAAATTTTTGTGTGAATGAAAGTTTGTGAAGTATGTCTTCAGGACAAAACCCTCCTCCTGAACATCCTGATGAGAAAGAACAGTGAGTATATTTTTTTCCAGGCGGTGTCAACTGAACCGGTGAAGGCTTCTTCATAAAGACGAAAGACATGTATCAATTTTTCGGATCCGGTATGCCGGAATAGTGTCAGGACCTGCAGGCGACCTGGTAGGGTTGGGTATGGGTGTGGTTTGGGCCCATGGTGTGGTTACGTATCAGGCAGATTGGCTAGGAATTGGGTTATTATCAGTTAGGGTTAGGGTTGGAGCTCGAAACAAGCACTCTTTTGTGATTTTCTTATAATACAGTCTGGTCTGCAGTTTGTACAATATAAATAGCTGTCAGAAGCGCTATCTTGGCATGAGTCCGTGGCGCAGTGGATAAGGCAATGGGTTTCAAAACATCAGAACTTTGCATTTAGTGGGTTCGAATCCCACCGGTGGCGATCTGTCGGTAAGTCATTCAGTAAGTTAGATAACATAGAAAATAACTCACAAAGAACCAGAAAGTCAGAAAAACTACGAACAAGAGACTGGAAAGTACGAAATAAGTCCAGATCTGTCTTTTGTCTTTGTGAAGAAGCCACGACCAACCGAACCCTATCGAACCGATTTTCGTTATAGAACCATCAAACTTTATCGAACAAAATCGAACGATAGCTGTTCGATGTCGATTACCGAACCCGATCGAACAGCTATCGAACTTTACGCAAATTTCTTGATAAGTTCAATTTAGTTTGACTAGTGTTCTTTGTTCGATGAAGTTCGATTGATGTTCGAAGAGTTTGATTTAAGTTTGACGTGGTTCGATGAAAGTTCGATGTGGTTCGATGATCAATTCTACTTTTCTTTACCTTTCAAAAAATTACGAGGTTGTTTAATCAAAACACAGGCACCGTATGCTTCACTCATTATTGCTCATTTGAAATAATAGAGATGACACTTTCTTTAAAGAAAGTAATAAAAATTAAAATCTTTCTTTTTTACAAATTAACGACCAAAGAGCTTGTAAAAGCAGTCAGGGCCTCCTTGGTCTTTTTTAATATTAGTTCGGATAAAATAAAAACATACCTGATCAACACAACCAAACCTTCTGTCTTGCGTTTACTCTTTCCTTCCCAACAACTTTCGTTTTTGCTTATGTAGGTTTTACACTCCACAAGTAATGAACCTCTTATAGCCTTATCTGAATAAATCTGTTGAAAACTTTCTGTCAGGTTTCATTCTGTACGTTTTTTATCCACGTGGTGAACCGGTTTCCCTGATTTCCCGATAATTAAAAATTGGAACTTTCCCGTGGGCGTGATTGGGCGTACCGCCATCGCCATCGCGAAATATTTTTCGTGAAAATTTACCGTATTCTAACGCTAATATATATAATCTAGATAGGCAGGGATTTTTCCAAGCACCAAGCAATGCCTCCGTTTTTACTTTCAAATTGAGTTCTTAACAAAGGCGTAAGCCGCAATATCAGAGGCTGGGGGCGCCTTGAGCCCCCCTGTGGGTCCAGGGCTAGCCCTGGTGGGGGGTTCAGAAAGCTGAGCATATTTTTTTCTTAACTAGCACTTTAAAACGGTTAAAATCGAATGAATTTATAGAATTTATCAATGAACTCAATTTGAATTGAGTTGGCATTTGGGTGCTTGGAAAAAACACTGATAGGAAACAAATATTAAATTTGATTCTTTTTTTGTTGGTATTTCTAAATTTCACGTTAAAAAGAACTATTTACAAATTATTTTCTTTAACAGGCATTGAATCAACATTTACATATTTAATGATGTCATAATCAATGCCGTGCATATTTTGTCAGCGCCGTGCATATTTTGTCAGCGCCGTGCATATTTTGTCAACATCCTTCACAAGTGTTTCAACCGGTATTCCAACAAAGCCATATTTTGGTTTGTACAGAAATTTCGCCCGCTCAAATCAAAACAACAAAATGGTCAATCTCACTAAAGCAAAACATTGCCGCCACGGCATTTCCCTGGATAAAAATTCTGGTCACATGACCATCCGTGATTTTAGACCAATGAAAACGGGGGTCAAATTAAATTTTTCTCTCTTCTTGCGGCAAACATAAAAGACTTTATATCAGAAAAGGATGTCATATCATAAATAAATTATGTAAGTAAGTGATATTTTAAGTACTGTAACAAGTTCATTAACAATTTTATTTTGAAGTTTTTTTTTAAAAACAAAACTCCCGTGCTAGATGATAATTTCATTTTCTTAACTTATGGACCCATTTGGAAGTATTTGTAATACAGATCATTTGGCAGTGTAGTTGCAGCCTATACAAGAATTGGAATCTAAAGTCTGAAGTCGTAACTCCTTGCCAGTGACCCCGCAGAGAAATTTTTAGTTGGCAGACACTGACTTTAGGTTGGTTTGGAAATCGTTTTATTTTGAAATGTAATCTTCACTTTAGATGAATACTTTTATTTATTTGGATTCATGAAAGGTTCAAGGTTTGTTTACTTTTTATTTCAAATTATTTCATTGATTTATTAAGCTGCAATGGCTGATTGAAAAACGAAGATTTTTGATAGTTATCAGCATGGGCTTGGCCGCCATTTTGAATTTTGATTTTTTTCTCCTGTACTCGGCAATTTAGAGGTTGTTCGTAATACGCGATTTGGCTTACGCGTAACACTTGTGCCTTTTCATTGGATAAATACCACTAAAATATACAAGATAAGTAAACATAAATTTATCGCCTGCGAGCACGGCTTAGCTAAGCGCACCTCTCTTATTCATTATCTAAGAATTGAAGCGGACAAAGATTACCGCGCGGGCTGATAGCGGACAAAGGTTTTTTGAAGATATTTTCAGTTATAAACCAAGGTAGAACAAACTAAACATAGAAAGGGGGTATTTTTTAGTGCTCTATACGATGATCGGTATTTTTGTTTTAATTCTATGTTTAGATTTTTCTACCCAGCCCTGTTGCTATGTACGCGCGCCCTGTTGCTACGATGTTTGTTTGAAATCGAAAGCGAAACCAAAATAATTTAGCACACACTGCCGTTTGCGTAATATAAAATAAATGAAAGGAGGCCCTGACTGTGTAAATGCTCCAGCTTGTCCCATCCGATGGGATAGATATAGGATGGCCCGCGGGAATGGCCCGTGGGCGGCCGCCACTACGCCCTCGGAATATAAATAAAAAATTGGGCGGCAAGGTATAAATCGATTTAATCGAACCAATTGAACCTAATCGATCTTAATCGAACTGATCGAACTGCGATCGAACTATAATCATATAATCGAACAGTCATCAAACTTTACGAAAGTTTTCCCGGTTCGATAGGTGTTCAATTGGGTTCGGTAATCGAACAGCTAGCGTTCAATAGGGTTCGATTAAGTTCGATTAGTTCGATAATCGAACAGTTCGATTGACACCGCCTTGGTTTTTTAAACACTTGTGTTGTTCTCTTGATTCAAGTATTATGACTTCACTTTATTTTAAGCTTCAAAGGTTAATAATGCTGTGAACTTTTTCTGTGGTATATAAAACAATTTGGGAAAAACTGTGTTCTGTTTTCAAGGCTGGGATGATCACAACTTGTGTTTACGTTGTTCAACTGATTTAATAATTTTCTTACATTTCCAAATCTTTTGAGATTTCCAGAACTAACAAATTTTTTGAAATTCTTTAAAAAAGTCCAAGTTCCTGATTAGTTCTACTATCAGTGAAATACTCATTCATCTACCTTGAAGGAAATTCTGGCAGGAAGAAATTTTGGCGATTTTATAATAAAATTTCTAAATTTGGTGAGAATTAATTTTGGCTTGTTCCCATTTTTTGTTGAATATTTAAGCTTAAGGTGGAGCCTTCCCAACTCAGACTTGCCAAGGAAAACATCAATGGACGTTTTAATTTTGAACCCCTATACCCCCTTCAAATAATGATCTCAAAATATTCAACCCTTCTCAGGCACTTTTTTGGGTAATGATTTGCTGTGATTTTAATTAGAATTTTACTTTAATTCTGTTACCCCCGTCCCACGCCGCTTTGACATGAGCAAGGGAATCATGTTGGCCACCTCTCCTGAAAATTTCAGATCAAAACAAAGACTCCTGAAATTTTTGATTGTCGATATATTTTTATTTGAAAGAAAGTAATTGCTTCATGGAATAAAAAGATATACCTTATTGGAACAAACTGGCAAAATTCTAGAATGAAAAAAAACCGTGAAAACTAAAACTTGCGAAATGTAATTTTTCGGATATTTTTTTTCAACCGCAAAAATTAGTTCCCCCGAACATTAGTTCCAATAAGGTATTCAAATCTTGTAGGGTCATTTTTCAAAAAAATTTGCCTAGATTGATTTCGCATTTTGCTATTTTACCCTACGTAAACGAACTTGGGCATGGCCCGAACTTTCGCTGGCCAGTCGAAAATGACCCACATTGACCCACATTGACCCACACAAGTTAGAATCATGTTCTGGTAACTTTTTTGTGACTGATCATCGAAGCTCTGTGTTAAGTACAGACCCATTTTAATGAATTTATTCTTAAAAAGTTTTTGAGTAAATTGAGGTCAAAAATAATTATTTTTCACAAAATAAAATTGAGAATTGACAATAATTGACAATATCTGTGTTTCTTTTTAAATAAAAGTTCTTTGATTTTTGCAACTTGTTGGTCCTGATTTTATTTGTCTTCTGCAAGTTGTTCCCGTCAACACGCGTTAGAGCACGGAACTTTGACCCTCAGTTTAATTCTTCTAATTTCTTTTATTTTGTATCTGATTTACACTTTTTAATGCTTTATACTGGAATTGAATCAGCCTTGGAATTGGACTACTTACTATTGGAATAATCTTAAATTGAACTACAACTGTACATTGAACATATTTGAACTTCAACAAGAGAATATTGTTTTTGGGCCCGAACATGGCCCGAACATGGCCCAACAGTGTTCAGGCCTTGTTAGGGCAATGCCGTTGGTCGTTGGCAATCTTTATTTCAATTAATTATTGATTGCACAAGAGTTCTATTTCAAAATATAACAGAGATGATATCCAACGCTTATCCTATGAGCTTACAGTCAAATATGTCCTTTCCCTTTATTATAAAGGGGATTATGATTTTGCCCCCTTTTTTGAGGTATATATCAGGAAAATGAAATTTTGATTGTTAGGCCACAATCACAAATAACTGTGTTCAAATCTGAAACTAGGAAATTTTTTTCAAAGATCAAAATTTTGGGGAAACTTTTCTGAAAATCCGGAAAACTGTTTCCCAAAAATTGGAATATCAGGGAAATTTTTCTCAAAATTCCAAAATTCTTGAGAAATCAAACTTTTCTAAAATTGCGTGAGACAATGTGGAAATGTGTAAGTCTCGTACCCAATGCATGAGAGTTGGCACTTCTGTTTTTGGGAATGGGACAGAAATTTCTCACTATTGCTAGAAATAGTTCTCAGAAGAGTTAGTAAATACTAAAATTGTCAGAAATAACATAACAAAAACCATGAAATTATTCCAATTCTTTTTACAGAAATTTGTATGAAACCCTTGGTCTTGCTAAAGATGCTACCCCTGAAGAGATCAAAAAGGCTTATCGTAAGGTAAGTACTGCATAAAGGAAAATATATCTTTTTAATAGAATTCAGCATCTCATGTCAAAACTTGACATGAAATTACTTATTAAACCTACATTTTTCTACTATTTTCAGATGGCCCTAAAATATCATCCAGACAAAAATCCAAACAACCCTGAAGCCACAGAAAAAGTAAGTTCAATTTGTTGTTTCACCTTATTTTAGCAAAGCATAATGATCAATACCAAAGGAAGGGTCTTATATTTATGAAAGAAATCAGACGTGACAGAAGCGATTATATTTGGTTACAAGAGGGAAAGATCTTCATTAAAAGCCACTCTATTAGTAATATACCAGTTTTTGGACCTACCCCGGTGGAGGTTCTATAAATTCACCTCTGTATGTTCGTTCGTTACCAGCTTTTCTCGAGATTGGCTCATTAGTTTTTTCTGATTTTTTGCACAAAGATGTGTAACTATAAACCCTCGAATGTGACGGAGCCCGATTCTCAAAAAAAAAAAATATTGGGTCAAATTTGGGCCAAAAAACGGCTAAAAAACGGGTTTTTTGGACTTTGTGAAAAATTGGATCATTAATTTTTTCTGATTTTTTTCATGAAAGTAGGGTACCATCATAGGTAAAAGATGGGCACAAGCAGATTTTTGCAAAAAAAATTTTTGGCTCAAAAAACGCATGTTTATCTATAAGAATCACTATTAATAAGCATACATCAATGTTCTTAATCAAATTACTCAATTTTTGGACCTACCCCGGTGGAGGTCCTATAAATTTAAACCTTTGTCCGTCCGTCCGTTAGTTACCAGCTTTTCTCGAGATTGGCTCATTAGTTTTTTCTGATTTTTTGCACAATGATGCAAAATGGCAATGCCCAAAATGTGACGGAGCCCGATTTTCGAAAAAAAAATTTTGGGGGCAAATTTGGGCCAAAAAACGGCTAAAAAACGGGTTTTTTGGACTTTGTGAAAAATTGGATCATTAATTTTTTCTGATTTTTTGCACGAAAGTAGGGTACCATCATAGGTATAAGATGGCTCAAGCAGATTTTTGCAAAAAAATTTTTGTTGGCTCAAAAAACGCATGTTTATCTATAAGAATCACTATTAATAAGCATACATCGATGTTCTTAGTCAAATTACTCAATTTTTTTTATGAGATAGATGTTTTTTCTTCTCAAGAGGGCTTACTTTTGAAGAATATGTGTGTTTAGACAGGAAATTTGGGTTGCTTGGCGTGTTTTTATAGAAAAACTGGCCAAATTCGATATTTTTTTATAAGCACATTATCAATTACTTAGGTATTGGCTTTTCTCGAAATTGACTCTTTCATTCTTTATGATTTTTTACACAAAGATGCATAACTATAAACCCTTGAATGTGACAGAACCCGATTTTCGAAAAAAATGTTTTTGTGCAAATTTGGGCCAAAAAACGGCTAAAAAACAGGTTTTTTGGACTTTGTGAAAAATTGGATCATTAATTTTTTCTGATTTTTGCACGAAAGTAGGGTACCATCATAGGTATAAGATGGCTCAAGCAGATTTTTGTAAAAAAATTTTGTTGGCTCAAAAAACGCATGTTTATCTATAAGAATCACTATTAATAAGCATACATCGATGTTCTTAGTCAAATTACTCAATTTTTTTTATGAGATAGATGTTTTTTTCTGCTCAAGAGGGCTTACTTTTGAAGAGTTGTGTGTTTAGACAGGAAATTTGGGTTTGCTTGGCGTTTTTTTATAGAAAACTGGCCAAATTCGATATTTTTTTATAAGCACATTATCAATTACTTAGGTATTGGCTTTTCTCGAGATTGGCTCTTTCATTCTTTATGATTTTTTACAAAAGATGCATAACTATAAACCTTGAATGTGACAGAACCCTATTTTCGAAAAAAAATGTTTTGGGCAAATTTGGGCCAAAAAACGGCTAAAAAACAGGTTTTTTGGGACTTTGTGAAAATTGGATCATTAATTTTTTCTAATTTTCTGCATAAAAGTAGGGTACCATCATAGGTATAAGATGGCTCAAGCAGATTTTTGTAAAAAATTTTGTTGGCTCAAAAAAGCATGTTTATCTATAAGAATCACTATTAATAAGCATACATCGATGTTCTTAGTCAAATTACTCAATTTTTTTATGAGATAGATGTTTTTTCTGCTCAAGAGGGCTTACTTTGAAGAGTATGTGTTGTTTAGACAGGAATTTGGGTTGCTTGGCGTTTTTTTATAGAAAAACTGGCCAAATTCGATATTTTTTTATAAGCACATTATCAATTACTTAGGTATTGGCTTTTCTCGAGATTGGCTCTTTCATTCTTTATGATTTTTTACACAAAGATGCATAACTATAAACCCTTGAATGTGACAGAACCCTATTTTCGAAAAAAATGTTTTTGGGCAAATTTGGGCCAAAAACGGCTAAAAACAGGTTTTTGGACTTTGTGAAAAATTGGATCATTAATTTTTCTAATTTTCTGCATAAAAGTAGGGTACCATCATAGGTAAAAGACGGCTTAAGCAGATTTTTGCAAAAAAAATTGTTGGCTCAAAAACGCATGTTTATCTATAAGAATCACTATTAATAAGCATACATCAATGTTCTTAGTCAAATACTCAATTTTTTTATGAGATAGATGTTTTTTCTTTTCTCACGAGTGTTTAGACATGAAATTTTGGTTTTTGGCATGTTTTATAGAAAAACTGGCCAAATTCGATATTTTTTTATAAGCACATTATCAATTACCTAGGTTTAGATTGATTGGCTCTTTCATTTTCTACGATTTTTTGCATAAAGATGCAAATTATAAACCCTCAAATGTGACGGAGCCCGATTTTTGGAGAAAAAGATTTTGGGGTATATTTCAGCTAAAAAAACGGCCATAAAAGGGTTTTTTGGACTTAGTGAAATATTGGACCATTGTTTTTTTCTGATTTTTTGTATGAAAGTAGATGGCTCAAGCAGACTTTTGTAAAAAATGAATTTTTCAGCTCAAAAAAGCATCTTTATCAATAAGAATCACTATTAATAAACATACATCAATGTTCTCAGCCAAATTACTCAATTTTTTGGAGATGTTTTTTTGCTCACGAAGTCTTGAATATGAAAGAACATTTCAAGAGCATGAAATTTTGGTTTCTAAACGTTTTTTATAAGAAACAAACGACTAATTTTAATAGATCGTCACTATTTGTGTTCTGAATGATTGTTTAATGGTCACGTCACGTAGATATCAATTATAAACGTGTTAAATGCATAATCCAGGTAGGTCCATCAAAGTATCACTTGTTTTATAAGATAGATGTTTTTTTGCTCATGAAGGCTTACTTTTGAAGAATATGTGTGTTTAGACATGAAATTTTGGTTACTTGGCGTGTTTTTATAGAGAAACTGGCAACAATCGATATTTATTTATAAGCACAGTATCAATTACTTAGATATTAGCTTTTCTCGAGACTGGCTCTTTGATTCTTTATGATTTTTTGCACAAAGATGCATAACTGTAAACCCTCGAATGTGACGGAGCCCGACTGTCGAAAAAAATTTTTTTTAGCAAATTTGGGCCAAAAAACGGCTAAAAAACAGGTTTTTTTTGTTTGAAAAATTGGATCATTAACTTTTTCTGATTTTTTGCATGAAAGTAGGGTACCATCATAGGTAAAAGATGGCTCAAGCAGATTTTTTCAAAAAAAATTTGTTGGCCTAAAAAACGCATGTTTATACGTATAAGAATCACTATTAATAAGCATACATCAATGTTCTTAGCCAAATTACTCATTTTTTTGATAAGATAGATGTTTTTTTTTTGCTCATAAAGTCTTGAATTTGAAAGAATATTTTAAGAGCATGAAATTTTGGTTTCTAAACGCTTTTTTTATAAGAAACAAACGACTAATTTTAATAGATCGTCACTATTTGTGTTCTGAATGATTGTTTAATGGTCACGCACACATAGATATCAATTATAATGTGTTAAATGCATAACCAGGTAGGTCTATCATAAGTGTCACTTGTTGTATTGGGCCTGATAGAAATCATGGATTTTATTCCTCTCTATGAGAATAAATTTTTGGACTTTTTCATCTAGCAGCATTTTCTATCTTTTTTTTTGTAGTTTAAACAAATCAACCATGCACATACTATTTTATCTGACCCAAGTAAAAAAGAAATTTATGATCGCTATGGATCTATGGGATTGTATATTGCAGAACAATTTGGCGAGGAGGTAAGTTTGCCTATAAAAATTCATGGATTGGACTAGTCCACTTGAAGTGATGGAAAGAACTTACACTAAAAAATAAAATGCTCACTGTTTTTTGCAGTTTTGGTCATTTTAGACAAATTGCTTATTTGATGAAGTTTTGCTTTTTGGGCTTTAGTTTCCATGGTTCAGCTGAAACCCTAGAAAAATAAAAAAATTAGCAAGATTTGGTGCCTTTAAGTTATTCAGAATATTTGAATAAAAACACTAATTGAAAAATATTTGTCTTTGAATGCATAAAATTTAGTTGTGCATATAGAATTCTGCCAATCATGCATTTTAACAATTTCCCTCCATTTTCTTTTCAGAACGTCAAGACATATTTCATGCTGAGTAGCGGCTGGTGTAAAGGACTTATGATATTTTGCGGAATAATAACCGGTTGTTACTTCTGTTGTTGTTGTTTTTGCTTTTGTTGTAACTTTTGTTGCGGGAAGTACAAACATGTCGTGGAAGAGGAAGATACCCCAGATTATAATGATATTACAAAATCGTCAGAGGATGTAACCTCTACAACGAACGGTGATGGAGTTATAGTAGGGGAGCCCGTAGCAGCATCCCCTACTAAGAACCCTATTGTTTTGGGTGATGAGAGTACAGTTATAACAGAACAACCACCCTCTTATGCTAGTCTCGGAACCACTGACCAAACTAAGCCCAATGATACGGCAGCCGAAGGGGAGAAATAGTGAATAAGCTATGTTTTGTTTTTATATGGAATTTAATGGAAAATGTATGGAATATGAGAGATTCTATTCAGGTCTCTATGTCGTGAACAGAACTAGATAGACGGCCTGAGACAGGCAGCAGTTCGATATGCTGCAATTACCGTATATTGCTGGACATATTATCATAACTGGAATTATATTCTCATAGAAAAGCTACACAGATACCAGTTGAAATACACATAGGACCTGAAATATAACCTTGCACAAAATGTGTTATGATCGTCTTCATATTTTCCAAACTGGAATGTAAGAAGCTCGTGCAGATTAGAGTAAATTAATGATCTTCAAATGCTGTGTATTGACCTAAGTACCTAAAGGGCCAAAATTAAGTCCCTTAAGGTAATAGTACTAAATATCTTTCTAATTTTTTTTCTGAATTTCTATAGGCAGGAAATCATTGAATATGCCAGCCAAACCTTTTCAATTACAATCTTGTCCAGTATTTTAGGTATTTTTGCATTTAATTTAAAGGGGACTTTCCTTTTTATGACTGACGCCTTTGTCGAGAAAAAAGTATGAATTTTCAACTAATTCTTCCTTTGGTATCCTTTGAAAGATCAGACACAGTATCGAATTTTCAAAGAGGGTATTGTGTAATGAGTTTATATAGGTTGAACATATTTACACTTTTAATGTGGTGTTATACCAGTTAACAAAGTTAAATCTAAAACAAAACTATCATGGTATTACAAAAGTTTTGTTTTGAATTTAACTTTCAACAGACGTAATGCCATATTTAAATGATGGTAAATATGCGCATCATTATTGTACTTTTAAACTTAAAAATCCTGTTATTTTGTTCATATCTTACAAAATGTTATTTTCTAGCCATCCATAAATATTTGTATCTAAAATTATTACTATTATTTTGTTACTAGGAAAAAAGAGTATTATCAAAGCCTTTGATCAAGACAAATAGCGTTTTCTCCTTGTTTTTGTACCAAGCCGTATGAAGGTATCTTTAGTTCCATTTAGCTAATTAATATACTTAACGCTAGTTGCATTTGTAATAACCAAGTAAATATTTTAGTGTACAGTATCACAAAAAAGCAGAGACATTTTTATATAAAGTAAAATTCTCAAAACTTTTCATGTAAACATAGCGTCAATCTCCCTTGCTAGTTGGGGGGGGGGGGTTACAACCTCCAAAAAGCCCAAAAAAGGTGGGGGCTAAAGATGTTTCAAATATTTGGGGTGACCTAAAGTACTTGGGGAGATGAAATCTCATCATTTAAACTGGATGCTGAATACTTCATCTTAATGGTTTGGTTCAATTACTCAAATTCAAAGCTGAAAAATTATATTTTTATATAAAATGAGCAAAATATTTCATCTTAATCTTCCAACATTGAATACCTTGTGGAACAAACTTTTAAACTGTACACTAAAATGTTAACCTTTTTATTAAAATGATTAACTAGCCAATCAATATAATATAAACCCTTCAGAAACTTTCGCGAGGACGAAAAATCGCGAAATTCACAACATTTACTTTCGCGAATTTAACAGAAAAATATTTTTCGCGAGCATAAACTTTCGCGAATCAAGACGTAAAATTGAGAATTTTCACATGAAAAAATGGCTTAGAGGGACAAATACTTCTTGGATTGGCTTGAAACATTTGTCCTTTGACTTATTAGTCTTTTAGCAGGCTAAAAAGTGTCATAAAAGTTACATTTTATTCAAAGTTTGAAGTTTTACAGATTTTCTATTTTGTCAAGAATATTTCGCGAGCATAAACTTTCGCGAATGGCCCTTCCTAGAATTTTTGAAGACATTTACTTTCGCGAAAAGGGCCAAAATTCGCGAAAATCGCGAAAGTTTCTACGCCTAAAGTACAACATCTAGGACCCGCTTTATAAACGCTCAAAAGTCAAAAAAATTGCTGAGAATGATGTTGCTCTAACAGAATTACTGTTTTTGTTTGGTTAGAAAAGTGAATTTATTTTTTGATGTAGTTATTATTTTCATTACTTCTTTAATTTAAAATTATTGAAATAATTAAATAAAGAATGGAATACAAACTGTCTAACATTCAACTCTCTATATATATAAGCAATTTTAATTCTTTTTTACCATTATATGTAAAGGTTTGAACAAGACAACGTTTATTAAAATTATGAACTTTCATGAACTAAAGTAATGATGAACCCCACAGACTTAAACCTCAGGATGAATAAAAAAAAATTCTTTCTTCTCTCAAAAATTTTCAAAATTCATGAGGCATGACATTTTTCTAGAATATTATTTGAACCTCTGTTTTCAAATAAAATATTCTAAACTAGTACATAGCTTACACTAACATGCCACCGCAGCAATATAATATTTAAAAAATTCTATAATAAATTGTATAATCATAACAATGTCAATTGCAAGATTATAAGAAATGCATGGGGACAAAAAAATAGTAAGTAACTACACGTTTGGTTAAACGAAGAAATAAAAGATTTTCTTTTTTCCTGAAAATAATAACAATAACACTCCATCTAAATAAATAAAAACGATGGCCTAGTTATAATTAAGGTTTCGACGAAGACATGAAAAAATCTAATTAAAAAGAAATGACTCTTATGTTTTGCAAGCTAAAGTTTATTCCACTTAAATTGGCATTCATTTTTGCTATCATGTGGAAACCATATCAGAGTAATTAGACTACTCGAGTACCTAATAAACGTACAGTAGCGAATAAACGTACAGGGTCGAAAATGGAGGCATGCAAACCTAATTGAAGGATCTTTTTAATGAGGTTAGGGGGTAAATATTGGGTAATTTGCTTTCTTTTGACGAGTAGAACAAACCTAAAAAGTCAAAGATGGATATTTATCATTAGAAACAAAAGTAGGCACTTGAAATTGAGGAAAATTTTTGTTAAAATTGATAAACGTACGTGTACGTTTATTACATAAAGATTAAGAAACGTTGTATTTCTTTTCAATACTTAAAGTTTCTTGCTTTCGCATTCATCAGTTGATTAGAACATAGTCACAAGAAGAGACTATGAGACTTGTGACTATGATTAGAAATAACTATCAAAACAATATTCCACGTTTATTTAAAAAAATTCAATACAGCGTCTTCATATAAAAAAAATTGACGTCAATCTTTAGAATCGAAGTTTTCAAGTAGGTGTTTGTTTATGTTTATGTGTTTGTGTACGTTTATTAGATACCCGAGAGTATCTTCCTTGAGAGTGGTTTGTACATGGTAGCAAAACAAACTTCCAATTTACATGAAATAGATTTTAAATGTAAGACGGGTTCAAGAAACGAGCTTGTCGGAACAGGTTGACGAGATAAAGCTTTTAATGCTTTAAAGATTGAAACATAAAAAATAATCAGGAATAATTAATTGATTTGATTATTGATTGATTTAATTACTGATTGATTGATTGATTGATTCTCTATTGCTACTTTGCCTAATAAACAATAGTCAAGAGGATACTGCGGATAAAATTTATCAAAAAGTTCTGCGCCATCTTAAATAGGGCGAAATAGAAACCAATCCTAGCTAAGGCCCGGACTCCACTCGCCTACGCTTTGATTGTACTTCTCAAGCAAAATCTTTTATGTTGTTGGTCAAAAGAAAAATAAAGATACCTTAATGTAGTTGATCTTTGGTCAAACACTGTATTTAGGGAACTCCCAAGGAACATCTATTCAATGAACTTTTTGTTCCCAAAGGAACTTTCTGTTCTTTTTAGTTTTCTTTGAAAGAATAAAATGTTCTCTAAAGAATAGTTTATTCTTTATAACTTCAAAGGTATAGAAAACGTTCCTTTGTTCCTTTTAATATCGAACAAACTGTTCAGATTTTTTTACTGAATAAATTGTTCACCGTTTAGGGAATAAAATGTGTACATAGTGCAAATGAATTTATCGTTCTTTTCTTGTGCTTGTACGAATAGTTCCTTGTCTAGGGAATAAAGTGTTCATAGTGTGTAGGAATTTAGTGTTCTCTCGTTCTTTTTGTGTGTTGGTTACAAAAACGAGTATCATTTTCTTTTAATTAAGATCAATTTGATCTTTGCATTAACTCAAATTGTTCGCTACCGTGGGAATTTTAATTTCCAATCGTACCTCATTGGTGGTATCTGCTACGCGCGCACGTTTCTCATTGGGCATTTTTTTAAAGGGGGTTTGAGAGATGCTTCTCCCTTTTCTAAATCAATGGAAATTTTATATTTCAAACCCCCTAACAGAGTTAAATTTGTAAATTACATAAAAAGGGAAAACTTTGCTCCTTTCATTCACGATGCGTCGCTCAAGGCGACTGCAGGTCAACTGGAAGACTTTAGTTGGTGCCGCTCATGGAAAACGAACGCTAAAATTACGTCCAAATGGGCAAAACTTTTACACTTGTCCAATAAAACTTTGTTTACATGGAGATTTCAAAAGTTGCCGCGGATTGAGAAAACACATAAACGTGAAGCACCCATGGTATTACTATTTTGATGAACAACCCGAGGTTAAACGTGAAGACATGGTTGACACATTTAGAGTTACAAAACGAGCTTGGACTGCCGGTAAGCCGTCTTTTTCACTCGATAAAGGTATAGGATACGATTTTTTGCTCTGGCTTGGAACACCCTGTGGAGGAGGAAAAAGCAACAGAGAGTCCCGGCAAATTGGAAAACGATCAATGAAATATTTTATGCAGGCCATGGGAAACAATGAAAATGACATTGAGCTGACAAACGAATTTGTTGATTGCTGTCTGTCATCAGCTTCAATTTTTATTTCATTTTTGAAAACTTTAGAGACTAATTGGAAGGTTGGTCCTTCAGGTGCATTGAACTACGTGAAAGCTCTTAGTGACTTTATCGATTTTAGAAAGGCAAACGGTGTATCTGATAATACTCTACGTTGCTTTACTGTTGTAGAGGTGTATCTAAGGAGAGCAACTGAAAACCTTCGTAAAAGAAAGAACCTTGATTGTAATCGTAACCTCGATTTGGAAACTCTCATTGCTAGAAATAGTTGGGCTACGTTAGAAGACATGGAGCAAGTCATACCTCATCACATGGGACAGTTCAAAACGATCATCCAAAAGTCTGCCAATAGTGAAGAAGCTAGACTTTTAACAAAAGGCGAACTGGTATTTTGCATTCGATTCATTACCACTTTATTGTTCCTGAGAGTGAAATGTTCAAGACCTATGACTTATCAATTTCTTACCGTCGGAATGGTAAACAAAGCAAGAGGGAATGGTGGATTTGTAGACCAGAGAGAGTTTAAAACAGCATCAAGGTATCAATATTTAATCAAAATAGATCCATTATAATTAATACACCGAATCAAACTTTTCTTAATCAAAGCTATTATAGATCATTACATATCATCATCATGAAAGTAAAAGTTGGCAAATATGTATTTGTGTTGAATATGATGAAAAACAGAAAAAACATTTTCTTTGTTTTATATTTTCAGGTACATTTTTGACACTTTAATCTTATCGGACGACACAATTGAAATAATCGACTTGTATTTGGAACACATAAGACCTCGTTTAAATCCGCAATGTGATTTCTTACTGCTCTCAACAAACGGCACTCAATTTCAGTCACTGACTTCTGCTATGACAATTCTCGTTCATCAAGCAATTGGCAAACACATCAATCCAACACGGTACAGGCAAATAATCGAAACGGAAAGCAGCGAACGACTCAATCTAGAAGAGCAACATTTTATTACTGAGGATCAAAAGCACAGTTCGACAGTTGCAAAGGTACATTACAAGAAGACGCAATCCAGAATCGTTGCAGTCGAAGGAAAGAAATGCATGGACAAGATGACAAAGGAAGCGCGAACGGACGTTAACAAAAACCTGGTAAGCATGTTCAATAACATCTCTTGCTCATTCGACAACGAGGTTCTGAGCCAGAGTCAGCGTATAATAGAGGGAGGAGAACCTAGTTTTCGTGGTTCAAGTTCTCACATCAATCAGACGACAAATCAAACCGAAAGAGATCCGTATCAGCCAATAAGAGAATCACTTGATGAAATTACAGACCTGACAATCACACACACAGTGGAGGGTGAAGATATTGCAATGTCAGCAAACAGCTCTCGTCATGTTTTAGATGTACCAAAAGATAATGTTGTCGTCAAAAGAGAAGTTGCTGAACAACAAGTTACTAAGAGACAAACAAAGAATGTGAAATTTACTAACGAAGAGGATCGTTATTTAAAACAGGGTATCCAAAAGTACGGACGTAAATCCTGGGCCCTGATTTTAAAGGACTTAAGTTTTCAATTTCATCCATCAAGAACTAGAGACTCGTTAAGGGTTAGATCTGACAGTGCCTGTTTTAGAAAACTATTTGATGATGACAGTTGATATTTTTGTAAGATTTGTAAAATTTGATCAAATTTAATCTAATATTTTTTATTTATAAAAAAATATGTCAAAGAAAAGAACAAATTCGATTAATCCTTAAAAACTAAAACTAAAACTCCAGGGCTACATCAGGGCTACATTATAGGGCTTCTAAGTTCAATTTAGTTTAAATGAGATTATCAATGTTTCCAAGCCTTTCAGTTGAAAATGTAAGACTACTTTCGGTTTCGTCAAAAATGTCACAAATCCTAAATTACCAGGGCTACAGGGCTACCCAACATTTGCCAAGCTAAAATTTCAGGGCTACAACAGGGCTACAACAGGGCTACTCAGGGCTATCCAATTTCAAAGAGCTTTGTTGTCTATCAATTTTCAAAACATGCACAAATGATATTTATTGTAAGCATGTTCTTCTATTTTCAAGAAAGAAAGATTGTTTCTTAGGGTTAAAGGTGTCAGCATAGTCAGCAGATTTAAACCATTGAAATTTGTACACGTCGTCGATCAAAGTTCAATTACAATAAAGGACTGGGGTCTACCTTACCAAAAATCTATAAAATGGGAAACGTTTGAATATAAAATCAGTTCATTCTCGTCACATACATCATGAGTGACGTTGTGGTGGTTTCCGAAGACTATGTTACGTCCGAAACAGACAATGAGATACCAGAAAATTTAAAGACTGTGGACGAAATTGTCAAACACATGGGCAAAAAAAAAATCTACAAGGTCAGATTCAAACGAACCACTCCAGCTTGGCTGCTGAGCGACGCAGACGGGAGCGACGCAGAAGTTTCAAAAAAGAAGAAAAAGAAAGCTTCCTGTTGTGATGAAAAGACTGGAGAGAAGGCCAAAATTAAAAACACTTAAAATATGGATATTTGCTGTTTGTTGGATGTTGGATGCATAACTGTTGTTGTTTTAATTTTTTAACTTTTACCCTAAATTTTATTCACTTTGATTTGTACTATGTAATGTAAATCTCTGTTTCGTAGGTAGCAAATTACTGTTTTGTTATAAATTTTGTGTTTTGTAAATTAAAACAAAATTTCAGGAATTCAGGAATATTGATAAAAGGAGAGAAGTTTTTTCAGAATATTTTCGATCAACTATTCAAGAAAGGTATGCCAAAAAATAAAATAGACAGGTTTTATTAAGATTTAAATCAATTTTCTCTTTACAATGATGTCGAGGTGTCGACGGATCGACTCTAACTCCTTTTCGATCCAAGGGAATGTGTCCAAATAGCCAAGGATGTCAAAGCCGTTCCGAACCCTTCCAGACACCAAAAACCAAGCATCAATAGTCGGAACAGCCCCTCTCCTCGCCAAACCACCATGCCTCATGAAATTGTCATCGAATGTGTTGTAATGCGCAAATGACAATCTTGTTCCTCTGTCAAACCACTTGACGATGAGCCGAGTCATCTCTGCCCAGTATTTTGGTGTATTTATGTCCACGTATCTGAAGATGGTTTTATCATTCTTCTCGGCCTTATGAACAAAATGAGCACGGCTTGTTTTTATGAAGGTCGCCTCAAAATCGATCGATTGCTCACCGTCTAAATGTTGAAAAAGTTCTTTATATATGTATATTATGTCATTATTAAGATAAAAATATAAGAAAGAAGAATAAACAGATTCTTCCCTTCCTGTTTCTAATTCCCTTTCAGATTCAGTTTTCTAAGCATACAAGCCGATGCGCGAAGCTTGGTTTCTTTTTTTTTAAACTACGTTGTTTATGTTGACAATATTTGACTCACCAGACGAAGAAAAATAGTCCAATTGTGTCAAGAGGTAGTTCATCGTCTCGTTGACATCTTTCATTAAACTTTCATGATCTAAAAATGCAGGGAAAAAGGTTAGTAAAAAATCAGCCAGACCAAATGAGGTATTGGACACAACTAATTGAAATTCAAATATTTTGTTGTTTTCATGTACCTAAAATCCGATTGTAACACCATGTATATAATATAATTTACCTTTACGTTCTTTATCCGCTATTGATTCTGCTAACGGCTTTTGGCGTTTTGGTGGTTGTTCTAAATCAATAAAAAGAATGGCACACTTTAGCATCAGAAATTTGTCTCGGTATCCATTTTAGATTCAGATGATTTTTTTATGTTCAGGCCATGTTAGCCACAAGTTTAGGTAGTTTTAGATTATCCATAAGCCTCAAATCACATGTTATGATTGTGGTGTTTGTGAGAGTAAATTGATATATGATATCATTATAATGATATAATATAAAAATATATAATGATATATCTAGATATAAAGTATATCTGTAGTATATTTTGTAAATTACCTTCTTCCGATTCATCCTCGCTACTCTCTTCTATACGTCTCTTCTTTGTGAGCCTTCTTTTCGAGATTCTCTCAAAACGTTTAGCTGAATAAAAGAAAAAAATGTATTAAATTCGAATTAAAAGGTTCATTGTTGGATTTGATACTTAGTCAGCACATGGATGCAGTGCCAATAAATTACACTAGATTTCAAAAGATTATGAGTGAAAAAACTTACTAATGGCACCTTCAGAGCCACTCGAAGGTGAATCGTTGTGCCACTTCGAACATCCTGGTCGATCATTTGTCACCCGTTCGCTGCTCGAGTTCGTCGAAGAACTTGTATTACAATCTGAAAAATAATTGAGCACAACTATGAGACGGTTCCTTTTGGTGAAATCTTGAAAAACCATTGTTCGATTATTGCTACTGGGAATTAGAAATATAATATATTTACCATGATTTTGAGCGTTTTGCTGTTGAGCTTCACAACGTACCCCTGCCAGTTTCATCAAATCTCCTTGTGGCAGACAAAGTGTGATCTAAAAAAATAGAATTACGAATGAAAAATTTGTTTCTATGCCTTAGAATATAAATCCGCCGAGTATCTGTTACCAACTAACACAAATGTTAACTTTGAATTTTACCTTTGGTTGAACGTAGTCGGTGACATCACGGACGAAAAACAGTTCTTTTCTTGCCACGTAACAATTGTATTTCTTCATCTGATCAACCATCCACAGCAAGATTTCGAAGCTGTGATCCAAGATCCACTCTGGAGCGCTTGTGTCCGTCACTGCCAATGGTACCGTGTCCATGTAATTGAGTCTGTCTTCCACGTTCCTCTGATCATCGCCATAATTTGGTTTCGCGTTGCATGTGACGAAAATTCCTTAAAACAGAAAGGACAAGTCTTTTTACAAACAAAAAGTCAGATGCGTTAAAAGCAAAATATGTACTAGAACTGTCACTGTTTACTGCACATAAAGCTTTTCTTGAAAATAACTTTCTTGGCTCACCTGCTTGGTTGTCAACGATTTCAGGTTCTTCATGCTTTCTTGGCACAGTGATTGGACCACCTTGAAGAAGGATTTTGGCTTGATCACCAGCCATGATTTCGGAACTCAACTCGTCGATAAAGATGAATTGAGTGTCACTGTTGATCATAGACATGCCAAAGATCTTTTCCTTTGACAAAGAGGCGATAAATTCAGGATGGGTCAATCCTCTGACAACGTTGACGAACGAGGTTTTTCCTGAATTTTTTGGACCAACCAGTGCCAGCTTTGTTGTCTTTTGTGGTAGCTGAAATGCAAGCAAGCACTGGTAAAATTTGACAATGAATTCCATTTGTTCTTTAATATCTGGAAAACTGTTTTTCACAGCGTCGGCAAAAACACCACCAGTTTTATCCACTTTGTCCGGTACTTCTTTAAATATACGCGGCGAAATGCGTCCTTTATCTGTTGGTTTGTAGGGGCATGACGTGAGAGATCTGCTTGATAGCTTGTAATACAGTCCACCGCTTATTTCGATTATATCGGGATCGAATACAATTTGACTGATTGCCTGAAAATAAAACACGGTTTAATGCAATTAAAATATTTCAGAAATAAAATATTTCATATATCATCATATTCATATTGTTTGGTGAGAGCTCATTTTCACGAGAATCGTAAATTTGGAGTATTTTCCTGAACAATTAAAATCTATTCCAAGAAAATCGAGTTCTTTGTATTTTAATGCAGACTATTACGTTTTGATTTTTTCCTTTTCTTCTGTTTATTGAAGAAGCCAAAACAAAGCCAAGTTTGTTTGTTTGTTAGCTAGCAAAGCTAGAAAAATCGACTATATAGAATCGGTATCGACGTGTATAGAAATAATATGTCTTACATTACATCCAGGGTCGGACAGAATCCCTAGTAATGCCGCCTTGTGTTGCATGATCGCATCTTGGATTTGTGGAATGACAATGATGGAATTAAGATAAGTCTTTGCGCTACCTATTTTGTGATAGGCAAAGTTTGCTGAAAGAAAAGGAGTGAAATGAGTATTAATATCTAGATAATGACTTAGGTGTATAGAAAAGCGTTGGAAAGGTCATTGATAAAAATGTCAAGTATGAAATTACCCTTTTCATACTTCCGGTACACTCTTCCTCGGAAAGCTGCATGATCACCAGACTTCATAGCTTCTCTCAACGACTCCAATGCACGGCCAATTTGTGTTCCTGGCACCCAATTGTCGACGATTTCTTCCCAGGAGTTTGGTGCTCCACAAATGACGTCAAAATGGACACCAGCAGTCCGTAATCTTTCTGCCCAATTTCGTACTAACACAAAATACTTTTGGCAGTAAGTGATAATGTTAGCCGTCCGCTGGCCCAACTCGCTCGCAAGCGATGTGCCAAAAGTTGTTTTGTGATCCTAAAGACAAATGCAAATGGTAAAAAAACAGACGTAAGAAAAAATAAGTCTTGAGACTATCAACATAACAGGGTAGCCTTGTGTAGCCCTGTCATAGCCCAATCGTAGCCTTGGCTTTTTAGGTCGAAGGAGGTTATGTAGCCCTGTAGCCTTGGATTTTCACATCTTCAACAATATTTAGTATTACGTCACAATATTTAAGACTACTTTCGTTTTCGCCCCAGTAAAAAAGTGTCAAAAGTTGTATAGCTCCATTGAACTCAGAAAAACATAAGACTAATGAAATTAACGGGTAGCCTTGTGTAGCCCTGTCATAGCCCAATCGTAGCCTTGGCTTTTTAGGTCAAAGGAGCTTATGTAGCCCTGTAGCCTTGGATTTTCACATCTTCAACAATATTTAGTATTACGTCACAATTTTTAAGACTATTTTCGTTTTCGACCCACTAGAAAAGTGCCAAAAGTTGTATAGTTCCATTGAACTCAGAAAAACATAAGACTAATGAAATTAACGGGTAGCCTTGGGTAGCCCTGTCATAGCCTTGTCGTAGCCTTGGCTTTTTAGGTCGATGGAGCTTATGTAGCCCTGTAGCCTTGGATTTTCACATCTTCAACAATATTTAGTATTACGTCACAATATTCAAGACTACTTTTGTTTTCGACCCACTAGAAAAAGGTCAAACATATCTAAATTTCCAGGGCTACAGGGCTACCTAACCTTTTCCAAGCTAAAAGTCCAGGGCTACATCAGGGCTATATTAGGGCTACACAGGGCTACTAAGTTTAATTCAGTTTAAATAAGATATTATCAATGTTTCAAGGTCTTTCTGTTAAAAACTTAAGGTTACTTAATGTTTATTTCCAGGGGAAGTAACACAAATCCAAAATTTCCCCAAATGCTAAAATCCTAAATTTTCAGAGCAAAGGCTGTCTTGACTTTGAAAAAATATAAGGATAATGAAATAAACAGGTAGCCTTGGGTAGCCCTGTCATAGCCCTGTCGTAGCCTTGGCATTTTAGGTTGAAGGAGCTTATGTAGCCCTGTCGCCTTGGATTTTCACATCTTCAACAATATTTAGTATTACGTCACAATATTCAAGACTACTTCCGTTTTCACCCTAGTAGAAAAGTGCCAAAAGTTGTATAGTTCGCCATTGAACTCAGAAAAACATGAGACTAATGAAATTAACGGGTAGCCTTGTGTAGCCCTGTCATAGCCCAATCGTAGCCTTGGCTTTTTAGGTCAAAGGAGCTTATGTAGCCCTGTAGCCTTGGATTTTCACATCTTCAACATTATTTAGTATTACGTCACAATTTTTAAGACTATTTTCGTTTTCGCCCCACTAGAAAAGTGCCAAAAGTTGTATAGTTCCATTGAGCTCAGAAAAACATGAGACTAGTCAAATTAACGGGTAGCCTTGGGTAGCCCTGTCATAGCCCTGTCGTAGCCTTGGCTTTTTAGGTCGATGGAGCTTATGTAGCCCTGTAGCCTTGGATTTTCACATCTTCAACAATATTTAGTATTACGTCACAATATTCAAGACTACTTTCGTTTTCGACCCACTAGAAAAAGGTCAAACATATCTAAATTTCCAGGGCTACAGGGCTACCTAACCTTTTCCAAGCTAAAAGTCCAGGGCTACATCAGGGGTATATTAGGGCTACACAGGGCTACTAAGTTTAATTCAGTTTAAATAAGATATTATCTATGTTTCAAGGTCTTTCTGTTAAAAACTTAATCTAACTTAATGTTTATTTCCAGTGGAAGTAACACAAATCCAAAAGTTCCCCAAATGCTAAAATCCTAAATTTTCAGAGCAAAGGCTGTCTTGACTTTGAAAAAAATATAAAGATAATGAAATAAACAGGTAGCCTTGGGTAGCCCTGTCATAGCCCTGTCGTAGCCTTGGCATTTTAGGTTGTAGGAGCTTATGTAGCCCTGTAGCCTTGGATTTTCACATCTTCAACAATATTTAATATTACGTCACAATATTCAAAACTACTTCCGTTTTTGCCCCAGTAGAAAATAAGTGAAAACATATCTAAATATCCAGGGCTACAGGGCTCCCCAACCTTATCCAAGCTAAAAGTCCAGGGCTACATCATGGCTACATCAGGGCTACACAGGGCTACCAAGTTCAGTGAAAAAAATTCAAAACATATCTAAATATCCAGGGCTACAGGGCTACCTAACCTTATCCAAGCTAAAAGTCCAGGGCTACATCATGGCTACACCAGGGCTTCACAGGGCTACCAAGTTCAATCTAGTTTGAACAGTTATATCAATGTTTTAAAGTCTTTCAGTTGAAAATATCGAGTACTTTCGTTATCGTCCCAGTAGAAAAAAATTCTATACATATCGAAATTTCCAGGGCTACAGGGCTACCCAACCTTTTCCAAGCTAAAAGTCCAGGGCTACATCATGGCTACATCAGGGCTACACAGGGCTACCAAGTTCAATGAAAAAAAGTCAAAACATATCTAAATATCCAGGGCTACAGGGCTACTCAACCTTTTTCAAGCAAAAAGTCCAGGGCTACTTCATGGCTACATCAGGGCTACACAGGGCTACCAAGTTCAATCTAGTTTGAACGAAATTATCAATGTTTCAAAGTCTTCCAGTTAAAAATATCGAGTACTTTCGTTATCGTCCCAGTAGAAAATAAGCCAAAACATATCTAAATATCCAGGGCTACAGGGCTACCCAACCTTTTCCAAGCTAAAAGTCCAGGGCTACATCATGGCTACATCAGGGCTACACAGGGCTACCAAGTTCAATCTAGTTTGAACGAAATTATCAATGTTTCAAAGTCTTTCAGTTGAAAATATCGAGTACTTTCGTTATCGTCCCAGTAGAAAAAAAGTCTATACATATCGAAATTTCCAGGGCTACAGGGCTCCCAAACCTTTTCCAAGCTAAAAGTCCAGGGCTACATCAAGGCTACATCAGGGCTACACAGGGCTACCAAGTTCAGTGAAAAAAAGTCAAAACATATCTAAATATCCAGGGCTACAGGGCTACCCAACCTTTTCCAAGCAAAAAGTCCAGGGCTACATCATGGCTACATCAGGGCTACACAGGGCTACCAAGTTCAATCTAGTTTGAACGAAATTATCAATGTTTCAAAGTCTTTCAGTTGAAAATATCGAGTACTTTCGTTATCGTCCCAGTAGAAAATAAGCCAAAACATATCTAAATATCCAAGGCTACAGGGCTACCCAACCTTTTCCAAGCTAAAAGTCCAGGGCTACATCAGGGCTATATTAGGGCTACACAGGGCTACCAAGTTCAGTGAAAAAAAGCCAAAATATATCTAAATATCCAGGGCTACAGGGCTACCCAACCTTTTCCAAGCTAAAAGTCCAGGGCTACAGGGCTACCCAACCTTTTCCAAGCTAAAAGTCCAGGGCTACATCAGGGCTATATTAGGGCTACACAGGGCTACCAAGTTCAGTGAAAAAAAGCCAAAACATATCTAAATATCCAGGGCTACAGGGCTACGCAACCTTTTCCAAGCTAAAAGTCCAGGGCTACATCATGGCTACATCAGGGCTACACAGGGCTACCAAGTTCAATCTAGTTTGAACGAAATTATCAATGTTTCAAAGTTTCGTAGTCTGTCATCTCAGGATTTATGGCTACTTTTGTTTTAGTTTTGGAAATATCACCTGTTTTACGTTCTGTGTGAAATTAATTTTGCAAATAAACATACCTTCATTACTGAAGCCAACATTTTCAAAGAACGGTCTGTTGATTCCCGTTTGTCACCACGATCTGTGATGTTGGTGTTTAGGGGTGTTGTAGTTCCTTTAACTACCTTTACCCATTGGGGATTTTAGTTATTTTGCTTAAGTTTGATGTTGATTCCCGTTTGTCACCACGTGGACATATAAAAGAAATTTGAGACTGGAAACCAGCGGACGCAATCACCTGTCTGATTCCATCTTCAACACCGCCGGTCGCCACCACAACAAAATAAGCCACTCCTTTCTTTGTGCTTTGTTCCTCATCTTTCTCTTGTTGTTTATCGAAATTTTTCTTTGACTTTTTATTGTTTTCCGTGCCTGTCAGGCATGAAATTACAAATTCGACACCAGCGATTTGTGCAATCTTCACGTCCATTTCTTGACGTAGTGCCAGTGCTTCCCCCTCCTTTGACAAAACGCGCAAACTGATTGTTGGGCATGTTCTTGGAATCTGAAACATATAATATTTGGTTTATATTAAAAAACATTTTCAACTGAATAAACTACGAGTCAAAACAGCGAAAGAAATATTATGAATGGCTTTCCTTTTGAATTTTTGCAAAATTAGCAAAACTAACTTGGTGGATCAAAAATTAAATATTTTACAAACTAAATTGAAATATAAAATTGTCTTTGGTGTAAATAGTAGATAGTAGTATGAAGAAAAAAGAGAATGTTTGCAAACTTGCAAACTGACAAAAAACTATCAGGAACATAATTTCACTTACGTTCAAAATAATGTTGCTTTCCAGAGCAGCAATCACCTTTTTGTTCTGCAGGGCATGGCCAGGTTTTCCAGTCATGTTGTAGAATATCGCATACACACACACTCTTTCTCTCTCTTAATGTGTGTTTAGGAATGAGAACACAAAACTTTCGCATCCTTTTATATCGTTTCAACAAAAAATGGTTCCTTTTATAATATATTGTGTTATTCGCGCAGGGAATAGAAAACAATCAAATGGCTTAATGGTATATATTTTCGCGTGTTACAAATTTTCGCGGGTACTTAATTTCGCGAGTTTTTTGGTCAATTTTCGCGAAATTTAATACTGTTTAAATTTTTCAAAATTGCAAAATCGCGAAATTAAATACACGCGAAAAAAATTTTCTTAGTATTTTGTTAGTATTTTTACATCAAAAACGTTGTGTTTCAAGAAAAATCAGTCTTTTTCTTGTTTTATATTCCCACCAATCGCGAAATTTAATACACGCGAAAATTTTCCAGAAGTCGGTAATCGCGAAATTTAATACACGCGAAACACGTTTTTTCGAAAAAATTTCGCGATTCGCGAAAATTTGTAACACGCGAAAATATATACCAATAAGGTATGCCATTGTGGTCCATTCAGACGTACAGTCGAGAAAAGTTGAAATGCGCCTAATTTTTTTTAAAGTGCATAGTACTTTTTCATGATGCAATCTTTTCTCCAAACTAAAAGCTGATTGAATCCATTAAGATGATCGCAGCGCAGACAATGAAGAGATGTGCCTTCAGGAAGCTAGACTTTTTGAGTTTATAGCTATATACTTTCACTTTATGGTGTTTCTGTATGACTGTCTGTGTGCCTAGTCTAACCACCGTTAAATGTCTTCGGGAAGGTCCCTCCTAACTTGGAAAGCCAGAATTGGAGCTATTTCACCAAACTACTGGAGCGCAAGTTATTACGTAGGCTATCACAACTGAAAAAGTTGAATGTATGCGCCTATACAAACTTTTTTCAGGTTTTCCAAATAGATTTACCACACTGAACAAACAGTGAAAACACTCTAAGTGAGGTAAATCTATTTTGAAGACCAAAAAAAAAAGTTTGTTTAGATCGATTCACATTCAATTTTGGATTCATATGCTACATTCTACTTTTTTGTACTTTGCCGGTATCTTGTTTTACCGTTTCTGTATGACTGTCTGTGTGCCTAGTCTAACCACCGTTAAATGTCTTCGGGAAGGTCCCTCCTAACTTGGAAAGCCAGAATTGGAGCTATTTCACCAAACTACTGGAGCGCAAGTTATTACGTAGGCTATCACAACTGAAAAAGTTGAATGTATGCGCCTATACAAACTTTTTTCAGGTTTTCCAAATAGATTTACCACACTGAACAAACAGTGAAAACACTCTAAGTGAGGTAAATCTATTTTGAAGACCAAAAAAAAAAGTTTGTTTAGATCGATTCACATTCAATTTTGGATTCATATGCTACATTCTACTTTTTTGTACTTTGCCGGTATCTTGTTTTTACCGAGTTAAGAAAGATATTCCCGAGTTACGACCATATAATGGTCTTTAAAGCTTAAGAAGCTCTATAAACAATAAAGGTAGTTATTAATAAAATAACAGACAATATAAATTACAGTTTGATAAGTTTGAACAAAAATATCAACAAAATGTACATTTGAAAACTTGAGCAAATTTCTTTAAAGATTCCCGAAAAAGAATTGAAATCATTGCTGAAATGAACTTCTGACTAAATTACAGTATTTATTCAGTTTTAAAGACAAGAAACAAAATTAGACATACAAAACACTTTTTCCATTCAATGAATCGAATCAGCTCATCATCATAACCAGTCTGCCATTTTGTTTGTTTTGATTTGCAAAAGTAATATTGTAATCCTTGTTATGGTGATGTTATATACTTTTTCTATAATTTGCATTTATAACACTCGCTTCAGCTTTTCAATCCTAAATCAAAACTAATGAAATGCAATATATGATAATGGTAATAGCATATAACGTAATATGAAAATGTGTATAACATTTACCGCTGTATAATTTACCGCCATATTTTTGCGGAACACTTAATTGGCCGGAACAGAAATACGAACAAACGCGCGCGCGCAAAGATGCGAGATTCCTGTCCAATATCCTTGCGTGAAGCTATGAAGGCCTCCTCACTCGCTACGCTCGTTGCGGGGGCAAAAAATGTAATATCATGATTTTTACGCCAGTCTAAAAAAGTCTTTCAAACTCGTATCCAAACTAGCCCACACCAAAGGCACTGGGATCCGCCTATGAAAAACAGGACATTCTCTGTTTTCTTTTAATTTACGTTGTAATGTTGTTATCACGTCCATCAGTAAAATCAAAGAGTGATACATCTTCAACTTTCCATTTTATAAAAGTTTCAAAACTATTAGATAATTCTCCTTGGTAATTTCTTTCCAACGGTGTAAACTTTGTAACTGCTGAGAAGAGAAAATTGTTTGAAAAGAAAAAAAGAAGAGCTTGCTTGTCGGTTAGCCTGGAAACCGAATCGTGAGTATCTTGGAGTATCAATTGCACGATTGCGTTGAAACCTTTTGTTCTCTTTAACTTTGAGTGAATCCTCTATCTCTCAAGAGCAGCCAACGAAGGATATTTCTCAAATGTATGTACTATTTTCCCGGAGAAAGAATTTTAGAGAGAAAATCCATGAACATTTTTCTTAGCAAACAGACATGAAAATCTAGGAGGATGTTAATTTTATCAAAAGGGCAGGCATCAATTTCTGTAAAATATCTGTTCGGAAAATCCAGGAGCGTTTGAGAAAAGAACACATCAAACTTTCCAAGAAAACTCTGTTGTGTTAGCAAAATCCAGGAGCAATCATGAAAAAGAACACGTATATTTTTCCAGTAAGAACATTTTCGGAAACAAAAACAGAACAAAATAATTTTTTTTTCACGATCTATGTGTATAAAACACATGCATTTTTTTTCCAGGAGCCCGAATTTCCTCCGCACGCTTCTTAAGCAGTTTGTGTTTTCTAGCCGTTGGTTGCTTTTGATCTCTGCTCAAAAATTTAATTAGTGTATAGTGATGAACTCGATGGACAACAAGCCAAATATTTTCGCAAAAACAAAAGGGGCTAATATAGCGCAATTTTCAGAGATAAAAAAGAATGAAAATTATTTATATGTGACATCATAACGGTTTGGGAAAGGGTGTCATTCTGTTCTTTCAGTTTGTTTGGCAATCTCCATTAACCCGACCTCGACCTCGACCCTGAGCTGACCCTTGAAAAAGGCCGACCCTCGACCCCTGGAAAAAAGCCGACCCTCGACCAAAATACAATAAAAAGCCGACCCTGGGTAAAAAAACAGTTTTTTTGGGTGTTTTTTTTAATATAAAAGTTGAGCAGACAAGCAGGGGGTGGGGTGGGATACACACGCTTTTTTATAAGAATAATGAATATGTCAACCTCGTCGCCCCCCCCCCGCCCGGCGGGTCGTATTATCTGCTTTTTGATGTTTTACTGTGAGTGGAAGATAATATAATATCTCTCGTGCATCAACGTAGCCAGGCCGGGTATCACCCAAATATGCCGAGAATTGTCGAGACTCTTGAAACGTTTTTTTTTACTTCTCGTGTTTTAAAAATTCGCGGTTGGTTGCATAATTTAACATATTTAGTATTATAATTTACTAGCCGTCCCGGCGTCGTCCGAGACGACTTCTTACTCCTTTTAATACGCTCGCTTCGCTCGCTTTTCTATTTTTCGGAAACTTGAAGGGATTTGTATACAAATGTACTTATTTTGCGAGAAGAAATGTTCTTAAATTTAGGCCTTTTTCGTAAAAATTGATGTTTAAAATTTTTAAGGGGACACTAAAATTAATGCACATTAAAAAATATGGTGAAAGTATTTTTAGTTGAATTTTGATTTTTCTTCTCCTTATTAAATTGTATAAATTTGTCATAATTTCTTTTGTTGAAAACCTTCAAACAATAATGTTCTTGACTCGCTAAAAATAATGCTCATGCAAATATTGGTGAAAATTGAGTTAAAAATTTCTCGCGAGAAATCGGTCATACTTTAAACGTGCTTCTTTTTGGGTTTTTGGGAGAGGAAAGACTATTATTTTCCTCACGCAAGGATGAAGATAAAAAACAAATAGAAATTCAAATTCAGTATTAGAGGTACTTGGCAACACCGATCACTCCAAAGACCACAGTGCTTTACGGTGGAATATAAAGAGTGCCTTTTTTCAATACCTCTTAACAGAGTCAACAATTATTTAACAATTAAACTCAATGCGTAAGTAAAAGCGTTTTCATTTTGCTATCTCAATAGAACAAAAAATAGCAAACATTGATTAAAAAATTTCATAATTGAATTGGGAATAAGTCATCAACTTTTCTCATATTGTCAAGTCCATTAAATTGAAATGTTTTTATCAGAGTATCAAATAGAAGGGAAATGTCATCGGAGCTTTATTAATCTCAAGGGTAATCATAAATATGATGTCTTTTTGAAAACTCAAATTTTATCTTCGACGTATTCCCATGTGAATCAAAATTATTTCATAACCGACATAAACTTTTTTTTAAAAAACTATAAATTATGCTGATAGTGCTATTGCACGGTCAGTTGTGTTTCTCCATCAAGGAGAAATGTGCTCTCTTGAATGGAAGTGCACTTGGCGAATAGAATTGAATATACAATCAAAAAAGCGCGAAAAAAATTGCCGTGTATTTAAAAATCGCTAGCGAAAAAGCCTCATGCGAGAATGGGAGAGTTCCGATTTAAGCGTATTATAATATAGATTTTTAAAAAATGGTAGGCAGAGCTATAAAGCGTAAAAAGACTTCCTCAGATAAAAAAGACTACACAAAAGCAGCCTGTTTTAAAGAACATACAATACCTAAGTTTTTAAAGATGAATATAGACCATAAGATAAAACCATTTTATAACAATTTCCATTTAACATAATACTTTCACCTATAAGCAGTGTTTAACTAAATTCAATTCAATTAAAAAAATTTCACAAGCAATTAGTAACCAGCGAGTAATCTTCGAATCGCTTTCTCTTTCAGTGAGTCTTCTCTTTCCTTCACTGCAAGCTCTACCATCTTTCTCGTCTATGTTTACAGCTGCTTGTTCACATCTACGAGAGCCAAACTAGAGGCACTTTATTGGTTTGTTTTATTCATTTTCGAACAAAAATCACTTGCTTGTTTGACCATTGATCGAAATAAGGCTTGTTTTTCTTGTAACGAAATATCTGAACTAAAGAACCAAGCTTATTTAGGTGAAATGATCAGACAAATATAATATTGTAGTGTGTATGGGACCATGGGACAGAGATAGAGAAATTTAAAAAGCGAACGAAGTTAAGTTAGAAGTTATTCAAGCATGAAGAATAGCGAAGTTATTAACTTTTTTTATAGGCAAATGTAAGTGGCAGTTTTTTCTTACCATGTAATACCTTTAGTGACTTTCAAACCGACGGCGCTTTCACTTTAGAATTAAAAAAAACGTATTGAGAAGACTTGTTTGATTTCTGAAAAGTTCAAGTCGCTTAATGTCTTAAATCCTAAGAAACAAATTAAAAACATCCAAAATAAGCAGAATGTTCTTGTATATAAAATCAATCAGGGTGTTCTAAAGAAAAAGTATTATTTAAAACAAATAACAATGGGTTTTTAACTTTTACAGATGAAAACAGAAAAGCTGCATATATTATTTTGCAATTCAATACGATGATTATGGCCACACTTGTTTAAAAGAAAAAACATATGATAGCAATCAATAAGGCTTTAGAGAAAAAGAACACGACTCGGTCTTTCGTGATATCCCGATTGTAAAACTTGTTTTTAGTTTGCTATTGTTTTAGTACAAACTCGGTCTCTATTTTAACCAATCAGCTTGTGCAGCACTTTTTTGCCAGCAACCGACTTTGGGTGATACCCGGCCCTCGCCAGCTTCGCTGGCTCGCGAGGGCTGAGGGTTTCCTGGCTAGCATCAACGTAAAACGTAAATATTAAGTCTGGGATATATGGATACGAGGCTGATTATACATGTTGTGTTGGTCAATAATATGATGCCCCTGGGCGGGGGGGGGTCTTGTGAAGAATATTCTCATCCTCCTCCCCCCCCCACCGACGACTATTCTTGAAGTATTCTTTAAGTGTTCTAATGATCAGTTTTTGGAATATTCATCCAAAAAAAATCTTATAAAAGTCGCTAAAGCATTTTTTTACCCAGGGTCGGCTTATTATTGTATTTTGGTCGAGGGTCGCCTTTTTTCCAAGGGTCGAGGGTCGGCCTTTCAAGGGTCAGGGTCGAGGTCGAGGTCGGCTTAATGGAGATTGCCAGTTTGTTTCGTCATTTTCATGACGTTGCCTTCTCGAATACCACCGTGTCCCGCCCACATTTAACGCCAAATGTTACGCTTAATAGTGGCACATAACGCGTTCAAAACTTTTCTGTTCTGTCTTAAACTCGTTCTTCACGCGGTCTCTGCTGTTAAGAAAAAAAGGATGTAATTATTAGGTAAGTAGAATCAATAATAAAATAATTGCGCGGGAAATCAGTTCAGCTCCCAGCAATTTTTTTCGAAAAGGAAGAAGATGTCATTGAATGTTGGTAGATTTGTTCCAGTCAGATTTTTGGCTCTGATTTCTCACTTTGTCATACTTGTGACAGTGTTGTGGTCTGTGGTAAGTTCATTAAAGTTAGTTTTTATGTGATACCGTGAAGTAACTTGCATAGACCTTTTCGCCTTTCCATCCACCATCTGATAGCGACTCCAGAAGTCATGCAACTTTCGTTGACGTCAAACCAAATGTTTCATTTTTCCGTGAACTTTGAACCCTTAGAACTTTTTTTCTATGTATGCTAAAGCGTTCCGGTTTTTACTAAATGAAAGCCCGTGGTCTTAGGCGGTCATCGAAAAAATGCTCTGTTCGCGTCGCAACGGGTGTTAAAAATGCATGCGGGCGGACGGGCGGTCAAAAACATTCCCGGGTTTTTTTTAATCACGCCAGTAACTCAGGGGCGGGTGGTAACGCGAGCAAAACAATTTTTCAATGGTCGTCAGAGAAATTGAGAAAAAAGCTATACTTTATAAGAACAAATTGCTTTTCCCAGATTTTTTTCCGCATCTCCGCACCGGAAAATCAGCGGAAAATTTGATGCGGGCGGGTGACGCGAATAGAACAATTTTTCGATGACCGCCTTAGCTTTCCAGCGGTATATAACACTGTGGACACGGGCTAGATGGCAAATTGGTAAAATGCCGAACGTTTTGCAACATTTTGAAAATTGTTTGCCGACGGGAGAACAAAAATTTGCAACGATCGAAGAACAAATGTGTCTGGAAACAGAGGAAAATGTATTTGGAGGCTGAAACTTTATATGTTTATCAGAAAAAGGGTGAGGAATTCAAAAATCACAATCGCTAATTCTAGTTCTTTCATTTTCATGTAGTTTTTTTAACTTTTTTGCTTTTTTAGCATGGGAATGTCCCAAAAAAAAGTTTTTATTTCTGCCGAAATGGATTTTTCTTTTCATTTGGGGGTTTCTCCTTTCGAAAAACTTATTCTTTACTCATAAGTTTTTGTTCCTCCATTTCCAGAGGCCCCTTGAAAATGGGTCCTACCACCTTTTTTGACTCATTTCAACCTTTTCCAAGCTATTTTCTTCAAAAACAAAAATAAAACAATGCAAAGTCTTCTTTTTTCAAAAAAGATATATCTTTCGTTATTTTGATAAATATACTAAATATTTTACAAATATTTTTATATAATAATATTTTAACACCATCAAAGAATTCTCCCTCCAAATTTGAGGTCTCTAGCTACACTAGAAAAAGAGATATGCAAAATTTAAGAAGCATGACTGGAAAATTTCTTTTTTTTCTTTTTTGACACATTTTTCAAATTTTTCCAAGCTATTTTCCTAACCTTTTTTTGGACATTTTTAGTCAAATTTTTGACACTAAAATTTGAATATCTTTACAACCACTAATCCTCTGGAGGCCTATGACCCCTCATTTTCTTTCTTTTTCAAAGCTCTACAAGATAGGATAGATTTTGAAAAAAAAATTACAACTTGAAAAATCTTCTGGAGTTGCTAACCATCTTGTCTTGAATTGTATGCAAAAATAGAGGAACGAAAAAGCTGTGGTTGGGTTTAAAGTCTATTCACGATAAGTGTGCACTCTTTTTTCATTTACCTATAACTTTTGAAGGAATTCTTCAATTTTTATAAATTTGGTATCATTGGAAAGATGTTAGTGAGTGGAACAATTTGAAATTAAAAAATCTTTAAAAAAATTATAAAAATGAAGATGAAAATAAAGAAAGAAAAAAATGAAGATCTTGTAGAAAGGTGATATGACTTTCACTGAAGTGGCTCCTTGATTATCGAACATTATCACTGTGAAAAAATTTCTCAAAAATAATCATTCAGTCAAAAGATATAAAGCAAAGTTATAAGCTGATTGACGTCTAAAAACGGTGTTTTCTGCTGTTTTTTGCTGTTTTTTGGGGTCAATCACTTATCAACTTTGTATCATAACTTTTTATTGAATAAATATTTTAGTAAAATTTTTTCACAGTGATGATCTCCTAAGATCAAAAAATCTCTCCAGTGAAAATGAAAGTTATAGCACTTTTCTACAAGATCTTCATTTTTTTCTTCTTCATTTTCATGTTCATTTTTAGAATTTTTTTAAACACTTTTTTATTTCAAATTGTTCCACTCACAAATATCTCTCCAACGATACCAAATTTATAAAGATTGAAGAATTCCTTCAAAAGTTATAGGTGAAAGAAAAAAGAGTGCACACTTATCGTGAACAGACTTTAGTTGGAAAGTATGCAAAACATATGCAAGTTTACACAAAGATTAGTTCTAGTTTTAGTTCTAGTTCTAGTTCTATTGAATTATCACATAATACATAACGTACATTTTCGTGATTTTAAACATAAAGGATAAAATAAAATAAAAAGTTAAAAACATTAGCGCAAGATGTTCTAAGACGCTGGTAAATGTGGAAAGCACAAAAGTAGGTGTAGACTCAAATATCAAAGTGTAAGAGTGAGCTGGGACGAGACGATGACATGCCAAGCTAAGTAGAAAATTGTAGGAATTATAGGAAAAATATTTCTAATTTGGAAATTAAAAACTATTAAAATAAATATTTTCATATCAAAATAATAAAATATTAAGATAAAAATATTAAGTTGAAATATTAAAATTATCCATGTCGATGATTCCACGATGGTGACGAGGCCAGCAGTGCTAAGTAAAAAAAGAAAACACGGCACAAAAATTGTTCAAACAGAAGACAAAGCATGGGGACACAAGGCACGAAGAGTAAAATCGGAAGAGACAAAAAGGACTAGCTCAGAGGATAGAAAAAAGTAAAAATCTAAAAGAAATAAAAAAATTCCACAAGTTAAAATTCGTAGTTTGAAATGCCAAGGCTAAATTTATCAGGGTCTTCTTCATTGACGATACTGTATGGTAAGGCATTCCACAACCTAATTGTTGAGGGGACATAGCTGTATTCATACGGCTGGATTCGTGCATTTATTGATTGGCATCATTTTTACGTTAGCGGTACGAGCACGACATACAAGAGAAGATAAACAAGCAATTCGACCGTGTAGAATCTTATGCATGTAGTTCAGTTTAGTTTCAAGCCGTCTTTGCTGGAGGGTCTTAAGGTTAAGATTACGAATCATGGTGGTTGGACTACTGGAATATCTCCAATCATTACATATAAATCTGGATGCCTTGCGTTGGAATATTTCTAATTGGTTGATGTTTGCTGAAGTATGAGGATCCCAGACAACTGATGCGTATTCAAGAATCGGCCTCACATAATAGGTACGATAAGCTTGGAGCTTGATTACTTGGTTACATGTACGTAGGTTACGCTGAAGGAAGCATCTGATTTGGTTGGCTTTATTCAAGGTGTAGTTGACATGGGTATTCCAAGATAACTTTTTGTGTATAAATACGCCGAGGTATTTTGCTGAGTCAACAAGCTCAAGGATCTGGTTATGCATGGAATAGTCAGATAGGATGATCTTGCGCTTATTGGTGACTCTGAGGACCTTGCATTTGTCTGGATTGAATTCCATGGACCAATGCTTTTCCCACTCAATCAGATTATTTAGATATTGTTGAAGTTGATAAGCGTCATTGACTGATTCAATTTTTCTGTATAATAGAGCATCATCTGCAAAAAGACGAATTTGAGAGTTCACACACAATGGTAGATCATTTATGTATACTAGAAATAGTAGTGGTCCCAATACTGTCCCTTGGGGAACACCAGATAATACCATGGCTTTGTCTGAGCTCTTGCTGTTAACAACTACAGTTTGCGTTCTGTTTGCAAGGTAATTTCTAATCCAGAAGAGAGTATTACCTCTTATTCCGTAGTGATCAAGCTTAATGCACAGTTTGTCATGGTCTACCTTGTCAAATGCTTTGGAAAAACCAAGCAAGATGGAATCGATTTGACTTCCCTCATTAAGCGATTTTGCAAGGTCATTAATGGTGAGTAAAAGCTGAGATTCACATGAACGATTTTTCCGAAAGCCATGTTGCGTATCAGTTAGTATGTTGTTTTTATCAAGGTGGGAGATGATATTACTGTGAAGAATATGCTCAAATATCTTCCATGATACTGATGTTAAGCTTATAGGCCTGTAGTTTTCAGCTTTGGCTGGGTCTGTTTTCCCTGGTTTGAAGACTGGGGCAACCAAGGCATGACGCCAGTCCTTTGGAGTCATTGACTGCAGCATGGATGCCTGCATTACCAATGTTAGTCCAGGTGCCAAGCTCCTTTAGGAATTTAGAGGAGACATTGTCTGGACCAGATGCTTTGTTTGGGTTGAGATTTTTCAAAAGTTTCTAGACTCCTGCTATATTGATAGTTATGTCTGGCATAGTTATGCAACGTTGACCAACGAGTGGAGGGATGCGTCCTGGTTTAGAAAAAACACTGGAGAATTGATGGTTCAGTATGTCTGCTTTCTTTTTGTCATCAATGTGGATGTGACCCTTATCATTTAGAGGGGCAACACCATCAGATTAAAAAGACAACAAAGCATCTTTTAAAGAAATGTTATAATCGTTTAGAACAATAAGATGGAATTTTATAATCCAAAAAGAAATATTTACACAACAACAAAAAAAAGACTTTTAGAAATTTGTTCTTTTAGACATAGCATATTCTGTTTTCATGCCATTAAAGAATTCCACCAAGACGGAGTACACACATCAAACTTTCAAAACATGCAAACTGAAAGCAGTAATAGGGTGCGCACTTGTCGGGATTTTTTGTGTGGATAGAACAAGTCGAAAATCAAAATTAGAACATTCCATCCATCATAACTTATCCTTAACAACTCCAAACTTGTTCATTCATTTTTTAAATACTCAGAATTTATCAGAGAAAACAAAGAAAAAAAACCCATCCCATTACCTACCTTCAATGAAAAGATAAACCATTTATTAGACATAAAGGTGAAAAAATGGCGACTCGGAATTTGTGGCACCACCGACTACCTTGACCACCATTTTTCAAATGGCAATCGCTATTGAGCTGTAATTATGATGTCACACATTTAGCGGGTTCAGCAGCAGATTATTGTTTTGATTTGATCGTTTGGCGGTTCTATTCCCAGGAGAATAATTTACCTTCGCCGAATAAGGATTATTTTTGTACCTTCGTGAGTGGTTTTTCAGTTTATGTCTAATGTTATGGTTTTTTGAAGTGCTTGTTTTCGAATTTGGTTATTTCTAGTTTTCAAAAAAAGCTAATTTAATCTTTCTTCTACAAGATTACACTTTTTAAAATATAATGCATATTATGCATGTAAGTTTTACCATCAACTGCTCTAAATTGGGACTATCTGACAAAACATGGGACGGCAATTGGGCCACCATTTCACCAACCCTCCAAAGTCATTTAATTTGAGTTAATAAACGGTGTATTAAAAAATACACAATTTCTCTTTCGCACCGAGTACAGCCGAGTAGGCTTTTAAATCCAAATATGAAAAAAATCTGTAGTGGAACAAATTAGTGGCAAGACGATGGAGCGTTTGACGTTACTCGCGCAGCAAATTACACTCTCGCTATTTGTTAATCCCATCGGGTGTTAGGCGGTTAGGCAGCGGACATTCTCTTATTCTCCGATCGGTGTCCGGCATCTGTCATTTTGAATGAAAACAAAAAAGTTAAAAAGGGCGCACTATCAGTCAAAGTTATCGTGACATTGTTATGAAGAGATTATGATTGATAAACTTGGTGAAGTTATCAAAACAAATTTGTTGTCAAAGAGATTTAAAAGTAAGTGAAAATACAGGCCAGATAATCAACAGTCCCATGTTTCGACCAATCGTCCCAAGTTCGAGCAGTTGACGGTACCTCGCTCGGGAAAAATAGCCGAAAAAAAACAACAGAAAAGTTGTAGCACATAGGAGAATCTTTTAGTCTAGGAAGTGAAATCTTATGCAAATTGCATATGCAAACAAAGGGTATTAAATCATTAATGTGGTATATTCTCAAATAGTTAAACCATTTATTGAATCACTTAGCCAGTATTCAAACTTCTCAGAAATGGCCTGGGAAAATGTGCGCTCCACTGTTGTGTATAAAATTGTTTGGGAAGTAAACGTGTTAAAAAGTGTATGCCTGCGAGGTGTTAGGGAAATTGGGTTTTAAGCTGTTTTAAGCTGCTAACTTTGATAGGGATCTTTTTTTTGGGCAAAAGAATTTCAGGGCGGTATAATATATTATCATGAATAGAAAGAACATTACCAAAATTTGAGGGAATTTTTTGATTGATAGAACTTTTAAGAAAAGCTCAAAAACCAACTTTCCCTAAGGAAACACAGGCAAAAACGGGTTTGTTAACCTAAAGAGACCAAACAGTGGAGAGCATCAAAATAATGTGTGCACATCTGTTTTGCAAATTATGCGAAAATGTGTTACTGTAAGTTTGTCTAATGTCGACATGCCTTATGTAATTCTGACACGCTTTTTAAATAGTGACTACAGAAAGTCAAGCAACTTTTGTTGACGTCAAACCAAACAGAATCAAATATTCCTTTTTTGTGAACCCTTCTAACATTTTTATGTATCTATGCTAAAGCGTTTCTGTTCATTTCCCAATTAGAAATATACATAAGTTTTTTGTGTAACTATTTATTTACCATTTACATAGCATCAGCCCCACCTTATTTTTTTTTTTGGGGGGGGGGCTAAGAAATATTTTGGCCTTTAAAGAGCCTGGGGGCTAAAATTACCAAAATATTTGGGGGGACCTAGATTTTTTGGGGGGACCTAGATGATCTGACTGAGACTCTGGGGGCTGTTCAGCTAATTTCAAAAGATCTCTTATCTTACTATTAAATCAAATATAAAAAGCAAAAGATTTGTAAACATAAATATTAATACAAGTGTTCGATAAAAATCAAGAAAACAAAAATTTGTTCAATTTATTGTAAAAGCTTTTCGACTATCGTCAAATTTTTGTTTTCTTGATTTTTATCGAACATTACTTTGCATGGCATTAATCATTCATCATTAATACAAGTAAAATTGAGTCTTCATTTATATTATCAGTACTGTACTCGCATATATTTTTTATTGACTTCTCTACAGGGGCGGGAGAACAAGGTTTTTGTTTTTTCCCCAATTGTTTAAGGGGACCAAGCACAAGGCAATTTTTTTGGGGGAGCTAAATTATTGGGGGGACCTTACTTTGTTGGGGGACCTAGAAACCTGGCTGAAGCTATGATTTAACTTAATAAGAAGATACAAATTACGATCGGCAAAATAAAAAAGGAAGGAAGCCTTATAGTCTTAGCTAATAAAAGAGATATGGACACCCTAAATGCTGGTACATTCATAAAATCAATTATAACACAACATTAGCAGTAGGCTTTTTATTTGGCTTTAAAAATTTGCAAATTGCAAATGTTTGGTCTTGAGTTGACAAAGAAAAAGAGAAATTTAAAAAGCAATACTTGAGATTTTGCCACATCTCAGAGGCCATCTGATACTCAGTAATCTGGCAACATACCATGCCAGCTGTAGAAAAAAAAATCAATAACAAGGGTTATAATTCTTGCTATTTTACTACTTAACACAATATAGAACTCTTTAGATTAGCAAAATTTAATTTTTCAAATTATTTTCTTTCTCTTTATAGAATGCAACAGTGAATTCTTGTCTTCCTACAGGATACAGTCAAACAGATTTTGAAACTTTTAAAGAAAGGTTTGTTCAATTTTTATTTGCATTTTCAATTTTAAATACAAGTAAAATGGAACGTTCCAGTACAACGAATGTTCTTGAACATTCCGGAACGTTCCTGACTATCCCCTTTTATTTACTAGTTTAAGAATGTCTTAGAACGTTTTTTAAGGACGTTGTAGAACGTTCCAATTGACGTATATGATTGTTTGAGAGCGTTCCTGAACGTTCTTAAGCGTTCCTGAATGTTTTTAAATGTTTTTGAATGTTCTGAAACGTTCCTGAACGTTCTGAAACGTTTGGGAAAGATCAAGGACGCTCTGGAACGTTCCATTTTGTACTTCTAATCGCTTGTAATGACAAAAATTTCTTTTCGAATATCCCTCTTTTCTAATGTGTTCTCAGTTTCATTTGAGTGAAAATATTTGGGTTTAACTGACATTTTGTGCAATACAGTGTGGATTGGATTTCAATAAATTTGATTTTTGAGCCATGTGATGTGATAAACTTTACACCAAAATGAGGTTAAAACTTTAGGTTAGTGTTAGTTCTAGTTCATTTAATATTGACATCTCGAGCTCAATTTTATGATTCTGAATTTTAAAATGATCATCTTTTTTAAAATCACATTAACCACAATTAAAATGCAGACGAATCTTTTACAGAATTTTAGAGTAAGACTTATTTCTTTGATTTATCTTCATTATAGATTGACCATTGGATTTTCGCTTGCTATAGCATTGATTGCAATCGAAATGATTGGATTTCTTTTGGGAATATCAATGTTTGTTACAAGCATTGCTCTCATATGTATCCTTTTCTTAAATTTCTAATTCTTATGTTTCAATTTTGCCTAAAAAAGAAACCTCTAATAGATAAGCCTGTAATGATATAATATCTAGGTTATTGCTTAGAAAAAAAGCATAACTATATAGATTTAGGGCTATTACAGTTATTAAATTATGCCAGAAGTACTTTAGACAGTTATTGCGTCTACATTTTTCTTAACTCTTAACTTTTACCCTTGAATTTAGCTACACTTGCCCATGTAGTGGCTTCCATACTATTAGCAATGTTTGTATTGGATTCATGGGAATGTCAAAGCTATTGGTATATCTTTGGATTTTGCAGGTATTGCACTAACTTGTCCTGGTTGTCTTAGCCTCGCTCCAAGTGTATTATCAGCTTTATGATGGTGCCAGATACTGGCGTCCAACAGAAATGATAAAGCTTGTGACACACGGGGACAATTTTTGGTCATCTAAGAAAATAAATAGACAACTTTCCTCTCTATAAATTGCATGATTTATTCTTTCTCAATCAGTGGCATCTTCAATCAACCTTTGAATTAATTTCCTTTCGAGTTTTGCCATTCCAAAAAATTTAAAGGGTATAGAACACTTTTATTGAAAAGCTTTTGCTCAATTTCAAAATAAAACTTCCAACACTTGCACACAAAGACCCAATATTTAAACTACTATATCATGGGTAAGACTAAGTTATGAGTTTCATAATTTTGTTTTCCATTATATAATGAATTTTATCTAATTTTCAGTGCAACACCAGCATTTTTTGAATTGGTTGCATTGATGTTATATGGGTTGGGCAAAAGAAGGTGATCATATCAAGGTATGGTTTACACTTAAAGAATTTCCAGTTTGCTTTGTTCACAGATTTTTGTGAAGGTGGACGCAATATATTGCTAGCTTCATTTGCAATATGCCAACAATAATAGGGGGATTGTTCACTGAAAAAAAATTCCTGTTTAAAATAGAACACAAATTGTATTATATTTCGTACATTACGGCTTGCAAACTAATGTTGTTATATCGTGTAGTCTGAAGGAGCCCTTTCAAGCTATTGTTAATTATACAATAAAAAAAAACAAGCTTTGTCTGGAATGACTGAAACAAGCCGTATATGTATAAAAGTTGCGAAGCGTTCCAGAGCCTCCTCGATTCGCAAGTTGCAAGCAAAACATTTCAACGACGCGGCATTTGTGCAGTTTTCCTCTACATTTGCTGCAGTCTTTCCGAATATCCTATCATTTGCAAATTTTTTATAGTCCCTCTCTGTAAAAATGACATCTGTAGATTATCTCTCGTTGAGAAAAATGAAGCTTCAACCGTTCTATTTTTCATTTTCTAGAATAAATAGCAAAAAAGTTTAAAGAAACAACAATATAAGAAGATGAAAACACTAAACACACTCAGGGCATTTTGAACTTAGAAAATAAAAACAAACTGTACCCTTATAATTATAAAGGTTGGTGAGTCCAGTCAAAACACAGATTTGATCTGTAGCATCACACTTCACCTTTACAAAAAGGAGGATATCATAAAATGAACCAAGGAAAATTTCATAATTTCAAAAAAGTCATTTTGCATTATCATACAGTAATATAACTAATAATGTTAAAAAAAAAGAAACAAAACAGGACAAAGCAATTCCAAATTCATAATTTCCAACAGATTGCAAGGAGGGAAGAATATCTTATGGGAAACATTTTTGTAATCTAAAAGAATGCCCAAAGTTGAAGAAAACTTCAAGTTGCCAACGAAAGTTTTCCATATTAGACGTCAAACGTGGAAGAAAATTTCCAAATTGACAAAAAAAGCTTTCCACATTTAAAACACAAATACCAAGTTCAAGACAGAAGTTTCCACATTTGAAAAAGAATGCCAACAAAAATGAGAAAAGAGACTTTTTAATCTAATGTTTCCAGACCATCTAAAAAAGAAAGAAAAATAACTATTAAAAAGCAACAAAATGAAGAACGACAAACCCTAACTACCGTAAGTTGGTCTAATGTCGACATCCGTCTTCTAATTTCGACATCCTTCTTTATGGATAGGAATATATAATAAGAAGGTCGAAATCACTGATAGACTAAAGATTTTTCCTCTCATCGCGCTAATCAAAGTCAATCAGCGATTCTGACCTTCCTCAGTTTCTATTGTTCCTATCTCTGAAGACGGATTTCGACATTAGACCAACTTACTGTATCAAAGAACGACATATCACACATCGCTATCCATAACCCCAACAGAAAGTGACTGTACCACACAGATTCATTATTCATCATTGTTTATCACGGGAATTAACTACCGTTAGATTGGGTAACTTGCTTGCATGCATCAGTGGAGGATAACATGCATAGCCCTCAAATGAAAGACCTGGCTGGTCATTAAAATACAAAGTTAAATCAAAACAAAAATTGTAGAGTAAAGATGCGTGAGCGGAGCTGCGTAGTTGTATTTTAAAGACCAGTTCAGATCATTCATTTGAGGGCTATGCATGTTAAGCCTCCACTGATGCAAGTTACCCAATCTCACGGTACATGTGGTTTATGAGAACGCAAAACTATGTATGCGTATAAGTCTCTATTAGGGTGAGCTGTAAAGATTAAATGAATTAACTCTCATATAATAAGCAACAAAAGTTTTTCACATTAAAACAGATAAATGTGGAGGAGAATTTTTATAGTTGACAACAAAAAATTTTCCATGTTTTAAAGGCTTGTCAAAAGTGTGTTGACAACAAAGGTTTTCCACGTTCAAAATGCACAAAGAAAATTTCAAAGTACTGTAAGAAGTTGTGCAGAATCTGGGTTCTGGGTTCACCTCGCGCGATTCAGCAAGTTTACCAGATGAGTTCACCTCCGTTCTTCTTGGTTCTCCTGGTTCACCTTTTTCTAATTCAGTTAAGTCAATATTGCAGAAGAAGAAGATTTTGATCAAAGGTTGAGTGAAAACTAACCTAAGTCAGTGAAAATTACAAAATTGTCCTTTTTTTGCAAGAAATTGGCATCTCTCATTCCAACCGTCAAAATGGAAACAAAACATTCGATTCAGGAAAGAATGATAAGTACACTACAACATAAGCCATTTTTCTTGTGACAATCATACAAAAATCTTGATCCAATTCAACTCATTAAGAACAAGAACACCAAAGACAACAAAGTAAAAGAGAATAGCAACAACCTTCCATGTTTGTTTTGATTTTTGAAAAAGCATAATGGCATCACTTTCGCTTTGCAATAAATTCAAATAATATCAAATTACTATAACGGAGGTAATTTGTTTTATCATTTCCCGGGATGTTCTTAATGTTTGTTATCTCCTAAATATTGGCGTCACGGGTTACGGAGGGTTTACTCGTTCTTCGTATCATTCTGACGTATACGTCAAATTTGATATGACAGAGGTAATTTGAGTTACCATTTCGCTGAATATCCTTTGTATTTTATCTCCTTTATATTTTGGTATCGCGCAACTCGGAGATTCGAAACGTTTTTCCCATCTCCTGCCTTATAGAGAGTTGAAAGGAATGGATAGTTAAAGGTACGCACACACGATAGCAAAACTGCTTCGCTCATGTACATTCGCTTCGCAAAAAGTAAGGGTCATAGTTCAAAGTGCCTCAATTTCATCCTATGATACAAGAATAGTTTAAGCTTCCATGTGAAGAAGAAAATAAGAACAGCTGAGTGTCAACAAAATTTTTACTATTTCTTATAAAAAAGGGCAAGTTAGGACTATCCTAACTTTTGAAAAGAAATCTTACCAATAATAATCTGTTGAAATTATTTGAAGTGGGAATTCTATTCCTCCTGATATGTGTAGATCAGATTTTCTGTGTTTGATGAATGGGTTGATTTTTAATGTTTTTGAGCACTTCTTCTGCAAGCAATTTTCGAAATCAATTTTCAATCATTGAAGCGTTTAGAGATATGTCACATGGCTTGCACATGAAGTTAGTTTAACTGAAATGTCATTCACGAAATAAATTTTCGATCATTGAAGTTGCTAGAGATCTGTCGCATGGTTTGCGCATGAAGTTTAACTGAGTTTAACCATGTGATAGCCGTAGTAGAAATGATTTTCTCCGTTTTTAACTCGAGCTTTAAACTATCAAAATAGATTATGTCTGAATGTATCGACTATTTGAAATCTAACTTTTTGAGTATTAAAGTTGCTAGAGATCTGTCGCATGGTTTGCGTATGAAGTTTAACTGAGCGCCATGTGATAGCCTTAATAGAAATGATATTCTGCTATTGAAAGTCTCGCAACTTCCAAAGATCCACAATTTTATCTTTTCGCAAAGAAAAAAAACAAATATAGAACTATAAGCCTTATTTGACGTGTTATTTCGAGCATACGATTGATCTTAATCTTTCTAAGGCAAAATTTTGATCTCGCAAAATTTCTACTTATAAAGAAAACTTTGATACATTCAGTTAGAATGTATACTTATGTGTACGTATACTTTCTTCCCTTTCTGATTTGAATGATGGCGTTGCGATAGGACTACTTTTCCCCCATCAGAATCATTAAAGGCAAAAAATAGTTGAGCTCCAGCTTATGGACTATGATATTTAAAGACTATAAGAGAAGGAGTGCGTTGTATCAGGCTTGTTTTTGTCTTGATACCACCTGTAGGTACCCTAGGTAGATGTACGTTTTTTTTCATGTCAAAAAACTTTCACGTCAAGCGTCAAAGATTCTGAAGCTTTCGGGCTCTTAACTTTTTAGGTTTTAAATCTAAAAACGTTCTTAAAAAGTTTTTCTTATTTTTAGCATTTTTTTAAGCATTGGTCCAGTTTCCTAAGAAACTGCATGTTTTAGGGTCGGTAAAGACTTTTGGGGCTCAAAGCCTTTTGTTGTTAGTACTTTGTTCTTTTATAACACGTGTAGAAGTGGTTCAATCTATATAGTATGTATAATTGTAATAATTCCCTCTTTTATAAGAACCAGTCAATTTTTGATAAGACTCGGCTGTTCTTATTTTTTGGCACTTTGAGCCTCAAATTGTTCTTACCCTGTTCTGATTTATAGGTTGAAATTGAGGTATTTTAGGATTTATACCCATTTTTTACTACTTTGACCCCTAAATTGCCTGAAATTGAGCAATTCCAAGGCTTAAAGCGAATGGACTTTAAATAAATTGTTCTCATCTTTTGGCGATTTTGATCCTCATTGTTCTTAAAAAAGAAAAACAGTGTAGCAACAAAGGCTCATAAAAGTCATCGTGGTTGACTTTTTATGGAAATGGCTCATGAGGCCATTTTTGTAATTATCTTGTTGTCTATTTCCAATTTGAGGTCAGAACTCTCATAATAAAACCAAGAAAGTGACTCATCATATCTTATGTAATGTATCCATCATTTTCTTATAAACGCCAATATGAGTAATACACACCTACAAAATAATACATATAAATACATTTTTTACAATATGGAATGTTCATCAACAGATTTGTTGAGTACTATTTGAAAATGCTTAAAATTAATTTTGGGACTAATACCTGCTGATAAAGGGACATTTTAACTTTCCCTTAATCTAGTGATTAAAATTGCAGGTTTTTAAACACAGTTATTTGAATAGATAAATTTCCAGGGTTTTAGAAATTCTAATTGTCCTTTTCTGCAAAATTAGTGGTACTACGGTATATTATATATATAATTATGAGTTTAATTATATAATGTCAGCTAATTGTTTAGGTCCCTAATTAAAGAAATTTGCTCCTTTTAGATACGAATATTATCATCATATCCCAAGGAAACTAATCCCGAAGGATAATCTTGGTATTTCGAAAAAATGTAGAGAAATGATCAAAGAAAGAAGATCGATAATAAATCTTCAAAGAAAACACAAAAACAAGTACCTCCTCAGAACAAAGAAAAATGCCTTAAACAAAGAAATAAAAAATGAAATAAAAAAGACCGAAGAAAAAAGATTCAATCTTATAAAATCGAGATTAAACGAAAGAGAAACAACAAAAAAAGCATGGAAGAACATAAAAACCATACTTGATGGTGAAAAGCCTACTCAAAATACAACCAACAAAACATACATAGAACCAAATGGTAATAGGATTAAAGACAAACAGGACATAACAAACTCTTTCAAAAACCGACAAAAAGACATCTTCACTCCAAATGAATCCAAAGATAGAAGGCATAAATACGTCGCTGACCATTGGTTTAACAACACAAAATTTCATAGAAGAGAAACTAGTCATCTAATTCCTAGATTGACAAAACATACAATAGAAAATCCAATAACAGAAGAAGAAGTCAAAAAAATTCTAACAACTCTAAAACCTCACAAAGCCCCAGGACATTTCGCTATTCAGAACAAACTTCTTTCAACTATATCAACCTCTCTTATACAACCACTTACCTCTCTTTATAATGATTGGTTAAACAACTCTTACTTTCCTTCCTGTCTAAAACTAGCAAAAATCTCTATGATTCCAAAAAAAGCTAATACAAACAAAATATCAGAGCACAGACCAATCAGCCTACTACCAACAATAGGCAAAATGTTTGAGAGAATCTTAGCTGACAGAATCTACCTTTGGGCAGAGGAAAACAAAAAACTCAACAAAGAGCAATCAGGATTTAGATCAAAAAGAAGTACTATAGACAACCTATTCCAACTGATAAACGACTTCCAAGAATCTAAAATAAAAGGAGAACGTATGCACGCAGTTTTTGTAGATTTCGAAAAGGCCTTTGATAAAGTAAATCATAGTCTTCTTCTCTTCAAATTATATAAACTCGATCTTCCACAATACCTTCTTTTATCTTACACTCATATCTGAAAGAAAGGAAAGCATATATTAAACACTGTGACTTCGAGTCATGTATCTTTGATCTAAAGGCAGGAGTCCCCCAAGGATCCTGTCTTTCTCCTATTCTCTTCTCCCTATTTGTCTCCGACATCCCAAAACCCACAAAGAAAAAAATAAAAATGTCCCAATTCGCTGACGACCTTGCAGCTTGGGAAAGATATAAACGAGTCAACGAATCCTCACTGGATGAATATATGGAAGTTCTGTTCGAGTGGTTGAAAAATGGGGTCTGGTGGTTAATCTTGAAAAAACCAAACACATAAATTTGGCAACAGTAAATTACAATCTGGATAAGAAATGTTAGGCTAAAAAAAGACACAGAAATCAAATTTCTCGGTCTAAAGATCAACAAACAACTCAATCTGATCAGTCACACCACAGACAAGATCAATAAATCTTATCAATTCTTAAACTTCATCAGAACCCTTAAAAACCAATATAACATGAAAAAAAATAAACTCCTTATGCTCTATAAAAGTCTATTAAGATCAAGACTTGAGTATTCACATATTTGTCTCCTATCTCTCTCAAACGCTCAATTGTACAGATTGGAAAAAATTCAAAACCAAGTTCTACGTATAATTCTAGACAAACCTAGATGGACCAGAATAACCAATATGTACAAAGAAGCAAACATAACATCACTAGAAGATAGATTCAAACAACTAGCAAAAAACTGGTTTGAAAAGGCGCGCCTAACAGAACATCACCCTCTAAATAACTTTAATTATATAAATAGACAAAACCCAGATAAAAAAACACTATATGAAATATTAGCAACAATCTAATTATCTTTTTTATTTTCTCATTTTTCATTTTTCATTTTTCATATTTCATTTTTTCATTTTCCATCCTTCTTTTCTCTTCTCTTCTTTCTTTCATTTTTTCATTTTTTCATTTTTCCTTTTTCATTTTTCATTACTCGTTATACACTATCCATTATTCATTATTTTATTATTATTTTATTATTCATTATTATTATTACTATCCTACACGATTCATCATCGCTAAACGTTAACGTTAACCACACCTACTAATCCCTCTCCTCTCCTCCTATCCTCTCCGTCAACAAAAAAATAAAAAAGGCTCTTATGTTAGATCGTTCAAGTGGGCTGGATACAGAAACATAAAAAATAAACAAAAATCACACACTCACAAACCTCACTGGGCAAAGGTAGCTCAAAGAGCTACAAGTCCCCCCAACCACATCACATTCTCTCTCACAATCAGCCTTGAAATAGTTAGTAATAAACCGTGCTTTCAAAGTATTTTTTGTTTTTTTATTGCACAAACCCCTACCCAAGCTTGAATGGTTGGATTTGGCTCTCTGGGGCTCACCAATCACTGAAGTTTGGGCACTTGGGGCTAAAGGAGTCTCTCAGCATTGCTTAAGATTTGTTTCAGGGGTTTACTACCAGCATATAGTTGCACTGGCTGAAGTATTGATTAAAACCTACTTTAATGTTTTATTCTTTATGTTTCGTTTCAATTTTTTTGTTTCAATTGAAAGTAATTAACATTGGCCTCGTGACATTAATTAACGTGTAGCTATTAATTGTTTGCAGGCAGACGGAAGTGAAACGAAAATTTAATTACAAATTTTACAACCTTTGTGTTGGCTTATAATGTACTTGCAACCATGCTACTTAATTTCTGGAATCAATGCAGTAATTACAGAGACACGGGCGCCAAAATTTTAATTAAAAATTTTAACCTTGCACTTAATAATGTAGACTAGAAGCCAATATTTTGAACCAAACTTTCTCAAAGCCACATGTTATCTTGTTGATAAGGTTTCGACCACGACCACCCCCGTGTTTTTCTTTCTGTTATTTTTTTTCTTTATTCATATCAACCATCGATTGCATTCACGCTTGATATTACCGGGTGGTCCAATAGAAACGCAACGTTAATTGAATTTATTTTAAGGTTTCCAAAAGTAAGAGTGTACCTATGAAGTTTTAGTTTGTTCTTTCGGCATAACATAACAGGAAATCAATCAAAACTTCCTTTTCACGATAGTTCAAAATGTTCATAATTGATTTCTGACTTCGCCATGTTGCTCTGGTCTTTTTTCCCGCAAGAAATAATCTTCTTTTTGCAAGAGGCCTGGTATCTACACTGCATCGTTCCTGTAAATTCCCAACGGCAACAGTTCAAAAATTATCCTTTTCGTTGGTTTAGACATATATGGTTTAGATTTTCTGCTTTCATTCTAAGGGAATGCAATTTCCAAAATTGTCTTCTTGTTCTTACCATCCACAACTTCTTTTTCACATACAACCTCGTTCCTGTGCAGCCTCGATACCAATAGCATTAACTCAAATTCTGCAGCTGGTTGATTCAATTTCTCACATGTCTTTCTTCTGCGTTTTCTTTTTGCGAAAAACCCTTTTCAAAGTTGTCATCTTGTTCCCGCCATCTACAGCCTCTTGTTCGCATACGGCCTCGTTTCCATTATGATCCATTTGTTTCATCATCTCTTGTTTACGACCCTTACGTAATGTTCCCATGTAATGTTTCTCGTGTGCGATTTGGTCTTGTGGTAACCATTCCTCTTCTTTGAAGACAGCGTTTATCACGTGTTTCTGGTGTTGAGAAAAACAATAAAATGATTGGTTAAGAACCCCTTTAATTATCGAGATTCGAAAGAGTATAAAGTATTGTTTTAGAACTATTTGCATTTTTGTTTGGTCATAAGCCTATCAAAATCCATGAAAGAAAGTTTTATCAGATCCGGTGCTAGCGATGGTTACAATTCTTACATAGGCTACCAATAACTTAGAAATAGTTACAAAGGGAATGTCAGGCATAGGAAATTTCACACATAGGTAATCACGAAGAAAAATTCACTGGCCCAAACCAGAGAAATTGATAAAAATCCTATTAAACAAGTTCCACATTAAGAGTGCCTTTTCTAAGAAGTGAATTATTATGTCTACTCACCAACATTTCTGAGATTTTTAGAATTTTATTCTTGCAACTTCTCAAAAATTTTATCCCAACTTCCTTCCAATGTACTGCAGGTCTTGCAACTATATCTTTTCGAAAGCGAATAATACTAATGTTTTTCTATGTCCTTTCCTTTATCACCTCGTCTCTTAGTGACTAACTCTCTCCAGTCCTATATTAAATGTGATAATGAAGGTTTCTGCGGTTTAATCGCTTAAGACTCCTTATATACTGTTGTCCATGCTCTAAAACCGCTGGTCAATTTTGTAACTTAAATTCAAAATGGTACCAACGACTAATTATGTTATAATTGATTCATCTTAATTATGCATATTGGCCAAAAAAAATCTTCCAATGACGTGTATAGTATGACAATTTCACAGTTGCATAAAACGAGATACGATCTGCACGTCTATTTTCCTTTCTATTTCGAAACGTTTTTTTCCTTTTTAAGTTGGCTCTACGTACTGCATGGGAAAAGCTCCAATTGGGAAATATCCTTTTTTAAGTAGTCTTTGATGACGTTTTGACTCAGATTTGAGCATTCAATAACCATATTAGTAGCAATAACTGTTTTGAATTATGGTCACAGTTTTATAAATTAAACACTGAACTCGAGCTCCGAATTGAGTAATCAACATTTGCTGCTCATTATAGATTTTTGAATACGAGAGGACGGTACAATTTTCACATCATATCATTTTCTAAAATCACCGTAATTTTCGTAAATTTTGACGTAAAAGCTATTAAGATTACTAATTACTTGACAATTGACAATTTACTTTTATGGAAAATGACTTTAAGCACGAAAAATAAAACATTTGTCAAGCTAACTTTTTGCATCAATAAATCAGTTTTTACTGTCATATTTTCCGTAATTTTCTTGCCGGATCTGGCCGGATAAATGTTCTCAAAATGTTCAAGGGCTTAAAAAGGGGGTTTTGAACTAGGCTGGAATCGTTCATAAATCATGTAATACATGATAATACCATAATTGTTACGGGATAATATAAATTTTTTTTTCAATAATTTTTTGCTTGTTTTATATGGTTTATGTTCTATTCTTTTCTCTGTCCAAATTTAAATGTCTAGTATGCATTTGCTTATTTATTTATCTAAATCTGGTTGTTCTTGATTTGTTCTTAGTTTTTTCCAGAAGTGAGAAGCCTACAGACACCTGAAGTATTGGGCCTTTCCAGAAATAGTCCGTGCCCCCTCCCTGTTGAGGATATCGGATATCCAGTGGTTTAACAATTTTCGTTCAAAAGTGTATATCCAGGGGGTTAAATATCTACAAGGGAGCGGATATCCAGGGGGTAAAGTGTCTTTTCAAGTAAAAAATACGATATCCAGGGGTAAGCATCTTTATAAGAGAGGATATCCAGGGGGTTGAGCATATTTTTAAGAGTGGATATTCATATGGTCTTTACTAATAAAGTAGGATTTCCAGGGTACTTCTGAATAATTGATATCCTCAACAGTAGGGGTAAAATTTTTTCTGGAAAAGCCCATTATTACACTAAAAAGTTTTCTTGTAAAAAAGGGTGTATTTGGCTTCCATTCAAAATTTTCTTTTTATCAGTAAAATCATATATCGAAAGAAACATCGTGATTAATTCAGCCTGACGTTGATGAGTTATGCTTAAAACGTGATGTGAAAAATCGTGAGAATATTTTGATATTGGAGGAAAGAAGTCTACATTTACGGAACCAAAGCTGTTCTGTGTACACGTTCTCTATAAGAATACGAGGCTCTACACTCTTATTCTTTTATAGGAACAATGAGGCCTAAAATCGCCAATAAATAAGAACAATTTAAGAAGAATTAAAAAAACAATACTGAGCCTGTAGTCCAGGAAAAAATGGCCAAAAACCCACCTTGAACGGAACTTTGTGAACCATGGTTTTTTAGCTTCCTATGTACCTATAGATCACGGTTTGGGATGGTTTTCAGGCTGAATAGGTGATAAAACCCTAAAATTTGACCTAAAACGGGGTCTTTTGCTCAATCAAGGGTCCCCCCTTTACTAGTCGATTTTTCAAAGTGCTCAAATGAACAAACTTTTGTGCTAATCTGATAGAGCTCGAAGTGCTGAGCAAGAAAATGGGGTCAAATGCTTGGTTTTGAACATCCGTTGCGGAGCTAGGGCCCGCCAAAGTCGTCAAAATGGCCGTTTTAGCCCTTTTTCTGCTGACGTCAGCATTTTTCCTTCAAATTTTTAGGCATTTCTGACACTTTCGCTGGATAGCCCTGAAAGAGTACTTCAAGAAAATGGTATGGTTTGTTGGGTTACAAATTGTAGATCTCGAGATAATTCCATTTATAGATCTTACAAATCTCACAAAAAGTGCTGAGTCAGCGAAAAATTGCACTTTTCAAAGAACTTCCAACCGTTTTAGGTCAAATTTTAGGGTTTTATCACCTATTCAGCCTGAAAACCATCCCAAACCGTGATCTATAGGTACATAGGAAGCTAAAAAACCATGGTTCACAAAGTTCCTTTCAAGGTGGGTTTTTGGCCATTTTTTCCTGGACTACTGGAACTGGTAAATTTCAAGAAGTTAAGGGGCTAAAGTAGAAAAACTTGGTATAAAGTCTAGAATGCTTCAATTCAAACCCTTACATAAGAACAGGATTAGAACAATTTGACTCCCAGAGTGCCAAAAAAGAACAAGAACAGCCGAGCCTCTTCAAAAATTTACTGATTTTTATAAAAAAGAGTGTATTTGGTTCAACATCTTTTAAGAACAATCTGAGACTCTGATTTCAGTTCAAAAGTTATTAAGAAATTACTGTTCTGAAGCCTGTCAAGAAAAAAAGAATTAAAATTTTGAAAAAAGAGGAACAAAATTTGACTTTTTAAATTTCGTGCCGATAGGAGCTAGCATTTTAATTGTTTTCGGAGCGCGAGATAAAAAAAGTAGGCGGCAAACGCTATTTTGCATCTCTCAAACCAGTGAAATTGCTTGTTGTCATGTGATTTCTTTGGTAGGATATCCTACCAAAACTTGCTTCACTTTTCGATAAAGGCCGAGGATCTAGCCCTTCGGGCTATGATAAATCATTGATCGAAACTCGTAACAAGAGAACCATGAGGATGGTTGTCCTTAAAGGCCGGTCTCCACTTGCGCGCTCTGCGATCGCTCTTCTTCGAGCAAAGCTTCCACGCTATTGGTCAAAAGAAAAATGAAGCAACTCCATTGGTGCGATATGACGTAACGATCGCAGTGGAGACCGGCCTTAAGTGTTGATTTTTGATTCATTTCAATCAATGAGATGCCAGTGTTGTAATTATGGTATGGAAGAAATAATTTTTAATTGTATGGCGCTAGTTGGTATTTAATTAATTACTAATTAGGCGACTGAGAGTCTAATGATCTCATTAATGTTGCAATAAAGTCATTAAAAAAGTGCACTTCGCATCGTAATTTTTCGCGGAACTAGACATAAGAAAATGATAATATTTTCAGATTGTGGCTGAAAACTGTGAGCCACAAAATTGGAAATTACGCTTTTATTTATTTTGATCATTTGGTTGTTATGGTAATAGACCAACATTTTGATCTAGGAACAAGATTGAAAAGATAGTGATTTAGAAAAAACCTGGGGGGGGGGGCTACTTAGGCAAAAATGGGTCCTTGGTATGTGCGTGCTCTAAAGGTCGGGCTTTTCATCTTTCAAAGTCTCTCTAAGGGTCGGAAAAATCAGCAAGTTTTAAATAAGTCTCTCTAAGGGTCGGAGAATTCACGATTTTTAGGATTTTTTTTTTGATTTTGAGAGAACTAATTGTAAAAAAGTCTCTCAAAGGGTAAGACTTTTGTCAAAAGAGGAAGAAAATTTACTACTAGAAAGGTTTCAAGAAAATTCTCAACTTCTTTTAATTTTGAAACAATCGTGTTATTTCAGACAAGGTAGAACAGACAATAACAAGCTAGATGCTGAATGGACCTACCGGTACCTGATGATGAAAGTTAGATAGCAATGCGAGGAGAAAAATGAAAAAAATCAGTCAGAAAATATAGCGTTTAGTGAAAATGCATAACGCAATAAATTCATCATTGATTGTTGATGGGGGGAGAGGAAAGGGTTGTAGGGAAAAAATAAATAAAAAGTTCTGGTCGCAAAAATCAGTTTTATTGATAATTGAATCATGCTTGATGGTAAGGATTGTTATCAATAATGTCTCTGTGTGAAAAACATAGAAATATAAGAAAAAATCCAATGAAAATCTGCAAAAACGGCGATTTCCGGCATTTTCAACCGGAAAATTTTTTTTCTCAAAAATCGAACTCGGCCATGTTTTGAGCATTGCGAATACGCATCTTTCTGCAAAAAATCTGAAAAAACTAATGATACAATTTCCAGAAAATACCAAAAACCGGTTTTTCCGGCATATTTCCGACATTTTCGGCCGGAAAAAATGTTTTTCGAAGATCGGGCTCCGTCACATTTTAGGTATTGTCATTTTGCATCAGTGTGCAAAATTTCATAAAAAATATAAAGTACAGCTCGAGAAATTCAAGAAATACTGTCTTTCCGGCGAAAATAGGTTGTTCCGGCGATTTTTAAATAGTTCCGGCTTCAAAAATCAATTTTATTGAAAATTGAAACATGCTTGATGCTTGATGGTGGGCATTGCTTATTAATGTTTTTTTGAATGAAAAAACAACCAATTATAAGGAAAAAGTCCAATGAAAATCCAGAAAAACGGCGATTTCCGGCATATTTCCGGCATTTCGCGGCCAAAAAAAATTTTTTCTCTCAAAATCGGACTCGGCCATGTTTTGAGCATTGTTAATACGCATCTTTGAGCAAAAAATCAGAAAAAACTAATGATAAAATCTCGAGAAAATGACAAAAAACAAGTTTTTCCGGCATATTTCCGGCATTTTCGGCCGGAAAAAATTTTTATTCGAAAATCGGGCTCCGTCACATTTTGGGCATTGCCATTTTGCATCATTGTGCCAAAAATCAGAAAAAACTAATGAGCCAATCCTGAGAAAAGCTGGTAACAGACGGACAGACGAACGGACGAACGGACGGACGGACGAACGGACATCGGTTAATTTATAGGACCTCCGAGGTAGGTCCAAAAAAAAGGATAGCCAAGGTACAGGGGAACTTCCTCAACTACCAAGAAGTTGAATTATAATGAGAAAAGAAGCGAGAAAAATACTACAAATTTCAAATTCGATGTTTTACGGTTTAAAAATGATAAATTACTATGTACAATGACAGATTGGGTATAAATTCTTTTAAATACTATTTACAATACAGTATGAGGTTAAACAAAAATTTTCAGAATACCGCACTAAAATCTAAGTACTCACGCAATAATACTCCCGGGGACATTTTTGTTTCAGTAATGTTTCGCCAGGCGAAAAAAATCAATTAAAACCTAATTTTTCAAAATACTTTTGGCTCGAGCTCTCCCATTCGAAAGCTACGTGAGCCGGAACTATAAATTAAATTTCAGAAAAAATCTCTCCATAAATGGTAAGAGATTGTTTGAAAATTTTGTCCGGTCATAAAACTGTAATTACGTTATCACATAAACTAAACGGGAACTTTTTCATTTCCGTATAACATGAAATTTGTATCCGGAACTAGCTTTGAATGATCTTTTGTTAAAAAGTATTTCTCATGAGATGTTTCTATCTTATCTTAACAAAAATAAAGGCTTGGATAGAGTGGTAATTAAGTCAACTTGCTCCAAATGGAACCTCTATTTCTCAAATTTTTCTGTAATCCTGACTAAAGTATAGGTCCCTCAGCTGGATCTAAAATAAACTCCGTAATCGGAAACCTTCCCTCACTCGGAGAAAACTTTTGGTCCCTTGAAAATTAAATTGGATAGAGTCATCTGTATGGCAACTATGGTTGTACTTAAAATTTACGGCGAGGGGTCCAGTCCAGAACACCAAGGTATTTTTTGTCTCAATTATAATGTGATGACCAATTCTCTTCACTTTTTTTATGTTCAAGGCTGAAGTGAAGTTTGCACAAGGTCCAGTAATATTTTTTACATAACAGAACAGCAATATACTTTGCGATCTCGATCGCCGCCTTGTCCTTTTTCTTGACTTTTTTGCCATTTCAAATGTTGTTGTGTTTCAGCTTTACTGGGCGGTTTTCCTGCATCATCCGTTTCATCGACATAATGAAATGTTTTGTTTTGTTGTTGGGGCGCCACTCCTACCGAAATTTTCTTTTCGCGTGCGATAGCATCTCTTGGTTCCCAATAGTCACCCATGGCGGTTTCGCGAATTCTGTAAAGTAAAGCAGAAGAAAGAATGAGATTTGTTTGATCTCTTCAATTTTATTGTATGATTTTAGCGGTTTTTTGTCACAATCTGTCGAATTTGATTGACAGTTGTCTGTCGCTAATTCGAACTGGAACGGGAAGTTAATTTGTCGAATTCCAGAGACATTAGAATTATAGAAAATATTTTACGAGGGTTTCCCTATAATGGAAACTCAAAGTATAGAAAAATTCGAATAATAGAAGTTCGAATTAGTCAGAGTCTACTAGGAGAGGATATTATTGTTTCCAGTAAGATATTTCTGGAATATATCACAGATGTAAAATATTTCTTATTTAAGCTTGCTTTTCCATCGAGTCAAACCAAAACTCTATTTTTTTGGCCCAGAGCGCAGCGCAATGGACCTTTAAAACACAACTGGTCGAAAAAATTTGCGTGCAATTATCAATCAACGATTCCAGGCTAAAATCGAACTACCTGACTTTCTATTGTGCGCATGCGTAAGAAAAAAACACATATAATTGATTCCTCCAACTTATATGATCAAATCTTTCTTTCATTAAGGGACATAAATGTAGTAAAATGTAAACATTGCGCAAACCACGTGTCATTAAAGAGAACAATTAAAATCACGTGTCCTAAACAAACGTGCAAAAAAATTGAAATAATCATTTTTTATTTTGACATGTGACATTGGTTTTGATTTTGTATCCCGCTACATACGGTTTGTTTACAAAAATTTCGTCACTACTTTTATGTCCCTTTAAAGTAATCAAATCTTTATTACTCGCCCGACTCGAGTCTATACATTGAAAAAATTCGCTCCTGTTGTATGGCGACAGTGCCAACACTGCTGGGCCTTTACGCCGCTCAGGCTTTCTTGTGTTTATTACTACGTCAGGACAGTATTCGAAAGAGATCTCGAATTCAGAAAGATTTCCTTTCTATTCAAAATAAAGCGTTCTAGAAATCTAATTATGAAATTTATAAAATGCTTCCTGCCAGAAGTATTTAACATGGGAAGCTTTAAAGGTGTTTTATATAAAATTACAACAGATCTTTCTCTATATATGGATATTTCTTGTCCGAAAAAGTAATTTCAATCTTATGTTTGTCTTTTTATAGCAACACACAGATTTCAGATTCCGTATTTCTTGGGGTGTTTCCGTCAGAAAATTGACGTTATCTTAACTTAACGGGGAGGGGGGGTTTATTTAGGCAAACGGAGGGTACGGTATGTGCCGCCCTTAAGAGTACCTTTTTTGGATTTCCAAAGTCCCGCTAAGGGTCAGAAAAACCAGAAAATCAAATTTCAGTCCCACTAAGGGTAGGAAAAAGAGGAAAATTTGCCCCGGTAAGGGTCGTAAAATTCCCAAAATTTTCCTTTGTTTTCTCCTTTTTAGTCCCGGTAGGAGTCCGAGGGTCGAAAGTCGGGCGGCACCCCCCTCCGTCAGCTTGCAACCCTAGTACCCCCCCCCGGGTCTAAATGGGAGTTTTGGCATCCTTGGAAAGATCTTCGAGCTTCAAAGACCTAACCTTGCCGTCCACGTCACCCTAGTACCAGGCTGCTCGCATCTCCTCAGATCAATTTAAAGCATTTTCTTTGCCACTAAACATACATTTATACACGCTACCACTAAATCAATTTGGGGGATGCGCCCTACCCTAGCACCCTTTCTGCATTAAAGTGCCCTTATCTGTAAAGATATCCCGATCTTTACGGAAATTTCAAAATTGATTGCCGAAGGTCTTTTTTTCGCACTTAAAGACAATAGCAGAAATGGTAAAAAAAGGATTGGATTGAGTTTAGGGTGGTAAATTAAATAATAAAGTGGCCCGCGCCTGACCGCGCGAATACGGTTAAAAAGGTGTATAGAGTAAACTTGATCGACCGTACTGGATGGAATAGATTTGTAACTTACTTTTTATGTAGTGTAAATCAGCTAATCAAAACCAAGTCCCAAAGAATTTTAGACCAAAGTCAAACTTTTTCAAAAAAATTGACTCAAAATCAAACACTGTTCCAAAGTAAACTTATTATTAAAAAATTATCCGCGTCAACTATTTAAACTGTTTCAGAGAAAAAATAATCAATTAAAAGGAAAGAAATTATGTCCTCTAAAACTATGGTTTTCCTTTTTACCTTATTTGGTATCACTGCTTTGTTTTGTATTCTAACAAAGTGACGTCATTTATTGATGTTCGTTATTTTTAAAACTTCTTGTTCGGCTAATTTGAGTTTCCGGTTTGGTGTAAATGAGGTTTTAACGACATTTTCGGTTGATTGATCTCGGATAGGAAGTAAAGGTCGGGTTACACTGAAATGTTAATTTCCTAAGAATATTGGCTTATTTGAGTTGACCGATTTAGGTGGTCAAAAATGAATTCTATAAGAAGGTTAATACCATAAATAGCTTGATTCTATTCGGTTTCTATGGACCGGAAAAACCTAAAAATGGAGATGGCAAGACAGGAGGTCGTTTTGAAAAGGGGGCTTGGCAATTCTGAAAAAGTATTTTCCTGTTTCTATATTTGTAAGTTTCCCAACTTTGCGATCCTTTACCCATTTTCGATTATCAAGGCTACTTTGCTGAGGAATTTGAGTGGTAGGTAGTCGAATAAAAACCACAAAAGCTTTAGTAGGTAGAAATTTTTCAAAGTTAAAAGCAATTCATGATACTCATGACGTTATGTTTTCTACGGAAAGACCCCGGTTTTTGCCAGTAGTGGCAAATTTAAACTAGTCAAAAGTTGTATGAAATTTACCACCACTGGCAAAAGCCGGGGTCATGAATATCATGAATACTCAAGGAAACAAGGCAGGGGGATTCCAGGGCTACGTGTGGGAGAGAGGTGGTCAGTAAAATGGAGCAAGCTTTCCAATGCTCGAGTTTCTCTGGGCGCAAAGTAGACCAATTCTAAAATACAAACAAAATAACTGTATTGGGCTCTTCCAGAAAATGTCCGTACCTGGGGGGGGGAGGATATAGTTTCCGGGGGTAGTAAAAAACCTACAAAATGTCCGGGGGTAAACTTGCTCTATTTTTGGGTAACTTTGCTCTGTTTGAGGGTAATTTTGAATGTTCAGGGGGTCAACTGATGCTTTTCCGGGGGTCAAAAGTCACAAAGTCCAGGGGGGGGGGTAAATTTCCATAAAATGTTATTTTTTCACCCCCTCCCCCCATATTCAAATTTTTTTTTATAATTTGAAAACTCTTTAATACTAATTCTTTCTTTTTTCAAGGATAATGCTGGATTTGTAATTGTTCATTCAACGATCGCGTTGCAACAAGAAATTGCGGTTGTATGAATGTTACATGCCGATATCACCACCGTATTTCACCACTTACCAGTTCAATGATGAATCCGATCGACGGTCTTCCACTTGGATCGAATGAAGCAATACCGATCTTGACGATCTAATACACCATGCGGAAAACGTCCGAGATTCGAAATAAATTGGTGTTGAAATATTCTTGGAGTTAAAAAACTCATTTCTGTCATTTTTACTGGGATTTTCAATTCTAATCAAGTGCGAGATCAAAATTATTCTCACGGCCCTGTCTCCCGGTAAAAACCATTTTAGAAAAATTAGTTTGATAATAACTATTCATGATTTTCATCCGGTACCTACAGAAACTCGAAAAATCATTTTGTTCAAAAATTAACCCGGTCAAATTTAGTATCGCTAAATATTTTAAAGTCCTCTTGGTGCATTTTTCTCTAGGGTCGTTTGGGCATAATAGCATATAAAGGTTTTTTATACAGGCGAAAAACTGAGGACCAAAAAGTAACTTCCCGCAGGCACATAGATCGCATTTCCCCAGAACTCATCAGTGCGGTTCGGGTAAGCGAGCAAAGACTGATGTTGTCACGCTCCTAAAAGTGGTCCACAGGGTATACAGCTAAACGAGGGCATAGGTCATTCCTTTATCGCAATAGTGGGAAATTCCGGGATCCATTACACGTTTTTTCAATGAGTACAACCAAAATTTTTGAAGCCTTCAGATCTTCTTAACTTTTTAAGTATTAAGCCTAAAAATGTCCTTAACATATTCTTGTTTTTTCATTTTGTGAATATTGTTATCTATTATTCCAAGAAATCCGGTGTTTTAAAGCCTTAAAATGTTCTTAACTTTGTTCTTAACATTTTATGTTCTTAAGTTTGTTCTTAACATTTTGGTATCGAAGCCTTATGTTCTTATACAGTTTGTTCTTATATAAAAAAAACGTGTATGTTTAGAGATTAGAGGTAAAGAACATTGGCTTCCAAGCCCGAAAGGCTACCCTCGAGACTCCTGGGTGGGAAATGAAGCGACTTATTTCCCATTCAGAACGCCCGCGCGTGGTTTTTACAGAAATGTTGGAACTAAAATAAAATCTATCGCTAGATTTCAAGAAATGTAGTCCTCAAAAACGTTCTAGACGCGTTCTGGATGGGAAAAAAGTGGCTTCACTTTTTCTTGCCTGGAAGATTTTACTCTAGCCCTTCAGGTTTTAAACTCAAGGCATGAGAATTGTGGGAAATGTAAGTGATCATTGATATCGTTAACGGGATCCCAGTCAACCTATCAAACTGTGGGGGTAAATCGGAGCTAAAAAAATTGGTATCCCTATATAGTGTTATTGAATATTATAATCGACTACAAATTTTAAAATTTACTTCGTTATGGGTAGTAAATATTGTATTTATTACTGTAAATTTGGATATATTATTTGTGGTGTTTTGTTGTATGATTATTTTTGAAAAAGAAACGTCAATTTTTTGTCGAAAATTTAACTTTTATTGTGAGTTCTACGTTTTGATTGATGCCTCCAAAATATTATGTAGCCTATAGCCCTCAAATATTATCTGCAAGAACTTACCTGACACATGGCGTTGTTTATGCACTCTTAACATCATTGGACATTAGAAAAAGATTTCATGGAAGAATTTTTTCTAGATTTTGGTAAAATATTTACTCCGACTAGAAATTGTTCTGGAATTTCGGCTATAATTGGAATAACACTATTAGACTGATTTTATTTTTGAAATTTTGAAAGTTTTAACGGTACACACCAAAAATCTTCAATTTGACCGCTCGACGCCCGGTTAATTCTCCCACCTCTATTGCCACATTGAATCGGCATATTTTTCCCTGGATTTTTCCCAGTTTCGTATTTGGATCGTTTATTGGGAATCATTGTTTTAAATTTTCGATTCACTTGAAAACCTCTTTAGAAAAAAAGTTAAATAGCATGATGGTAGAGGAAACATAAAATTTTCTCGGATCTGAATCTCGATATTTATGTAAATTCTCCAAAGTATCTGTAGTATAATCACGGCCTTCACAGCGCATGCGTGCCATAAACCACAAATAATAATAAAGCAAAGAAATATGGTTAGATGATGGAATATTAGTCTGGTTGTCGCAATTGACTTGTGTCCATGACACGTGACAAGGCCCATTCCCAGGAAAGTAGAGGTTTTCGTGCGGCAGTCCATACCAGTCTGCAAGCGCCTAACCATGGTTGAATTCATGGTTTAACATGCGGCAGCCGGTTCCTGGGGATGTTATGGTATCCTGTTTCGTGTTGAGAACTTGTTCGCTCGTAGCTCGCGTACTTACGATACCCAGAGCTCTCAGCATAGTTTGCTCGATTGCGCGTGCACAATCAGTACCGCTGACGACCGGTGTATCATAAGGTGCTTTGCTCGAAACCCACCTTAGGGGTCTGGGACGAGGTATGGTCGCGTACCTCTCCTAAATCACCCCTTAGGCAGCGATGCGCTATGTCCCGGACACTCTTTTTCATGACACTCTTAAAATATAGAATTTCAATAAAAATAGAAGAAACTTCAACAAAAATCTTTCTTTTTTAATGGAAATAGACTAAGGAAATTCAATTCTTTAAGTGACTTGGATGTATTATTGAGTTACTATAGGACACCTCCACCCCGACCGACCAACCCTCCGCATTTCGTTTTGCTTATATATTTCCATATATTAACCACTTGCGGTTTTAGATTACGCATGCGCATTAACATGCTCAAATTGATATACAGTCGCATTGGGAATACCTAAACTCAATTTTGATGAACTGTGTATGATCGGTATAATCTTATCTGAATCATCATCCGTAAGTTTAACAGTGGATTTGAACCTAGACAAATTCTTTTTGCTGAATTATTTCTTCATTCAGTGCTCTTACCCACGGCGCTACACAATCATTAGCATAGAAGTACAAACTTATTAAGACCAGTTTAAAAAATTGAAATTTCAAAAAAAACAAAAAACTGCGCGAGTCAATAAATGACTTTTATTACGCTGATCATTATCAAAAATATTTCAGGGATTCTTTACAGAAAAAATGCGTATATTTTGGTATATTAGGGTATACTTTAGGCGTACAAACTTTCGCGAGCAGAAACTTACGCGATTTTCGCGAATTTCGGCCTTTTTCGCGAAAGCAAATGTCTTTGAAAATTGTAAACAGGGCAATTCGCGAAAATTTATGCTCGCGAAAAATTCTCAAAAAAGTTAGAAATCTATAAAACCTCGAACTCATAATAAATATCAAATTTTCGGCATATTATTATCCTTTAATGCCTTTTTAAAGTCGAAGGAAGAGCAAACCGTCTTTAGCGGATTTAGAGAATATTTTTCACTTTTAAGGCAATTTTTATTCGAAAATTCTCTTTTTTATCCTACGATTCGCGAAAGTTTATACTCGCGAAAAAATTTTTTTCCTCAAATTCGCGAAAGTAAATGTTGTGAATTTCGCGATTTTTCTACCTCCTTAATCAATTCAATTCAGCATTGCGGACGAAGTAAAACTCAAAATAAAAACATACAGGTTTAAAATATTTCGCTCTCTCTTAGAGCATCTTCAGTTTTTTTGAATAACAAAGACGTTTAACAATTATATTTAACGACGCTAGAACGGCATTACAATGACTTCTTCAGTTTTTGACGTGGAACATCTGGTACACTTCTTTCGCGTATCCGTGGCAGTCTTTGTTGAGACCTGATGGAGCCAGAGTTTGGAGTCTGTACATCCATTTATCTTCGGCTCGTTCTCTTTCTGCGGAGGATGAAAAGTCACTTTCTAGGATCATCACCTCAAGGTCAGCAAAGGAGTGGTCGCGATGGAAATGTTCTGCCAACTCTGAATTTTTCGGTCTCTTTCCAATGTCGTAGCGGTGCTTTGAAAAACGCGTTAACAAGGCTTCTCCTGTGTGACCAACGTACAACTAGTCATGGATCTTGCATCTGGCTGCATACACAACGTTCTTCGTTTTGCAGCTACCACCATTGGTTACACGTTTAGTGATACCATTGTGAGTGATTTCCGACTGGGTGACAATGTTCGGGCATAGCTTGCATTTACCACACGGTTTCGTGGTGTTTTGACGTGGTGGTCTTTCCAAGATATCATTTCGCACGATTTTGTTGGCGATTGTTTTTCCTAGAAAGTGACTTTTCATCCTCCGCAGAAAGAGAACGAGCCGAAGATAAATGGATGTGCAGACTCCAAACTCTGGCTCCATCAGGTCTCAACAAAGACTGCCACGGATACGCGAAAGAAGTGTACCAGATGTTCCACGTCAAAAACTGAAGAAGTCATTGTAATGCCGTTCTAGCGTCGTTAAATATAATTGTTAAACGTCTTTGTTATTCAAAAAAACTGAAGATGCTCTAACCACAAGCTGCGTATGTGTCATTCGTAGTTGGATATCGCCAAAAATTCAACTACATATTCCGTACGGTCAAAGACCTCGACGAATACCTGATACCACTCGAAAACGTCATCAGATTCCACTTGATTCCCGCCTTCTGCGATGGAAGACAATGCAATGATACTGAACGTTGCTTGATGGCTTTGCCGACGAAATTCGGGGGACTTGGTATCATAAATGTGATAGAAGAAGCGAAATTCCAACACGAAACGAGCCTAAGTGCGACGGCCGAATTACGAGATCGTGTCGTAAAACAATGTGAAGAGCCCGTTGATTATACAAGCTCGATTTCGATAATCAAATCAAGAAAAAACCAACGACTAAAGGAATATGAGAAAACCCTTTGGGAAATTGAGCCTTCTTTACCATCCATTGAGCGCAAAACACTGGAAATTGCTCAATGTCCGGGTGCTTCATCGTGGCTGACGACTCTTCCTTTGAGGGAAGAGAATTTCATATTGAACAAGCAAAAATTCTTTGATGCGATTTTCATGCGGTACGGTTGGCAGATGAGGAGACTACCGGTCAAATGTGCATGTCAAGCATCCTTCTCCATCGAACATGCACTTTCTTGTCACCTCGGTGGTTACGTCATTCATTGTCACAACAACATCCGTGATGCGTTAGCGATGATGTTGAAAGAAGTTGCACATGATGTGAAAATTGAACCCGCATTATTCGAACTCACAAGAACTGATAGTGCTGATTTTAAGAAATCAGCTATTTGTGGTAATGAGGCAAGGGCCGATGTTAGTGGTAACGGTTTTTGGACACGGTTTTAGAGAGCATTCTTTGATGTTAAGGTTTCAAACCTTCTAGCTCCGAGTTATCGTGAAAAATCCGTTTCAACTACATTAGCAAGCTTTGAGAAGCAGAAGAAAAGAGCTTATAACCAACGAATCCAGGAAATTGAGAGAGGGACTTCACACACCATGATTTTTGGTGCTACTGGCGGAACTCCCTGAATGTTCGATATTTTAAATAGACTTTCTGAGAAAATCTCAGAGAAGCAAAATTGCATGAAGAGTGTCGTGATCGCCGGGATTCGACGCAAGATTTCCTTCATCTTGATCCGATCAGTTGTTGCTTGTCTGAGAGGTGAACGTGCGAGTCGCACATTTACCCCAGACCAAGTAGCACTGAAAGATCAAAAGCTGAACGAAGTCTTGTGGTCTTTCCGTGAGTGAGGTTGTGAGGTGTGATATTTACAAAATATTTTCATTTTTATTTATTTATTTAAAGACAATTAACTTTTGTAACACAAAAGACCCGTGCCGGGACTGGCTCCGGTAACAACAAAACAAAAAAAAAAAGAAAAAAAAAAGATGCTCTAAGAGAGAGCGAAATATTTTAAACCAGTATGTTTTTATTCTGATTTTTCTACCTTGCGAAAGTTTTTACGCCTAAAGTAAATGTCTCCCTTGGATAGAACCATATCACTGAAGACGTCGCCAAAAAGAAATTATCAAAACGATTTATGAAACAGATTTATAAATCATGTATTTTCAAGGAAATGTTCTTGCATCTTTGACAGAAACAATTTCATGTATTTTCCAAGGAAAATAGTCATGTATCTTTGACAGAAACAGTTTAATCATAGAGGTATAAAGAAAGACAGGAGATGAATTTGTCGGTAATTGGTCGTTAAAGTCTTTTGATTTCTTTTATGTAATAAATCAAAAGAAATTATAGGCTCGCCCGACGAAATACGACTTTTTAGTAGAACTCAAGTCTGTTCTGAACATTCTTACTATCAGCATCGAAGATTTCTAGCCTTCTAATATACGAGAATAAAATAAAATCTAGCTCCACGAAATAAGTTTGCGTTTGTTTTGAAAAGATATTTTCTCTAGCCAGAAAATAAAAAGTTCTTTATAAGCACACACAATTTCAGACCCAATTTGTAGACAAAAAGTCGCTGGAGAATTTTGGAGGAAAGTATTAAGCAATAGGGTTCACCTTGAAGAAAATGTTGATCGAAAAATCTTCTCATTTGATGAAAGATTGCAAAGTTTACAGGCCCTTTTTTAGTCCAAATATTTTCTTACACCAATGTCAGAAACAATGAATCTCGTCTCATCTTATTTCCGAGACTTAAGTTAGCCAATAAGATTTCACCTATCAACAAAAGAGCTCATTGAAAATGCACGATATATGAGATTATGAGCATGCATACCTCGTAATTTTTTTAATCGTAGGGCGAGCATGGTTACAATAGCATACTTCTCCTGTTTCTTTATACCTCCATAGTTTAATGTATTTTCAAGGAAATGTTCTTGCATCTTTGACAGAAACAGTTTCATGTATTTTTCAAGGAAAATGTTCATGTATTTTTTATGGAAACAGTTTCATGTATTTTTCAAGGAAAATGGTCATGTATTTTTTATGGAAACAGTTTCATGTATTTCTCAAAGAAAATTGTCTTGTATCTTTGACTGAAACAGTTTTATGTATTTTCGAAGGAAAATGTTCTTGTAACTTTTAAATGAAACATTTAATATTTTTCTAGGAAAATGGCCATGTATCTTTAACAGAAACAGTTTCATGTATTTTCTATGGAAAATGGTCTTGTATCTCTGACAAAAACAATTTCATGTATTTTCCAAGGAAGCTGTTCTTGTGTCTTTAACAGAAACAGTTTTATGTATTTTATAAGGAGGCCGTTCTTGCATCTTTGAGAAAAAACAATTTCATGTTTCTTTCAAGGTAAATGGTCATGTATCTTTGATGAAAACAATGTCAGTATTTTACAAAAAAACAATTTCATGTATTTTCAAAGGAAGATGTTCTTGTATCTTTGACAAAAACAATTTCATGTATTTTCTGAGGAGACTGTTCTTGTATCTTTGATGACCGATGGAAACCGTTTCATGTATTTTCTAAAGGAAGCTGTTCTTGTGTCTTTAACAGAAACAACTTCATGCATTTTTCAAGGAAAATGGTCTTGTATCTTTGACTGAAACAGTTTCATGTTTTTTCTAAGGAAGCTGTTCTAGTATCTTTCACAGAAACAATTTCATGTATTTTCCAAGGAAAATGGTCTTGTGTCTTTCACAGAAACAGTTTCATGTATTTTCCAAGGAAAATGGTCTTGTATCTATGACAGAAACAGTTTCGTGTATTTTTCAAGGAAAATGGTCTTGTATCTTTGATTGAAACAGTTTCATGTATTTTTCAAGGAAAATGGTCTTGTATCGTTGACAGAATCAGTTTCATGTATTTCCCAAGGAAGCTGTTCTTGTATCTTTCACTGGGCAAAGCGCATTTTTTAAGGAAATATTTCATGTGAATTTAACAAAAACCTTTCAGGGCACACCCTAGAAACCTTAGTAATAATAAGTGTTGTTGTTATAGAGACACAAGGAATGCAAAAGGTCAGTCAGCCCAAAACAGAAACAGGGAGCCCACCATTTTAGAATATTTGCAAACATTTATTCATATTCTGAACAAAAAATATATCTTGTCTCAAAAAGACAGTTCAAATATTAATAGGCTTGAGAAATGTTGAACAGTGCCCTCCCATTGAGTTTGATGAATTATACATAATTTACAAACATTTCATAAAAGTTTTAGAAACTAGCTGAATGAAGGGAAATATAGTATTTAAGTTCTATCTTTCTCCAGATAAGAATATATTTTTGTAAGAGTTGTGTGTCTTTGGATTTTGATTTTACAAACTTTTGGAGACTGTTAAGTTCATTAATTTCTGGTATTACAAGATACTGAGATACGGTAGTTAGACCAAATTATACGTTATATATCGCAACTGTGAAACGATGAGAGTTTCGACCATTTCTTAAGAAAGATTTTTGGCTATAATAAAATAAGAAATACGAATTGAAAAGCCATAAACCTTTCTATACACAATATAAAATTTATCCAAAGAATTTCTTCATAAATATATTCATCAGTTCTTTTTTGCAAAAGAAATCCAAATTTTTTTAAATCTCAAAACCAGACTGATTTATTAAATCTTAACGTTTGAATGTTTTGGATGGATATGTTGTTTGGTTTTATAGTAAATTGGAATAAGTAGGTACGCAAGACGTTACTTTTCCATTTCGCTCCGAAATGAAACGGCTTCGAAAAGCTGCGTGAACGTCAAAATTCGAAACGTCAAAAATAAAAGCCGTTACAAAGTAAAACAGATCGAAACGGTCTCGCTCCACTATTTTCATGGGAACGAAACTTCTCCGTTCCGGTGCTCCGTTCCGGTGCTCCGACACGTTCCCGAAATCAGCATGACCATTTCCATCCGTAACAAATATCATACCAGAGCGATACGAAACCGTAACGTCTGAACATGGTCTATAAGACTTAAAGCGATGCACTACTTTTTACTACCATGTGGAAACCGGGGGTAACCATGTCAGTGAAACTAACTAGACTTAGTCCCCTTGCTCCAAAGGAAAATTTCAATAGAGAACACTTTCTCAGTACACCGGTGGGAATTTTCACCAAGTTGACTCTGATGTCTATGAAGGGTGTATAAAGGTATGGATGTAGAAAATCTATTGTTTCTGGCTCAGAAAATGCAGTTAGATGGTTTTAGAGTAATTATTTTTCGTTGTATTTCAGATGGGGATGAAATCAAAGTCAATTTTCCAGTATATCTGATATTGTAATTTTGGCCAAATCCTAAATTGAGGCGGGAGTCGCACCGGGTCTGAGACACAGGGGTGTTGACAGGCAAAGTGAACAGAGCTGCTGCAAACTCGATTATTCTTACAAAAAAACACTAGAAAAAACATCTTAATCTGTAACAGAACCACTTAATATTCTCGTCAAAACAATGTTCTAATCCCCTTTAAAAAGGCTTGAGAACTTTTAAATCAGCTGAGAGGACATTTTACTATCATTAACATTTCGTTCGTTCTTACTTAGTAAAAAACTAGCAGCAGACATAAAGTATCAATTTTCGAAGATATCAACACAACACTCAGATTTATCAATTTTTTTTGTCCTGTAAAAATTTATCTTAATACCAGACATTATATAGTTCTTACTGTGTTACAATCAATGAGACTTTTACCTTCTTGTTTTGACTATATTGTTGATTTTGGTTTGTAATAGCGTAGTTTTGGTGGTTTGAGGTAAAGACGGATCTAACGAGTTCTTATGCAATCGTGTTAGTAATTTAGTAAGAATACTTCTTGTAAAAGCATAGTTATAGTGGTTTGAAATAAAGTCAAGGCTACTGGCATCCACTAACGGATTCGTGTTCAATATACTATCTGCAGTTTCGAAGAGGTCTGTGATGCAGACTATCCGATTTTTCTATTCGCTAAAATAATAAGTTCTCGCTAATATTTAAAATCTCCAAGATTTTTACTGCTCGCTAAAATTAGTTCTCGCCAAAAGTCGGGACCAATGAGCTTTTTACACATCTGTGTCAGTGACTTACACTTAGTAAAAATATTTATACCAGTCGGGGGAGATGGGGGGAAGTTAGAGGAGCCGAATACCAATTGGGATAGAAAAAAGACTGTTTTGATGTATGGGGATTTTAAATCATATTGTTTTTAACTCAAAATCTTCCCTAGCGAGCCAGGGCCGTTGAACCATCTTTCGACGTAAAGAGGCCAGTGCCGTAAAACTGGAGGAATCGTCTAGATCCCCCGGCAAGACGTCCATCAGAATCATCAATAGCGTAGGTGGGTCTGACTTTATTATTTGGAGATTTTTCACAGTTTGCGTTTTGCAAGAATCTTTTTTATTGTTTCTTCCTCTTAAAAACGTCTCTACTTCATCAATCAACCTTATCAAAGCTGACAATTTTATGGAGATGTATGACCGGAACAAAACTGAATGACCGGAAATTTTGGAACCGGAAAATTATACAACTTTTAATTGAAGATTTTTAAACTGCATTTTTTTCATAAGAAACGTAAAATTGGAATAATTATTTTTGTGTCAGACACCCACCAATTCAATCAAGTAGGATCAAAGTTTCTCAAGTGTTTCTCTGTCAAATAATATATTAACTTTTTGTAACGATGCAAACTTTTGAAGCAGATATTTGTAGGGAAGCCAATAGGAGACCCAATCGGATTTCATTTCTTTTGTTTTCCAATCAGAAAATTCAGTGGGGAAGGGAAAAACAGCATTATATTTTGCAGTGAGGATTGGTATATTTGATTATTTTCAGCGGGGACAAAAATTGGAGAATAATTTTCCACCGGGGACGATATTTTAGCCAATTTTTCCAGTGGAAAGGGTTCCCAGTGGGTCTGTGAGCAGAAGGGGGTGTTCCTAGCAGAGGCAAGTATTTGAATAGTATTGAAGTAGATTTGTGGTTACAGTAGAGGGGGGTAAAACTTTAACTTTTACCGCGTATGTATTTTTTTAAGGGCCACTCACATATCGATGTTTCCCACGACTAAACGTCGAAGGGTTGGGGGGGGGGTCATAGGCAGTGACACTCAGAAAGTCAATCAAAACATCGATTTTCGTCTTGGACGTAATTTTGACGCTATTGTGGGAAAAATCGATATGTGTGCTCCTCCCGTGCTCCTTTAGTAGAAATCGTTTGAAAACCATTTGAAAAAATTTTCAGTGAAAAAAACACAACTGTCTTGGGAAATCCAAACTACATCCAAACTATTTGATCCATCATACTTCTCAAATAGGTTATATGTGACCGCAAGATAAAGGTTTTTTTCCAGAAACAAGTCTTCCAAAAAATACTTAGCTAACAAAAATCTACTTTGGAACCCTACTGTGAGAAAAACAGATATTTTTTGTAAAAGTAGGTGTGGTCAAAATTATTCACAAAAAGTGTTTTCATCAGTTTTGATTAGATTTTTCAACTAGAATCATGGAAGAAATTTCAAAGAAAATGGTACCATAATTCTGCCTGGTCTAAGGTCTAAGCACACTCAAAAATAAATCGTCATCACAACAGCCCTTTTCATACTCAAGACAAGAGCATTGGATTATAAATCCTGTTCATATGGGTAATCTTATTTCTGGGCCTCATGTCTCTGGACCAAAACAGAACATTGTTTCAACATTCAAATAACATATGAACTTTGTTTCGATATCGTGTAGGTGGAAGCAATTTGATTTCAGTAATCGATATAATTAGAATACTACTGAGAAAAAATACATTCTTACAAAAAATATAATGTAACAGTATTTAAGACAATTAAAATTTAAGATGCTAAAATTAGCTGAAATGAGCTTTTAAGATCAAAACAATCTCTTTAAAGAGCTAATTTAGGGATCGTTAAAGTATCAATAGAAGATTTATTGGCTATTATAGAGAATTTTTTTTACTATTGATGAATGGATATTGTAAAGATTCCAGTTCTTGTGGTGTCTATGTGGCAGGTTGACAATATTTTGTTGTGAGTAGAGAAGTGTGACCCAGCAATGGGTTCAATTCCAGAAAAAACCGTTCATAGGGGGTGGAAGATATATTGTCCAGGGGTATTGAAGAAATCCTGAAACACTGCCATGCCCATGGGGTGAATTTGCTATGTCCAGGGGGTAAATCTTTAGTGTCCAGGGGTAAAACGTGTGTCCAGGGGGTGAAAAAATCGAAATGTCCAGTGGTAGATCATTGAAAAAATAATATATCCTCCACCCCCATGAATGAATTTTTCTGGAAGAGCCCAATGGTATAAAATAATTTGTGTGAGAATGTGACCAGCGACTTATGCTGAAAACTCTGGAACTCTCAAACTGTATCGAATATGATTTAATCAGCTGTTTCAGTTTTTGCTTATTGTTAACCGGTTACTTTTTCGAAGCGGGTTACACGGCTTTTTGCGCAATGCAATTGGTTCTTTTCGCATGACGACGGGCCTACACTGTACAGAGTTACCCGTCGTTAGGAAAATTCAATTTCTCTCATTTTTTTATTTCTGACGTCAGAATCTTTTATCTCTTTTCGCTTGTTTTTTCCACTTTATTTCGCTATTTTTCCTGGATAAAGCGCTAAAAATCAATCGAAGCTAAAGGAAACGGTTAACAAATACAATAATGACCGGTTTTTTCGGGCTGTACTGAAAATATTGCCCTTGGTTAACGCAAAAACCTCGCAAGCTCGGTCGTTACTTGACCTCGGGCAATATTTCTCAGTGTAGCCTTAGCAAACCGGTCATTATTGTATTAGTAAAGACCAATTGATGAAAGAAAAAAATCTTTGATCGATTTTTGGCTTCTAAGGTTCGAACGCTTGCAATCAGGAACTCAGCCAAGTTTCTGCAAACGAGTTGTTATATTGCGTCAGCTTTCCAAAGATTTAAACAAATAAAACGTTGAAAAAAAATCAAACTGACTACCCTGTATGGAAAAGAAAGTATAGCAGAGAGCTACAAAATTAGATCATTACTATAAACATTGATAATTGAGTTAAAATTTTATTTCATAACTTCACGGCATGAATGTTCCAAACAGTGTATTGAAGGATAAGAAAGATAAGAAAGAAGGTTACGATCTCCGGGAAGCTCATCATACAACACAGAGGATAAAAAGATGTGATTCTTTGTAGTTTGATTCGCAAACCTCTATAGATATATCTCCTATAAGAAACTTTTTTCGCTAGAGGATGAGTAGAAGCCTAGATTCTTTGCGGATAAATTTTTAAAAGAAGACTTTCAGAATAGCTTTGTAAAATAGGGTAAAGAATAGTTTGGTGGGAAGGTTTGGTAGAGAAAAACTAGTTTCAATCAGCAATTCTGCTACTTCAATTTTTTTCGTTCTTTCTAGTCCGTGATTGTCAAAATCAGAGAAAACTAAGTCCATAAATCAGAAAGGACAAAGATAGGAAATAGCGAAAAAGAGGAGAAAGGTGGAATTGGTGATTGAGATCTTTTCGTTTGGTAGCATAGTTAACTCCTCAGAAATTTCTTTGAATTATACACCTCCTTCTCACAGACCCGGTAGGATTTTTTCAGCCAGTGGGGGTATAAATAACGGACCAAAACTCAATGAAATTTTCTTAGAAAAAGTGTATTCGAATTTGAATCAGGAAGAGTTAGTTACAGGCACGACGGAAGCTTTTTATATCTGGTACGGCGAATGAGGAAATTTAAGCGATTTTACCGACGAAGAGGAAAACTTCGGGTATTTTTGTGAAAATCTGGTACGGCGGCGGCCGCCGTACCTGCCGTACCCGTTGCGTCGTGCCTGAGTTAACGGTACCATGAGATAATAATTTTTGTGAATTTGGTTGCCAAATGTCTAGATGCGGGACAATTAACTTTAGTTTAACGTTATATAGACGTTCAAGACATCGTTTGGATGGGCGTTGTTTGGGCGTTTTATGCCAGAGCTGAAGTTGGGCGGGAGGCAAATTATTTCAATCAGCTGACTTTATAAACAGAGTGAGCACCCTCTCGTCAGATAACTTCATCAGCATGAATTCGAAAGACGAGTTCTTTGCTTAAAAAAATTGTAAATTATTTTCTCTATGGAAAACAGCGGGGAGAACTTTCTATAGAGGAAATTTTTAGAGCTTTCTAAAAAGAAAACTTTGTATAATTTGAATTTTACGATCATAGCTTGAAAGAAATATAACTTCTTTGAACATAGAAAATAGGTTCGGAAAAACCAACTTTTGATGGATTAGAGAAAACATAGATATATAGATTTCCTATCCAAACTTTTCGAACATTTTAAGACGAATTTTGCAATGGTTTCTCCGTAATTTTAACACCAAGAGGTCAGAAAGGGACGTGATAGTTTGCCAGAGCCGGCTGACAAATGAAGCCGTTTCAACGTTGCACGGACATTAGATGAGCGTCGAAAAAGCATTGTAAGATTCTTTCGAGGGGGGAGAGTCGTTCAGATTATGAAGCGATTTGAAAATCAATTGTAGAATTTATGTCGGGTACTGCTAAAACTCGAACTCATTGCCTTAGTTCGCTTCCTTTACGATTCTGATTGATAGCGCTCACGATTGTACCAACGTTCATCAGCGAAATCAAAAAGTGGTGCAAATGGCTCTTGGTACGAAATTGGGATACCATTGTATGACGTTTAAGTTACTTGAAATATCAGAAACTAACAGGGCCCACGCCATGAAATTGGAAGTGAAGGGGGGGGGGGGGTAATGAATATAGAATCTAAGGAGGCGCAACCAAAGATTTTTGCTTTGCGAAAAAGTGGGGAGGAAGGGGGGGGGGCGCCAGGAGTTGACAACCTCCGGTTGCGTGGGTCCTGACTAATCAATATTGTTCGGAAGGACAGACTTGCACAGTTAGTACTTTGAGTAAAATTACCTTCTGGATCTTTTCATCTCACAGCTAAATTTTGGTATTATATAGACAAGGTGATAATCTCTTAAAATCTCTTATCATATTTCAAGATTAGAGGATCATTTATTATCTATACTGAGAACAAAAGCATTCCCTAAATTCAAGTCAACGAGAAGGATAATTCTGACCTCTTATGACTTTGATATCATTTTAACAGCCTTGTACCTTATGTTTAAGAAAATTTGGAGGAGGATCTAGGATTGAATTTCTATTTTTTTGATTTCATAAATATTTATTGCAAAAGACTTAAGATTTTCTTATCATAAAGATCATTGATCTATCCAAAGAAATCTGGTACGAATCCTGTGTAATATTTGTTTGTTACTAGTAAGGGTATAAAATGAAACTCGTTATAGGCAATATGGTGCATCGAAAGCTGTTTAATCCCTTTTGAGATGTTTATTATTTAACCGGATGAGATTTTTAACTGCCAGGCTTTCTCGGCTTTTAAATGGAAACTTCTTTGAAGAAATTGATATTTCATCATTTGAAAATCAGATAAACATTGATGGAGATTTTGAAGCCCGAAGGGCTAGAGTGGAATCTTCGATCTTCCCAAAGTAAGAAAAAATAAAGCTCTAGTAAGATTCGCGCCGCATTTAGAATAACAGATTGAATACCATTTTTGAACTTTTGGATCCTCACATCCTAAGGTCCTATGTCTTAAGTCTAGCGTTAAAACTCAGAATTGAAACTCTACCCTTCGAACCTACTTTAGAGCACTTACAAATCGATTGTGGTTTCAAAACACCCCGGTGAATTTCCCTTTTGTGCCAAGTATTTTGTCCCTGATTGTATTATATGTTTTATACCCAAGTTTTACTACTTTAACCCCTAAATTGCATGAAATTAAGTAAATTCCAGGTTTAGCATTGTTATTCAATTGTTCTTAATTTAATCTTATAAAAAAGCCACTTGCATCACTTTTTAATTCTACTGATCTTGCCTTTCGTGAACGTTATCAGAATCATAAAAAAACAAACTAAGGGACTCAACACACACAAAATTATTTTAATTTAGAATTTTGAGAGTATTTGAAAACTCCTTTCAAGTTTTTTTTACTTGCGCAAAGAGGTAAGGAGATGTGCCGCTGGTCAGGATACTTTTTTCACCTCCAGAGTTCCAAGTAGAATCGCAAAAAACACCAAATAGAAAAATCAGTCCTTCGATAAATACCTTTTTGGACATTTTGAGAAAATTTTAGTTCCATTCAGGGTAATATTTATTCTCAAGTTTAGTGCCTCGTAGAGTCCATTTTTCGGATCTCAGCGGAACATTCTAGGGGATAGTACCCCCAGGTTTAAATAGAAGAAATAGAAGAGAAGTAGACTATAGTCTAAGACGAGTTTCAACTAAGAGGAAAAAACGTGAAGACGGGAGTTTTTTCGGGGTAGCTGTTGTCTTAATAATATAATATAATAATTCATCACTTCCGCGGCATTTTTCCTCTACAGCCATAACAGCTTTAACCTCCCGCACCTTTCCCGCGCGCTAATCTTGACGAACGATAACATTGTCTAGAAGAGAAGAAGCCTGCTCTCTATTAATGTAAATATTGGATGATCATCAAACTCTAAAGTGAAGACTAGAATCGAAATATTCATATGGATATCCACGAAAAGTTAAACTAGCCTGTTTCTCAAAATGGTTGCAATTTTAGCCTAAGAGATGTGTCTGCCTCATTGAGTTTCAAGCCCGAAGGGCTAGAGGCGAAACTTTAACCCTTCTCAGGCAAGAGAAATTGAAGCTACTTTTTTCCCATCCAAAACACGCATAGACCGCGCCGTAATCATGACGACAGATTGTATCTAGCGGTTCCTTTGTTTTGGAGGACTACGTTTTTTGAAATCTAGCGATAGATTTTAGTTTCAATCCGGCGTTTGTGTAAAAACTACGAGCGGTACCCTTCGGGCTTGAAGCTCAATGGTCTGCCTCAAGACAGTACTTAAAGCTTTGAAAATTCTGTGCTTTCACAAATAATGTACATCCATTCCAGTTCTTCATTTTAGAGTTCGATAAAAAAATCTCGTATCTAACACTGAGTACCAAGCATGTTCAAATATTTTGCTCTAAAACCACTCATTGATTGACGTTTCTTCTTCTTTGTTCCAGGGTAAACACTACATAATCAAAAAGTGTGGTATACTGCTTTTAAAACAAACTGAAGAATAACAAATAAACAACAATCTTCACAAACACAAAAATCAAAAACAATCTAAGAAAAAGCATTAAACGAGAACACATCTATTAATTGATCGTAAACTTATTCCAGAACGCGCAGAGACAAAAATTGGAAAAATTGGAAACCATAGAGTCAAATAAACTAACGATCTTCAAATTGATGCACACACGAATTACAAGATAAATCTAGACAAAGTTAGAAAATAGCATATCTATAAACCTCTACATCATCAAGAGAACGCTGTATCAGTGCTAATTAGAAAACGTTCATTAGCAAACGAGAAGATTACAAACACTATTCAACTAGTCCAACTTTTGGTTCTCCCAATTCAGCAAAGAAAGCATCAATTCCAACAGGAAATTTTGACTTTTTAAAGGAATTTAATGGAACTATGAATTGACAAGTACAGTAGTTCCATTGTACTGAACTTGGGAAATTCATAGAGATATTGATAACGTTATCTGACCACGTGGGAAACACCAAAGACGGAGAGATGCCGAAATTTGATTACTTGGAAATAATGAACAATGAAGAATTTCACTTACCAACATCCAAGGATATCACCGATTTCTTTGCCCGCAAACCGGAACTGGACGATGTTCCGTATACTTTTATTGAGAATCCTGCGGAATGTTGTTGCTACGTCCGATGTCATTTGAGTGACCTCAAAGAAGAAATTTGTCAATACATACACCTGACAAATAGCCGGTACCGAATAAAATTCCGTTGTATTATTATTCTACAGGGTTTCCGGATTAGATGCCTACCCGGGTTTTCATTACCGCTTCCAAAGGCTAATGACACTGCAGCAAATAGCCTAGAATCACCGAAAGTTTATGTTAAGCTGAAAGCTGTAGCCTACGATAGTGGCTTTGTTATTCAACTTCAATCGATTACAGAGAAAAGAGAGAAACAAATTTCGAGAACTGATTTAGGGAGTGTTTTCGCACTTGGACCTTCAGATACTGTCAGAGGCGCCTTAACTACGCCATGTTGTGGAGTAATGAGCGTGGTAGGAAAACAAGCTGATATAGACGATGAAGGGCTTGTTACCCTGAGTACAAAACTAAACGGGCGGAAGGTTGAAGTTCCGAGTCATCCTTCGCTCGTAACAGAATGGAGTAATGAGGATCTGCACCCAAATACTGTTTTATATGTATTTTTAAAGAAAATTCGTATTGAGTCTTACGAGAGGATGCAAATATGGAATTTACAGTATTTTGCTCCTGGTAAATGTAAAAAGTTAGACGATTGTGATTGTTTAATGTGTAAACAGTACCTTACAGTGACAACTTCATTCAATAAGGGTCTACTTACATCTGAAACACCAAAAAACGAAGTTCATTTTATAAGAAATGGGTTATCGTTAAGTTGCAAATCAGAAAATGTTATATATTTGGTCACATGTAAAAAATGCGGGTTACAGTACGTCGGAAAGTCAAAGTATAAAATGAGGACCAGATTTCAAGAACATTTGACCGATTTTGAGAAGTCAAAGAAAGACTTGATGGATGGTAAACTTTTATATAACCATTTCAGAGACCATTCACCTATAGATCCTTTGGAGAATCTATCACTGGTGATTATAGACCAGATTACAAACAAACATTCGATTAGCATTAATAAGTTACGCCAGTATTGGATTAATAGATTGGATACGTTTTACCGTGGCTTGAATGCAAAGACGGGTTCCTCTACAACACGAAGTCAGCAGTATACTCCAAAAACGAACTTATTACAAGACGACAATAATAATATGATTGTGAAACAGTTTCTAGAGGGCCTGGAAACTAAATAAGCTAACGATTATCATCATGGTACATAAGACTAGGGTATTTGTTTGAGGTTGACGGATACCAGGGCCAAAGTTTCTATAATTCTTTTTAATATTTCAAAGCTTTTAAGGACTACTTAGACTACACAATATATTGGTGAGCAAAATTAGTCTTGATTATTCGGCAATAAAGTTTATAGATCGTAATGTACGGAATATGCAACATGTGCTCTATTATAAAAAGGAATTTTTTTCTTTAAACAATCCCCCTTTATTGTTGGACTATTGTAAATCAAGCTGACAATATATTGCAGACACCTTTTCAATATATTGCTAGCATTCATCAATATATTATCAAAATATTGTCTGACAATATATTGTGTAGTGTGTAGCCCTTTAAGCTTACAACAATCAAGGAATCGAAGAATTTCTATCCCATTGGGTTTTGGATAGAAATTTTTATCCCCGCCGTGGCTAAAGTTCCACCGGGGCTGTGAGACACGGGTGTTTGATGGGTTTAATGGCATGTTATCTTTTTATTTACAAGCAGTATATTAATATAGGAGTTAAAAACCAATTTTCAGGTTTAAAGGTTTTTTAAATGTATATTACATTGATAGATATTGAATTGTACGATTTTTTCCTTTGAAAATACAGAGGTTTTCCTTTGGAAATATAGGTATTCGTTTTTGAAGGGCTTTCCATTGAAGAGATTTTCCTCCAAAATACAGAAATTTTCCTTAAAAAATACAAAGACTTTCCTTTGAGAAAAGCTACATTTCCCTTGACAATAAACTTGGTAGATTTGTTGTTTGTTTTTTTCTTTCAAAAAATCAAAAAGAAAAAATACAAGAATAAATACTGTTTTTGAGGATATAAAATACTAAATCAATAAAATAATTACATGTAGGATATTTAATGTCGTCAATTTAATTTGAGATTTTATAAATTCATAACTTAAAATTTGAATAAACGATAAGGACGAAGCTCCACTCCCTTATCAGTATCGACAAACAACGCCTTCTGAAAGGTGCAAAAACTTTCCTTTAAAAATACAAACATACAGATTAAAATTATTTTCGGAAATGAATAAATTTTTCTTAAAAAATACAAGTAATTTCTTTTGAAAACAGACATTTTCCCTTACAAAAAGGTTCTCTGGAACGTGCTGCTAATTGTAATGGTTTTTTGCTAAGAAAAAAAAACCAACCAACCATGGTGGCGCCTCCTTAGACACTTACTATTTGGCCCCTCCACTTTCAAAATTGATTCACCGGCCCTGTGCTATCATCAAACCGTGACGTCATTGGTCAACAAAATCAAATAAGATGTAGTGAGGCGGTGTCATTGATTAACTGTTTTCGTTTTTCGTGTTTTTACCATACAAAATTCCAATCTTCACATGGTCAATCTAAACCCATTCAGCATGCGTCTTTGGACTTTTATGTACGCATGCGCCGTTATTCTTATCATGCTCATACTGTTGAAAAACGGTTCCTGCGGGGCAAGGCATACAGAAACTACCGACAGCGCCGGCACAAAGATAATATGACGCTCCATTGACGTCATTATGGTTTCGGTAGCTTGTGGTGTATGGTGTTTTCTTCTTACCGTCATGTAATTGGTTCTCACGCATGGTACAGTGACGTAGTGCTAAAGTGACAAAAAAGTTAGTTGAAATTTAATGGATAATAAGTCAAGTCTTTGGAAAAAAAGCTTTTTGAACTTTTGATGTATGTATGTATGATGTAAAATACAGAGATTTTCCTTTGAAAATCCAGAGACTTTTATTCGAAAATGAAGAGATTTTCCTTTGAAAACAGAAATTTCCCTGCCTCAAGTATTCGAGACTGAAGAAAAACTATTTGCAGGACGTAAGAGAGCCTCTATGAAAATAAGAATAGTGTCTTACCATCAGCATGGTTGCACCTTGCAGTTTGTTTGACTCGATCTTCCATCTTCTTTGATGGTTGTGGACAAACTGTAGAAAAGATTAAGAAAAATGTGAACAATTAATATTGTGAGTTTAGGTGGTTTTCAAGAAGACAGTTTGAGGCATTTGGGCTTTAGGCTAATGAGATATGATGGCACAAAAGATACAACATCTCCTTCACATCTTCTTCTCACAGACCCGGTAGGATCTTTAAGCCAGTGGGGGTATGGGTATGGGCATTGTGATATTCCAATGTTTTATATGGCTGGGGTTTTGAATTTCATTGTTTTAGAGCCAAAACATTCAGTGGGTATGAAAATAGCACAGTGTTTGGCAGTGAGGATTTGATTATTTGATTACTTCCCACTGGGGACGATATTTTAGCCAATTTTTCCAGTGGGAAGGGGTCCCAATTGGTCTGCGAACACCCCCTGTGTTTAAAATAATATCATCCAGAAAAACAACTTCTTTTGCTCTTAAAGAGCAGATTAAGATAAAGATTTATAAAACTTGACTTACGTTTATCCTTTGGCTGTCCAAGTTGACTTGTATGAACGCACGTCCTGCATTCCGGACTAAAGGCGGTCCCTTCCGCACATGGCATACATACGGGTGCGCCACCGGGTGGACATACTACATAGAAGGCGGAATGACCGGGCCATACATTTAATACGTTTTTAGTGTTTTGGCAGAAGTCGTTTCCAGGGCATTGGGCGGGAAGATGTTTGAGATCTGCTGGTCGGGTTGGCACTGGCGATGGTTTGTTTTCTTCTGCAATTTCTACAAAGAAGAAATGATAAAATTTCTTGTTTAAACATTTTTCTGAATTGATAGTTCTGAGTTACATCCTTTAAAAAAGGAATCTATCTAGCAATCTTTTATTTAGAGTTTTTTGCTAATTCATCTCTAATCTCATACTCAAGCTTCTTCTCTTTCCTGCTTTCTCACATCCCGATGGAACTTTTTTCCTCAGTGGGGATTAAAATTTCTATCGAAATTATACAGGGGATAGATATTCTATTGTTCCAAGGTAAAAAAATCCAGTGGGGATGGTTCTGTAGTGCAATTTATATACATTGAATTTCAAATGGGGATGGAATGAAAGTCAATTTCCCAGTGGGGCTGAAATTCCAGGGTAATTCCCAACCGGAACGGAAACATTTTCCAGTGGGGCTGGGTTCCCAGCGGGTCTGTGACACAGGGTTTTTTTTTCTATTTTCCGAGTCTCTCCGTCAGTCAGATTATCAGGCTCGAATTAGTGAGAGTCACAGACAACTGTATAGACCGATTGGGCTAAATCCAGTTAGGGAAATCATCCTGTATATTGGTAGAAACATTTCTTAGAAAAATGGCTGATCGTGGGTGAAAATGTTGTCACAAGAATCGGTCTATACAGAAACAAGGGACTGAAAAAAGCTTATAAGAAAAACCCTATACAAGTATGGAAAATATTATAATTTGCTGAAAACCTATCATAGTGACTTACTAGTTCCAAAGAGTTTATAAATCCATTTTCCAGGGAAACCGATGTTTGATTTCTTAGACATTCTGATTGGTCGATACGGGAAGGCTGGGGTGAGTTGCATGTTTTCATGTTCGACATAACGTTGGAGGTCTTCTTGCCAACCAATCTGTGTTATTAAAAGAAGAAATTGAAATTATTCACTATTATGATCCACTGAGGAGCTATATATAAAACCCTGAAAGCAGTTCTTCGATGCTGCCTGAACGAAATGTTTGAATATGATATCCTCATGGAGCACCCTCGGGTACACAATAGCCGGGGAGATTGGAATAAGCGGGGGGGGGGGGGGGGGGGGGGGGGGGGGGGGGGGGGGTTGGAAAAAATCTCAAAACTTAATAAGCGGGGGGATTGGAATAAAAATGTCCTGGGTGGAAAATTTTTTAAAAGGAGGCTAATACAGCAGAATTGGGACAAAAAAGGGAACTTTTAAAAACATTTTCCAATAAATTAATAAGCGGGGGGGGGACTCGATGCGAGTCATCATATTTTAGAGCGAACAATATCGTGTTAAAAATTGAATTACGTCGAATAGTCCTATCACAGGGTACCAAATTTCTAAAAACTGTGATAAAAAAAGGGCGGGTAACCATACCTAGGGTGCATTAAAAAAATTGACTTACGGTTACAGGACAGAAATCTTTTCGCTGAAGGCTAATCGTAATATCTTCGTAATTCAAAATGGCATAGGTGTTGAAACCATCTGAAGCAAGTACTAGTTGGAAAGTGACCTAAAAGAACAAAGGAAAGAGAAATCGGTTAGAATTCCAAGTACTCAATTTGTCCAATATGTTTTACGATAGTATGGACACACTGGAAACATTGGAAACGGTTTCTTTTCTCACGATCTCTTTAACAGTTGCATTCAAACACGAACTACGTCAAAACAGTAGAGGCAAGGTAACAGGGTAACAGGGTAAAGCTGAGGGCCTAAAGGCTAACTTCAAAATTTCAGATATAAGGGTTTATAGTTAGACAGTTTTTTTCTTTTGGAAATCAAGAATGGGGCTGTCTGTGCATCAATCAAAAAAGGATTTGTCTTTTATTCTTGATTGTGGACCAATCAGAAATTTCAAAATTCATAGTATTACACTATGTTATGCATGGGATACACTCGTGTACATATTATTGGGAAATCCACAAGGGAGATCAAAGGTCTACTTTTTAGTTAGAGAAAATCTGGTTAAAATGGACGTACATTTCCTTTGTTGTCTTTCTTTGATGCTTTATGCCACGTGACAACAATCACGTGGTTAGGATCGAAATCTTTTAGATTGGCGTACACCTCCAATTCATTTCGCGCATGCTCCATAATGTCTTTATCTTCTTCATCGTACTCTTTAAAAGAGAGATGTGAATCTTTTGCATCCGTGAAAACAAGGTCTGTTTGGAAAAGACTAATTCCAGGACCAGCCTGAGGGAATTTATCTGCACCGTTGCTGTACCAAGGCTCGGTGAATGAAACATAACCGTTGACTCCAACCTGTGGAATAATTAAATAATTAATTCATTTTAAGAAACAGTAATTTTTCTTTGACCAAAACCGCTTGTTTTAATCATGCATCAATCATGCAATCATCAGTTGGATTATTTATGGAAAAATGAATACGAGTTTAATTATAGGTCGTTGCTAAAGCTAGTGAAGTTAGAATTTTTTATGGTAAAAAATCCCAAAACAAAATTTGTGTTATATTAAAATCAGACAAAGTACAAAATCTTAATTAGAAAAAGTTTCAAGTTCCTGTTTCACAGTAAAAGTTTAAAAAAGATAAATCGAGAAACGTATACCATATAAAGTTATAAATCATTATTAGGATATTTCGGTACATAAAAGGGTCAGTTTTCCGGGTGTCGACGTCGACGTCGACGAGAAGGTCAAATTACGACAAATTGTCGACAAACGTAGAAAAACAAAACCAGGAACTTAACGTTGTTATTATTCATCTCCCAATATGGTTAGAAAACTCATTAACAAAATTGCGGTCGCATAAGATTGTTTTTCCTTTTTCCGGATTTTAATAACAGCCGTACGACAAACCATTTTGATATAATTTGACAACCAACGCGTAAATTTTAAGCAGGAAGCAACAAACGTTTTTTATGTGAAGGATTTTGATGAAGTGAAAATAGTGGACTAAGAACCACTTAAACGTTACTAGGTTTTACCCTTCCCAATGTAAACAGTTATTTGGTTTTCAGTCATCTACCCTCCCCACTTGGCACACAGCGTTCTTTCAACGTTAATCTAACATTATTTGGACGTTGTGAATATTAGATAAACGTTGAAAAAACGTTATATGTCAGCTGGGTCTAGGATAAAGGCACTAACTGTAGCATGATCTTCATTAACCATATCTAGATATATTTGAGCTCCCTAAGAATTTCCTTATATGCTAAAAACTCTAGGCTGTGTGTTATCCAGGTTTGATTTTGATAAAAGGGATGCGTATCGTGTAAAAAGTTCCCGTCCGAGAGTTACACCCGTATTTTTGTTTTTTTTTATACAATACACAGCTCCTATACCAAAACATATCAGAGAACAGATAGGTGAAGTACAGCCTAAAAAACCTCTTGCTAGGTCACTTGACGAGATAAGGGTATCTGTTTATGTTATTAAGCATTGCAGTCCAATGTTCTATTTTTTTCATACAGTCAACTCTCTCTAATTCGAACCTCTTGGATTCGAGTCTTTCTATAATTCGAACTAAATATTTGCCCTCTCAAGACAAATAAAATGCTCTCTAAATTTCTCTATTTTGAAGAAAATATTTTTTGTCGATTGAAGGTCAATTAATTCAGAGAGCCAACTTAATTTACAGTTGTTGTCTCAAAATTAGATTTTCATCGAATAAGGGAACGTATCGAATGGTAAAGCGTCGTTTATGAAAGTTTCTCGTTGACAGTGGCTTTCAATATTATCGAAAGGTGAATTTAAAAAATCAAAATTTTAAAACTAAGAATCAACTTACAAATATCCACCGCGTGTTTGGATTTTGAAAAATCGGGAGCTCTTTACTCAGGTAATGATCAAATATTCCATAATCTTCATCTCCCTCGGCGAACACATAATTTGGTGGATCTGTAAGCACGTAATCGAACCCTTTCCCGTACGGGAAAAACGGGAAAAAGGGTAAGAAGTCAGGATTGCCAACGTTGTGTTTGACAGCTGTTGATAACTGGTTGAGTGTACATATGATTGTGAATGTTAAAATTGGTAAAAGATGCATTTTTGCCAAATCTTTCAATAGAACTGTGATTTACTTTATATCTTCTACTTTCTTCAGTGTTTTGAGCTGCTGAAAATTGTGCTGAATGACTCCTCTCCAGATATTGAAGTTTAAAGGTTAAAGTTGAATTCTACCAGGGTCCAGCCTTGGTATTTTTTCAAGTCTTGTTATGGGTCTGTTACGAAACTAGTTTTTATGTCGGACGGACAAATCGATACTTTGCCAACCTATTAAAAGTGAACTCAAAGGACCTAGGACCTGTAACTAAGGCCAAAGTTTTGCATTGTGCTATATTTTATGAAAGTAAAAAGAAAACAGAAATATCAGCACATGAATATTTTTTTTTTGCAAAAATGTTTTTCATGTCGGACGGACACGATAGAAACACTGATTTTCTACTTTTTGATGAAATCTTGCATTGCTATCTCAAAAATAGATGCACCGACTCAATTTTTGGGATTTATCAAGATTCGTATATTGTTTAGAAGATGGAAGAAATTAGGTTATTATCGCCATGGATTAATCAAAGTTATTGGATTGGACAGGCAAGTCATTTTTTTATGTCGGACGGACATGTCGGACGGACATTTTGCGACAAACAAAATCGATGTTCTTAAATTATTGCCTTTAGAGTTTTTAACCAATCTTCCTAATATTCGAAAACTGTCTTCAAAATTCCAAATTGTGAAAGTGAACAGACCTTTTTTAAATTCAAATCAAAGAATAATGTCCGTCCGACATAAAAACTATCAGTATCAGAGAAGTTGGTGTTATTCTCACTAAATATTTTTGCAGGCTAAACAAAACACACCGGAACTTTGAGACATGAATTGAAACTATTTGCTTGTGTTTTTTTATATTATGAACTACCCAAATTCTATATGAAACGAATTACAAAATGTCTGTCCGACATAAAAACTAAAAGCTATTTTCATAAACATAGAAATACAGAAAGAACTCTAAATGAATGTCAAATAAGGTATTTAAGAGGACAGAAAGCATCCTTCGTGGTACCACTGGTTACAACTTGGGCATCTCAACCAGCCGTCACCATTTTCCCCCATGATGCATTTGGCGCACGTGGTTTCGATCTCCTCTTGATCAACGGTATCGAAATGGCCACAAGGAGTGGTACCATCCTCTCGTTCATACCATTGAACATAAAAGGGTTCCTTGTCTGACGCGATCCGATAAAGCTTCATACAATGGAACTCAGCCCATGTAATCTGCAATTTCGCCATATGCACTTTGAGAATTTGCATGTCCGCCGTGTACGGTGCTCTTTCGATGTTTTCAGGTTCTGCCATAACCTCTTCGATTGGCATGTACACGCAGTTGACATTTTTTGACAGCTTTTGAGCGCAGTTTGCGAATTCTTCTGGGGTTTTGATGATTTCTTTTCCAGTCATCACTGCTCGGTAGACGAGGTTCTTGATGCATCCGCCAAGGCCATCCATTGGTCCTTTGCCATGGTGCCTTTCGTTATAATATCTGGTTACGTTAAAACGCTTGGGAAACAGTGAGGTGAGTGCAAAGACAAATTTTGAGCGGAATTGGCTGCTGCACCCGTCACTCCATATATGGAGGTCGATTGAATCGTAATGATTAAAATGAGGGTGTTTCGCTATCACGACATCGACAACTTTGACAATACAGCTATGGGCAGCAATTCTGGAATGATCATTTGCTTCTGAAATAACAACAACATTTTCGTGGATCAACTCATTGTTTCGCCTTATGTACAAGATGGCTGTGAAAATGCTGAAAGTAGTGTGTCCAAAATAAGCCGATTGGCACTCGTCTTGTTGTTTGTTTTCGTAACTCTCAGCATAATCCACACATGCACGAGAATTGCATTCCCAGGCATATTCTCCTTTAGTTTGCTATAAACAATGTATTGTTCATTTCGGATGTGAATATGAAGCTTCAGTTCTTCAATTCTGGAGACCATGACTTCTCTGATTTTGTCAAAAGTGACGGACTTCTGTGTTTTGGCAGCTTTTCCATCTACGTTCACCCACTGATAAAACGTGATATCATCATCTTCCTCCGTCTCACTGTCTGAGTTGTCGTCATTGGTTGATTTTGCCGATGCGGAGTCTTGATCCAAGAAATCTTCTTCGTTGATTTTGACTGTTGGACAGTCTTCACAAAGACTTTTCATGCAATTTTCACCGGCGTTTTGGCATGTAAATTCAGCTATCAGGTCGTTTACGGTTGATGGTAATCTTGCGTCGATGTTTTTCATTTTCCTATTAACAGCCGTTACGAGGAGGCGAATGTTTTCACAAATTTCACACGTACAGGATTCGTGAGGAGTTTGATTCGAAAACTTGTACTGTTTGCGCTTTTTCAGGAAATCGTACAGCTGTCTAAATGTCAAATCCCTTTGGAAATCTTCCTGAAACGTCGGGCTTCCTTCAACTTCGCTATTCCCATTCACGATGTCAAGTAGCTCCCTTATTGTCCACTGAAGGTATCTTTTTTGCGCATACTCCCTTTTACCATTAACCTTCCCAATGTAAACATTGTCCTTTCGGCCTGGCGTTTGGCGGGAGATGTCCGGACGGTCCAAGAAGGTTAATAGCCACTCCTCTTCAGCCTTCAGCAATGTTTGTTTCATGCGACCTCCTTTTTTGTTAAACTTGATTTTCAAATGCTTTGAGGCCATCAGCTGTACAATCTCGTTTCTTTTTCGTGGGCTATGCGGCAGGCTCTTTTCAGCTTGTGATAAAGAACGATATTTTGTGCTACGGTGCTTAAATGCCGAATTAATGGAAGAAGATGAGGTCGATGGCTGGTTGGCTGGAGTTTCAGGGTCTACTGTATTATTGTTGGTGGATGGCGGCGGTGAAGATGGCGGTGGCGGTGGTTGAGTCGTGTCGGTTGTGTCGTTGACGTTGCTGGCACTTGATTGTTCTAAATGTACAAGATAGTTAAGTTTATTTTGTATCCGAGATGGAAAAAAGATTCTTGCTTCCTGAGGAATCTTCATTTTCAATTTTGATTTCGAATTGGTTTTTGCTAGCCTGGTATCCAAGGGGGAGACTCTTATTGCATTCAGTTATTTACTTAAAAAAGATAAAACAAAGAATTTGAGAATAAAGAAAAAATTTACCGTTTTGTTCAAGTAATAATTTTTTTTGTAGTCTTCTCTCCCTTTTGGCTGCAGCTTCTTTTTTAAGCGTCGCCTTACGTTTTCAAGATCTTGTTTTGCTCTCAGCCTTGCCAATCTTTTCCTCAATGTATCGTTCGCTCTGGAAGCTTCTAGATCTTTTTCTCTGTATTTCTTACATCGTTCAGCATTTGTTGTCGGATTAGCTTTTCTTGGACGCCCCATTTTTGTGACCGATTTCCGTTGCAGTTTGTCTTCAAATGATCATGTATGCTATCATTCTTGCGAATAAATCACGACAATTTTAGACTATTCGAACGTTCGAAACTTAAAAACGTTCGAAAAAGTATATCATCACTCGCGTTTAAGGAAGAGTTTTTACACGTGCAATAGAATAATTTCGCAAGTTTGTGACGTGTGTTTTGAAAATAATATTCGAAAAGTTTATTTGCATTGTATCTGATTTGATAAGTAGCATACATACAAAAGAGGTTTTTATGTCGGACGGACACAGAAACTTTTTGTTGAATTTAAGGGCAGGATTAGTTTAAAGAGTTACGCGGGCCTACACTTATACATATTTTTTAACATTAGGATTTACAAAAGTGCGACATACTAATATCAAAAGTAATATTTGCAGCACCAGAAGTAAATTTCAGTGTGTAATTATTCTTTTTTTCAGTGTCGGACAGACACTTTTACACAGAGGAAAAGCTGATAAAATCTTTACTAAGGACGAAATGAAGTAAAAAGGGTTAAGGGTTAATACTCGATATGAATAAAAGAGCTTAAGTGATACCTGAATCGAGCTATTGACCGTCAGAGGACTAACATACATGGCATTTTGATATTTATGTCGGACAGACATTATAAATTTAATCGAAAATAGCATTGATTTGAGTTTCCTTTAGAAAAATTGATGTTTGAAGACGTATTTTAAGCCCTATTAGTTGATAGCTCAGAGTAGTGGTAAGACATGCACAATGTTTTTTTCGTTCTATAAAAAATATTGTAGGTGTCTTTTATTATGTCGGACGGACATTGTAATAAGAAGCAGCATTTTCGGCGAAATCTTGATTGCGACAGAAGTAACCATTGAACAATTCGAAACTGTTAGTGATGTTAACTTATGATCTAATGCAGTTACAGGTATTTGAAGTTTCCATCAGAACCCATCTATGATTTACCAAATGTCCGTCCGACATAAAAACTTTCCAGAGCACACCATAAGAATTGAAAATTTTCCAAATTTTTTCAGCTATTTGGATTATTGTAGTGGAAAATAGTTTTCCAAAAGGTAATCAAAGCAGGAGAAAAAAAAATTTTGTGGAAATTAAGAAGAAATAAAATTTGTGAAAATGCACCACGTTTTGTAATACACCCTTATGTTCTTTTGGGTTGATTGTATATTTGAAAAATAAAACCACGAGCCTTTTATATAGTTGGTTTCAATGAAAGACACAATAAGATGAAGTTTTTCTCAACGTTGCCAATAGCCGGTATGATTAGCTATATATTTCATCGTTGTTAACAATTGGATTATTATTCAACAACAAATTAAATCTCATTTCCATTGTTTATCATAACCAATCAACACACAGCTCTTTAATTATACTGACATTTGATTGGACCGAAAGTGAAACCTTTTATTTTCAGGGGGGAGCCCTTACGTAACAGTGTCATTTTATGTCCTGTTTTTAGAATGTCAACGACCAAAAAAATAGATGAGAAGCAATATGTTTTGTTATGATGTCAACATACAGATGTCATGTTTATAGCTCTTTCTGCGGTTTATGAAATTATGGGAAAATTTTCATGTAAGAATAATGTCGATTGATGAAAGGATTTTTTCTTATAAACCTACTCTGCCAGAACTCCTCTTAGGTTATGTTTTATTGTCATGAACAGAACACTTTTTCAGGGATGCGGACAACCTACTATGGGGCCCCCAGCGGTTTGCGTGAGTACGTGAATGGGCATTTTCGGTTGCGTGAATGCGTGAAAATTGGGAAAAAAATGCGTGAATGCGTGAATTGAAAAAACTTGCGTGAACATGAAAATTCATTTCTCGATTGCGTGAATGCGTGAATCTGGGCTATTTTGTGCGTGAATACGTGAATTTTCCCTTTTTTCCACCGATCATGTGCAGTTTTCCCGATTTTCCAATGTTTGCCCGATTTTTCCCGAAAATTTTCCGATTTCCTGAAAAATCGGGTTATTGCGTAAAACTCGAGGAAAATTTGCGTGAATGCGTGAATTTCGGGAAAAAATTGCGTGATTGCGTGAATTGAGGGTCGGCTGGGGGGCCTCTACTATTAAGCTTGATAAACTCGAGCTCAATCTCCTTTATCATGCATCATTTAATCTAAAGGAATAATATGTGTTTTTAGCCAGGTTATTGCTCTGAAACCTCTAAAGCTGGAATTTTATTGTGAAAACTGTAATAGTCGAGATAGGACACTCGAAGTTATAGAGGTTGTATCTCTTGAAATTCAGCCCGGGGGTGGGTACTAGGGTTGCGAGTTGACGAGTAAGTGCCGTCCTACTTTCGACCATTAGCAGGCTTAAAAAGGAGGGACTGAATTTTACGACTCTTATTGGGAATAATTTGACCTAATTTCGATGTTTTAGGGGCAAAAAAGTTGAAATGTTCCTTTTTTCGTGACCCTTATTAGTAGGACTAAAATTTGATTTTCTGATTATTCCAACCTTTAGAGGGACTTTGAAAGTCCAAAAAAGGTACCCTTAAGCACCATGGCGGAGAGCAAGTACGTCGGAATAATGCAAAGGAGTGCAACGCTCGTTAAAAAACAATGAAATTTCAATTACAAATCTCTTCCTCTGATAAGTTCAAGATGGTCTAAAACCGCCCATGCCTTAAGGGCGGCTCATACTCATACCCTCCATTTGTCTACCCCCCCCTGGGAATACAGCTATTCCAGCCTCAACTTTGTTTTTAAATTGTTCTTACTTTTTGGAGAGGGTTCTTTAAAAAAGAATACACTGCATATTATTCTTATAAAACCATTTAAAAGAATGTAAGGGATGTGTGGGTATGGGACCAATCTTATCTTAATATTACGATCACCCCAGAGTCTCATCAATCATGGAATTAACAATAAATCAATGACTGTATCCCACAGACACATATGTTTTTTATAAGAATTATACTTTAGCTCAACTTCACTTGTCCTAGTTTTTCATAGAATTTTTCACTTGTTCTTTAGAGTTGTTCTTTTAAATGCTTTAGGAGTTAACTTAAAAAAGAAGTTCTTAAAGGTACTTAAAATTCGAAATTTATTAGTTATTTCTGATTCCGAGCATTAAATTATTCTTAGTTTTGTTCATTTAAAGGCTAAATTCCAGCCTCATTTTCTTATTAAATTGTTCTTATAAATAATATGTTATGCTATCATTTATTGATCATTAGGTAACGAAACTAAGATACTATCATCACATCTTCAGATGTTCCAAATTTTTGGTAATGGGCCATTGTGCCAGAAATGGCAATTATTTAGAAGAATGGTTTCATAAGATGAAATTCCAAAATTAACGATGAAATAGGTTGGCTATCAATTTTAATTTTTTCCCGATATATTTCGGACTTGACCCGTTCTTAAGGAAAAATCGATATTACAATATCAATATTTCAAGCCTGAAACCAATATACAGTCATTAGATGAATGTAGAAGAATGAAAATTATTTCAAAGTGGCAAGGCAAGGCTCAATAAGGTAAGTATATCACAAAAATTGAAAAAGAAATAAAATAAAAAGGAACCCAATCCCAGATTTCCAGAACAATTGTGAAAAATTTCAATCAAATTCTGCAATTTTGTTGATTTTCCGAGCTAACCCCAAATACAGGGTATTTCAGACAAAAGACAGAAAGATATTCTGAGACATCCTAGCTTGATGAAAGTGGAGAAAAAAATAATTTTCATCTGGCTAAAAGAAGAGGATGCACAGGCACTGCCACAGCATCTAAGCTCCCCAACAAACACAAGTACCTTGGGAAAGGAAGGAATACACTTCTCTAAATTTCGCTGAAATTATCTCCCTCCGAATACCAGGGAAGAGGGAGGACCCTAAAAGGTATTTTTAAAGTCCTCTAGGTAGTTCAATATACCACTGAATCTTTAGAGTGTGTTTCATATACTATTTTGAACAACTTTAATTAATTAGTGACACAGTATATTGCTTTCGGCATACGTTTGTTGTCAAACTTTCTAATCACAAGCAGTTGCTTTTCAATTAACATAGACAGGGGTGCGTAGGGGGTCGTTGAAAACGCAATATTGTTAAAGGAATGTGGATAATTGGTACACGTTTTTTATATAAGAGAATCCAAATTTTTGAAGAATTCGTTAGCTTTTTGAATTTTAAGCCTAATGATGTTCTTAAGTTCTTAACGTGTTGTTATTTTCAGTATAATGTGAGTGTTTTTGTTCATTGATTCTCTAAAAAAAGGAGCAATATTGTTCGTCTGTTGCCCTCAAGTGGAACATCCTGTTGACCTTAATAGTGTTCCTTGGGAAAGGACGTACATTTGTGTAATAAATATCAGACGTTGAAAAATTCCGAGAAGGAAGTCGGTATTTTCTTAACAAGGATGCACAATAATATATAAGGTCCCATCGATAGACGCACAATACTAAATTCTAAGCGGAAAAAATGACGACACGCTACACTTTTTTTATATAAGAACATGAGGCTTCGATGGGCAAAATGTTAAGAACAACTTAACAACATTTTAAGGCTTTGCAGACTCTAAAATGGCCAATTTCTAAAGAAAATGAACACAAATACTCACAAAATGGTGAAAATAAGAATATGTTAAGAACATGTTAAGAACATTTTTAGGATTAAAACTCAAAAAGTTAAGAGCATCATAAGACTTCAAAATTTTTGGATGTTCTAATAAAAAAAACGTGTATTTTTGTGTTGTCTGAAAGGGGTATTATACTAACCCCTGTCCATTTTCTATGACAACGAATTCGTTACTATACAAAGGATAATGTGACCAAGAGAAGAAGGAATATGATTTGCAGTTCGAATAGATTATAGGAGATTATCACCCCCCCCCTGCAATATGGCGGTTTGTATATCACACATCTAACGGCTGGAGTCTTTTATCCACGCCCTTGTCTGAATCATAAGTAAATTACATATTTGGACCTTTGAGGACGGCGGAGTGTGCGTGATGTTGTTTGGAGGGCGTTGTAATCTTTTAGATTACCTTTGCCCATTGCGGATTTTGTTATCAACAACTTGGTTTCTGTATTCAGCTTACTGAAGATTAAAGAGTTTTTATGCTAAAGAAGAAGAATAAAGCAACGAGAGTGCTAAGCAACGCCCTTGTCTGAATCATAAGTGAATTACATATTTGGACTTTTGAAGACTTCGGATAGTGATCAGTCACTATCCGACGATTTGAAATAACTCGCATTTTTACCCACAAAGTACTTAAGTACAGCCGTTACATATGTGTGATACACAAACCGCCATATTGCAGAAGTATGATAAACACCTATAATCTATGCTTCCTCAGTTGGACATGATCTACACAAATCAGAAGCTAACCGTCTCCGTCACAAAAAAACACACATACATAAACTCGCTATATATGACTTTTTCGCCTCAATATTTGACCAAATGATTCATGCTTTTCAATAAGACGTGCGCGATCACGCTCACGCTTAGTAAAACGCTCGTCAATCTCGTATGGTGAGCGAAAAATTGCACGCGTCAATTATACTTTGATTCTATAGAAAAATATCTAAGGGCGTTTTGTACGAAATCGCGCACGCTAAAACTGGTTCACGTGCGCGATTTCGTAAAAATTTTTGTCTTTGTCACGTGAGTGATTCGTCACTCTCCTACTTATTTCTTCCTGGAAAAGCCTGATGATTTTCGATTCTCAAGAATTGGACAGCATAGCGTCAGTCTGGGTTTAGGTCCCAGGCAAAAATTAGGTCCCCCTGAGTTTTAAGTCCCCCCAAAGATTCATGACGTTTTTGGTAGCCCCCGGGGCTTTCGACCCTAGACCATTTGTTCCACAACAAAAGGGTTATTCAATGTAAATTGTATTGCAGTTTGAAGGTTAAGATAAAACATTTTGTCAATTTAATATAAATACATTGCGCCGAATGTAAAAATTTCTAAGCTTCGTGAGCTTTAATTTGAGTAATTGCCAACCATTAAGATGAAGTATTCAGCGCCCAGGCTGAATGATGAGATTTAAGCTCCCCCCAAGTACATAAGTTCCCCTTAATATTTGAAACATCTTTAGCCCCCATCCTTTTTTGGCTTTTTGTAGGGTGTAATCCTCCCTAACTAGCAGGGGGCTGACGCTATGGTCAGCGCCGAACCGTCATCTGGTAAACTTAGTACCCCAACCGGGTTTCTCAATTGGGCGTAAATATGCAAAGGTGAATTCTGATAGTTTCTGACGCCATTTTGAATTAAAGAGCAAAACATCAAAAACGCAAAAGAATACCAAAGGGTAAAATCGCGTTGTTGGCTAGCTCGCCCTCCGTTTTCAAATTTATCCCGCCTCTTGAATTATTCCCTTTTTAGTGATAAGGTGTAGACGATAGGATCGTACTAAAGATACCAAAGCTTTATTCTCACGAAACAGATTTTGGATGTTCTTATAAAAAAACGTGTAATAGGGAGTTTTTCGTTTTACAGAAAAACATGGAATTGAATAATTTCCAAAAAACTCATTAAGGAGAGCAGTAAGTTTGTATAAGACATGAATTGGCAATTAACATCAATTTGAAAGCAGGTGTGAGCAGTTTTCTCTGTGAAGAGTTAATGAGGAAATTAAACAGACGTAATAGATTATGGACGAGCTGCGTAGTAATGAAAAACAACACACCTGTGATTATAGTTTGTTGCGAATATACGATAATTCGAGTCATTCATCTGTCTACTTCCCGTCTCTTCTTTTTTTAAATCATCATCAAATCTGGTTGAAGGAGAAAATTGAAAGATAAATTCAAGTGTTTGTTCACATACATTCACATAGTGTCCTTCAGGGTCTCTTCCCCCCCATGCCTAGAATGAAAATTTTCCATTCCCCACTCATTTTTCCCCACCCTGCCTCCCCCCCACTCTTCCTTTAACCCTTTAAGTGCCAATTTCGTATATATCAGACATGGGCTATGTAAGAGGGCGAAGTCCTCCTGTATTGCCTATAGTTTGAGTTAGAAATACTCATACTTGGTCTAACTCGTGGGAATTGGATTGGGTTTCATGGTCAAGCAGTGGGGGGAGGACACTATGCATTCATCTCTCTGTAACTCGAACCTCTATAATTCAAATCTTTTTGCAATTCGAACTAACATATATCTATAAAGCCCGAAGGGCTACATGTCGTGCTTTGGCTGAAAAGTGTGCCGTGGTTAGGTAGGAAATCCTACCTAGGCCACGTGACATTACAATAGAATTTCAGCGATTGACCTATCAGAAGATTTGCAGCTTTTCGAAAACAATAGCAACTATATTTCTTGCGATATTTACTTTTTTTGCTTGCGATGGCTGAAATTACGACATCTAGCCCTTCGGGCGTTACAGAAATCTGTGGTGGGTCTACCGCCATTTCAACAAATTAGAATATCTTCATATAGTTTTCAATCTGGAAGTGACAAGAAACCCAAGGTCTATCAAGTTTGTGGAGTTTGACTGGTGATGAAATAGAAGTATATAACTGCTAATTGACATTAGAAGACCGAATAAGTAGGATGAAAAAGGCCATTAAAACGAAATTCTTTGCTTATACTAAGACAATATACAACAGTTTCCAAGGATTATGAAGTATCTTGTGAAAATTATCAAACAGTCTGTGAAAAAGAAATTCTCTACAAATTCTTTTAAAATTGAAAGGGCATAATGTCAAAGCTTTTTTCTGATCCTATTCCAGTTAAGAAATCATGCCTTCAAAGCTCGATTTTTCAAATTTTACATTTCTTATATCAAGTTATAGAGACTCAAATTTAACTATAGATTGTCATTTTGCATCAGTGTGCAAAATTTCATAAAAAGTATAGAGTACAGCTCGAGAAATTCAATAAATACTGTCTTTCCGGCGAAAATAGGTTGTTCCGGCGATTTTTAAATAATTCCGGTTTCAAAAGTCAATTTTATAGAAACATGCTTGATGGAGGGCATTGCTATTAATAATGTTTTTGAATGAAAAAACAACCAATTATAAGTCCAATGAAAACCCAGAAAAACGGCGATTTCCGGCATATTTCAGCCGGAAAATTTTTTTTCTCAAAATCAGACTCGGCCATGTTGTGAACATTGTTAATACGCATTTTTGAGCAAAAAATCAGAAAAAACTAATGGTAAAATCTCGAGAAAATGCCAAAAAACCAGTTTTTCCGGCATTTTCGAAAATCGGGCTCCGTCACATTTTGGCCATTGCCATTTTGCATCTTTGTGCCAAAAACCAGAAAAACTAATGAGCCAATCTCGAGAAAAGCTGGTAACAGACGAACGGACGAACGAACGAACGGACAGACGAACAGACAACGGTTAATTCATAGGACCTCCACGAGTCTGCTAAATGACGTGCCCTACGTGCCCACGTGCCCTCATTTTTTTGACGTGCCTCCGTGCCCTACGTGTCTGACGTGCCTTCGTGCTCGCGTGCATAACGTGCTTACGTGCCCTCCGAAATTTGACGTACCCGACGTGCCTACGTGCTTACGTGCCAAAAGTTTTGACGTGCCCTCAAATTTTGACGTGCCCTCAAATTTCGACTACCCTCAAATTTCAAGATAGCAGAATTACATTGAAAGGGTGGACTTTTTTTTAAAAATGCAATGTAAGGTTTAAAATCTAAGTAAACCTAAAAAAGAGCAAGGATTGAAAAATTGAGAAAAAATGCACTGTAAGGGTATGATTCATATATTCATATTTCTTTTTTTTCACCAAATTTTAGCTGCACTGTAAGTAACCGATTTTAAAAAGCAAATTTTTCGCTGCAAATAGCGTCCGTTGGCCAAAAGTGGATACAGGGAAATTGTTTTTCAATGAATTACAATTCTTTGACGAATGTGGAATCAGGTTTAGAGAAAATGCTACCATCAGAACGTCCATAAGAGCTGAAAGTTGAGAAAAACATTCCGGGCTAAAATCATAAAGCTTGCATGGACCTACCTTTCTTAGTAAGATCAAACAATGCATATTCAACGTCTTTCCCACTGACCGAAATAATTTTCTTTTCGAAATGATTCAGATTCAAACCGTCAATCTGTAAAAATGGAAATGAAAGTAAATAAAGGTTTGTTGTGACTTGATTTTGCACATACGCACAATCAGACAAATGACGCATGTAGAACCTTAATAAATAAGTGAGTTTGCGAAAACAGTCGAAGGTGACCCTTTTCTCTGGCTCTCTACCTGAAGTTAGGGGAGGGCGTACATGTTTTTTTTTTATAAGCAAGTGTCTGCCCCTACATCAGGCTCGCATTATGCTTAGCATTCTATTGTTCTCAAACAATAGAGCCATTGTTTAGGTACCAAAAACTGGGCCTGCATATGCTTATAAACGTTATGCTTATAAAAGAAAAAACATGTAACTCCTTTCTTTGGATCAATCAAATTTCGCTTGATCCGTCTCTTTGATTGAGCATCAAGCAAAGAGGCATCAAGTACCATTTTTGCATCCACAACATTGCGCACCGTAGCCGGATGTTCATGCTACGACCGCTAACAATTTAATAATTAACCATTCTGTTGAACTTTTAAATTTTCTGTCATAAAACTTTCATAACAAACGAAAAGAAAAGAAAAATAAATTCGAAAAAACTGGATCGTCTGCAAACTGTTTCCTCTGAGGCAAAATCGAGTAAGGGTACGGGGTCGATCAGGGTCCCTTTTTTAGCCTCTGAAGATATGAAAGATTTCCAAATTTACTAATTTCTAAGGAGTTTTTCTGACAGGGTCGAGTTGGGCTATTTTGAAAGATTTTCTGATTTTCTATTTTTCGTTCTGGCAGGGTTCCAAATTTAGCAAATATTCATATCTGACAGGGTCCACTTTTAACACTCCAACGACACTTCAAGGTCAATACCGCCCTCACCGGGCGCCTTCGGAGGTTTACCATGTGCATAAGGGAATAATGGATATGCTATCAAATGTGCGATATTGAAACATCCGGTTTTTCTTTAACACAATATGAAAAGATAATCCTTTAAGAATTACGCCAAGAAATTAGAACATCAATTTTAATTAAAAAATATCAAAATAGGTTATATATTTTAATTGCGAAAAGAGATTGATTAATTTTAATGTTTTGGATGTCTAATGTTCCGAATCAGTACAATTATTCTTAAACAAGGTATGGGGGATATTATTTTTACCAAGGAAAAAAAGATAGTTTCTTAGTTTGAAATTAAAATAATTATTGAAGATTCTTTTATATGGAGATTGGTTTTATTGTTTTTGGCCTCCTACCAGCGATAAAAGCTTGATAGAAAGTTTTTCTCAAATTAAAAAGGCAATCTGTGGCTCGTTTTTTTTGTAAAGAAGGGTTTGGTTAGTGAAAATATAGCAACATATTCTGTAAACTCTGGTCAACTTCAGTCACTCAAAGTCTCTTAAAAATGAAATGGAGAAATGTATTTATCCATCTGGCAATCTTACTCCATTTTGAGGAGTTGGAATGTTACACGTTTCACCAAATAGGGATATACTCCAATTGCACTGGAAATGTTAACAGAACTCGACTTAATATTGACGCAGGAATAATGAGTGCATTCAATAAAAATCTTATCAACGAAACATACATACAAGCTGTTGTTAGAGGTTGTTGGGATTGTTATATAATTGGTGAATTGAAATATAAGGAGTATGATGTTTGTGGTAACTTCACCTTGTTGACAGAAATTGTTCAAAATCTTGTCCTTGATGAACGATTCAAGATTCAACAAAAGGGAAAAACTTCACAGAGTCATCGATCGTCGCATTTTTCATGTACACTTCACTTAAAATGACGAATTTCGTGAAAAATGTTTTCAAGGAAACTCCAGTGTACGATATAGACCACAGAATCGAGGAGGATGGGTCCATTTTTAACCCAGTGAACAGTTTGGTTTCAGAAACATCGCAATATATTGAGCTTGCAGGTTGGGAAAAATTGACCATCGTCTTTTTAACAACAAATGATTTTCCCTATCGTTCATACTACAGAAAAACAGTTGAAAATTTGCAAAACCAAAAAATCTGCCTGGAGATTTACGAAATTGATGCTCGGCAGGAGGTAAACAATGAAACAGCGTTCGTGAAAGACATGCTCCAATCTGATCAAGAACGTTTCGTTATATTTTTCGGATCAAGTTCCGATCAAGCCATCTTTCTAAACAAAGTTTATGCTGTATTTCAGGAAGAATTACCATTTTTCCCTATAACTCACATGATGAGCATTCTATTTCAAACTTGGCGATTGGGTGAAAAATTTATTGAAAATGCAGAATATTTGGCTATTCATAATTTTCTATTGCTTGATTTCAATATACTTTCAAATCTTATGGAGATTAGCTATACTATAGATTTCAGAAGATTATTCCAATCTTTGCCAACCTACTTGAAATTTAGTACTCTTAGGAATGCGGAAGTATTTGCACGCCAACTAGACAACATGGAATGGATCCATATTCAAGGTTTAAATGATTGGTACCATACACTCGCGGAAAGTCGCTCAGAACTTCAAAAAACGTATGAAAACTATGAAAAAACGCAATACGTTATATTTGAAGGAAAAAATAGACACTTTCTTTTAGAAGAGGGAAAGCCCATTACTCTGGACGACGATTTTTATAAAAAGAGTATAAATTTCACCACCTGTGAGAAACCTCTTTGTCCAGCAGGATATCACATGGTTTACAGTAATATCAGTGAAAATAATTTCGCTTGGAGATGTCTTCTGTGTCCGAAAAATACAATCAAATCGCTGTCCGGTAATGGAAGGTGTCGGAAATGCACTGGAAGATTCAATGTTGACGATGGGAAACGTACCATGTGCAAAGACCCTTATCAAAATGTACATTATAGTTTGTTGGACTCGCAATTTCTTTGTTTGGTGGTTTTAAGTATCATTGGTATAATGGTCACGTGTTTTTCTTTAAGCCTGTTTATATTCAAGAGAAAAACACCTATGGTTTCAGTATCTGACTACAAAGTTTCGTTGATACACATGTCAATAATATTGCTTCTCTTTGTAACTGTCCCATCTACTTTTATTGGAACACCAAACTTTTACAAATGCATCTCCAGGTTGACTTCAATCAGCATGCTTTATGTAATAAACATTGGTATTGTTTTTATCAAATCACAAAAACTTCTTCAAGCTTTTTTGAGTAAAGTTCGTCTTACAAGTGAAGAAGTTCAACGTTCGAAAATGGTCCAAGTATTCATAATTATCGTTTTGGTGATATCAGTCAATACATTGGTTGGCATAGCAATTCACCAGAGACCAATCACAAGTGCTGAAGCTATGGATTCCAAATCAATGATTAGTTTCCATTTTTGTGATAATTCTTTTCATTTCAATGTTGTGATTGCTTCATCCATGATTATCCAACTGATGTGTTCTATCCAAGCATTTAGAGGTCGAAATCTACCGAGTGTTATGAATGATGGAACTGTGTTAGTATATGCTACTTTCACACTCACTGTTGTTTTTGGTGTCAGTTTTGTCATCGTTAATGCTCAATCACCACAACTGAGAGAACTCTTCCAATGTATCGCAATCATTATCAACAATGTGGTTATTGTTTTCTTGATATACACACAAAAAGCACTTCGAATGTTAATCTTTCCTGAGAAAAATACAAGTGAATATTTTCGAGAAGAAAGGTTAAGGGAACGGAGACAAGAGGTTAACCAAGCGGTTGAAATGAAATAGATATTTTGATGTTCCCTTTATTTTATTCTAGCCTTTTGTTATCTTGCGATAGTTCCCATGACTACAAAATAACACCCATCAACCTTTAGTTGCGCGGTCGGGTTTTGAAGGGTCTGGTAATGAATTTACTTTGGAAATGACGTCCAAATTCTCTGTTTTGATAATATTGTCAATACAACGGCTCTACGATATTACCGATTTTATGTATGTGTGTTGTTAGCGACAGAGACGTTAAGGTTCTAATTTGACTAGATCCTAACCCAGCCGAGGACGACGATGCATTACCGACTTACCGTATTCGATTTAGAGGACAAGATATGCGGGTTATTCCAAATCGCTTCAGTCACTCTACCGTCCTCAAAAGTGCAAATACGTAAACTCGCCAATATTGTCAATACAACGATTCCAGGACATCATTCCATCCTGGTAAATTCGAACCTAGTCTCCCTACGCTTTTTATAAAAGGTTTATAGTTGTAGTGAGATGACCACAAAGTAAGTCTGCGACCCGAAGGCTCCTCTTTCGATAGCTATCTACCCAAAGGTAGGGGAGGGCGCCACTCTTTCTCCCTGGATTTCTCCACTTACCCTTGATCCTTCTCTTAGTTGCTGAGCATCAAGCAGAGAGGCATCAAGTACCATTTTGGGAATCTTTGGTATGACCCGGCTGGGGGTTGAACCCACAACCTTGCGAACCGTAGCCGGATGCTCTACCACAAAAATAATGACTCTTCGAGGAGTTATGATCAAAATGGCTTTTACAATGAAGAATTTTCAGGCTAAACCAGATGCGAAATTGAGCATTGAGAGAAATATGTTGATGCGTCGTCGTTCATTACTGGCAAGTTTACCATATCTCGACTTGTTTGGTCTTTAAAGGGACATAAACGTAGTAAAATGTAAACATTACGCGAACCACGTGTCATTAAAGAGAACAATAAAAATCACGTGTCCAAAACACACTTGTAAAACAATTGAAACAATCAAAATCAGCCATATTTGTTTTGATCTTTTATTTTGACATTTGTGACATTTGTTTTGATTTTGAATCCTGCTGCATACGGCAAGTTTACCATATCTCGACTTGTTTGGTCTTTAACATATATTCGATGAACGCAAGGGAAGCGGAGAGAAGCTATAACTAAATCAACTGCATAAAGACACACGTTATTTCTTCTTGAAATAGAGAAAAAAAACCCTCGACAATTTATAGATTTATTTGATATGACATTTATTGACAATTGACAATTTATAGATAAATCCTTCTTTGATGTAAGTCTCAAATATATAATTATTAGATGAAATGGATATTTTAAAAGAAGTTCAAAAATATGAAGAAATGATTTGATATTAATTTATCAGTGAAAGAGAATTTGTGGTTCCAACAAAAAATAATTAGGCTGAAATGTTGGTTATCCAATTTTCCTGTTCCTTTTTGTTACTCTTGTTGTTCATAGTGGCCCTTCGTGGAAACAATTCTTGAGCCGTCTAAAAGCTCAAGGATTTTTCGGAGCCAGCCATGATTGACCAAAATAAAAAAAATTTCCGACCGACCCACCCACCTCCGAAATCTTGGGTCGGGTGAGTCCAGTCTTATTAAGCCGAAGAATACAAAATTGTAATACCTTGTCTGTATAAATGATGACCTTACTGTTTCTTGCCAAAAGACATCTTGAGGTAATCACACCTCCAAATAACGATCTCAGATTCCATCCTGAAATAAAAGATTGCAATATTGAACCATCATGTGAAATCTAATCTTCAGTTGAGCTAATCTGAGCCTGAAAACTTAAAATGGTCAGTTTGGGCTGAAACTTCGCACACTTGCTTCTTGGGTGAATATTCGGGGGTTTTTCATTTTTCAAAAACTTTGATTTTTGGGGCCTGGGCACTAGTTTTATTTTTCAGATTCTATACAAACACCTTCTACTAATTGGAATCTACTCTATGCTTGCTTAAGAAGACATGATACCTAAAAGCACACCTATGGTCTTAATCTGGTCTTAAAACAATGGTTCTACTGTTTCAGAAGTTACAACAAAACGGCTTTAAAAATTAACCTCCATTAAAGCCTCTGTGGTGTGGATCAAAAACTGAAGCAAGACTTTGTTTATATTCTAATGCTAATCTCGAGCAGTCTCCAGCCTATGGGAAATAGGAGATAAAATGTATCAAGCCTGTGAAGGTATGACATAACTTTACGTTCACATACACGTTTGAAAGAAGCATAAGAAAACTTGTTGTAGAGGAAAAAACTGTCAAAATCTTCAAAGAAAGACTGTTGAACTTTGCAAAGGCAAAGGAATTCATTCGAAGGATACCTCAGTAAATTGTAAGGACAATTATACAACTTTATTTCCAGCCATATTTATCTTTAACAAACTCTAGTCCTTTATCATAATTTGCACTGATGTTCTCATCGTTATAATAAAAATGAATTCGCCTATCTACAAATGTTGTGGGTTTTTATACACTCTCATAATTTTCCTAGGCAATACGCAAATAGTAATTAGTAATAAAATGACGTAGTAATATGTTCTATAAATTCTCTAGGTAATATAGTCGTTTGCTAGTAAACAAATTTCTATAAAATGAAATTCTCAAAGGGAACGCGATAACAAAGACTCAACGAAGCTTGGAAAAAACATCCGAAAAGATTTGAGACAAAACAATTGTAATCAAGATCCGGTTCTCAGAGGCCCTCGTGTGCCTTGAACTTGTATACATCATAATAATAAAATAAAATAAAAACAAGGCCGGGCTATTTTAACAACATTATCAAGCAAAGTTTTTGAAATGAAAAATTTTAAAGGTCCGAATGCTTTAAGGGTTCTTAGAGTTCTTTCGAAGGTAAGTAACATCTTAATGTCCATCGGTAAATGTCAGTTAAAGATCAATTCTTGTCTATTTCCTTGTTTCAGATTTTCATTATTTAGCTAGTAGCTTTTTTCTCGAAACTGACCAGCATTTGTGAACACATTGTAAAAGCGTGCATCAAATGGCAATAAATCTTACCTGACAGATGGACCTAAGATGAACAGCTAGCGAATGATAAGAAGAGTCATATAACTTCACTGCATTCAATAAGCTTACTAATCCCACCTGAAAAAAAGTAAATCAAACTCACCAAATTTTGATCCAAGTGCATACATACATAAACGGTATAAAGGAATAAAGGAAGCATAACCAAACCTTATTTGAGAAAACTTAAATAAATTTTCTAACATAGTTTCAACCGCCCCCTAGCTAGATGGTGGGGTAAACGGTTTTCCAAAAAAGTCCAAAAGGGTGGGTTTACAGGGATTTCTTGGATTATGGCGGGGTTGGTGGTAAAGGGTGGGGGGCTGTTTTCGTGAGTGGGGTATCAACCCCATAAGAAATATGTGACTAAACTTATTCTGAAGGGAGGAAAAAGAAAGGAACTGGACAAAGACAAAACAGCAACAAGCTAGATGCTGAATGGACCTACCTGATAATGAAAGTTAGATAGCAATGCGAGGAGAAAAATGAAAAAAATCAGTCAAAAAATATAGCGTTTAGCGAAAATGCATAACACAATAAATTCATCATTGATTGTTGATGGGGAGAGAGGGAAGGGTTGTAGGGAAAAAATAAATAGAAAGTTCTGGTCGCAAAAATCAGTTTTATTGACAATTGAATCATGCTTGATGGTGAGCATTGTTATCAATAATGTTTTTGTGTGAAAAACATAGAAATATAAGGAAAAAATCCAATAAAAATCTGCAAAAACGGGGATCTCCGGCATTTTCAACCGGAAAAAAAAATTCTCAAAAATCGAACTCGGCCATGTTTTGAGCATTGTGAATACTCATCTTTCTGCAAATAATCAGAAAAAAATAAAGATGAAAATTGAGAAAATGTCAAAAAACCGGTTTTTCCGGCATATTTCCGGCATTTTCGGACGGAAAAACTTTTGTTTGAAAATCGGCCTCCGTAACATTTTAGGTACTGTCATTTTGCATCAGTGTGCAAAATTTCATAAAAAAATATAAAGTACAGCTCGAGAAATTCAAGAAATACTGTCTTTCCGGCAAAAATAAGTTGTTCCGGCGATTTCTAAATAGTTCCGGCTTCAAAAATCAATTTTATTGAAAATTGAAACATGCTTGATGTTGGGTATTGCTATTAATAATGTTTTTGAATGAAAAAACAACCAATTATAAGAAAAAACTAATGATGAAATCTTGAGAAAATACCAAAAAACCGGTTTTTCCGACATATTTCCGGCATTTTCGGCCGGAAATGAATTTTTTTCGAAAATCGGGCTCCGTCACATTTTGTGCATTACCATTTTGCATCATTGTGCCAAAAATGAGAAAAAAACTAATGAGCCAATCTCGAGAAAAGCAGGTAACAGACGGACGAACGGACGGACGGACAATGGTTAATTTATAGGACCTCCAGGTAGGTCCAAAAATAATAGTTTGGCTAAGAGCATTTATCTATGCTTATAAATAGTGATTCTTATAGATAAAGATTCGTTTTTCATCCAAAAAAATAATAAGTATTTCTAGAAAGCTCAAACCATCCCGCTCTTAGGTGACATTTTGTTTGTTTAGAAAAAATAATAATAAAATAATAGTTTGGCTAAGAACATTGATCTATGCTTATAAATAGTGATTTATAGATAAAGATTCGTTTTTCAGCCAAAAATATAATAAGTGTTTCTAGAAAACTCAAACCATTGCCCTCCATCGTGACATTTTCATCTTTAAAAAAACTAATATAAAAAAATAATGATATGGCTAAGAACATTGATGTATGCTTATTAATAGTGATTCTTATAGATAAACATGTGTTTTTTGAGCCAACAATTTTTTTTTGAAAAAATCTGCTTGAGCCATCTTTTACCTATGATGGTATCCTACTTTCATGCAAAAAATCAGAAATAATTAATGATCCAATTTTTCAAAAAACCCGTTTTTTAGAAGTTTTTTGGCCCAAATTTGCCCCCAAATTTTTTTTTTTCGAAAATCGGGCTCCGTCACATTTTGGCCACCACCATTTTGCACCTTTGTACCAAAAATCAAAAGATTACTATGATTCAATCCTGAGAAAAGTTGGTAACAGACGAACGAACGAACAAACGGACGAACGAACACAGGTTAATTTATAGGACCTCCACCCCATCGGGGTAGGTCTAAAAAACGTGTATCTTTGATTTTTTGCGAGGAGACGGTAAAGTTTTGGTTTGCCTAGATCCAGATAGACTGAGGGTGACCGTCATAGAATTTGCGGGTCAATTTTGCAGGTTTCAGTCACTTTAGCGCTCTCAAAAGTGTAGTAAATAAACTCGCTATTCGGGATGGTGCATTTGCAAAGTTTTCCAAAGATCCAACAGCTGATTGGTTGAAAGTGACTTGTTGACTGATTTTACCAATCAGCTATTGGGTCCGTGATGTAATGTCAGAAGACATCGCAGTGTTGCATATCATGTATTACCCGAACAAAAAGATAAAAACTATAATAAATTTACCTCAGAATTCAACTGTGAAACTGCTCAAATCGATCTCCAAGCAATTTGGTAACTGAACCTGGTATAATTGAGTCAAAAATAAAAACATTAGTTATTATTTTCTATTATTTTCTGTCAACAATTTTTAGCCAGTTTCCATGGCAAGTCCAAGTTTAAGATCAAATATCGTTATTCATGATATGCAATGTCCTTCACAGACCCAACAGCTTATTGGTTGAAAGTGACGTATTGACTGATTTTACATCACTTATAACCAATCAGCTATTGGGTCCGTGATGTAATGACAGAAGACATTGTAAATGGTGCAAATCATGAATAAGGTAACATCTCTAACCACAAGCCAACAGTGGTTAGAAACAATTTCTATAATTTATTTATCACTCATCCCTAACTATTCTAAGAATATCTATTTTAAAAACATTCCTTCAAGAATAGATTGGTAATTGAAGTATATAGGTCTTTGTACTAAATAACAGACCGTAGTAGAAATATTGAACGTACACGTGTCTTTAAATAAGAACAAACTATATATAAGAAGTTTCGGTGGCTAAAATCTTAAGAACAAGTTAAGAAAATGTTAAGGCTTTGTGGACGCTAAAACATCTGATTTCTTAGGAAAGTGAACAAAACTACTCGCATTATGGTGAAAATAAGAACATGTTAAGAACATTTTTAGGTTTAAAACTCAAAAATTTAAGACTATCCGAAGGCTTTAAAACTTTTGGATGTTCTTATAAAAAAACGTGTACTCGGTGCCTGATAATTATCTTACCTTCAAAACTGTTGGAGCTGCCATTGCTAGTGTGGCTGTTAATAGCATTTCTGATGTGTATGAGTATTCTCGTCATTTATTGTTAAATCGTTGCTAATATTTTAACTAAAAATAAAAACATTTGATACGACGAAAAATCTCCATTTTAAATTTTATTTGAAAGAACAATTTTAGGGTTATTGGGAGGAAAACACCAGTTGCCACTAAATTATCAGAATCTCAACCACGAAGAAAAATGACGTTGATTTTGTATTGGGATAACTGCGAAAAAAAATCATATCATATCTATCAATGACAGCCTTTTCTGTAAATTAATTCAGCAAAAATCAGACGTGAATGACTTAATTGTAGCTTAAATTGCAGACCAGAAAACTTTATCATCAATTGACTGTGTTGAATAATTAAAAAGTGTCACCATGATAAACTAAACATTTTGATATGATAAACATTTTTTCAAAATTTCGAAAAAGTTAACAGCGAATCAAATTTTCCTGGTTAAAAAAGTAGCATGGTTTTATATTAACAGTAATACAATGTCAAATAATAAAGTATGTATCAAAATTTACAAAATGTCGTTTCAATACTCCCTAAAATGTTATCCCCTAAAATAAAACACAAAATAGTCAGATTAAAAAATTGACCAAAAAATACAAGTAGTAAAGAAACCAGTAAATAATCGTAATATAATAGAAAGGAAAAGTGCGTATGCGAGCGAGAAATTCTTAAAAAATTTACAAAATTCTCAAAAATTGGATTGTACACAAATATTCGTAGTAAAAGATGACTACGTTGACAAAACCTTACAATTTCTGCACTATTTTGAAAATTAATATATCTACACTTAACAAGAGAAGAGGGAAGGCTGTGACACATTAGGCGAAAAAAACCGTAGAAAAAAACAGTCTTAAAGCAAGGTTAATGATGATTAAAACGAGTTAGCCCCTTTTATTAACATTTGAAAATTCTCCTCACGTTTATTAAGGTCACCTAAGAGTAAACCCTTAAAGCGTAAGTGAACTGGGTTAGAGCTTACCATAAAAGAAAGATTCTGTGTCTGTTACAGAAAAATCAATGTAACGACTTTAGACATGTTGACGTCATTCTTCCTGTAAACTCTGGATAGGTGTATTGCTATATGCGGAGCAGGTGTCTAAATTGTAAATGAGTCCCCGATGGAGGGTACTTAGATTTTGAGAGACTTTTTTCAATATTTTCTTTCGAAATCAAGAAAAGTTCCAAGAAATCGTGAATTTTCCGACCTTTAGAGGGACTACTTATAAATTTTCTGATTTTTGTAACCCTTAGAGAGACTTTGGAAAAACATCGGCCCTTATCGTCCACACCGTCCTACCCCCGGAAAATGAGTACGATTTCTTTCAACGACAACTTCCAATGCAAAAGCTAAAAATTACATGAAATTCAGGTGTGTAAAGAAATGTCAGTTGTTTCTCCAGAAATATCAAGAAGTCAAATAGCTTTGTTGATGACATGGCCAGGGGAAAACATAATTACAACCGTAACAGCATCAACAAATTGTCCCCGTATTCGATTCTTGTCGAACATCATTATCTCCCAAAATATGTTTCCTGATTTGATCTCATTTTTTATCTCCCTGACAACAGTGTTTCCATATTTCAATTTTTTCTCGATATCATTTCTTTTTAACACCGCAAAAGTGTTTCCATCTTTTGACTCTTCTCGAAATTATTATATCCTTTAACAACACAGACAGGTGTTTCCATCTTTCGATTCTTCTCGACAAAACTTACAATAACAACACGTGATCAAGAAAACAACAATAAAAAACAAACCCCATATGATCAACCCGATTTGGAAGAATGTACCAGCTAGTTCACCAAGTTGTGCTTGCATTTCTATAAAGGGAGAAGAAAAATGTAAAATATAATAAAGTAATTTCTTTTCTTATATTGACAAAAAATTTCGAGAAATTTTTATTTGCAGCAAACAACTTTCCAACAGAAAGTTTTTTCAAATTATAAAAATTTTCAGATTTTACAAAAATAGCTAAAATTTGCTAATTTTACCAGTTTTAACTACCCAGGTAGTAAATTTTTTTCAACATTCAACACATAGATACCACCCATTTAAGTATTTAACTACCCTGGGTAGTAAATTTTTTTCTCTCGATTTTTCGTCACACCACCACCATAGTAAACGTCATTATGTCTGAGATTTTACTACCGACCCCCCCCTGAACTTTGCTATGTTGCAATTGCCTACTTTTATTTACTTCAATAAGGTTTGAGAATTTTCTCTTCTACACTTTCTGATTTACGGGGTTAACCTGTAGTCTGATATTTTTATCCTTTCCTCTCTCACCTCAAACCAAAAAATGACAAAAAGTATTAAAAATGTTTCAATCGTCATCAGTTCCAGAAAAGATCATATGAATAACAGATTTCATAAATTCTCGAATACAATTCCTAAGGACTGCTCTAAATATTATTCTTACCAGGTGGGGCAAAAGTCAGCAACCCATTCTTGGCCACACCCATGGGTGGAGTGAATGTCATCACCATGACAACCAGACCACCTGGCATGACGATCAACAAACGTAACGGTATACAAGGAAAACAAAACGGATTACCAATCCATAAGAATAAGGGCATCATTCCTGAAAAAGAAAAGGCAAAAACTGTGAGGGCAAATTTTACCAAATTTTTGCAGAAATTGGAGAGGTTTCAAAGATTTTACTTGAAAATATTGCATAGGGGCCGTCCACATAGTACGTATGAGTCTCTCAAAAGCGTATGCTTGCGTATAGGGGGAGGAGAGGGGTCAAAGGAATATGTTTTTAATAGGCCTTTTTTGCTGTTTTTTTGTTACTTTTACGCTTCTTACACCAGGGGGTATAGCCATTTGCGTACGCTTGCGCGCAGGGGGTACTAGATTTTCAACATTTCAAACATTTTAGTGTGTACGTACTATGTGGACGGCCCCATAGCCCTTGTATTATTTATCTTCGTACTTCATCAAAGCTTCTTCGGTGTGAAAAATGTACATAAACTTGTAAACCTAAAATTTTGTTTGCCACCTAACCACAGTGACGGTCATTTGCACATCTATCACTGTAAACAAGAAGTACATTGTGTATAAAAAAAAGCAGAAAAACTTTTATATAACTTTTTAGTAATGCTCAAAACCCATTATCTTATCTACGTTTAGATTAACTGAAATAAGATTAAAATTCTCTGCTCAATCAAAAGACATTCAAAGTAAGATTAAATATAGGTTTTGGAGATTGAAATATTAAGTATACAAGTCATAAAATGTTATGAATCATGAGGATTTTACTTATACAAAAATTTCTCCGCTTTTTTCGGACACACTGCATGAGTGAGGCCTTCAAGAAAACTGTCATTGACTCTCACCTTTGTAAAGGGCAATTAGTGATAAGCCTAGTAAAGAATACATGACCATATCTTTACTGGCAACCAACTTCTCATCTGTGGTAAGAGCCTCTCCTTTCCAAATCAAAGATAACATTTCCATCGCCAGGCAAGAGATTGGGATGTCAAAAATAAACGTTCCAAGCAAAAGGAACAAAACGTGTACAGAAAAAACACTACGAAAGTAACAGTGCGCTGATGGGTCTTTTAAAACTGCTGGGTCAGCAGAAATAATATGTTTTATGACATTTGGTATTAACCATGCAGTCTGCACGGCAAATAACACAAGACCAATTAACCAAACATAGAAATAAAACTGCCGGAATTCTATTAAATCTGCCCATAGTTCATCAGGAGTCTTTGTCACATTCATAAATAAAGATATACTAGTACTGCCACTGATTGTTGAGTTGTCGGTCAAATTTGTCGATGGAGCTGTTGTGATGGGTGGATAAAAATTACTGGATGTATCATTAGGCAGAGAAACATTAAAAATCATATTCCCAGTAATATCAATAATCTTTGTCTTGGATATCACCCAGATATTGTAGTGTGCAAACACATCAAGTCCACCAAAAGCAAGGAATATAATCAACTCAATCAAAGGAGGCCAGTTGTCAGGGATTTCTCCACTCAAACACATGGCTCGACAATCGAACAACCAAACAAAATAGAAATCAAACAAAAAATAGAAATAGAAAAGTCACCAGATTTCACATTGCATATAAGATAAAAGGAACACCTTAATTTTGTATTATTTTCTATAAAGAAAGAAAGGAAGAATTTGTTATTAAAATGCTAAATGAAATTTGACATTCAAAAACAGGCTAAGTTTCATTTAGACAGTCCCCATTTTGAAGAGGCTGATAGCATGAGCCTTCAGGGCGAAACATGAAATCATGAAAATAAGGAAATTATATATTTCACTATCTTGTATTATGTGCATGGTAAAGGATTTTTGTCCTGTATGTGACGATTTCACTCTCTATGTTACAGTTCTGGTTCTGTTTACAGACGCAATCTAAAAGTGGGGGGTAAAAATGGTAAGTAATATCTTTTTGTAAGTGTTCGTTTAAATGCGAAATATAAAAATTTTCTGATATAATCTACCAATATACATTTTAACATTTGGGACGATTGGTCGAAACATGGGATTGTTGATATCTGGCCTGTATTTTCAATTACTGTTAAATCTCATTGACAACAAATTTGTTTTGATAACTCCACCAAGTTTATCAATCATACTTTCTGTCATAACATGTCACGATAACTTTCATTGATGATGATAGCGCACCTTTTTTAACTTTTTTGTTTTCATTCGAAATGACCGGACGCCAATTGGAGAATTAGAGAACGCCTAACCGCCTGATGGGATTAACAAATAACGAGTGTGTAACTTGCAGCGTGAGTGATGCCAAACGCTCCATCGTTTTGCCACTAATTTGGTCAATTCTTCATTTCAGACCTTAGCGTGTGTTCCACTATAATTGTTTTTGTTCAAAATGACCGGACATTGATTGGAGAATTAGAGAACGACTGTCACCTAACCGCCTATCGCCCAATTGGATTAACAAATAACGAGTGTAACTTGCCGCGCGAGTGACGTCAAACGCTACATTGTTTTGCCACTAATTTGGTCTTCTTCCTTCCAGACATTCACGCGTGTTCCACTATGGATTTTTTTCATACTTCGATTTAAAAGCCTACTTGGTGCGAAAGAGAAATAGTGTATTTTTTAATACGCTGTTCATTAACTCAAATCAAATGATTTTGGAGGTTCGGTGAAATGGTGGCCGAAGTGCTGTCCCATGTTTTGTCAGATAGTCCCAAGTTAAAGCAGTTGACGATAGGCTTTTCAATCGAAATATGAAAAAAATCTGTATATAGTGGAACACACGCAAGTGTCTGGAACGAAGAAGACCAAATTTGTCCCAAGTTAGAGCAGTTGACGGTACTCGGTGCAAAATCAAATTTGTGTATTTCAAAATTTCCTGTTCGCATTCAAATTAATGACTTTGGAAGTTCGGTGTGAAAAGGCTGCCAAACACACTTTTAAGAAACACGAGGCTCAGAATGCCTAAAAACTTAGCCTGGATATCCAGGCTGTAAACTATTTCGCATTCTAGTTTCTGATATTTTATGTTCTGGTTTACAGCCTGGTCTCCCTGTAGAGCGTTTTGCATTCTCATATGAAAATGCAGTCCGCTTGCTTGCGCTCACTTCGCTAAAGCCGTAAGGAACAATCTACACGACGCGGAGCAATTCTGAAGCAAAAATAGGATAGTCCTCCACTTGCTAGTGAAGACAGAGCTTTCTGTTACATGAAAACATGAAAAAGAAGAAAACAGAGGCAAGTTCATTTTTCAAGAAAACATGGTTGGCCATGACAGTTAGTCATACTAGGAAATTAAGCTTTCAGAAAAAACAACATCAGTCATCTACAGGATGTATTTTAACAACAAGGATGAGAGTTACCTGAATCAAGTTCAAGATCCCAAGACAATCAATTAAACTTGAAAACTTAAAATGAGACAAAATGACAGATCGAACGTACAGCAGCCAAATATCCACCAACCAAATTTTGTCATTCAATTCCCGAGACAGCGCTTCAATTTTTAAGGCCTTGTTTATACGCTAAAGTAAAAATAATTCCGCACATGTAAATGGGTCATTGTTTGAAGTCCGGCAAAATTTCCGGGAAACAGCCTACCCGAGGAAGAAAGAACCCTCCTGGCAGCGCTCCGGAAATGTCCGGAGCAAAAAGTGCTGTTACTTTTGTTTTTCGGTAACATTCCGGTACACTTCCGGTGTTCCCGGTGGCGTACGTGGGGGATGAATATTTTCTTTTGTGACCATGTCTAAATAGGATTTTACTTTAAAACATGAAAATCACCTGCTCCGGAAGCACCAAAAGGGGTCCGGAATTTTCCGGAGAAAAAAATAGTGTTTTTTGTAGCTGCTCCGGAAAACTCCGGAAGTTTCCGTAGCGCTGCTGGGAGGGGGTCCTTTTAAGAACCTTCCAATCATCAAAACAAATGTTGTTTTTTTCTTTGCTGATTATGTTTAGAAAGTTTAGAAACATAAAAAAAACATTTAAGGCTCAAAAGGCTGATTTCTTAAGAAAAATTGAGGCTGCTTGGTAAAACTAGTTTCTAAAAAAAAACAACGTGTAAACAAAGCGCCCAATTTGCAAAGCAGCAAATATACGACTGTATGAATACTTTTCGAACTAGCCCCTCCCCCTCCTCAGAGCGCACAAACATTTTGAACTGTCCCAAACAAAAAGTATCTTACCAAAACCGTGCAGTCATGTCATGTCAGTTTGTACTGTATAAAAGCATACACAAAAGTATTGAAGCTGAAAGCAAGCTGCAAAATCCAAAACACGCGAAGGTCAAGCTTTGTTTTGATTTTAGCTTCGGGGTAGCCATTATGGGTTCTCCGTCACGGTGATTTGTTTTCACTCTCTCCCGGAGAGATTCGACACACCTGGAAACAAATCGTTTGATATTTTCTTCGAAGACAGATACACGTAATAACTTGACAGCTTTACGTCACTGTTCCCAGAGAAACTCTCAAACTTATTAAATGTTTTTTTTTGTTAGTAGTCGATTTCGCGGGCTCTTTGCGATTTGTGAATTTTTTTGTTTTAGAGCAATATTAAACCCTAAATAGCAAAAAAACTTTTAAAAAACGTATTTCTCTATTTCCCGACGACGCAGAAACATAATACCCCCATTGCAGCGTCTCTTAATGAGGCTCCCCGCCCTAGCGGTTAACTCTAAGAATTCTGATCACGATATCACGCAATTATTTGTCTTCAATCACGATCACGTAAAACAGGAAAGAATCAAATCTAAATCACACATCACGGCTCAAAAACCTTTCAAATCACGATCACGTTTTGACTTCTGATCACGCAATCACGGATAAAAGTTTCCAAATCGCGTAAGGGGCCGCCCACATAGTACGTACGCACTAAAATGTCGAAAATCGAGTACCCCTCCCCCCCTGTACGCAAGCGTACGCAAATGGCTATACCCCCTGGTAAGTACGTACCTTTTCATTCACCCCCCCCCCCTCGGTTGAAGAAAATTTCGAATTCAAATCGTTTGGTTCGGACCTTTATTTCATATATAAAACTCAATGTTTATTAAGAAACTTTTTCTTTTCCTCGATGCGTATAAGAAGCGTAAAAGTCGCAAGAAAAACAAAGCAAAAAAGGGCCATGAAAAATTTTCTCTGCGTACGTACATTTTCCTTTGACCCCTCCCCTCCGCCTGTACGCAAGCATACGCTTTTGAGAACACCCCCTCCTCCCCCTTAGTGCGTACGTACTATGTGGACGGCCCTAATCACGCTAGAAAAAAGTCTCTGTCACGACATCGCGAAAACTACTTGGGGCCTCCTTGATGGAATATTGTCATCTGGACTTTACTTTGCTTTTGGTCAAAATGGATGAAGTCTTAAATGAACTTATTTTGATAATCCAGCGGTAGAGCTCAAGAAAGTGACTAAGTGAATTCTATCGAATTCTGTTAAAAGGTTATATTTAATGTTAATTATTAAAGTGACTATTTGTTTATAAAGCATAAGAAAGAAATACTAGACAAGTAAGAAATACTAGCTAAAGCCTTTATTGTTTGGCTCAACCAATAGAGCGTACAAATACGAATCATATCTATCTATAAATTGTATATTCAAATGTGATTAGCTGGCTCGACCTTTTATAGGGACTGCGCGGACCATGATATTGGGTGTTCTGTATAAATTTGGCACGAGTTATATAAACTGCTCGTTTGGTGGACCAGCTAATGCCTTCCGTTTGTTAGGGCCGTTAGCGGGTTACTAAAGGGTGATGATAGATTTTAATTGTTATTACATATATATGATCTCAATCTCCCATGTTGAATCAATTGCTGATACCCAATATATAAGATGACCTACTCTTGTCTCCCGAATAGACGTCCTCCCGCTAATTGTTGTTCATTTGTTAAAGTTTCTTTTTTGTTGTTGAAATTGATACCAGTTTAAAAAAAATTCTGTCTTCAAATTATCCCCCCGCTTATCAAAAAAATTTTCCTACCCCCTGCTTATTCGGACCCCCCCCCCTCGTCTATTCAGGAGACAAGATTAGGATTAGGTCCCCATGACAATGCAGTAATAAAGATCACTCATTGTAAATCAACGATATTTTAGACATAGTAATCTTTTGACATCAAGAATTTAACAACCGCTTAAAATAAAATAGAATTAAAACTGGTCAAATTAACTAAATATACCAGAAATTTATTTGTATTCATGTTCATGGAAAATGAAAACTTCACATGCGGACGCTAGCACGCGATAACATTCATTCATGACAAATAATAAAGTACTAATTACTCTCGGGTTCCTAATAGCCGGGAGGTTTGGAATAAGCGGGGGGGGGGGGTTTGGAAAAATCTCAAAACTTTAAAGCGGAGGGGGGGGGGGTGGAATAAAACTGTCCTGGGTGGAAAATTTTTAAAAAGGAGGCTAGTACAGCAGAATTAGGACAATTAATTAGCGGGGGGGGCGGCTATTAGGTACCCGAGAGTACTCCTTCATCTAAGGGAGGGGGTGTCACATGGTCTCTCTTTTCTGTGTTCTTAATTGGTCTGTCTTCATTAAGAATACCATTGATAGATTACCAATTTGATAATTATTGACAATCATTTTAATATCCTTTTTAATATCATTTTTGTATTATTGTTAGCTGAAAATAAAGAAATTTAAGTAATTTAAATTTTATGAAAACGAAGAAAGTAAAACAAATTTTTTTTTTCAAAATGCAAACTAAAATAGACTATTCTCTGTTGTAGATATCGTTGAGAAGGCATGTTTGGAAAGATGACATGGGCCTGAAAAAAAATCGTTAAAGCGTCAACTTAATTAGACACGCAATTTTTAGTTAAAAAAAGTTAATACACATTAACCCCCTTTTAAAAAATTTAAAAAATTCATAAGAAAATAGATTCATCTGATGGCTGTTGGTAGAGCCTGGAGCGAGCGAGTCTCCTTTTCTATTTACACTAGACTATGCTATAGTCTAGACCAATCATTATCTAAGAATTAAGCCCAAAGCCGAAGAAAAATTCGCAAACAAGTTTTTTTTTGCCAAATTGAGTTAACAGCCAGTAGATTCAATGGATTCAATAAAATATTTTGGTGTCAGGGCTTTTGGGGATTCTCAAAAACATGTTTAAAAGGCAAAGGATTTTGGAAGTTCAAAAGGACGTTTATTTCGTAAAATGTCTATAACTTAAAAAATCATGAAAAAGATGCGTGTGGGTAAGATCTGGCAAGCGTATTTTGTTTCTTTTGAAAATCGGGTTCCGTCTCATTCGAGCGTTAAGGCTTAAGGCTACAGAGCAAAAAATCTAATAACTAACCAACTAACGAGCAAACAGGGTCTATTTATAGGACCTCCTCAGTTAGTTCCTTTGTCTGATATTTTGTTGTCGTTAAGAGCAATAAAAGTAGGTAGCATGTTATCTTCACAGATGTTGCTATGTATAGAATTTTCTTCTTCGAAGTTAGTTTCATCTTGAGAAGATATTTCAGAGTTCCCACCAATGGTTTTGTTATGTTCACTAAAATCACTCATTTGTGAGAAGTCCCCTTCTTTTGTGTGAACCTTTATATGCCTTGCAAGATGGTCTTTCCTGCCAAATTTCTTACCACACTCAGTGCATTCAAATGGTCTCAATTTTTTATGAACAGTATCATGATGTAGTTTAAGTTTATCTCTTTTGTGAAATCGAAGCCCACAATCATCACATTGAAACTTTCTCCCTTTTATTTCTACTTGCTCTACAAGTTCTTGGTAATTTTGTTGGTCAATTTCAACTTTGACTTTATTCTTGTTAATTTTTTCGTCTCGTTGTTTGTCACCTGCTTTTTTTTAACAAGTTTTTAGACTTATATCATCTCTGAACATGTCTATGAAATAAAGACAATTTTTAGCAGGAATATGGTTAAATTTTGTTTTGCATCGGATATTGCTTAATATAAAGGCTTTTAAATAAATCTAAGTTACTAAGTTGGGGCTTTAGGATAATCTGTGGGGTTCGACTGCGACTACAATCTATGCTCTGAGCTATTGGAGGAAATATTTAACCACATCTTTGTGGCTCTTGTTGTTGTTCATTTGTTAAAGTTTCTTTTTTGTTGTTGAAATTGATACCAGTTAAAAAAAATTCTGTCTTCAAATTATCCCCCCGCTTATCAAAATTTAAAAAATTTTCCTACCCCCTGCTTATTCGGACCCCCCCCCTCGTCTATTCAGGAGACAAGATTAGGATTAGGTCCCCATGACAATGCAGTAATAAAGATCACTCATTGTAAATCAACGATATTTTAGACATAGTAATCTTTTGACATCAAGAATTTAACAACCGCTTAAAATAAAATAGAATTAAAACTGGTCAAATTAACTAAATATACCAGAAATTTATTTGTATTCATGTTCATGGAAAATGAAAACTTCACATGCGGACGCTAGCACGCGATAACATTCATTCATGACAAATAATAAAGTCTAATTACTAATTACTCTCGGGTTCCTAATAGCCGGGAGGTTTGGAATAAGCGGGGGGGGGGGGGTTGGAAAAAAATCTCAAAACTTAATAAGCGGAGGGGGGGGGGGGTGGAATAAAACTGTCCTGGGTGGAAAATTTTTAAAAAGGAGGCTAGTACAGCAGAATTAGGACAATTAATTAGCGGGGGGGGCGGCTATTAGGTACCCGAGAGTACTCCTTCATCTAAGGGAGGGGGTGTCACATGGGTCTCTCTTTTCTGTTGTTCTTAATTGGTCTGTCTTCATTAAGAATACCATTGATAGATTACCAATTTGATAATTATTGACAATCATTTTAATATCCTTTTAATATCATTTTTTGTATTATTGTTAGCTGAAAATAAAGAAATTTAAGTAATTTAAATTTTATGAAAACGAAGAAAGTAAAACAAATTTTTTTTTTCAAAATGCAAACTAAATAGACTATTCTCTGTTGTAGATATCTGTTGAGAAGGCATGTTTGGAAGATGACATGGGCCTGAAAAAAATCGTTAAACCGTCAAATTAATTACACGCATTTTAGTTAGTTAATACACATTAATTAAAAAATTTAAAATCATAAGAAAATAGATTCATCTGATGGCTGTCGGTAGAGCCTGGAGCGAGCGAGTCTCCTTTTCTATTTACACTAGACTATGCTATAGTCTAAGACCAATCATTATCTAAGAATTAAGCCCAAAGCCGAAGAAAATTCGCAAACAAGTTTTTTTTTGCCAAATTGAGTTAACAGCCAGTAGATTCAATGGATTCAATAAAATATTTTGGTGTCAGGGCTTTTGGGGATTCTCAAAAACATGTTAAAAGGCAAAGGATTTTGGAAAGTTCAAAAGGACGTTTATTTCGTAAAATGTCTATAACTTAAAAAATCATGAAATAGATGTGTGTGGGTAAGATCTGGCAAGCGTATTTTGTTTTCTTTTTGAAAATCGGGTTCCGTCTCATTCGAGCGTTAATGGCTTAAGGCTACAGAGCAAAAAATCTAATAACTAACCAACTAACGAGCAAACAGGGTCTATTTATAGGACCTCCTCAGTTAGTTCCTTTGTCTGATATTTTGTTGTCGTTAAGAGCAATAAAAGTAGGTAGCATGTTATCTTCACAGCTGTTGCTATGTACAGAATCTTCTTCTTCGAAGTTAGTTTCGTCTTGAGAAGATATTTTAGAGTCCCCACCAATAGTTTTGTTATGTTCAATAAAATCACTCATTTGTGAGAAGTCCCCTTCTTTTGTGTGAACCTTTATATGCCTTGCAAGATGGTCTTTCCTGCCAAATTTCTTACCACACTCAGTGCATTCAAATGGTCTCAATTTTTTATGAACAGTATCATGATGTAGTTTAAGTTTATCTCTTTTGTGAAATCGAAGCCCACAATCATCACATTGAAACTTTCTCCCTTTTATTTCTACTTGCTCTACAAGTTCTTGGTAATTTTGTTGGTCAATTTCAACTTTGACTTTATTCTTGTTAATTTTTTCGTCTCGTTGTTTGTCACCTGCTTTCTGGAAATTTTCATCAATTCCATTCCCTGGTATCTTATCATTCTGGCAATGATTCTCTGGCAAACATATAACAGGTATAACTTTAGTGTGAACCTTTACATGTCTCGCGAGATGGTCTTTCCGGCCAAATTTTTTACCACATTCAGTGCAGTCAAAAGGTTTCAATCCTTTATGAACAGTATCATGATGTAGTTTGAGTTTATCTCTTTTGTAAAATCGAAGCCCACAATCATTACATTCAAACTTCCTCTCTTTTATTTTTACTTGCTCTGTCTGCTCTCGGTAGTTCTGTTGGTCAAGGTCTTCTTCATCAACCAACTGCATCGGCTCCACATAAACAATATCATCACCATGAATTATCTCATTGTAGGCTGTAGAAGATCCTTCATATACTTCGATTTCATCTCGATTACCTTCTTCGAGTGGTTCAAATAGGGAGCTATTATTCTCTTGCTCATTGTGACATGTTTGTGGGCAATTTTTCTTAATTGAATGCTCATGTCCAGTGTTACCTTGAAGAACTTCGTTAGCATTTCCAACGAGCAGTTTTCTAGTTTCTCCATCATTTTCCCTCTGGCAAGCCCAAATGCTTGGTTTAAAAACTAAACTATTTTGACCCAAATCTTTCAGCTCCAAACTTGTATCAAAACTTTCCAAGGTGAGTCTAAATAAACCAATATTGTTGCCATTGCATTTGATATTAAAACATAATTCAATGGGAGAAATTGATTCCTCACATCCAACCTTTACCGGGAATTTAATTGAAATATCTCCAAATTCAAAATTCATCTTTTAAAGAAATGGATACAAATACTTTAATCGCGATACTTTTTGACAAATATATTACAATCAACCAATTCCTTTGCAAATGTAGCGATTCTTCTGCCTTTTTTGTTTGATTTTAATTTATTTTAAGTCGTTTCTTTTATTTAACTTCATGATAGAACCTAAAAAAAAGCAAAACTATGTAGTAAATGAGGAGAAAATAACAGGCTAAGCTTGATAAACTAAGAAAAAGAAGTTATTTAAATGTAGAGGTAAAAAAGGAAAATTAGGTAAAACAGTCTTATTCAAGGGTCAAAATTTTCCAAAACAACAAGGGGCTTTATCATAACTATGACTTCAGAAGCAATGAAGAAAGTCTAAATATTAATACGGCGATATAATTTCAAATATAATATACTTTTGACAATGGATTATAAACTGATTTATTGCAGCCTTACCATTCAAAAAAAATACCACGATGGCGTAAAGTAATGTAAATTTTAATTAGAATGTCAAGCAATATATTAAAATTTTAAAAAGCCTCAAACAATCAGCAATCGTTCAATATTTGGTCTCCATTAAGGCTGAAGGTGGAAATAAGTAGCATTCATCTAAAACTTAAAATGCTTCTGCATGAATCTGTCTCCAAATCACTCTTCCATGAAAATCACTTACCACAAACTTGACTCTATCTATCAACAATTTTTGTCCGATAATGATAGGTCTTCATTAAGAAAGGCAGTAAAAGTAGGTAGGGTAACATTAACTTCGGCTTCATGAGATATTTCAGAATTCGCATTAACTTCGGCTTCATAAGCTATTTCCGAATTCGCATGAATGGTTGTGCTGTGTAAAATTAAATCGCTTTCCAATGAAAAAAATTCATCGCATACTTGACATTTATATGTTTTATCTTTCGTGTGTAGTTTTTTTATATGCCTTCCAATGACATCTTTTCTTCCAAAAGTTTTACCACATTCTTGACATTCAAATGGTCGAAGCCCTTTATGGACTGTATCATGATGTATTTTATACTTATAATTCTGTGCAAAACGAAGTCCACAATCCTCGCATTCAATATATTTGACTTTTTCTTTCTTTAAACTTTCTTCATTTTGTTTGGAATCTGGCTCCTGTACATTTTCTTTCATCTGCTTCTGAGGCATATTATCTACCACGCAAACTATTTGGTTTGCTGGAATCGCAGGTGAACATAATTGTAAATTCAATTGTTTATCTTTTTCGTGAAGTTTCAGATGTTTTCCCAAAGTGTCTTTTCTGCCAAATTTTTTACCACATTCTTGACACTCAAATGGTCGAAGCCCTTTATGAACGGTATCATGATGGATTCTGAGTTTTGTACTTTTGCGATATTCGGCACCACAATCATTACATTGAAACTTTCTCATCTCTTTTACTCTTCGTTTTGTTTGCCGGTTCTGCTGTTGGTAATCTTCAGTTTCTTCATTATAATTCTTTGGAGATCGTTTTCGAAGCTCTCTCCCAATCAAGGAATTATTTCCTCAGGTTCATTGTCACTTTCTTGTTCGAGATCTTCATCAATTGATGACTGCGATTCAATTTCATCATGGCTTGGTTTAAACGATAAACTATTTTTGCTAAAATCTCTTAGTTCAAAACCAGCATCAAAACTTTCAAGGGTGAGTTGAAAAGAACCGATCTTTTTTTCGTTAAATTCAAGATCAAAAGCCAATTCAAAGGGATTGAGTGGTTCTTTGGATCCAACTTTTACTGGAAGCTTAATCGATACATTTCCGAATTCGAAATTCATTTTCTTAATGTATAGAAATGGCTATGCAATCTTGATGACAAATTTTGATCACAAATTACTTGATCGATGCTAGTAAATAATTCTTTCACAATTTGTGGTTCCTTTCCTGGAATTGTTCAATGTTATTTAATTTGTTTAATTTTTAGCATATTTCTAAAAGAAGAACAGATTAGATGTGAATGAGTAAAGAAACATTTTAAAGACAGAAAGACAGAAAGACTGAATTCTCGGATACACCCAAATTCGTAAAAATAAGCAAAACTAATCCCCCAAAGTATTTATAATCCAATTAAATAATGAAAGAGCAATAAAATGAAAATCATGCACAGTAAGTTATCTTTTAATTATACAAGTATTATGATTGACATAATTTGTATAGAAGGTATTTAGTTTATTCTTCACAGCTGTTTCTCATAATACCAAAGTGTCTACTTCAATATTGTTTTAAATCCCCTGAATATCAAAACAAACTTTCTTTCAAAAGCTGTTATTCATTAACAATCATAGATTGTCCATCGTTTTGGTTTTCATTAAAACCAGTGAATGTAGGAAGGGAAGTGTCATCTTCATTTGATGTTACAGAATCTTCGTAAGTGCTCTTGTCATTGAAAACCAAATTAGATTTCTGTGAAAATCTTTCACCACAAACTTGACTCTGAATTGGTTTATCTTTTGTGTGAATCTTAAGATGAGAAACAAGATAGTCTTTCCTGCCAAATTTTTTACCACATTCAGTGCATTCAAATGGTTTCAATTTCTTATGAACTGAATCATGATGAATTTTGAGCTTTGAGTTTGATGCAAACCGCACCCCACAATCATCACATTCGAATTTTTTTATTTTCCCTGCTTTCTTTTCAGTTTTCATTGTTTGTGGGGTCTTATTTTTGTAATCTTGTTTTCCTTCTAAATAATTTTCAGCATCTCCTCTATAATTCTTAGGAGATCCTTTCCGAAGCTCTCGTTCACTTTTCTTTTGACAATCTTCAACCAAAGGACTATCTTCCTCTTGTTCATTGTCACAAGTTTGTTGTAATTTTTTTTCGGTCGACTCAATATTAACCTTTTTCTCACAAGTTTCATTGCTTGGTTTAAATAATATACTATTTTTACCCAAATCTCTGAGTTCCAAACTGGTATCAAAATTTTCCAAGGTGATTTGAAATGAGCCAATTTCTTTGTTATTAAATTTGATATTAAAAGATAATTTGAAAGGATCGGTTGATTCCTCAGATCCAACTTTCACCAGAAGTTTAATCGACACATTTCCAATTTCAAAATTCATTTTAGTGTACTTTATGTTGTTTAGAAGAAATATTGATTCAATTCTTCAAAGCTTGATCAGTTGCAATCTTTCAATACATACCATTTTTACTTTTTTTTCTTTTTTTTTCAGTTTAGCAAAACCTAAAAAAACAATTGAAATTCAAAAAGATTTTAGAAGTTATGGTCTCTAAGAATATACCACAGTTACCTAAATATGAATCAGAAATATGCATTACAAAAACATCATCCTTAAATATGATTGGTTTGATACATAGAAGCTGTAGCTTTTTTGAAAAGTATATTGTTGAGTTTCAAAGTCCATACAATTGCTTGGAAGCATTAGTTCAACCAATGGCCTTTTCATGTTCTGACTGTCTTTCAAGCATACATCATTATCTTGTTTCTGCAAGGTACAAACTGTTTTCCCATCATGTAAAGCTTGATTGTAAAAATGTGATTCCCAACTTTCACCAGTTCAGTAGATGATTTTCCAAATTTCAATCCTTAACTATAAAGACTTTGTTTAAGCTTATTTTTTTCTTTTTTTTCACTGAAAAAAGAAAAGAAAAGAGAATGTTTAAAATAACTTAGATGGTAAACAAACAATGTAATAATTCTGGGAAAAACAATCTTTACCAAAAATCTGTAAAAATGCCTAAAAAATTGTAAAATAACAAAAATTGGAGTGCAAGCCATGAATTTTATATCAACAAAATATCTATATTTCATAAACTTTGCACTGCCAAGAGAAGACTAGTCCTGCAAAAAATTAGTTTAGTACCTGCAAAGGTAATAAATTCCTACCAAGACCTTAGTTCCCAGAAACTGTTTAATACCAGCTGCTCGGTTTGGTACCTAGTCAAGATTCCGCACAAATTGATGTTTTTAAAAAAAGGGACTTCCCACATATTAGTTTTTGAGAAAATACTTTTTCAAAGTTCCTTCTTTTTATTAAAAATTATTAACAAAGGGTGTATTACATTTATTGATTTGTTTGAAAATTGAACTACACTATTAACTTTATAATAAGGTTGGAAATGTTGAAAGAGGTTTTCCACAAAATCAAAAATTATATACGAAATTAATTTTCTTGTAAAAAGTTGCAACGTTGAATCATCCAATCAAGGTAAAAAATTTCCTTGCTAAAAGCTTATGTGCAAACAATTTACCACACTCTTTACATTCATTCATGATGAATGAAGAAAAGTCATTGTATTGCTTCATCTAAGGGAGGTGGTGTCATTGGTCTCCCTTTGTGAGTGACAAGATGTATTGCCAGAACATTTTCTCGCGCTAACTATTTACCACATTCATTGCAATTGAAATAATGATGGATCTTTTGATTTCATGATGAATGAAGAAAAGTCATTGTATTGCTTCATCTAAGGGAGGTGGTGTCATTGGTCTCCCTTTGTGAGTGACAAGATGTATTGCCAGAACATTTTCTCGCGCTAACTATTTACCACATTCATTGCAATTGAAATAATGATGGATCTTTTGATGTTTATTAAGGTCTCCTCTCCTTGTATAACCTTTTCCACAAACTTCACAATTATGGCTTTTAATCTTTAAATGTACAGCATTTTTATGATTCTCAAGATGATCTTTTCTTAAAAAAGATTTGTCACACAAATCACAGGTATGTGGTGAGAGCCCTTTGTGGATTTTATCATGATGTCTTTTAAGATCATTCCTATAGTAATAACTTTTACCACATTCCTCGCATTGATATGATTTAATCCCCTTATGGGCACTGTTTACATGCTGAATAAGTTGGTTTCGATACAAATATGAGTTTTCACATAATTTGCACTTGTGAGGCGTATTTCCTTCATGCTTATTTTGATGGATTTTAAGATAGTCTTTTCTGCTAAATGATTTACCACACTCATGACACTCGAATAGTTTTAAACTTTTATGAACTGAATTGCGATGGCTCTCGAGTCTACTTTTTTTATAAAATAAAAGCCCACAATCATCACACTGATGTTTCTTTAATCTTTTCTTCTGGTTTTTGATGGTACAAACTTCTTCATTATCCATAACCTCCAGTAGAATTTCAACAGGTTCTGACATCCCTCCACTATTTTGTTTATTTGTGTCTGGTATGTTTGTAGTGTTTTTTAATAAGTTCTCATCTACGACAGATTGTGCATTTTCAGTACATTCTGAGCTTCGCTTTAGATTTTCCTCCTTTGAGTTTGATTTTGAACTACTCTGGGTGAGATTCTTTTCTACAACAACATCAAAACGAAGATCGTTATAGGTATATCCATATCATTCTTGTGAAGTGGGTTATCTCTATCATCTTTGTTAAGATCTTTATTTACAGTGTTAGCAATACTATAAGAGTCCTTGATAACAGGGAAATTGTCAATGCTTTCTGTACTTACTTGATTTTGATAGTTCAAAACTGGTGCTTTGAAAGTTCTTTGATTATGATTGTGGTTAACTGCATCAATCAGGCCTAGCAAGAGATTTCCAGCTTCTTTTTGCTGTTCAGAATTCCTATTAATCAACTGTAGTGGTTTACTCAAATTTCTGCTTGAAGGAGGATTAATTCTACGGTTCTTTGTTTTTGGTTTAAACAGGAAACCATTTCCACGAACATCAGTTAATTCTAAAGTAGTAGCAAAATTTTCCATCAACACTTGGCAATTACCAATGACTTTTTGACCACTCTTGATTTCAAATGTCATCTTGATTGGAGCTGAAACATCAGTTGTTTCCAATAGTATTGAGGTTTTCTCAATCTTCAATTCATGGTTATTCATTTTTATTTCTAATACAAATCCTCTAAAATAAAAAATAGAAGATGATGATGAGATTAATTTTGAAAAACTTTTCTTAAAAAAAATGATTGAATAATAGAAAAACTGTTTGTCAATGGTGTTAATTTTATTGCCCTATTAATTCGAATAAACATCCCGTCGAATAAACTCCTTTCCTCATTTGAGGAAAGATTTTCAATAAACGCCCCCTTCAAATAATCAGCCCCTCAAATAATCGTCTCCCTCAAATAATGGCTTCCCTCAAATGATTACCCTCTTAGAATCAATCTTCAATGTCTGATTGTCAATTATGGACATGATTATTAAATTTTATCTTATCGTCGTTCACATGACTAAAGGTTAAATCTCAAAATTAGTACCTTACAAGATTTAAAGTTTGACTGTGGTGACGTCATCTTTGAGATCGAGGTTGCCCTTTTTTCATGTAGAGGAATAGTCTACGTTTTCATATGACAAAAAGGCCAATCTCAAAGGCAGAACAGAATTGCAAGATTTCCAATTTTCCAAGACACTTGGTTTGAGATTGAACCTTTAGTCATGTGGACGACTTCTGTCTGTATGGACTTGAAATGTGTCAGCAAACTGACTGGTGCTACAAACCAAAATTTTCAATCCCAGTCCCAAGTCTATTCACTTCGAGTGAGCACTATTTTTTTAGGCTATTACGTGGAAACTTTGTCAGTGTCATTAGGCTTATTATTTTGAGATCGGTTTCCACACAGTCCCATAAGGAATTAAAATCGAAAAACTCTAATTAATGTTTTTAAATTACTAGATTATTGGAGGAGATTGTTATGTCGTTAGAAATGAGGAAAAGAAATAGAAGAGACCAATCTATAGAACTCAGTTCAGTCCTCATAACAACTGTTAACCCTATCAACATCTTCCTATTTTTTACTAGAGCAAGATGCAAGATGCTTGAAGGGTTTTAAGGGTAATGAAATAAATAGGGTTTGAGGATAACAACATTGTAAATAAAAGAGAAATTGAAACACCAAAAGTATTTTCCAGATAGAGAAAAGAAAATAATGACAATAAATAAGGAGTTACATTACTGTTTTCTCAGAACTATTGGTGGAGTTTGGCTTGTGGACGCGCTTTTGATGTTTAGTAAGGCTTGGTTTGGAAGTATAGCTTTTATCACATTGTGAACATTTGAAATCCTTTGTTTCAGAGTGAGAAATTTTCACATGTTGTTTGAGATAACTTGCTAATGCAAATGATTTATCACATTTCTCACATTTAAATTCTTTGACTCCACTATGAATGATCTGATGATTTTTTAATTCAGCTTTAGTTGCTGCAAGTTTACCACAATCGTTACATTGGAAATGCCTAATTCCTAAATGATCGTTAAGATGTCTTGCAAGGTGGCTTTTTCTGGCAAAACTCTTACCACATTCTCCACAGTGAAAACTTTTCATTTTATTATGCACATCATTGACATGTCTAGTCAAGTCGCCTTTATGAGCAAATGCTTTATCACAGTCTACACACGGATAAGGTTTTATCTTTAAATGTACAGTACTAACATGTTTCTTCATATCAAATTTCATTTTAAATAGTTTACCACATTCTTCGCATTGAAAACGCTTCTTTGGACTTTCAAGCTGAATATTTTGATACGGATAGGAACCATTACCAGTATCACACTCTGTTGACATTAATTCATATGATCGTTTTTGTGGAGGCTTTTTTGAAGAATTCTTATCATGTCCTTTTGGTTGAGTACTTATTACTGGAGACTGCTGTTCAGAATTTACTTCTGACTCATCAACGACGGAAACATAAAAGGAGCTCGTAACAGTTTCTGCAGGAGGATCTGTTTCCTCATCACTCAATTCTGGTGTTCTATCAGCAATATCGTCATCATTTGTTTGGGAAATATTGAAAGCAGCAATTTTCTCTTCTGTGTTTACTTTAGATTTTGGTAGCGCCAATTGCTCTAAAATAGCTGAAACATCTGTATGTTGTACAACATCATGGTGCACTTGATGCTGTCCTTCTTCATTTGGTTGAAAAAGAAAATTATTCTGCTCACCATCTATAAAATTTACTTTCTTTGATGAATTTTTAAGTGAGATATCGCAGCGACCAATAGTCTTTTCATCAACTTTGATTTCAAACGAAAACCTGATTGTTTGACTGACTTCTTTGATGCTCAAATTTTCAAGTGCAAAATTCATTATGTTCTTTTCATTAATATATTATCTAAAAAAAATAGAAGATGATGATAGGATTAATTTTCACAAACTTTTCTTTAAAAAAGATGGTAAAATCAAAAATCATCCCTTTAAATTCCCCGACGGGCCTCATTATCAAATGCAGTACAATGAATTTGAAAATAGTAGACATTAGAAAAATGGTGATGTTTAAAAAAAGGTTACTTAATAAAATAAATATTTGAAAAATAAGTAAAAAAGAAATACAACTCATATATAAAGATCTGAAAATCTATAAAAACTGATTCCGATGATAATGATAAGGGAACTAATTTTGGCAGGAACTAATTTTCGTGTTTTTTGGTGTCTACCGTGAAAATAAGTTCCGCATAAATTATCTTAAAAAACCCCTAGGAATATGAAAGAATTTCAGCAAAAAGTGGGTGTCAACAAAATTAGTTCTGCAAAGTGCACCACAAAAATTAGTTCCGTGAAAATTAGTTCCCTTAATGTGTCAAAATAAAATTCAATAAAATCACTATAAATATCAAAAAAAGTAAAATGGCAAAAAGAACGTCTCCTAGTAAGTACACTGTCACTCAATTGGCTGTTCGATTTTGGTAGGGTAAACTAAGAAACCACTAGAGGACTATTTGATCGTTTATCAACAATTGAGTGACTGCTTAGTGGAAAAAAATAGGTGATTGTTGATTTAGAGGGAAGCTTAAAAGCTAATCAATCGACAGAACTGGAAAAAAAATTGGTTCGTTGATCCATAACAGACCGAAAGTGGCCTGACTGTTCATTTACCACAGTACCAGTGCTTGATGGTTGAATCAAAGTAAAGTGAATGTTTGACTGTTGATCTGTGTAATAGAGGAATTGTTAGTTTGGTGATTTGAAATAGTAACAGACTGTTCATCTGTGACCGTGTAAGGATTCTGTGGTTGCTGTTGTATTGAGTGAATATTTGGTTCTTGATTTATTGTATCAATAGGATTTGACATTTGATCTGTGGTAGATCTATCATTTTTTTTTAAACTTGCCTTTCCTTGTTGTTCTTCATGTTCTTTTAGATGCGTTACTTGTTGACCTCTTCGTTGAAAACTTTTTCCACAAATGTTGCATACAAAAGCTCTGATTTTCCCATGAACTTGACTTTTGTGTCTGGTTAGATCTCCTTTATGGGCAAATGATTTATTACATGTTTCACACTTGTGAGATTTGATACCCATATGCCGATTATTCATATGTTTGATTTGATCATTTCGTCTTGTAAACATTGTTCCACATTCTATACACATAAACCTTTTATCTTTTCTATTTAAGAGCAGGGCACGCTGTGGCTTTGTTTTCATAGGGGTCTCATCAGAGCTATCATCAGTAAATTCTTTAGGAGACTCCATTTTTTTAACTTTCATAGATTTTTTAGTCTTTTTGGCTTTCAAAAAATTTTCAGCTTTCTTAGATTTTGCAAACTTTTTAACTTGCTTGGTCTTCATGGACTTTTTATCGGTTTCCGAGTCTTGAATTAGATCATTAAAACAGTCTTCATCTTCATCTGGTTGGGATATATGAGATGAACCATCTTCTTGTTCAATGTTTCCTTTAGGTTCAGGTAATACCAACTGCTCCAATATGCATGAAACATCCTTGTGGTTTATAACTTCTGAATTATAATTTGCTTGCTCTTTATACGGTTCAAATAAAAAATTACTCTTTTCGCCATTTGTTAAGGAGATTTGTTTCGATGAATTTCCTATAGAGATATTGCAGCAGCCAACAATTTTATCATCAATTTTGATTTCAAAAGAAAACCTGATTGCTGAGCCAGCTTCTTTTATATTTAAATTTTCAAGAACAAAATCCATGTTTTATTTGATCATCTAGATAAAGAAAAAGAGAGCAAAGATCAATATTTTAACCCATTAATAATACCCTTAATTCTTAATTAACTATTAAACTTTCAACTTTTATACATTAAGTATTGATATTACATTAAAATATGAACAGAACACGATTATAAATTTTTAATAGCACAATATCAATTGGATAAATATATATTTCAAAAGTTATAAAAAGAAATCGTCTTGGTGGCAGCCTCTTTGCCCCCTCCCCCCACCATGATGCTTGAAGAGTTAACCATTCTGACCCCTGGTCATACAAGTATAAAACAACTCCATCTTTTTCATTCCTCTTTGTATATTTATTACAAAGATTAACTACAAAATGGTTAAAAGACCACAAATTGCGCATGGGCATTATTATGGGCTCCGATTGGCACATCCCATGTATAGAGTTTTTTCATATAACCAGACTCATTGTGGTAAGGCTACCCTGTGTTGATTGATTGTTGAGCCACCCGTGATCGAAGGTTTCGAAGACCAAATCTTTCTGATTCGTTATCATGTTCTTTCTGGTGTTTTGTCAATTGATTTTTCCTTGCAAATTTTTTCCCACATAACTCACATTCAATACTTCTTATCTTCCCATGTACTTCATTTGTATGCCTGTTCAAATCCCCTTTATGTGCAAATGACTTTGGACATGTTTCACACTTATGGGGTTTAATACCTAGATGTAGATTGTTCATGTGTTTTTTCATATCATTTCTTCGTGTAAATAATGTACCACATTCGGTACACTTAAAGTGTTTGTCCTTTTTATTTTTCAAACTGGAAGCTTTTTGTTGATTACTTTTGTCACATCGTCTCTCAGAACTTTTATCAATCAGTTTATTTTCAGATTCGTCTGTAGGGTTGGCTGATTCCTGATGTCGAGAATCTAACTGTTCTAAGGACTTATCAATAATAATTAAAATTGTGTTTTCCTCATTTTCTGATTGGTCATTAAGAATTATTTCATCTGAAAGAGAAACCTCTTGATCCATCTGACCATTGAAATGTTTTGATACATAAATTGTTAAGGGTGAAATTTCTACATATCATTTTGCTACATCATTAAAAATAAAAAACATAAAAATTAATTTATTCAAAGCAGTTTCATGAATAACACATCCTTAAAAACCCTTTAATGAAAATTATAATTTTAAATTTGAAAATTCCTAAGTTATAGCCATAGCATCCATATAGTCAGGCCCAGAAACTTTTGCTAAAAAATCACACAACCCACAACAGGTTTTATATAATGTCTCTTACTAGCTCTATAAAATCGAAATACAAATGGCTTATCTTGAAATTTTAGCATCACAAACAAACTCTTCTTTATCCTGACAGGTAAAAAATTCAAGCAGACAAACACAGAAGCAGCCATCGACAAAAGATTCACAAAAATCGCTTTTGTAAACTGGGTGGATTTTTATATTTTTGGAATATATCCCCAATTTCCAATGTCATTGTTGTCCTCGCATCCATTGAAACATAGAGTCATCACGATTTACACAGTTTTTTAATTATCCAACATGATATTGCGCCAAGCAAAAAAGGTCTATTGATGTTGTTATGTGTTAAGAGCGTGATGATTTTCTCGGCGATAAAAACTTTGTAGAAGTTAATTCATATGGATATCTTTTTTATTAAGAATTACCTCTAATTATCGTGCTGGTCCTTTTTGCAAATAATTTACTTTTAGCTTTAAGATATTTGAGAGGGAAATGTTATATTGGCAGCCGACCAAGCTAAACCTCTAAAGGAATAGTAATCAAACTAATCAAACATATTTGATCGCCAATCAGTATTATATAGACTAAAACTTCTATATCAAGACTACAGGATTCGGAGTCCGATTTTTACTTTCGTTTTCAGTGGTTTCAAACTTTCGATTTCAAGCCAACATGTTAGCAACAGATTGCTTGGCCCCTAAAAGTTGTCTTGTTTATCCAAAATGACTATTGTTATTGATTTGGTGTTTGATTCGTACGATTGACACTGTCTAGTCTTACATGCCAGATAGTAACTGATTTCCAACTGGAAACATCTAACAGTTAGTCACACTAGAGTCCCATTGAAATTTCTATCGAAGAATAATGCTGCCATTAAGTGCTTTATCGTTTACTTCACTCACAAGCAAGAGAATGGACTGCAAAACTTCTAAAGGTAATTATGAAAAAATGAACCGGCACTTTTTAATAAAATTAACATTTTCAAAAACCTTGACAAAGTACCTAAATTTTGAACAAATTTGAACCGTGCCAACTTTAAAAAACAACTTCCCAAGAAAAAGATATCTGCGGGGGAGAAGACACCCCCTAGATCTGCGCCTCGCCTGCCTGATAGGCTATTTCAATGACCCAATTACATTTGCGGAATTATTTTTACTTTATTTAGCGTAAAAATCAAAACCTAACAAATTGAAGCGCTGTCTCTCGGAATTGAATGACAAAATTTTGTTGGTTGATGATTGGTTCACTGCTGTTTAAAAGTGAAATAACAAATAGTCGCGCGGCTGAGGTTGAAAAACGTTTCATTTCGTGATACATCTTTTAGATTCCAAAAAAAACAACGGAAACTCGCAAATTAGTATGTGTAGATTACAAAACCAAAAAGTTTCCACGATATTATCGTGCAAGTAACGAGTAATTGGCGATTTTTTGCGTTTCCAGGTAAAATTGCAAGGCCTGGAAATTTATGATTTTTGGAGGGTCTTCAAATTAAAAAAAGACCTATATCACATGATAGAGCTCTTCAAACTGAGCAAAAAAGTGTATTACACCAAAGTCCCAACTTCTCTAGATCAAAATTTATTGGCCTATTTGTGGTAAAAAACTGATGGAAAACAGGGAATTTCCCCACAATCTGAATTAATCTATGCAAAATTAAACACCTGGTCTTATTAGTCTTTTAGCAGGCTGAAAAGTGTCATAAAAGTTACATTTTATTCAAAGTTTGAAATTTTACAGATATTCTATTTTGTCAAGAATATTTTGCGAGCATAAACTTTCGCGAATGGCCCTTCCTAGAATTTTTAAAGACATTTACTTTCGCGAAAAGGGCCAAAATTTGCGAAAATCGCGAAAGTTTCTGCTCGCGAAAGTTTCTACGCCTAAAGTATACCGTCAACTGCTCTAACTTGGGACTATCTGACAAAACATGGGACGGCAATTCGGCCACCATTTCACTGAACCTCCAAAGTCACTTGATTTGAGTTAATGAAAATAATAGTTAATATATACTAAAAAATACTTAAGATTTCTCTTTCACACCAAGTAGGCTTTTAAATCGAAATATGAAAAAAACCGTAGTGATGGAACGAAGAAGACCAAATTAGTGGCAAAACGATGGAGCATTCGACGTCACTCGTGCGGCAAGTTACACACTTGTTATTGAACAAGTTATGTTGATTCTTAATTAGTTTGTAATATTTTTAAGAATGTTGTTTTGTATCTAAACGATAATAAAAGATAGTTACAACATAAGCTCTGAATAAATGAACAGTTTCAACCTTTCTATAAATTTCAGCTGATAAAAAGGGTGTCGGAATTAGAGGAGGGGTGTCGACATTAGACCAAGTTATGTTATGGCAAAAGTTTGATCTGATAAACTTGGTGGAGTCATCAAAACAAATTTGTTGTCAAAGAGATTTAACAGTAAGTGAAAATACAGGCCAGATTGTCAACAGTCCCATGTTTCGACCAATCGTCCCAAGTTATTGACGGTATACGGGATTTGGAGTGTGGACCAATTTTACTTTCGTTTTCAGTTGTTTCACTTTCGATTTCAAGCCAACATCTTAGCAACGAGGTGCTTGCCCATAGTTTCAGGGGTTTGTGCAAAAAACAAAACATTTTCAAAATCCCCTTTTTCGATTGAACCAATAAAAAATAAGACTTTTCCATGTTTCACTTTTTTGCACCAATTCTTCAAAATGAAAATTTTTTTTTAAGATTTAAAGTTCTTCTTTTATTCAATGATTTTTTATGGCACTTTGTTGACAATCTAACTCTTGCATCAAATTCCCGCTTTTTTCAGAAATTGAAGATGAGAAAAAACCTAAGCCTTAGGACAAATGTTTCAAGCCAATCCAAGAAGTATTTGTCCCTCTAAGCCATTTTTTCATGTGAAAATTCTCAATTTTACATCTTGATAATTGCGAAAGTTTATGCTCGTGAAAAATATGGCTGTTTGTGACGCACTGCTAAACCACTGTAAATTGACTCCCTAAACATATTCAAAGATTAGTTTTCTTGGATTTTCAGAACAAAGGCCCATTCCATTTTGGTATTTAGAATGACTTTCTTTACAATGATTCCAAGCATCTCAGATCTTCAAATAGACCTCGTGGATGATAGCGAAATGTCTGGAATAACTTGAAAAGTACCCTCTACAATGTGCATTTCACTCGCTTGCTGTCCTACCGTGAAGTCAGGTAACTTGCATGTGCAGTGGAGGGAAACTTGCATAGATATCAACCAACCAGACAATTTCTACACCAGACTTAAGAAAGTCGAATGTCCGGTGTCGAAGAAGGATATTTTTTCCCATCGGACAATCAAAACACGTCCTCTAGTGTTTCTTAATTTTTTGTTTCATAAATGTCCGGCGTCTGGACTGGACAGTCGGGTGCGTCGGCAGGGTCCTTGGCAAACTGGCTCTGAGTGCTGTTGTTAGACAGTTATAGTCATACTAAGTAGGAAATCAAGCCTTTTAGAAAAAACAACATCGGAATCAGTCATCTACACAGGCAGTCAGGCACATCCTGGCAAATGAACGGGGTGAGCATTTGCATGGGGTATTCGTCACCCAGTGTAAATGAGATAGGACGTCTCAGGCTAAAAGCGTGAAAATGAATAAAAATGAACTTCAAGCTGAAAAAGGGAAAAAAGGAAGAAAACTGGAACTTTATTTTTCGTTAACAGTTTCTTCAATCTTCGAAGAAAAAATTGACCCATGGAAAAAAAATTTCATCGATGCAGTTCTTTGAAATGAAGCAAAATATTTCCAACCCGGTTCAATTAAACTGGGTATTCGGCGCTATTACGTCACTTTCGTTTTCGATCCCGTTTATTTGCCAATGGTCGCAAGTGAAAATACCCCGTTCATTTGCCAGGATGTGCCTGACTGACAGGATGTATTTGCAGCAACAAGGATGAGAGTTTATCCACTCGACTTAAGTTTAGACCACTTACCGTGAGAGTGGGTAACTTGCATCAGTGGAGGCTAACATGCATAGGGCGGCAAGCTAAAATATATTCCGTTCGCGTCCCTTGACCGACTCACCTTCAAATCAGAAAAAGTTTTTGATAGCTAAGCACTTCTTTGAATCGAGTTTTTGTTTACTTATAACCCACATTGAGTCGTGTTTGAGTTTTTTCATGTACCCTTATTGAAATTTTCAAGTCGAAATTCGGCGACGCGGTAGGGCCAATACCCCCGCGAGCCGAAAATAAGGTCCGCTTTTAAGGTTCACACATTCGGCAAAATGCGCGCGCACATTTAATTTGGCAAATCTAAGATGGCGGCAAGAGATTTTGTTGGGATTTACTAGATTTTAAAAACCCGACAAAATTTACTACCGACCGACCGACCGACCGACCGGATTTGAAGATGTTTCATGACGCGAATGGAACATATTTTAGCTTGCCGTCTAGCCCTCAAATGAATGACACGACCCTGGACACCACCGTACATTGTACGGTGATGTCCGGTGGGTGTACGGTGATGTCCGGTGGGTGTACGGTGATGTCCGGTGGGTGTACGGTGGGGTGTACGGTGGATTTAGAGTTAACGTATTTCACCACCGTACCAAATTCAGTGGTCCCACCAGACATAGTACGGTGGTGCTTTCCACCAAAAATCTTTTGAAAAATTCTGAAGAATTTGGATTTTTTAAATATACCTGGTTCTCTTCATCCATATCAATTTGTATCAATTCAGACTGTCAGACATCACACTCGTCACGATACCAAAACAACATTTTAACTTGATTTCAGTTTCAGAAAGCATGCAAATTTTTAGATATTCAACCGTGGTTGGACTTACCGGAAAACGTCTAAGTCAGAAAAACTTTCTTTGATACATTAAGTTCGACCATGGAACTTGTCTTTCGCGATCGCATTCCCACCGTACTACCGTGAGTGGTCCTAAATCCGACGTGGTCTTTCAAAGATACAAACTAAAATAAAAAAACTTTTGCTTTGACGCAACGAAAATACCAAAGTGTCAACTAAACTGGGAAATTTGATACAGTAAACCAGTTGAACCAAATAATAAAACAATAATTGCTTCTTATATGAAACATAATTTTTTTTGCAATATGTATATCCAGACGGTGTCAATCGAACAACTTCGAACGGAAATCGCAATCGAACCAATCGAACGCAATCGAACGCGATCGAATGATTGCGATTCGATTGCCGAACGCAATCGAATCTCAATCGAACGGCCGATTCTTGGGTAATATTCGATTGTGTTCGATTGCGTTCAAGTAACGTTCGATTGGTTCGATTGATAGTCAACCTATCTTTAATTGGTTCGATTGATTGTAAATTACCTTCGATTGATCTTCGATTATGATTATTTTCGATAAGTTTGATTGCGATTAAATTAAATTTGATCACTCCTTTAAAGCTCTTTTTAGCGTGGACAGCTGAGTGCGTAAGTAACCGTACTAGAATGAATAAAATAGAATACAATTGAATCAATCGAACGCAATCGAACATAATCGAATACAATCGAACGTAATCGAAGCAATCGAACGGCAAATTCTGGGTAATATTCGATTGCGATTCGATTGCGTTCGACAATCGAATCGCAATTATTCGATTGTGTTTGATTGCGTTCAATTGATTCGGCATTCGATTCGTTCGATTGACACCGTCTGGGTATATATGTCAAACATCATAAATGACAATAAAACTTTTATTAAAAGGTAATGACATTCAGACTTTTACAACTCACACTTTTTAATTACATTATTGACATTTTGACATTATAGCCATATCTTGTTAGATGTTTTGAATTTGTTTTGAGAATTCTTGCAATAGTTTTTCGTTCAACTTGGAGAAGGAGTGTTTGTAAACATAGAATTTTTTTTCATAACCTTTGGCTTTATTTGAGGATGAGGGGTCGGAATTAGGCAGGGCTGTCGGATTTAGGACCACTCACGGTATTGTACGGTGGGAAATTTAATGTACGGTGTTTTCAAAGTTAACCTTTAATTCCCACCGGACATTTAAATCAAGCCCCACCGTACAACAGCGTACAATGTACGGCGATGCCCAGGGTCGTTGAATGACCTGGCTGGTCATTGAAATAAACTATATTCAGCTCCGCTCACACAGCTCTACTTTTTGTTTTGATTTAACTTTGTATTTTAATGACCAGCCAGGTCATTCATTTTAGGGCTATGCATGTTAGCCTCCACTGATGCAAGTTACCACCGAATCTCACGACGGTAGTAGAGTGTTCTCTCTATGAAAAGAAACAGCACAAAAAATGCCCTTTTTGGTCTCTATCTGTCTATCGGACACTGCTGCTGAAAAAAAAAACATATTTCTGAAGAACAGATCAATCTTTATTTTCATTTAGAATACATTGCCATTTCCAGCTGCCTTCAGAATCCTTCAGAACTGCAAAAGTAAAACATGAAAAAATCCAGAAAAATCTCCGCCATCTTCTTTTGTTTGCTTTCTCTTTGAAAAAATCCGATGAGTCCGAAAAATGCGCGCTGGATAAAATCGGAATAAAATTCGGGCGGCAAAATTCCCATCCAGAGCCAGAGCGCGCCAGAGCCGCCAGAGCGCGCCGCAATCATCATGACGACGAATTGCATATAGGTTCCTTTTTGTTTTTGCGGACTGAATTTTCTATACATGTTTTTTTATAAGCATAACGCTTAAAAGCATATGAAGGCTCAGATTTGCAGAATTCCTCTAAGCATAACATGAGCATATATCAACCTAATTCGATTGACTTCAAAATATGCCAGTGGAGTTTGAGGGTGAACTTATTCATATGTCAGCCTAAAATATTTTTCAAGTGGTCGTTTTTATACACTTATTGAATGAACAAAAATTCTTTAAGTGGCTTCATTTCCGATCCAGGAGTCTCGGCGGGTCTAGGCCTTTGGGCTTGGAAGTCAATGATCTACCGTGCGAGTATCACACCATCAGCTGCTAAAGTAGAACTTTCATGAATTATGTCACGAGCAACGCTTACCTCGTTATTAAATGTTGCCATAGTCGTAATTTATTTCCAATTTACTGTATTCGACATGCCTTTACACAATTCGAACGTTTACTTCCATGCATAATGGCGAAACATGAAAAAAAAAACACGAAAAACCTTCTATAATTATAAAGGTAACACTGAAGACTCAAGAGATATATTCACCTTGGTAATGGTTTGAAAATTAGGGAGTCGTTGCACTCAAATAATTTATACCGACTATAATATATTCTCTGAAGACTTGCCGTCTGCTGCTGGTACCCTAGCTGGTACCCTACCCAGAGCAGAGAGGCCGCCGTTATTCTTTTATGGAGAGAAATCATAATATAACACCGGTAATATCTCATTAAGCAGAGCTTTGGACGTGTACGATCGAAAAAAATGCTTTTTGGTGCTTTTTAGCCTTTATTCCTCTAAAAATCCAATTTTACTTCATCAAAAATAACGATTCTTCGGTAAAAAGTGGCGAAATTATTACATTAACGTTTTTGCTGATAAGGTAAATAGAAGATTCTTGTAAATCAAAACAACAAAAACTTTTTGTGATAAGCTTCCTTCTTTCATACATGCTTTTCAGCCATGTCATACGGTTCATCAATTTCTCAGCTAGGCTTATAATAAAAATATAATATAAAAATTTTAAACAAAAATAAATTTAAACTTTAACTTCCTAAAAATCTAAAATTTTGAAAATACAAAATTTCGTTTTTTACAAAAATTTACATCCGTTTCTAAATTTCGAGATAAGTTTTCGGTTATTGAATATTTTATCTCCCATGATATACACAGTTCGATGTGTAGGATAGAACTTGGTGCAGTGGTAACTCAGACAAGAATCTCAATATTTCAAAAATTGGAAATTCAGATGAGTTTTACTGGCTTAACAGCTTAACCCTATTAGCCCCAAGCTTTTTTGACTTTGGTATCCCCAGGGGGGGGGGGTAGAATCTACCACCCTCGATTATTTTTTATCTAGAAGAGCTATGGTCATGAAATTTGGTACAGATGTTCTCCATCATGAAACAAATTTCCAGGAAGAAAAAAAAAATTGATGACGTCATTCAAAAACCGATGACGTCATCACAAAATTTCCACTTGTCGGAAAAAAGCCCAAATATATGGTTTACTAAACTGTCTATTACAATCGAACCAATAAAGATATTTAGATTCTGTTTAAAGATTCAGAAAGATAAAAGGTTGTTCTTTAACATATTTGCCGGTTTTGAGATTTCCACGAAGACTTTTTCTTAAAATCTATGCTGAAGATGAGTAAAATTTTCAAAATTTGATGACGTCATAAATGATGACGTCATCATTTTCAAATTTTTTTTTTCAATTTTTCAAATTTATATTGTCAATGCCTATCACGTGTCAAAATTTGAAAATGATTGAATAAATAGTTCAAAAGTTATCAGCACTTTAAAACTTTGAGTTTTAAGCGGTTTTAGCTGGGTTTTATGTCATGTTTCACAATAAAGTCATAAAACCTGATCTGAGCAACCTATAAGCCTAAAACTTTGCACAAGTACTCTTAATAAGATTTTGTTAAAAGTCAGAAAGTTTCAATTCGTTTAAAAATTTTTTCTCAGAGATATTCACAAAAGAACTCCGGCGTGGTAGATTCTACCCCCCCCCTGGGGCTAATAGGGTTAAGATACTTCACGTAAGACGAGAATAACTATCCAAGGCATGAGAATATAAAAGTTAACGTCAAAATTGATATACAATGAAGTTTCCTTCACTTTCGAACGCAAATTTGTGTTCTCCCCGTGCGTGTTCAAGTTATGGAGACTCCACTGTGTAATACACCCATGGCATAAAGTTGACGTCGATATGTTTGTGAGGCCTGGTAGATATTACGAAGTGAATTTATCCAAGACTTTATACCTTCCACTACTTTAGAATGTTTGAATCGTTCAGCTTCGTTCAGTTTCCCTTTTTCTAGTTTCAATATACACAAATTGGGAACTTCTAACAAGGAAATCAATAAACAACTATTGTCTGTATTTAAATAATTACCAATCGTAAAACTGCAAGAGTTTATAGTATATTCAAGAGATTTTTTTATCAAACCTCAAATCTGCCCGATTTAGACTCCCGTCTAATTTTGATAATTGCAGAAAATCCAAATAGAGCGTATTCAAAAATCGTTCGTTCCTTTATGTGGGTAGACAATACATTGTTTGGCAAAATAGCAAAAGAAGGTGCCGCACGACTTTCTTGTCTGGGTAGAAATTGTCACCAACGTCTTCGGGATGAGTCTGACAATCTAACCACGTCTTTCCCACTACACTTCCAACCGAACAGAATCATGTCGTATAACGTACAACGTATCATTGATATCAACAGAACTGTGTTTGTGAAAGACTAAAAAGTGTTCTGATCAAATAAATTATTCGTTTAAACAGCAACAGTGCCTGGTGGTGGTGATACCCTTTGAACTGAAATAAAAAGAAGATCAAATTTTACAAATTAATGCACTAAAATAGATCGTTCTTCGGTTTAATTCATTTGGAGCAAGGCATCCTTTTCAATAGGTTTCAGCAAGGTTCATATTGGAAATGTTTGACTCTTTCATTCATCCGTAAGTAGAAAAACAACAATAATGAAAAGGTCTTAGGTCTAAAATTAAAACAACATTGGACATACAAAATAAGGTCTTACAAACTCATAAAAGAAAACATTAACTCTTTTGATGGTAAGTGTAACCTTCTTGGAGAAATATGTATCGGTAAAAGCAGTGACTTGGATTTTAAATCCTGGACAAAATACTATAAGCCTTCTTTAATCGAACCAGACCCATAGTGCCTTAATCAAAGATTTCGGTTAGCCGCAAGATTAAGAAGGTTAGCTTATGTATGATTCCTTGTGACAATCCATGTTGTGACATAGAAAAGGGGAAACAACGATAGTATCTGGAAATAGTTTTCAAAAGGTCAGAGTAAACAAAAAGCCGGTGAGTACATTACAAAAAGAAAAGAAAAGTTACAATTGAATTAGGCTTACCAGGGACAGGTGGGACAACAGAATATCGTTCACTTGATCCATTAGAACTGGTGCTTAGCAACCGTTTCCCTTCCATGGAATATCGATAAGCCTTGTTATCTTCAAATATAGCAGGATCTTTGTTTATGATGGCTAACTTGGCCGCTTTCACTTTCTTCTTCTTCTTGTACCTGAGAGTGGAAAGATTTTCATTTTCAATTGCGAAATAGAAATCGAAAATTATTTTTAGAAAAAATTCCGTTAGTCTCGTGCTAATTCGAATGTTTCTATGTTGTTCGGAGAGATAGAGAGATTCGAAAGAAGATTTTTTAAGACTGTGATTTACAGAGTTCGGAGAGCAAAAAGTTAAGAAGCAAAAGAAGTTTAGAATGAATAATAAAAGTCTGCCGACTTTGATTTACGAGCGATATATCAAATAATTTGGATTCTATTCTTATGTATGATTCCTTGTGACATAGAAAAGGGGAAACAATGAATAAAGTTTTATACCTTTTAGCATACTTTTGTGTGACAAGAACAACAGAGAAGCCGAGCACAAGACCAGCGAAAAGCCCTCCGATCAAACAAGCAACAGCAGTTACTCCGAAACCTTCTTTTGAACACGACTCGTCTAAAAGATGAGAAAAAATGACACACGTTTTCATACATACTTTTATAGGTTATTAAGAATGAAAAATCCAGGGAAAGAAGTAGCGCCCTCCCCTACCTTCGGGTAGACAGCTAGAGAAAAGGGAGCTTTTGGGTGGTGCTCGACTGTGGTCGCAAACTTACTACTACTATTAGGAATGAAACTTGTAGATTTTGGTACTCAAAGTTTGATGCTGCCCGTGTGGATGACATCAGTCAAAAAAATCTTTCTTCATAATTTAAACAGTTCTAAGTTATCATCGAGCGCTTTTGGCACTGAGAATAACCGGAATTGTGTACATATTTTTATATAAACATTATATAAACGTTAGCATAAGCCGGCAATAATCTCAAAGTCATATCTACATTCGATCTAATATCATATGCGGTTGCGTCCCATAAAAGATGCTACGGATCCTAAGGGTTGGCCCCAACTAATATGAGTAAAACTGGTAACCTCGCTTGAGTCCACAATAATCGAAATAAGATGGAATTTAGTCGTCTAATTATTAGAGATTATATTCCCGAGATCATAGTCCGATAGTCCGACCAAATTTTTGAAAAATAAGTCGAATAATAAGACCTGAATTTCAGAAAAAGCAGGGGGGGTGAAGCAGTTAGTACAAGACATCATGCGGGTTAGTACCGTGGTGGTGTGCCAGATGAATTGGATAAAATCACTTAGTACTCAGATGTACTAACTGCAAAAAAGGGTGGTCCCCTGCTAAAAATTTGCCAAATTTTGGTACTAAGTGTGTAAAAAATAGGATTTTGTGAGAAAATTAAAAAAAAAGACCGTATTTTACCAAAAAATTTTTTGGGAAGTAGATTTTTTTTTCAAATTTTCGAATTTTTTTTTTTAAATCTTAAAAACAATTTGCTGGTTGCAATAGAAATTTGATTTTCTAAAATGTTGTTTTTTCCTATTGAAAGCTATCGGAAAATTGAGTCATTTTTAAGAATATTAAATTTTATTTTCTTTGATTTTATTGAATTTATGAAGGTCAAAAGCCTTTTTCAAGGCTAAATTCAGTTAGTACTAACTGTACTAAGTGTACCAAGGTGGTGGTGTTACTAACTTCTTCCGAGAAAGCAGTTAGTAGGCATGATGTCTTGTACTAACTGCTTCACCCCCCCCCCTGGAAAAAGTAATAAAGTTTTTTATTTATATAAATTTTGATCCGTTATTTTCCGGACATACTGTAGAGCAAATACGGAATTTTTTGAGACTTCGTGTAAAATACGTCATGGTAAAAAAAAGTGTTTATGTAACCTGCACTTGATGTTATGAAATCAAAAATAATCGAACAATCTTCTCAATTTCTCAAAGAAATGAATGAATAAAGTGTACACTCTTGGCATGTCCTTGCGAAAATCATGTGTGGGTTTAGTTGACCTTTCTCATAAAATCAGTTACAATAACACTGTTTTGTCAAATTTCTAAATTTGGTATGAAAATATTTTTTTTACACTATATTTGTTTGAAAATAATAATGGCGGAGAAGGATGGAATGAGAATTAAATACGTAAAGGAAAACTTAAAACTCATCAGTAAATTGATCATCTTAAGTTAAAAAAATCCATAGCAAACTTTAAAAAGAGAGCCTTTCATAAGCAAGAATTTAGACGATTTTTTTTCGAGGGATCTACTAAAGACCAGGTTATGATAGAAACTTCCCCTGATTTTGACACTTGGTAATGACTTTATTTTTCCCTATGTTTCTCCAACAACACCTCTCACCCTTAGGAGGGGATTTCAGATTTGTTAATGTGTGAAAACAAAAGAATCAAAATAAACAATATCCATTTTGCGGTTACATTATTCAAAGGGTTAGTTAACGTTCTACTCGGAAGTGCTGAGTAACTTCCTCGGAACAACTCCAAAGAGGGCCTTCAGCAAACCAAAACACATCACTAAATAAACATACGCATTCATAATGCCTACTACTTATACTATGGTTTTGGCAATGTTGAAAGCTTAAGTTCTAAAGACTCACTCGATGACAAAGTTGTTTGAACCAAGGATAAACTCTTAATACGTAAAATTGGCAAAAAGTCATAATTGGCCACCGCAATCGAAATTAATATTCTCTTAGACATGCTCTTGACAAAACGTACGTGAAAAAAAAAATGAAAAAAAATACCTTTCAAAATTTGTTTTGACGCTGCATTCGGCGTCACTTCATTCTCAGTTGTCGTGCTTTGAGTCGTCGTTGTCGTTGTTGTCGGAGTTGTCGTCGTTGTTGTTGTCGTTGTCGCCGGAGTTGGTGTCGTTTTCGGTGTGCGGCACAAATGTTTGTCGTCGTTGATACAATTTTCTTTAGATGCACATACAGTGACTGCAAGTCGCATATTATCAGATGTACAACGACCGCCCGAACGGTTGTTTAGACTTGCAATACTACCATTGGAAGTGGCTGTAAGGGAATAATATTGATAGGTTGATATGTAAAATATCTAGCAGGGCTTGAAATAACGGTCGGATCGCAAAACCAATCAAAACCCAATAAAAATTGACTATAATAAACGGAAGGGTGTGGGAAAATTTTCCAATTTTGATAAAGGGGCAACCTATAGGCACCTGAGAGTTTGTAAGAGAGTAAGTACATGGCTTGTTATCATTAAGAAATTTACATTCCCCCAAGTTTCAGTTTTATAATTCAAGCCAAATAATTCAATTTTCAAAAAAAAAAATATAAACGAAAAACAAGGTCGAGATAATCTAGGCTAAAGGGATCAAAGTAAAGAAGTTAAGTTTCAAGGTTAAGACGATTGACATGTCAATAACTGAGTTTCAAACACAATCTATCCGTTGTTTTAATTATAACTGTTTTTAATTTCGAGTTTACAGATCCCCCAGACGGTCAGTTTTAAAACCGATGACGCATAGACAGAATGAACAGTTACTTTTAAGACCTGAAGAGCAAAATTTGCGATGGATAAAACGTTATGTTCAAATGTAAACAAAATTTTGATGACCCTCATAATGGTCTTTGTTAAATCACCCCCATTCCAGTTAAAGGACTGACATCGCCGAGACCTTATCGAAAACAATCATAGCGGGAAAATAGTTCAACCTAATTCCATTAAAAGTCATTTGACTGAAATCAGCCCTAACTGTTTTTTTCATTATATGCACAACACTTTTAGAAGCTTAGGTTTAGTCAGAATCAGGTCCTTAAACGTCAATTCTAGTAAAGGTAAAAAAATCAAGTCCCCCAGGTTTAGGTCAGTGCTTTCCTATGGAAATTTAGTTCTTTGGAAATCAAGGGATCAATAAACCTTTTCATAATCTATTTTGAGTGCAACGACTGCCTCGTTTTGAAACCATTACCAAGGTGATTATATATCTCTTGAATCTGATCGAGTCTTCGAGTGTTTCTTTTATGAATAGAGTAAACCTCTTACAAACTCATCTGGGTATCAATTACCATAGCAATATTTTGAAAACGATGTAAGTGTTGCTCGCGACGTAATTTATGAAAAAGTCTATACATCTAAGGTAAAATCTTACCGATAAAATAATAAGTTTGATTCGGGAAGAACTGAATGGAGCTACTCGTGAAACTGGAGAAATAGAAACGTCTGTAAAGCAAAGAATTGCTTTGTTTCGGAGAATCGCAATCCAATACGCTCTTCTCTGTTGGTGATTCAACTCGGCATTCATCGAATTCTTTCTTGGAAACTAAGAACATATTTTCGTACATATTTAACTGGTTGGAAAATTTGTTTTGGATTGAAATAATGATGGAGGAGGAAGGACAGAGGAAGTGAATGACTGAATGTTCTTGGACGTTGATATGTGCGTAACCATCATTACCACCGCATACATTGCCTTTGAACCTGTGGAAATATAAAAGGAAATTCAGTTAATAAAGTGGACCGCACGGTGGCAAAAACACGATTCTACGCATTGTAAATGTGTAGCAAATACATGATTCCGCTAATAGGCTTTCTGTGGAGGAAATGATAGGTTTTCAATATAATTCACCTGGAAAACATGCTAGAGAATGGATATAAACCAGTAAGGTAGACAGGAGGGCGGAAAATTTGGGTAGGAGAGCAGATTTTTATGACACAGTAGTTATCTATTCATAATATAAAAAAATAATTACCGTGTCATAAAAATCTGCTCTCCTACCCAAATTTTGCGCCCTCCTGTCTACGCTACTGTAAACCTAAAATCTAATCTTAGGTTACTGATAGTTCTGTGTCAAACAGTAGTAGTATGTTTCTCTATTCAGTGACTTTAACCGAGAAATTTCAAATTTTATATTATGGGACATACAACCAGCAAAGGAGGAAATCAGACGGTCGAGTTTAAGGAAATAGAAAAAATTTATCAAAAATTTGAAATCGCCCTGCAAATATTTATACAAATCAGCGGAAGAGAATCAGTGTTCGGAAAAGACGGAACGACGGTATTTCCAAGGTGTTAACTCTTTTTAGCGATTATCATTAAGAAAAAACATCATTAATTATTATTCATGGGAAATGAGAAGTATCAAAACCAACATCAAAAATTATGCTACGATATCACACTTTAAAATGCTAAAAACAACGATAGTGAGCAACACTTCGAATTACCGCAAAAATATCTTTGATAAGTAGTAGATAGACCTAGTAAATCATAAACTGGAAATTCTGATAAATCATAAGACAAAATAAAAAAGGGATCACTTTCCGAGATAAATGTCGAAAACATAAAAAAGAAACATAGGAACAGTAGTAATTTTTTTTCACTGCAAAAATTCCACTACAGTTGCTAGAGGGCGGTAACTTTTTCCTTACAAAAATACAATCAGTTTTGATGCCATAAAAAAGATCTATTGCTTTTCTATGGCAATTCTTCTACAGTTGCTAGAGGGCGCTAACTTTTTCCTTATAAAAATACAATCAGTTTTGATGACATAAAAAGGGATCTATCGCTTTTCTATGGCAATTCTTCTACAGTTGCTAGAGGGCGCTAACTTTTTCCTTATAAAAATACAATCAGTTTTGATGACATAAAAAGGGATCTATCGCTTTTCTATGGCAATTCTTCTACAGTTGCTAGAGGGCGCTAACTTTTTCCTTATAAAAATACAATCAGTTTTGATGACATAAAAAGGGATCTATCGCTTTTCTATGGCAATTCTTCTACAGTTGCTAGAGGGCGCTAACTTTTTCCTTATAAAAATACAATCAGTTTTGATGACATAAAAAGGGATCTATCGCTTTTCTATGGCAATTCTTCTACAGTTGCTAGAGGGCGCTAACTTTTTCCTTATAAAAATACAATCAGTTTTGATGACATAAAAAGGGATCTATCGCTTTTCTATGACAATTCTTCTCATTAGAGTGCTAATCAAAAGTTGTAAATGATGAGGAAAATAGGAAACTTTTAGAGTCATCCAAAACCACTTATAAGTAGGATACGAAAGTCAACTATGTTAGCAAAACTGTGATTGATCAGTTGTATTCGCCAGTCTAGTATTTTTTTTCCGCCCTTATTATCTTTCCAACAGTCACTTTGCCTTGACTTCACTGAGATAAAAATGTTACTTATTCTTAGTCAATTTCGTTTATTGTGGTATGATAGTTGCTAGAGAAATTCCATTTCGTGCTTTCAAGAATGTTCGAAGTTGAAGAATCAAATGAGATAAAGCAAGGGACTTTTATAAGCCGTTTTATATGACTTTTTATAAGCTTGCTATATGTGTAAACTGTCTTTGGTGTAAGTTAACCGTTAATACCAAAAAATGTTTAACTCTTTCATAAGGAATGTCCAATCCAGTCAAAAAGATAACCAAAGGTAAATACTTACATCGGGTTTCTTGGATCCCAACTAAAAGAGGGCAAGATCATAGCCTCTCCTTTAACCAGAGGTAGTAAGGCCAAAAACCATAATGCCAATACAACCTCTCTCATAACCAGAATGGTGCCCAACCAAGGTCGGTTAGATTTTTTTGTTAGTTTTTGTTTACTAAAATAAAGAACATAAAAAATCAGTCTAAATTATGTATAATTTATATAACCATGACTATGTGGTAAATATAAATGCAATTTCATGTCATCGAAAGAATCCATCTGAGGATAGTAGAAATGCTCTGAAATTGGTTCTCATTACGTATGATTAACTGTCGAATATACTTTTTGATATTTTCATATTTTCTATAATGATACAATTTTCCATTATTAAAATCACCACGACTTCCTTTAAACTTCCTTTTAAGATAACAAGAGAAACGCTTGCTATCCATTTATCAGGGAACATAATTTGAAAGGCTTTCACGAGGGTCCTTCTAAAACCATCTCTTTTTATGAGACGTTTAAGCGAAACAAGGTACATCAAGTTCTAGCTCAACACAATAAACATTGACTAACTTTTGTAGAGTTAGAAAAAAGACTTGTTTAGACCCATCTTCTCTTGTACGAAGTGTAATGATTCGTTCTATCGCTTTCGATTTCAAGTTCGGAGAAATTATCAAAAACTGAAAGTTTCGTTATACAAGCTTCTGAATAATTGTCGATAAAAATAACCTTCGATATAAAAATGCATGCGATTCTCAGAATATCGATGTCAGCTCTGTGAGTTGGCAGACGTTGGTAAACGCTTTAGTTTCCCTATCCTAGGGTAGTGTATTTTGTCCTGGGTAGGGTCTGGTCAACTATCTCTTTCTATAGTTATCTATCAACTTTCATAGACCAAATCTCCCAAGATCATTTTTTTACTTATTTTCAATATACTTTAATTTTAAAATGTTTTTAAGTCCGTATCTCTCAACAAAGGAAAATCTCAGATAATACTATACTACGTGATCAAAAATTGTGAGGATTTAAGAAAAATAAGCTTGATGCATGAAGATAAATCTCATTATCTGCATGGGATAAATCTGATATCTGCAGCGATGCAGATTAAATTCTTGTTTCCCATCCTCGTCAAAATTTGAACTTCTAAATACAAAACACCAAACAACGGGTGTGCGAGTGAATTACCCAGATAAAGTTCTCTCGGGTCAGTTTCAATCAAAAAACCAGTATAAAATCTACCGTCTCATCGTGAAGGTACTGTATCAAGAAAGTCAAATTCCATTATTATCGTATCCCAGCTGACACACAACGTTGTTTCAACGTTTAAACAACGTTGTGTGCCAGCTGGGATACAACCATAGTTATAAGAGAATTCTCTTATAACTATGATACTATGATACAACAAGAGGTAAACGAAAACGAAAAAATTTACGATTCAACCTCTCAATAAGATTTCCATGTTAAAATTTCTTTGCTTACAAATTATTATAAGTAAATCATATGTATAAACGAACAAACACCAATTTTAGATCACAAAATCATCATCAATAGTATTATTACAAGATTAGTTTAGTATCGTTGACGCGATGAAATTTAGTCAGTTTTCCTCTTTTTTTTCTACCACCAATTGATCTGAACCAAAAATACTATACTATAGATAATCAACAAACATAATTTCAGTTACTACTACTGCAATACTACTTATCATTTTCGATTTTTTAAAGCTGTAACTAGATTTACAATTCAATCTCTCCTATTGACGACGTAAGCTTTATACTCAATCTCATTCATAAAGAAATATATATGAGAAAAGTCGGACGGACGATCAGCCGCGTCAGATCATAGAGAAGAAAAGACATCATCGTATCATTTTACGTAATGGCAAATTGTTTTTACTAATAACAGTTGACAACGTTATGCTATGAGAAAACACTCCACCACAGAGATGATTCGTTTTCTTTGCGGGTAGATCATTTACAGTGTATTCTCTCTATTCTTGCTATCTTGGTTAGTTCTTTTTATAAGAAACTTCTTACTGTCACATATTTTCTTAAATAAGATAAGCTGCCTTTATTACTCGACCGAGTCTTTTCTTTAACTTCCCAGCCGGCACACAACGTCAAAACAACGTCAAATCAACGTCCATAACGTCCATATAACGTTGTATGAACGTTAAAATAACGTTGTGTGCCAGCAGAGTTGAACACAACTTATTTCTGTTTCCCTCAGCTACCAAACCATCAGCTTAAAAAAATCTTCATTAAAGAAAATCTCCAAAACTTATAAATCAGTCTTCCAGTGAGTGTTTCAGATAGTAGGACACAGTTCATAATATTTAATGGTGTACACCAGTCAGCTTTTCTAGGTTCCTCTTTATGAGAGATACATTGGAGTGCTTCTGTATTAGGTTGATGAGGGGATATTTAAACATCTGTTTAGTATACTCAAGGGAAAAAAACTGAAGGGAAGCTATGTACAGAACTAAAGCTACGAAAACAGGAAAACTGACTACACCTAAGAAACTAAAGATTTTCCTACTTCAAACTACCTCACCTCAATTAGTCACATAGGGTATCAAGATCTTCTTTTTAAAGATCAATTTCTGAAGTCAATCACTAATTTTTTCCTCAATGTACATAGGGTTTCCAGTTTTTAATCCTCTCCTCGTCCCGTTCATCTAGTAATCAAGCTCCCTTCGAAACAATGAAATAACTGGGCTACCCAGGTAAAAATATTGACTCAACTATTAAAAAAGCCCATGAACCTCAGTTATCAGCGTAGGAGTTAAGTCAAGGAAAATAAAGTAGAAAGAAGGTGATTATTCAAAATAAAACAGTGGTTGAAAATTAAATACTTTAGGTCTACTTACTTATACTTAGTTTGGTCCAAAATAATTCAGGCTGTATATTGTTCTTAAAAACAGGTCGTCTAGCCTAAAAAATAAAATGAAGTTATCCTACGTAAATGGGTTTAAACAAAAATAAACATGAATCTCACTAGTAAAGAGTGATTAGATTCGAAAACTCAAGCAAGGACAGAATAGGCTTAATTCAAATTATCAGTAATTACTTAATCACGATTACTGTTAGATGAGAAGATCTAAGTAAGCTTTATTAAACAATAGGATGAAAACTTACGAAGACGTTGAGCCCTGTTCAGCTAAGCAGCCCTAACGATAAGCTGAACTTGATTAATCTAATATTTAAGTAGAAGGGAATGAATATCGAGTGTTATACTCTCTGATTAGCTTATCTTTAGATTTTATGTCATTTCTGACCAGTAATAATTGCTTCATTTACACTTTAGAAAGACTCACACCCACAATGTTTGAAAGAACACAAAGTTTTTAAGGCACAAAATAAAGTATAAGCCACAACCATAACATAAGCCCTAGACAAGTATAAGCCACATTGACAACCATAACATAAGGCTCTTAGGAAAATTTTTCAATACAAAAATGTTAAATGCCCTAAAATTTGTGTGTATCCTGTTTGAATTGCTTCTATATGGTTAAAAAATATCATACAGTGAAAAAAAACTGACTGAGAAAAGTTAAAGTAAAAAAAGTCTAAAACCTAATGATACTTTTGGAATGATATTTTGTAGATGTTTTCAGTTTGGCCTCGTAGGGTAATTCTGTCACTAATTTCTGATTACATAATAAAAGAAGTAAAAATGCTTTTATTAGAAAATTGTAACGATAAAAGTGGTTTAAGGTATGTTTAGATTTTCCTGTATTCGGCTTAGATAACTTGGAGTGTAATTTTATGTTTCTTATGTAAAAACAACATAAGTAGTATAGGCCTCAGTCACTACGGTGATTAAAACGATTAAGCTATGAGAAGAAGAGGGGAGGATGTTGAATTAATTAAACACAGTAACCATCATTCATAAATACACTGACCTCTTAAATAATAGACTGGAATGGACAGAATATTAAACAATTATTGGTAAAGCCGAATCCAATATTTTTTTTGCGTCCAAATAAATGGTTTATTATGCGTTCATCTCTAAGATAACTCGTTTCCACGCATTTTTAAAACAGCTTTTAAAATTTTTGAAACCTTCGGAATTTCTTAACTTTTTGAGATTTAAGCCTTAAAATGTTCTTAACATGTTCTTATCTTCACCATTTTGTGAGTGTTTCTGTCAATTTTTATAAGAAATTAACTTTTTCTTAAGATTTGGCTATCGGTACCTTTTGTTCTTATATAGTTTATTCTTATAAAAAACGTCTAATAACGCGCAGTTTCAAATACAAAATTTCCAGAGATAAGGAAATTGTGAGAGGTATGAATGAATCAAAATGAATAACAAGGAGATAGAAATTGCCGTTCCAGTCATCAGTTTAAGAGATCAGTGATAATATACTGAAATAGTAAAGGAGAGAGAAAGAAGTTCCGTCAAAGTTGACAAATGTATTTAATTAATCCGGTTGCATGTCGTTTCTATTCATTATGTTGACAAAAAAAAAGCAAAAAACAAAGTAATAAACTTTTAAGAACATGATTCTTATCTTGTGTTCAGTCTGTATTTGTTCTTATGGTTTTAACCCCTAGGGATTTTAGGAATTGAGGCTTGAATTGTTCTTATCCTATTCCAATTTCTACTATTCTAGTTATGACGGTGTGCAATATTTTAGTCTCATGTAACATAAGCTTCGCAGTTTAAGACCATTCATTGAGGCACGCAGTGTTCTAAGATTGTTTAAAAGTCTGTTCTAAATCACGACTAGTTAAGTTGTTCTTAAATTAAGCTGTGATATAGTATTTTTCTATAAAACACGGGGGCGTGTAATACATAGTAAATATTTGAATACAGTATTGAAAAGAAAGGTTACAAACACTTCACTGCGATAAACGTAGTGGGAAGTATACTGTTTATGAAAAGCTCCCTAAAATCCTTTCAATCATGGTTACGATTTTTTATAAGAAACAGTTAAGAACACTCATCTTTGAGTCTTGAAAGGTCCAATTTTATCAAAGAATGAAGGCAAATTTCAAGGAAATATTTTGACTTTTGATCACTGGGGCCGACAAATGCCTATCAAGAGCTCATAAAAAAATCAAATTTTACTAACCTCCCAAAGTATAAAACTGCTTTAATTCTTATAATGTTAAAGAAACTGTTCCTGTCAAGTTTGATATACACATGCAACGGTGGAGTGACATAATAAAAAAACGGTTTTGTCAGACAATTGAGTTGTTTTTTTAGTCCCCACATATCACTGGATAGCGTGATGAAGTAACAAAGTAATTTCCTTAGAAACTTTAAACTAGTTTTAAGGGTACATTTTCCCATCAGATGAAATATACGAATGGAATAATGTATTTGGATACCTTGTGTAAGATACAAGTGACAATCAACTCGTTTGAGCCTACACGTTTTTTTATAAGAACAAACTATATGTCAGTTTTATATAAGAACACAAGGCTTCAATACCCAAAATTTTAAGAACAAGTTAAGAACATTTTAAGGCTTTGAAGATCCTAAAACACCATTTTCTTGGGAAAATTGACTAGAAAGGTGAAAGTAAGAACATGTTAAAAAGTTTTTAAGGCTTAAAACTCAAAAAGTTAATTACATCTGAAGGCTTCAAAAAATTTGAATGTTCTTTTAAAAAACGTGCATCTGAATCATTGAGTGTGGGGGTTCCTTTTTGGCGTTTAAAAATTGCTCATCTTGTGAAAATAGTTTTTAGGTCCAATTTCCTTATCCCATAAAAAATATACAATGTGCAAAGTAAAAAAAAATGTTGTATTTAGATACCTTGTGACTGATGATGAGTGTGTGGGGTTCCCTCGTCTTGCTAAAAATTGATCATTCTGTGAAATAGTTCTCAAATGCTCTCAAAATTCTATAAAAAGAATATGGTCACAATTTTAATACATCCTGCTTACAGATCTTATAATACCTTGAATATTTTCGAGAGATTTATTAATACAACAAAGTTGAAGCATGCCTATTTCACTCAACTTTCAGTCACTTTTTGAAAAAACGTTACAAAAACAAAAACTGGTATTTTTACCTGGTAGTTTATTTCCTCTCTCGGTATTTCAAAATACACGTTTTTTTATAATAACAAACTATATAAGAACATAAGGCTTCAATGGCCAAAATCTTAAGAACAAGTTAAGAACATTTAAAATAGCTTTGCGGACTCCAAAACACCCAATTTCTTAGGAGAATGGACCAAAAATACTCAAATGGTAAAAATTAAGAACATGTTAAGAACATTTTAAGGCTTAAAATTTTTTGGATGTTCTTATAAAAAAACGTATAACCGGTTCAGTTCCTGGTAAATTGGATAAAGAAGCCACTGTATTCACGACTTTGTACGTACTTTTGATCAACCAATATATCTATAATAAAAATAATACACACGAAAAGTTATTAATTAAAATTGTTATCAATCATAATCAATTTTCATCAATCACAAAAAATCAGAAAGATGGAGAGAACAATATACCCCCATTACCTTAGACTATCATTACTGAAATTTTTGTGGGTAATTTTGACTGCTTTTAAAATACCTTCAAAACCCAACAATTATTAAAAATTAAGGAAAAAATCTATACATAGATAAAAGATACGAGAAAATACCTACGATAACAGGTTACACGCAAAACACATTAAAACGTCATTTAAATGTTATACCATCAGCATTTCGCAACTAATTACCAGACATTAGATATTATGAAATGACACAAATGCTTTACTTATTACTTCATTTTTCTCATCATTATATTTTTTTAATCTAAAAACCTGTAAAACTGAAAAAAAAAGATTAAGTGATATAGAAGGGCGGGTAAAATGGGCGGGTGTAGAATTTTGAGGCGGCATTGTTGTTTTGTCCAAACAATTATGAAAAGCAAAAGTGTATAATGAAAATATTGCAAGGCATTCAAGGTCTTTCAAGTTTCCACGGGCTTCGCATTATATTTTTTGTAAGAACAATTTTAAAATGAGCAATGAGGCTTAAAATTTGAACTAAGAACAATTATAGAGCATCCCTCAATTTAAAATATCTAAATTAAAGAAAACGAAAGGAAGGCCCAAACTAGTAAAAATAGGGTAAGAAAATCATGAGAAAATTCATGAAATTATTCGAAAGGTACTAAACTAACAAGAACACTCTTAGACTAAATAAAATAGAGTGTTCTTATAAAAGTGATACTGATAATAATGGGAGTATTTTTCAGTTCGTACCACAGGAATTTCAAAAAATTATGTTTTTGATGCTATATATATGACACTAGAGAGTGAAGAGGTGGGATGGAGAACAAAGTGTTTTAAAAGTGTATACCCTTAATATTATACACTGTAAGAAAGGGTATATTTTTAAGCAATTCGAAAACAATTCAAAAATTACCTCTTCAGAAAGCTAGGGGATACCATTTGAAGGGTCATTGTGTACACGTTACTCTTAAGGAGGAAAAACAATAAAGATTGACTCAATTAATTGGTACTAAGAGTATCAAATTTTTTTGGACCTTGAAACTTTGGGTAATGATCAGATGGGTGACCAAGTCCAAAAAATCGAAGAATAATCAAATCTTAATATTTTAACAAAGATCACGAGGGTACCTGCTTGTTCTATAGACTTAACAGTTCCAGAAGCATGCATGGATGCAAACCTGTTTGCGTCATTGAGAAAAATAAATTGAAACTGATTTTCTATGAAGGGAACCGGGGAGGAGGAGTGTATTGGAAAATTAGCTGTAGGTTCGAAAATTCTATTAAAAACTTAACGAAATAAGGCATTCCTGTATTACCAATACCACCGCACAACATGATATGATTAGGCTAAGCTAATTAACCAACAGTATCCTTTAGCCTATGTACCGTGTCACTTTGTGATAGAAAGTGTATCACATATACCGATTTGAGCTCATTAAAAAGAAATCAATCTATGAGAAAATGTATACGGTATCTTAATGGTGTAAGTCTATATTATAATAAAATGTAGTAATGATATTATCAAAAGTATAAAGAGTAGGTATTTTTCTAAAAATAATATGCTCAATTCCTTTAACCGGCACGCGGCGCTATATGAATGTTAATATAACGTTATATGGATGCCATGAACGTCCAATGGACGTTGATAAGACACTTTTTACCGGCTGGGACACTATCGTCCTGACACAAACACACAAAAAATAGAATCGAAAAAATATTTTACTATAAAATTGCTATTAAAAACTGGGGGCTAAACATTCTCTGATTATATAAGAGAATAATTTTGTGATGAACGTAGAGGCATTTAAAATACGAGTTGCATTGTATTAAGCCTGAGTCACGCCTCCTTTCTTTTATCTTGAGTTACTATAACTCGGAAATCTCATTCAAGGTATGATAAAGAGAGTAATTTGATTTCCTTATGGAATTATATCTACCGGCTGATAAATTTCCGGGACCGTCAGAATGTACTAGCTTAAACTCTGTGGGAATACTATTCATTTGATACACGTAGAGGAAAATTCGAGTTGTGACGTCATAATTTAAGTAAGTTTCAAACTTTTTAATATAATGACCATAGTAGTGTGACCCTCTCCTTCTAAAGAGAATCGCTTTGCAAAAGTACTTGAAAAACACGGCTTTCTTTGGGTCAGGTACTTTTTATAAAAATGATTGGTCAAAATATCTTTAAAAACCTAGTCCCATTGACATTTTTAGAATTTATCATGCAAATCATAATCACTCAAATTAGACAAAACCCTGATAAAGATTTCCAACCCCCATTGGGCTTTTCTCGGTTCTAAGAAATACACAAAAGCGACTGTCATGTTACTAGGAAACAAGTTTGATATGACTAGGGTTCAATGTCAGATAAATGCAACTTTATGATTAACTCAGACGTTGTCCGATCCTTCTAAACTAAAGCCCAATTGCCCTTCATGCAGCTTTTTGCACAAAAGCTGACAGACAACGATAGGGAAAGGTCATCCGTTAAAAAGACATAAAAAACTAACTAACTGCAATGAAAAACAACAGAAAAATATAAAATATAAATCCAAAAAGGGACACTTTCTCATGCAACTAAATGCCACACTTTTGAACACGAGACTGCTTCTTTCCTAACCAGTCTTTTCTTGTCATCCAACAAGGGTGCAATCCGTTTGACCACATTTTTCTTGAGAGGTACAATATCATGATATTTGTAAGTGGAAAGTTTCATTAAACATTGTAAAGCGACTATACGGACTTTCATTCGGTCGTGTGTGACAACGTTCAGAAGACGTCCAATCAACGTTTGGATATGATCTTGGATGACTTGCTGGTTTTCATTCGTGAGAGATATAATGGTAGTGATTGTGGATGCCAGAACATTTTCACCACGTTCGATCTCCAAGGAATGTAAGAGCAGTGGTACCAACTACATGAAGAAAAACACAATAAATTGTAACAAATCCTTGTATGAAATGTGGATCAAAAATTACATAGAAGTTTTCCATGTTTTGTAATGCTACATAAGTATGTTCGATTAAGGAATTGTCTCAACAGATTCGAATATTATTTGCTTCCATAATGGCTTAACAAAACATAATGTTCTCTCCCTAAAACTCCTCGTTTTAAAGCAGGGGAGGGGTCGATAGTAAAATCTCAAACATGTATGAATAGTAAAAGGATTTTTACGAATTTTTACATACCACCACCCAGACTCTTGGAAGAGGTTTTTTACTACCCTTGTAGTAAAAGTTTTTGGGACAATTTGTCATGGAGACCACCTATTTTTTGGTTGCTTTTCGGACTTATTTTCCAAAAAAGCTAAAAAATGATTATTTCTGTGACACATTTTTCACTTAGTGCAAAATCTAATGTCTTGCCCTTAGAATTAAAATCCTTTTTATATTAACAAAAGATTTCGAGAATTTTTTGTTTGCAGCAAACAACTTTGCAACAAATAATTTTTTCAAATTATAAAAATTTTCAGATTTTTTCAGAAAAGTCATCCAAAAAATTAAGAGAATTACAAAAATAGCTAAAATTTGCTAATTTTACCAGTTTTAACTACCCAGGTAGTAAAAACATTTAACACATAGATACCACCCATTTTATATTTAACTACCCTGGGTAGTAAATCTTTTTTCGATTTTTCGTCACACCACCACCGTAGTAAACGTCATTATGTCTGAGATGTTACTACCGACCCTCCCCCCCCCCTGTTTAAAGGCCAATCCCTTTATCAAAGTGCATGAGTGGTGGTACTAACTAAGTGAATAAAACTGTTGTTGATTTCGATTTCTGATACTACACCGAACCCAACAATTCATCCTTCAGAATCTTTCACAAATTTAACTTAATGTTGATTATGTGTATTGAAAATTTACTAACTAAATCAAGAATAGTTACTCCAGCGAATTAACTTCAAAGCAGTTTAAAAATATAAAAAAATATTTTTCTTATTCAGTGATCCAACCCACTATTTCAAGCATAAAACTATATACGATATGAACTTTCAAACATTGATAGGTTTTCTATTTCTACCGAGTAAATATTAACATTTTCAAACATGTCTTTAGCACGAGATACATTATAATTGAAGAAATAAATGGAACAATGAATGAAGCTGAACCAATAGAAAAGTATTGGCCCTAAAGACTTCATGGTCAGGTCTTGATAACCCGAGGGGGGGGGTACTACCCTTATCGACCGACGGGGGTGCTCCGCTGAGGTTCGAAAAATGGACCCTACGTGGGACTCGAAATTTGCGAAAAAAGTGACCCTGAATGGGACTAAAATTCCAAAATTTTCTCAAATTTTCTACTTTTTCCCCAAATTTTCCAAAAATAGAAACCCTACGAGGGACTGATTTTTCTATTTTGGTGTTTTTGCGACCCTACCTGGGACTCATGGAGGTTAAAAAAGGTACCCTGACCAGCGGAGCATCCCCGTAACCCATCTTTCCCTAGTACCCCCCCCCGGGCTTGATAATAACATATGAACGCTAAACTCTTCATTCAAAATGCTACTTATGTATCTGAGTAAAGTGTTATTTAGTGTTATAGTAGATAGATCAAGAATTTCAAGGATTATTTCGAAATTAAAATATACTAAACTAATGCTTTGTGTACATAGATTTCACCTTCAGAGCGTGACAAAGAACAGTGGATGTTGTATATATATAGACCATCTATAACTTTTATGCAAGTGACCTTAAAGACTTATTTATTCATTATTAATTAAAATAACTGTTAAACGGTTAAAGGGATTATCAGATTTTTGATATTTGCCTTAGAGATACCTTTTATGGTCCCAAGAAACACCTCCAAAGTTTTTGACCCAATTTTTCTCCAAAGCTGAGATATTCGACTTTGAATTTTCAAACTTTTACTTGAAAATAATAGAAATTCAACGTTAAGACTGTGTAAAGACTCATTTTTAGAGATTTCAAAGTCAAATATATAATTTTTGGAAAAAAAATTGGGTCAAAAGATTTAGAGGTATCTCTCTGGAACATAAAAGTAAGCCTAATATCAAAAATAATCTGATAATCCCTTTAATAGCAACATACCTTGTTCAAATAAGGCATCAAAATTTTCTTGGGTGTAGCTTGAAGCGTGAAGGAGATACTCTTCAAAATGCATGATCTGGTCAAATCAGTCCCTTCATGGTATAATTGAACCAGCTGTGGTAAAACAAATTGAGAGAAGCGTTGGCGACTCATCAGTTTTTTGGACCAATTGGCTGCTTCAATAAATGGGTCGTTTGGACAGCAAAACAATTCAAAGCCTTCTGTTGCTTTAGGGGCTGTTTGATCGTTGGTTAAACATTCGATAAGCTTGCTTAAGAATTTTGGAGAGTTTGGTTGCCAGCTTGAGACACAGCCTTTGACGATCCATGATAAACGACCGATAGCGTGCTCTAGGACGTTCGAGTTGTCGAAATCTTCTAACAGAGATTCTACTTTCGGAGAAGCTGAAATAACGAAAGATTTGAAACTATGCAAGTTGGCATTTTAAAAAAAACCCTTAAATTGAACAAGTAGTAATGTTTGTTATTACTAAAGAGAATTCTTTTTAAACTGATAACTTTGATTCAAGTTTTCATCTGAGTTCTGCTGATTATAAAGTGCCTAAAACCTTAACTCCTTTATACCATGGGACAGTAAAACGAACGGCGAAACCGGTGAAAGCCTCAAGGAAGACCAATGCAAAGGTGCTCAAGTGAATTAGATATACAGAAACTCTTTAACTCGAACCTCTAACTCAAATGTCTCCTTAACTCGAACAAGTTTTCTCGTCCTATCAGTTAACAATGTTCTATAAACCTATCTCGAAGCAGGGGGGGGGGTCATGCAGTTGGTACCCGACGTCATGATGACTAACTGCAAAATTGAAAATTTGAGAGTATACCCACCACCCCTTAGCAGTTAGTACCCAAAGGTACTAAGTGTTTTTGACCATTGACAGGTGGACACCACCCCTATTTGCATTTAGTACCATGAAGGACAAAGCGTATCTGACTATTGGAAGGTTGACGCTACCCCACCCCTATTCGCACCTAGTATCCCACAGTACTAAGTGCATTTGACTATTGACAGGTTGGTACCACCCCCTATTCTGCCCGGTTTAATGGTTTTGAGTGGCTGGCACTTAGGGTAATCACTATTTGAAACCTGTCAGTACCCTAGGCAGCCCTGGGGTTGACACTAACCTTGGTGATTTTCTCTATATGATTTATCATAAATAAACACAAACCCCAACATATACAGTATGGTACAAATCTATAAAGCTCAACATGTAAAGTAAAGTCTGCCCAACATATTAGGTCTAAATCCCCAGAAATAAAACATCACTTTTGCATTGTTTGACAAACGACTTGAAGCAAAGCTAAAGAAGACATTTCAGTGCTGTGCAAATAAATAAAAGCAAAAAGCTGGCTGACAAGCACAGTTAAAAAAACGTAAATCATAATGACGTAAGTTAGTAGTGGCACACAATTTCAAAACAAGAAACCTTATGGGATTTACATTCATGCTTTGGTAAGTCTTGAGAGTGAAACAATTAAAGCTCCTGTATTGAAAAAGGCTATTGACATAGATAAGACCAGTCTTTTTTGCAGTTAGTACCCTAAAGGTACCATTTGATTGACTTGAAATTTATGGCACACCACCCCTCATAGCAGTTAGTACCCTAAAAGTACCATTTGATTGAGTTGAAATTCATTTTACACCACCATATACAGCAGTTAGTACCCACAAGGTACTAACTGCAAATTCAAAAAATGAAATATGCCCCACCACGGTACTAACCGTCATGATGTCTGGTACCAACTGACCCCCCCCCCTGCTCGAAGTTTCCTGAAATCGAGCAAATTTGTGTTCCCCTTGTGTTCGAATTATGGAAACTCCATTGTACAAACACATCAAACAAACAAAGAGTATTCTTACCACCATATCGATTCACCAGCAATGCCAGCGATAAACCAATCAGTGTTTGCAACACATCATTTCTTGATTCATTACCAGTCTTTATGAGAAAACTTTCAAGGATTTCAAAGTCCTCTGCTAAATCACTTTTGTTCGATTTGTATAAAGCACAAAATACTATAAAAATGTCTTTGAATGATATATTCGTTGACTCTTGGATTGAGTTTTTAACTTCGTTGATCAGCTCTCTTTGAAGGGTTTCTGGTAGATTGTTAAAAACACAGACCATAATTCTACTAAAGCCCCATAAATGACTATGTTTGAGGAAACCTTGTCTCGAGCTAACACTCTCAATAAGGAGGTCCAGAAAATCAGTTCTGGTGTATGCTGTCTTTGATTTGGTAAGTAATTCACAAAAACTAGAAACAAATTTATCGAATATTTCCACGTTTTCAGAATCAATTAAAGGTAAAATCATCTTGATCAGATATTTCAAAATGGCAGCTTCGTCATCTTGGGAACAATGCGATAACAATGGTATATAAACAACAGCTTTTTCAGAATCTAATTGCTGGAGAGGAGCCAAAAACTTCTCTCTTATGTGTGATGGATAATGAATCCATAATACTCTCATGAAATCATTGACTGGTTCTGTTGGGCATTTCTTGACTTTGTTGAATAGCATGTTGAAAAAATGTTGGGATATCAGTTCGGCATCAACAATGGTTGAAACGTCTGTTAGCAAATTTTGTACTTCCATGATCTTAGCTAAACATGTAACTGAAGCATTTGTTAGCTTAGTATTCTCGTCTCCTTTTAAACTCTCGAATAATACTGATGACATGCTTCCAGCAAACTCCAAATACTGTTGACGCAAATCAGGAGAAACACCAGAGATGTCGATGGAAAGTAAATAATGTGCAAATTCTAAACAAGTAGCACATTGGTTAGGTGATAGATTTTTCTGCAGTGCTGTTTCAGTTGGTTGTAACAAACTTTTGAGTATAGTTTCATCAACTATCGGAGAAGCATTTGCAAATACGGAGATCAGTCTTCCACACTGTTCTGCAATCGACATATCAGGATCCTTTAAGCTTTGACAGCAATCTTTCATGAAGTTCTCCATTAAATGATTCAATTCGGTCTTATCTTCTAGGACTGCTAAAGATGCAACAAATTTCCGGATAAATTTTTCATAATCTCTTTTCAGGTCTTCATCTTCACTGAATAAGAAATCTTTTCGAATACTCATCCATATATCTTTAACAAAAAGTTGTAGATGGGGTCCAGCTTCTGACAGAATATCGGTCATTATAGCCAGAGAGTCTCTCTTAGCTTCGGTCATGTCTGAAGACAGTTTCTCAATGAACAAGGGTATACTATAAGGGGCAAACGCAGATGTTGAACATAAACATTTGTGTAGGTTCCCAACTAATTGTTCTCTGGTAACACCGTAGTCATTCTCTTTAGGTGGGTTAAATTCTACTGGAAAGTAACAAGATAACACTTCAAAGAAATCTTCAACAAACAATGAAATATCAAGCTCTTTCAAAACAATGCATGAATTTTGGAAACACAAGACCAGATTACGTGGATCTCTTTCACCGTCTATCGCTTGTATAAATCCAAAAACAAAATCGGATGAAATTTGTTTCAAAATGTTCAATTTCAATTTTAAAAGGTTCCCAAACAAGTTAAAAACATTGTAACGATCAGCCTGTACCAATGACTGAACATGAACTTCAGCAAAAATTGCCCTGATCATCTGCAGGATGAGAGGCTCAGGTACAGGATGATGGGAAACAAGCCCTAAGAAACCATAGATAACTAAGGGTTGTATTTTATGGTGGTCTTTCAGTCTGTCACATAAGAACAGCATCATGGTTTCTATCTCCTTTTCCAGTAATTCATTCGGTCTGCATCTAAAAAAAATAAAAGAAGTCATAAGCCAAAATAAAAAAATGTCTTGTTTCCAGAAATCAGCGAGGTGAACTTTTTTTGCGAGTCACCTGGCTGCAAAAGAAAATTTGATTGCATAATTATTTAGATAAGTAAGCTCAAAAAAGTTTCCCCAAGAAAACATAAAAGTTTAAAGAACAGAATAAATACAGTAAGTTGGTCTAATGTCGACATCCCTATTCTAATCCCGACACCCTTCTTAAGAGATAGGAAAAACAGTAAGGTCAGAATCAATGACTGAAACAACATTTTTTCCTCTCTGGTTGCTAAGAAAAGAAATATACTTTCCATAAGCAATTCCAACCTTTCTACTATTAATTCCTATCTCTAAAGAAGGGTGTCAGGATTAGAAGAGGGATGTTGCCATTAGACCAAGTTACTATACAGCAAAGATGAACTTTGTTGTCAAATTGATGTCCGACTAAGTTCAGTTGTTGAACTCTAATTGAATACTCACAAATTCTTCAAAATATAAAGTTCAATTAAGTTTGATTAAAGAAATCAAGAATTGCCGTCAACTGCTTTAACTTGGGACGATTGGTCGAAAGATGGGACTGATTGATATCTGGCCTGTATTTTCACTTACTGTTAAATCTCTTTGACAACAAATTTGTTTTGATAACTCCACCAAGTTTACCAGTCATACTTTCTGTCATAACATGTCATAATAACTTTCACTGATAGCTCGCCCTTTTTAACTTTTTTGTTTTCATTCAAAATGACTGGATGCCGATTGGAGAATTAAATGCCCGCCGCCTAACCGCCTGTCGCCCGATGGGATTAACAAATAACGTGTTTGTAACTTGCCACCCAAGACGTCAAACGCTCCATCGTTTTGCCACTAATTTGGTCTTCTTCGTTTCAGACAAACGAGAAATCGTGTATTTTTAAATACTCCGCTCATTAACTCATATCAAATGACTTTGGAGGTTTGGTGAAATGGTGGCCGAATTGCTGTCCCCTGTTTTGTCAGAGTCCCAAGTTAGAGCAGTTGACGGTATTTTCTGAATTTGTCGAACTTTTCTTATTTTCTAACTTTTGCGAACGTATTTTCTTGTCAAATTTTTTGAAAATTTCTTGTTGTCGAGCTTTGTTGAACTTAAAATGTTTTGTGGAACTTAATCAAATACCGTGAGTGGTCCTAAATCCGACAGCCCTGACTAATTCCGACACCCCAAATAAATGTTATGAAAAAAATTCTATGTTTCCTCTCCAAGTTGAACAATAAACTATTGCAAAAACTCTCGAAACAAAACATCTTACAAGATGGCTATAATGTCAAGATGTCAATTAATGTGATAAAAAAAGTGTTAGTTGTGAAAATAATTACCTCTATTATTCTGAATCTGTTGCTCATGTTTAAAACCTTAACAATTTATGTAATAAACAAGAGATACTTTTATGGACCTACCTGGTTATAATAATAATAATAATAATAAAGCTTTACAGGTTTGCAGGCCACCGTGAAGACACATGGGCCTCTATAAACCGCTCGTACTTTTTACAATGATCTTTTTTAAATAGAGTATTTTTCGCGGGCTCCCCCAGACTTTCCATTTTGTGTTGTCTTCCTTGATTTTAGCATTCATTTTTTCGGCTTCCTTACACCATTCTTTAATTATATCTGTCTTTCATTTTTGGTCAAATCCTCTGTCACTCGGTAAGGAAAGCCTTTTTCTTTTGTTATTGCTTGCAACACTGTGTTCTTGTCCTCTTCGTTCGTAAATGTGACTTTAATTGGTCGGTATCTCGCTTTATCTTCTCTTTCTTTCGTAAATTTCCCGATCCGCTGCGTCTCGGTAATCTTTATATTCCTCAGATGGAGCCGCTGACCAATAATTTTGTCATGGATAAATTCTTCGTCCTCGATTTTTGTTTCTTCTTCAGTTTCATCTGTCGATTCATCAATCCCATGAAAAATTAGGTTGCGTGCTGTAGATCGAATCAGCTGCTCCTCCTGTTTTTTGTCTTTTCGAATCGCATCTCCAATGTTTTTCTCGATGTGTTTGGATGTGATTTTAGCGTAGCTCATTGGTGGTCTTTTCTCTTCTTTCTTTTCGATGATGCTTTCAATCTTCTTTTCAAGCGTGGTTATTCTGGTGTCGATAGTTTATTTCATTTCGTTGACCATAACATTGACATTGTCTTGTGCTTTCAAATGGTTTATTTCTTCGTCCTGCCTTTTCATTATATTCTCACAAGCTTTGATTTCGTTTTTGAATCCTTCAATTTTTGATGTTTCATTTGAATTATACCTTTCCATTACCTGTGGTGCGATTTTGGTACAGTTTTGACACTGGAAACTTCTTGATTTGTATGACAAGCATATCTGGATCTGGTAAAGTGGCAGTTCTGTACAAAGATAATGGACTAAACAGTGGCACTTCCTGCATTGTAGGGTATCTTTTAGTGCGTTTTCTTCATTTATGATGCACTTTGACGGGCTGCAAAAGTCGTTTATTGATGGTGATTTTTTATTATTCTTGAATTTTTTCCGCCATCTTTGTGCATTTTTCAGACGACAAGCGTCCAGTTTTGTATTTGACGTCAACTTATGCATTTAACACATATATATATATATAATTGATATCTACGTGAGCGTGACCATTAAACAATTATTCAGAACACAAATAGTGACGATCTATTAGAATTAGTTGTTTGTTTCTTATAAAAAAACGTTTAGAAACCAAAATCTCATGCTCTTGAAATACTCTTTCATATTCAAGACTTCGTGAGCAAAAAAAACATATGTCTTCAAAAAATTCAGTAATTTTAAGAACATTGATGTATGTTTATTAATAGTGATTCTTATAGATAAAGATGCTTTTTTTGAGCTGAAAAATTCTTTTTTAAACAAAAATCTGCTTGAGCCATCTTTTAACTACTTTCATGCAAAAAGTCAGAAAAAAAAAGATCCAATATTTCACAAAAGTCCAAAAAACCCTTTTTTAGCTGTTTTCTACCTGAAATTTACCCCAAGATTTTTTTCTCCAAAAATTGAGCTCTGTCACATTTGAGGGTTCATAGCTATGCATCTTTGTGCAAAAAATAATAAAGAATGAAAGAGCCAATCTCGAGAAAAGCTAATACCTAAGTAATTGATAATGTGCTTATAAAAAAATATCGAATTTGGCCAGTTTTTCTATAAAAACACGCCAAGCAACCAAAATTTCATGTCCAAACACACATATTCTTTAAAAGTAAGCCCTCATGAGAAAAAAAACATCCATCTCATAAAAAATTGAATAGTTTGACTAAGAACACTGATGTATGCTTTTATTAATAGTGATTTTTATAGATAAACATGTGTTTTTTTAGCCAACAAAATTTCTTTGCAAAATTCTGCTTGAGTCATCTTTTACCTATTATGGTACCCTACTTTCATGCAAAAAATTAGAAAAAATTAATGATCAAATTTTTCACAAATCCAAAAAACCCGCTTTTTGGCTTTTTTTTGGCCCAAATTTGCCCCAACTTTTTTTTCGAAAATAGGGCTGCGTCAGGGAGGGGGGGGGGGTCGGTAGTAAAATCTCAAACATGTATAATTAGTAAAAGGATTTTTACGAATTTTTACATACCACCACACAGACTCTTGGAGGTATATTTCACTACCCTGGTAGTAAAAGTTTTTGGGACAATTTGTCATGGAGACCTCCTATTTTTTTATTGATTTTCGGACTGATTTTTTACAAAAAAAGCTAAAAAATGATTATTTCTGTGACACATTTTTCACTAAGTGCAAAAATTAATGTTTTGCCCTTAGAATTAAAGTCTTTTTTATATTGACTAAAAATTTTGAGAATTTTTTGTTTGCAGCAAACAACAAATTTTTTTTTCTTCAAAAATCAAGCTCTGTCACATTCGAGGGTTGATAGTTATGCATCTTTGAACAAAAAATCAGCAAAAACTAATGAGCCAATATCGAAAAAAGCTAGTAACTAACGAACGAAGGGCTAACATACATCGGTTAATTTATAGGACCTCCACCGGGGTAGGTCCAAAAATTATGTTTTGTATAAGAAGCACAATTATTGGAATTTGGTTCAAATCAATGTGTTACAAATCTCTCAAATCTAACGATTTACGATGCACGATTCACAATCCGTGCATAAAATATGTTAATTCATGCGTAATTATGCTAATCATGATAAAATATTTAGGCCATTTACAAACTTTCATTCGCTGAAACTCAATTATTTTTAAAAACATCATTTATGTAAAATTATACAAATTATATTTAAAGAAGCTTTCAGTGCGTTTTCCTGATTATACCATGATCCTTTTCTCTTTTCAATTTCAATTCAGTCATAGATTAAAAGAAAGTGAAAGCCACGTGTATTCACCTTCTGTACTCTCCTCTCTCTCTTTTTCATAACTTGAATCAATATAGGGGAATTGATTACCAAAAGAAAATTCTTTCTCATAATAGAGCACCCGTTTTTTGCTTCGTACATTACGGTCCGCAAAACATATTGTTCGCCAATATATTCTTTTATTTGCTTTAAGAAAGAAATTCCTATATTCGATTATGATTGTTAAAACTGAGAGCAAAAATATTTCTTGTGCATTGTTTACTTTTACTCTCTGTCTATTGTAAGATTATGTTTTCATTATCAATATTACGTAAGTTTTTTCATAATTTTAAGGTCGTAATTATTCGTACTTTCATTGCTTACTTATTTCGTTTTTGTTGCATAAATTTACTTGAATTTACCGTGGTAAACAAAAGCGAGAAAAGATTATGCCATTGTTTTAGAATTATACAATATAATTTAAGTTATATGACAATTATTATGAATAATCAGCATACTTTATGCATGGATCGCGCATCGTGAATCGTAAATCGTTAGATCGTGCATCTTAAATTACACCAACCCCAGTTTAGTTGACACTTTGATATCTTCATTGCGTCACAGAGCGAAAGGTTTGTTTTTATTTTAGTTTGTATCGTTGAAAGACCCCATCGGATTTAGGCAGGGCTGTCAGATTTAGGACGTCACTCATGGTACTTACAATAGACCTTTTTTCAAAGAGGCCACCCTGTTGAATAATTATGTAGTCCAGCAGAAAAACAATGATAAAACCATGCATAATTATTACAATATGCATGATACAGTAATTATGCATGGCTCTATCATTGTTTTTATGGCTGGACTACATAATTATTCAACAGGACGTTCTCTTTGAAAAAAGGTCTATTTTAGCAACTTTTGAAAAGTTGGATTAACAAATTTAATCCAACTTTTGTCGTTTGACAAAGTTCAATTAGTTTGATTATCGAATTGTTTGATTACAGTACAGTAATTGGGAGAAATGAAACTTTTCAAAAATTGCGCGAGACTATCTGGGAAAGGCGGTCGTCGAAAAAATGCTCTGTTCGTTCGCGTCGCAACGGGTGTTAAAAATGCATGTGGGCGAACGGGCGGTCAAAAACATTCCCAGGTTTTTTTTAATCACGCCAGTAACTCAGAGAAAAAAGCTATACTTTAAAAGAACAAATTGCTTTTCCCAGATTTTTTTCCGCATCTCCGCACCGGAAAATCAGCGGAAAATTTGATGCATGCGGGTGACGCGAATAGAACAATTTCTCGATGACCACCAAATGCTGTGAGTCTCATGCTCCATGCCCAATGCGTGAGATTTGGCACCTCTGCTTTTCCCTGCCCTCAGCCCGCCATCCAAAATATTCCAAACTGTTAAGCCCCTCTTTTCAAAATTTTCAAAAAATCTCTAGATCTAGCCCCCAGTGAAAAGGCAAGGGGGCTGATGACACTATGCTGTTTTTTTGTCTCCTTTTTTAAGCAAGCTTAAAAAAACCTAACGAATGACAGATCTGCTGTATGTGCCTGAAAATATTTCATCAAAAGAATAATATTAGTTACACGGTCTTCTCGAGGTGGGATACGGGATATACAGGGTCAGTAAAAACCGTATTGGTGGTGAGGCTTGCCGAGTCCCAATACGGTTTTTACTGATCCCTGTATATCCCGTATCCCACCTCGAGACGACCGTGCAACGGATTTATCCCGTTGAAGTCCTTTTGCATGTGTTCCAAAAGCACGAAAAATTTTCAGAACTCTCCAAGCAGATACTTACAATAAAGAGCAAACTGTAAAAGCGGGATATGTGAAAGTGACATTTCATAGCATCGCAATTGAAAGTCTTGCTCAATCCATATCAACCGAAGAAAAGTAAAAATCAGAATAACTTAAAGATTTTCTGCATACTATTGACACAAACATTCTCAATCACTGTTTTTCCTCTTATTTTATTTTTCTGTCTTTTCAAAACAAAACATTCGAATTTTGACCAAAACATTCGAAAGCGCATTCGTCAATATGCAATGTCTTCTTTTTTTTCTCAATCGAATGCGAGGAAGACAGATACGGTTTATATCCCACCTCCACGTGATGTCTTTCGACCAATGGAATCGCGAGAATCTTACTGATGCGGGATAAAATTCAAACTTACTCATGGAGATAATGACAAAGCAATACTGTTCCTTTCAATCTTGTTTCAACATCTTGGCTTGTCAAAAAACTTGACAATGATTCAACCAAAACCAACATGGAAAAATCGTCCTCATTTTTTTGTTTACTGAACTGGTTGTGAATTTTCTTGGCAAGATCAGCAAGATCCACTTCATCTTCCTTGAAAGCAGTATCTATTGATTGCTTTAAATCTTCCTTAGCCATTTCTTTTAAAGCCCCTCTTTCTCTTTTTTTATGCTTGACGTACGTCTGCTGCTAAAAATTTCATAAATGTAAATGAGTTATGAAATCAAAACATCATGTCACGTTTTGTACTGGAGATCTACACCATGTATTGAAGTACCGTAGCTTTTCCCAAGAAACTGTAGAAAAAAGAGCAATAAAATAAGTCCCGGATATGCTACATGCTACTTCGTACTAGGAGCTCCACCTTGCACGTAAAGAATTCCTGCCATGTGGATAGTAAATGAGGGCGGTACACTAGGAAGGCTTTTCGAAGAGGCGGCTATGGGGCGGAAGGTTCCGCTGCGGTGCGGTACCGCACCGTCGTGTTTTGTTTGCATAAGATTTCCTAGTGTAGTCTGAATCGCAGGGAGACCTCTATAGATATACTTCCTACAAGAAACTTTTTTTGCTAGAGCGTAGAGGATGAGCAGAAGCTTAAAGATTCCCTTTCTTGCACTAAGATTCTACTGTCACCGGAAAAAAGAACAGAACTTCAGGTAGTTGAAAAGTGAGCTTCGGAAAGTTACGCCTTTGTTTCGTAGATAAGCACAAGATTTTCCGTACCTAACTTTAAAAGAAAAGCCTTTACAACCACATACCGGCTATCTCCTACCGTGAGTTATCACAGCGCGAATAATATTTATATTTTCTCCTTGAAAACTTGACCTCTGATACTCAGGGTAGCTATCTCCCAGGAAAAATCCCGTAAAAGTCAGGGGAATCTTAGTGTGGGAAGAGAATCTTATACAAAACACGAAGGTAGTTGATGTATAGTCTGAATCGTTAGCTACTGCCACGCATCCCCTCTCCTCTCTGATACGCGAATGCACCCCTTATATCAAAATCAATTTCGGGGATGCGCACAGCCTATCTTCAAGGGGGCACCAGAATTTTTTTGATGTTTAATTGGGCGATTTGGCGCCATTCGACACGTTTATACTATAGCGCCCCTTCAATAAATGCAATGTTAATTTTTTTGCCCCCGCAGGAGCGCAGCGACGAGGAGGCACTCATAGTTTCACGCATAGATATTGGACTGGAATCTCGAAATTTTGTTGTTTTTTTGTTTTGTCGCGCAAGCATCCCCGTAGTTAGTCTCTTCCGTAAATGTTCGGTTTTTAGTAGTATGCGTATTTTCATATTACGTTATATGCTATTACCATTATTACGTATTACAATTTATTAGTTTTGAAAAGCTGAAGCGAGTGTTATAAATGCAAATTATTTATAACAGTGTATGATATAACACGAATTACAATATTACTTGTGCAAATCAAAACAAACAAAATGGCAGACTGGTTATGATGATGAGCTGATTGACTGGAAAAAGTGTTTTGTATGTCAAGTTTTGTTTCTTGTCTTTGAAATTGAATACTAAATACTGTAATTTAGTCAGAAGTTCATTTCAGCAATGATTTCAATTCTTTTTCTGGAATCTTTAAAGAAATTTGCTCAAGTTTTTTAATGTACGTACATTTGATATTTGATATTTTTTGTTCAAACTGTAATTTATCTTTGTCTGTTATTATATTAATAACTAGCTTTATTGTTTATAGAGCTTCTTGAGCTTTAAATACCATAATATGGTCGTAACTCGAGAAAGTCCTTCTTAACTTAGTAAAACAAGATCAAAGATACCGGCAAAGTTCAAAAATGTTGAATGTATGCATATGGCCATATGTAAAAGGTTGAATCCAAAAGTGGTTGAATGAATGTTGAATGTTGAATTTCTTTTGGATTCACCTCACTTAGAGTGTATTCACTGTTTTAACATTCGTTCAACTTTACATGCGCATATTCAACTTTTTCTAAATATATAACCTATGCTCCAGTCTGGAAAGGAGGGAAATGTTACGCCAGAGCTGCGCCAACTTAACTTGGAAAAGCCAAAGGCAACAGATCTCAAATCTCAAATCTACGCCGGACATATCCGGCGCACACGTGCAATTTCCAGACTGGCCTATGCTCCAGTGTGGTTTGGTGAAATAGCTCCAATTCTGGCTTTCCAAGTTAGGAGGGACCTTCCCGAAGGCATTTAACGGTGGTTAGACTAGATACACAGACAGTCATACGGAAACACAATAAAGTGAAAGTATATAGCTATAAACTCAAAAAGTCTAGCTTCCCGGAGACACGTCTCTTCATTGTCTGCGCTGCGATCATCTTAATGGCTTCGATCCTTTCAGCTTGGAGAAAAGATTGCATCACATCATGAAAAAGTACTATGCACTTGAAAAAAAATTAAAGCGCATTTCAACTTTTCTCGACTGTAAGTCTGAATAGACCACAATGGCATTCCTTTATTTTTCTTTTGACCAACAACATAGAAGATTTTGCTTGAGAAGTGCAATCACAGCGTACACAAGAGGAGCCCGGGCCTTAACTAGGATTGGTTTCTATTTCACCCAATTTAAGATGGCGCAGAACTTTTTGCTAAATTTTATATATAGTATTTTCTTGACTATTGTTTATTAGGCAAAGTAGCAATAGAGAATTGTTGAAATATAGCAGCCAATGAAAAAAGCAAGCTATTTCTGATTGGTTGCCTTGTTGATTTATAGACCTTTTTTTAAAGAGGCAGCCATGTTGAATAATTATGTATTCCAGCATAAAAACAGTGACACAGCCATGCATAATTACTGTATATAATATTTTAAAAATTATGCATGGCTGTATCATTGTTTTTATGCTGGAGTACATAATTATTCAAAATGGCTGCCTCTTGTTAAAAAAAGGTCTATTCACCGCTATATATTTTGCCTACAATCTAAGATGTCTGCGGCATTATCAGAAAAGGTCTATTGTGAATAATAATCATGACATATATTGTTGTAAGAAAGAAACTGGGAGAAAAAAACAAACAGGAGATGTGAAAACCAGTAAACTAATGATACCATAATTTTCGAAATAAATTTTTGAGAAGCTTTTCCTTAAATTTTATCAAATTATCAAGCTGCATGAATTCTTTAAGTATTGTGTTAATGGAATATAATTTTTTTTTCAAGCATATGCAGTAATCAATCATTCAATAATTAAATCAATCAACTATTCCTGATTATTTTTAATGCTTTAATCTTTAAGGCATTAAAAGCTTTATAAGTGTATGACATGATCTTCTGCGTGGGCATTTAGTGAAAGCTATGACTAGTTTACTATCAACATTGAATCGCAAAAAGTCAAAACAAGAGAAGTGTTGTGTATTCACCAGGGGTTAAAGAAAAGAGGGTGCTCACCCCCAAAATGAGAGATTACCAAAAAGATCGAAACTTGATGATGCTCACTGTGGTTTTTGTAGTCTTATGATGAATAACTTTCTCCTTTTTAGAAGATCTTTTAAGTTTTAAGCTGTTTGACCTTTCTTACACCTGCCTGCCTAGGGCACCAAAATAACAAACAACCCTATATCCCTCTCAAGTAATAACAACCCCGATGAATAATAATAGGATAGACAATACAAATTATTTTTGATACAATATTTATTGAAATTATATAAATGAAATTATAAAGCTATAATATGAATCGAATAATAATTTGAAGGAAAGGAATAGGGATATTATTTACATCATATTTACAAAAAGCCAGATACAATAAACCATTCTATACATAGGGCATACCGGGAGGGAGGGGTTGAACGTAAATTCCAGAACTTGAAAATAAACCAGAAGAAAATAAATGTAAATGTTACCCAATCCAAAGAAACTTGCACCAATAGGACGTTCATCAAATGATTTGAATTTTAAATGGGGTGTTTATTCGAGGGGGTGTTCATTCGAATAAATACAGGAATCATAAACAAGTAAGTTATAAACGACTGGGTTTGTGTTTGCAAGTTACCATTTTTAAGGGAAGAGGTACCTGCATTGCCAGAATTTAGATATTAAAACAGTACAGCTCATATTACGATAGCGTTCCCATTCAGAGATCAGATTGGTAATGGTAGTATCATCGAGTAAAAGTAGTTTCTTTGCTTGAACAAATATGAGTTGCTCCAGAATGTTGGCCATTCCCAGCGTAATTAAAAAGTGCCCATTTTCAATGGGACTTTTCACCAGCGCTTAACGTTTTTCAATGTGAAAGGCGTTTGCGTCAAGTCTTAAACTGTCATGTCCGCTTTGGCTCACATGTCTTCTTTGCCTTTTTGTTGCATTACAAATACCACATGCTGATTGGGGTAAACATGCAATGACGTCACAATGTAGATATAGTTTTGCGTCTTGGTTTTGAACAAACGCAAAGGAGTGGAAAGAAATTTTTTGACCGTTCCCATAGCGACTGATGCTGAAGGTTGGGTCTACAGAACATCTATAAAAAGAAAACGATAAAATATTCTAAGTCCTATAGAGGTAGTAGTAGTTCTATTTATACTGAGACGATTAATTTGTCTGGTACGAGCAATTTAGAAACTCAGGTAAGTTATTATTATTATGTCTCAAAAACTGAAAATTACCATAATTTTTTATACCGCATTTGTAGACAGAAAATGATCAAACAAATGACTGAACATGAAGGGTACTACGATGAAATTTTTCGAAATTTTGATGACGTCAGCAGAAATTAGGAAAAATCTTATTTTTTGCTGACGTAATCAGAATTTCGAAAATATTTTTTTTCAAATAATCGACTTTAGTGAGATACATCTTTGGTGAATGTCGCTCGAAATTGTAGACCGGCCTTTATCAACAAAACTGTTTCTTCAGCTGATACTTACGAGTTGACAAGGAGATCATGTTTTTGAGCATCATCAGGATTTTCTGAGGGCGTAACGAAACAATCAGTAGCATACGCGTATACGTTCGATTTCGCAAGGTTCGATCCACCAATCACTGCCTCGATCTTAAAATTAAAAAAGATTAAAGTTAAAAAGCAAAAAACTACTTAATGTCCTTAGCTATTAATGAAGCATCAAGAAATTATTTGTAATCATCTTTAATATCAGCTTACGATTGGTCCAAAACTTTAAAAAATAGGAATATTTTGACATTTTGATATAAAAGCTTGAAGCTTGAGAGATAGTAAATGATTTTAATGCCATTAATTAATCAAAACTTTCTCCAGCTTCAATTAACAACCCCCGTGTCACAAACGCACTGGGATCCCAACTTCACTGAAAGATTTCGTACTCGTTAGAAAAAATACCCTACAATTTCAGCTCCATTGGCAAATTGATTTTCTTCATCCACATATAATTTAATAGAAAAAATGCACTCCAAAACCATCATACTAGATCTTTTGACCTGACAACAATATAATTTCGAATTCGATTAAAATTTTCATCCCTACTGTGTGAATAAGTTTAGCCAGAGGTGTGAGACAGGGGTGTGATTCATTATGAAATTTGTTACTTGGTACCATGAAAGATCTTTACCTTTTCATCAATACCAATCTCAAGGATATGTTTAGTATAAGGGAATCCTTTCTGATCCATCAATTGCAGATACAGATCCAAAGGCTGTTTGGCAATCTGTGTGATCGAACCAGCTGCTGCGTTTACGACCGTTTCCACAGCTGAAACGGTTGATGCTCTTAAGAAACGATCATATCCACATCGAATCATGTATTTGACAGGCCGGCGTCTCGTGATACGGCCTTCCTCCGTCGTGGTGCCGATAAGATATGTTGTCATTATGACTTGATGACCTAAGAAGATGGGAACATAAGCCTCTTTAGTCTCTTTTTAAAAATCTTTTGATACATACAAACTTCTAAAAATTTAAAAAGTTTGGCTTCTGAGCAGTCGCAAAGAAAATTCCCATATAATTTCACGCACGGGGAACGCAAATTTGTTCGAGTTAAGTAAGGAAATTTTGAGTTATGTAATAAGGTTTATAAGGCATTTTTAACTGACAGGACCAAAACTCGTTCGAATAAAAGAGCGACATTTGAGTTATAAGGGTTCGTGTTATTGAGACTCTACTAAAACGAAGAAATTTGAAGATATTTTCAATTAATTCAATCAATTTGAAGATATGTCTTTTAGTCTGGGTCAACCAATAAAAACTTACGCCGTTCTTGCGTTTTGATGCCACATTTTTCGTATGAAGCGAATCCAGTGAAATCAGAGCTCAATCTACATGTTCCGATTTGTAGTTCATCACCGTTCCATCGGGGAAAATCGGACGGTTTTGCCATAAATCGGATTCCATCGCGCCCACATCTTATGTTGTCACGAGTCAAAGCTGAAAGAAAAAATTAGCAAGAAATGAAATTACATGATAATGACGACTGGCCTCTTCTAACAGAGGATGCTCGGTTTTGTATTGAGTGGTCTAGGAGCCGTCTCGTTAGAACCGTCCTATGATGTAGTTTATACTGCTTGCCAGCTTGCAAAAAGCTGACACACATTGTGGAATTGATACCTAGCACAGTCAATTACAAACTTCAGTTTATTTCTACCCTCATATGACATGGGTTGAACCGGGGAAGGTACATTAATTTGCCAAGTGAATCACAGCACCGAGTGGGAATCGAACCCCGACCTCATGGAAAGTATTCAAGATTGAGACCACTGCACTACTTTGCCGTAATTTATATAGTTACATTATATACCCCTGTGTCACACACCCGCTAGGACCCCCACCCACTGGAATATTTGGCCGAATCTTCCTCCCTCACTGGGAAATTGACTTTGATTTCATCCTCATTCGATATTTAATGTAAAAAATTGTACTCCTCGCTAGATTTTTTTTAGCTTGAAACAATAAAATTTTGATCCCCATTGGGATTCCGATAGAATTTTTATACCCTACCCACTGTAGGAAAAAGTTCCAACAGTGCTGTGAGATAGAGGTGTATTTCATATTGCAAGGTGTATCTTTCCGGGCTCCTGCATCAGATTTGATACGCAAATTCTCTAGATATTTTACAAGCATATCACAAGTGTAAAATTCTTCCTTGATTATATACGTATCCGTGTAATAATAAAACGTCTTACGTTGAATCGTAGTCACGTCAAAAACCATTTGTTTTCTGATACGGTTATTCCATGTTTTAATCCACACAGCGGAGATATTGCGCCATCTTTTGATACAAGTACCGCATGAAGTCTTAGAAGTACATGCCAAAATATCACAATGAAGGTATAAGAAAGAATCACTGGAATGAGCAAACTTAAACGTTTTGAAGGTTATTTTTTGCCCGGTACCGTAACGCTCAATTTTTAATGTTTCATCTTCTGGACACCTGTTTGGTAAATGAAAATACAGTTGGGTATCTTTAACTAAAGTCTCTATAAAAAGACTCTACTGTGACTGAAATACTTATTTCGTGACCGCATTGCACATTCTGTAATTTATTTCTACCCATGAAAATCACATTCCGATCTGTGAGGACGAATAACAATTCCATTCACCGCGCAATCAACCCAGAGAAAAGTAGCCATAACAACATTCCAAGATCTTGGATTAAGCTCAAAGTAGATATTTTTATAAGATTAATGCATGAATTTTGAAAAGAAAAATGTGTGAATGCGTGAAGTTTGGGTCCTCTGGGGGGGGGGGGTCTCATCACACCTGAAAAGAATTTAGACTTACATATCCCGTAGCAAATAATATTTTAGACTGTGTTCGTCGGGAACAGCGTCAGGGCTAACGAAACAATCAGAAGCAGATGCGATCAAGCCTAGTTTGCTGAGATTAGGGCCATCGATTATTGCTGTCACGTCTTCTCCTATAAGATAATCGAAAATTGATACGCTCCATTTATACAGTCAACTTTACCTTATTCGAATCTTTCTATAATTCGAACTGAAGTAATGGTCCCCCTTAGCTGGAAAGTTGTTTAAAATACCCTCTGTAATTCGAATGTTAATTCTAATTTGAGGTATTTTCCTCCTGGTCCATTTGAAGATCGAATTGGAGAGAGTCAAGCTACAATCTTATTCAAAACATATTGGTATTGGTACTAAGCTATTCGAATCTTTCTATAATTCGAACTGAAGTAATGGTCCCCCTTAGCTGGAAAGTTGTTTAAAATACCCTCAGTAATTCGAATCTTTTTTCTAATTTGAGTTATTTTCCTCCTAGTCAATTTGAAGATCGAATTAGAAAGAGTCAACTGTATTATGTCTTGAATTTAAGCCACAATCGTAGTCAAAACGTATGGTTATTGATGCTTAAGCAAAACTTTTTGTATCAAAAGTTAAAAGTCCGCCTTAGAAGTACTGCCGGTATTTTGACCCCTCTACTAATTTATCGGCCAAAACTTAGTCGGTCCTAAGTGACTAAATTTTGGCTTGGTGACTAAAATAAGGGCCGACTTAATATTTTGGCTGACTAAAATTTTGGGCCGGCTAAAAATTTAGGCCGGCTAAAAATTCGGGCCAAATAAAATTAAGTTTATAATTAAGCTTTCCTTAACCCACTTTTCATATCGGTATTACTTTAACAAAGAATTTATGAATATATCGGTTTTAGTTATTAGTCGGCCCTTAGTGACTAAATTTTGACGAGATGACTAAAATTAGGGCCGACTAATAATTAAGGCCGACTAAAATTAAGGCCGACTAATTTTTGGCCGATAAGGTACGTGAATACGCGAAGTCGGCCGCAAACGAAGAAATTTGTCCTTACCTAATTCTTTCTTAACGTTCTCTTCATCATTTCCATGTATTTCGCCACTCTTATCAACATATTTAATATCAATATCCAATACTTTGCCTTGTCTTGAAACATATCCACCAATCTTCCCAATAACTGTTCGTATGGCTACCTTGGATGACTGTCGTTTGTTGATATTGTACTCGCATGAAATAATAAGTTCTACTGGTCGTTTCCTTGTGATGGCTGATTTGAGTTTATCACTTAATACTGTTGTTCTGACTTCGATTGTTTTTTCTAAAAACGATACCCATCAATTAATTAGAGAAAGAGTATCATCTATGATTCTCAATTATTACCCGTAGGCAAAAAACAGCCATTGAATAATAAGCAGATATTCGAAAGGTAAAAGCTGGTTATTGAGACTTATTAACCTGAGGTGATGTAATATTCAACGAGGCGAAGCCGAGTTATATTTAAATCTAAATTTTATTTCGAAGATCTTGAGTTATCAAAAATAGTAAAAAAACAAAGGTTTTCCGGCCGCATGAAAGCTTTTTTCCTTCACCCGCATTCCGGAAAAACTAGATTTTTTTATTTAAGCCTAATGTATATTTTGTTTTTGCTTCTAGGTATATTATTTAAAAGCTTTTCTCTCTACTGACGTTGAAGTTGAACAGTAAAAACACAGTTGCAAGCAATACTAACATTGTTGTTTTTAAAGGAGCTTTACCTGATTCTGCAACCATGAGTCCGCATTCTTCATAGTCCGCACTGACAGTGTATTCTGGATTTAAACGGCATTTTCCGACGCGAATTTTTCGAGCAGGCCATCCGTTTAGATCACTTGCTTCAGCTTTGAAATAAAGCGCTTTTTCTCCACAAAGAATTTCAATGCGTGCTAAAAAAACAACAAAAAGATGAGTTTCAAATGCAGTTGATATGCTATGTTGAAATGAATCGGTTATCCGCTACTAAATCTTTCATAAAAAAAGATGCGAAATGGTGGCCGAAATTGCGGGATTGTGCTTTTAGGGTTCAATGCGTGAGAGGCCTGCATAATTAGGCCTTTTTTGGCGTTATGGCATGATGTATGAGTTGATACGAGAATGATTAGAGAATTTTCGGCGAGTTGTATGGATGCTATTAACGTTAGATAAACGTTGAAACAACGTTGTGTGCCAGCTGGGGTGATTAAAATTTTTTTTTGCGTGATAGCGTGATTGGGGACTCCGCTGAGTTCACTCAAAGTTATTAACTAGAGGCCCTTTCATATTGGCTCTTACTTCACCAAAATTAATAAGGCTATCTTGACAACAGTACATATAAATATCGCGTGTTGGGCATTCTTGTTTGAGATTACAAATTATAATTTATGAGGTGTGGTGATTTATAAGATAACGTAAGAATAATACCGCAAAAATCATCCCACCTATTTGAAAAGTTTAGAGTTTCTTAACTTTCATTCCCGTTAAATATGATCTTATAAGGGGATCATAAGGATTATTTTCATGTTCTACACCTAAGATTAATCCTTTTGTTTGTGAAGCTGACGTCATTTTTAACCACAGGAACATTTGCTAGTATAAGAGGTCTTGGATGATCGACTACGGAGCATGAAGGAAGAGTATACAACTACAGTGTGCAAGGATTTATGTTCGGGTGACCGGCCAGATCATACTAAAGATTCCCAAAATGCTTATTACTCGGCAATTAAAGCCCGGTCTCCACTTACGCGCGCTTCGATTACATCTTTTCAGGCAAAGCTTCCACGCTATTGGTCAAAAGAGAAATGAAGCAACTCCATTGGTGCGATGTGACGTAAGGGTTGGAAAATGTTGAAATGTGTTCAACTTTTTTTCGAGCACACGCTCCATTCTTAAGACGTAGTCTTTTTTCCAAGCAAAAAGGATTGAAGCCGAAAGGTGCGATTGCAGCGCGCACAAGTGGAGACCAGCCTTAAGGAGAAGAATCAAGGGAAAATGGAGAATCCAAGGAAAGGAGTGGTGCCCTTCCCTTCCTTCGGGTTAACAGCTAGAGAAAAAGGAGCCTTCGGATTTCCCTCGACTGAGGTCGCAAACTTACTTACTTACTACTTGAATGGGTGTCTTAAAAGTTAAAAAAATAGTTTTGTAAAATTAAAGCTGAAAATTTTATTTTTAAATCTTTACTAATTAGACTCCAGTGGAATTAAATACTCTAATTTTTTCAGAAAAGAATCTCTTTTATAAATAGAATCCACAATTTCGTAAACATAGCCACTTGCAACTTACAAATATATCTAGACCAAGTACGAGAATTTTTTTATGAAAAATGAGATGGGACTGATCACAAAAACCGCAAAATCTCCACCTCTTCAAATATTCTTCTAGATAACAGGGTTTCAGAAATTGCGTAAACATTGACCTACTTTGGGTACTGTTAGGTGAAGGCTCTTGTATATTACAGTCAACTCTGTCTAATTCGAACCTGTATGATTCGAATCTTTCTATAATTCGAACTAAAACATTGGTCCTTTCAGCTGGTAAGTAGTGTAGAATATCTCTCTATAACTTCTAATCCCTCTCTAATTTGAAGGAAAGGCCAAGCCCCTTGAATATCGAATTAAAGAGAATCAACTGTACTACCTTGGGTATCGTTAGATGAGAACTCCTGCATATTACCAACGTGTGTTGCTAAATCATTTATCAAGCCCCTCCCTAAGACCAAATATTTACCTTGTACAGCAACTGCTATTGTCATCAGAATCACAATTTTATCCATTATCTTGAACTATGTTAAAAATCGTCTATCTGTCTTTTCTTCTACGGAACTTGATTTGAGAATGATTCAAACGTAAGCTCGCCAACCGTTATTTGTAGAGCTGTCAACCATGACAAAGCAAAGATAATATGACGGGGGTTAAACATTGTTTTAAAGTTGCATAAAATTTTTTCCACTGGGTTTAATATCAGCAACCCACAGAAAGCTCCGAGAAGGAGATCTCCTTTCATCGATCTTGATCCTTTAGCGTAATAAGTGCCCTCCTACGTACCTGTAATTCCGACTTTTCAATCCTAACTTTCAAATACATTGTTTACTATAAAGGCCATTGATACCCCCTTCAAATCAATATTTTGCATATCTGTTTCCAATATGGTTGTGGTATATATCATCACTTCAATGATGTGGCTAAGGTGTGAATGACCAAAGACCAATGTTGGATTTAAGGAAAAACTCTGATTTATCCCATATCTTTTTTACTGTTTAACCTATTAAACCATTTAGTGTCGTCACTCCTGTAACTTTAAATCAAAAAATTCTGATATGGGAATGGGAACGAATTTGCTTCAGTTCTCCATTACTCTTTATAATGTGGTTAGGGTGTTAAAAACCAAAGCCTATGACGTTTGAGGGATAAAAGAAATCCTATTTAGACCATATCCTTCCATTATAAAGTTTTCTATCGCTATTTAACCTATTTAACCCATTAAAATTACCGAGCCTTTTCAGAAAATTCTACCTCTTGTAATTTTATCAAAAGTTTGGCTTTCAGAGATTTGCTTTAAATGTTCTCAGATTTTATACCAATCGACGCAGAAACTTACTAGGAATTTTACGTAGATTAAAAAAAATCCAAAAAAAAAAAGAAGAAAAAGGTTATAACCCTTTTTTCGGAATTCATACAATCAAAATATATGTACATAAATGTACTAAAAGTTATTGCTCTATGCTGTGTGTGGGGGGGGGGGGCGTACGGGGTTTGTGATTTCCGAAGTACTGAATAATTTTGCCAAAATTTCCAAAATTCCGTAAAAATATACTTGTAATTCTGATACCAATTTTTAGGGTTTTTTTCCTCGTTTTGACTAATTTTCAATCAAATTTAATTGTATTAATTCCGAAGAAAGGGGATAAATACTTTATAATACCGAAATTTCGAAGCAAAAATTCATGGATATCCAATACCGAAACAGTTTCAGAATTCCGAAATACCGAAGGAATTTTGCCTGAATTCCGAAATTCCGAAGAAAAAAGGGCCGATTTCCGCAATTCCGAATAACCGCACGTTCCCCCCACTATTTGAAGTATTGCCAATATTCTTATTCCTGTACTACCAGTATACTTGTAGTTGGCAACGAACATCATTTTGGACGATTTTTAATAATCCTCTGATACCATTTCTAGAAAATTGGTACATATTGTCCAGTACTTTGCCCTTAGCATTGGAATTGAGCCTCGTCTCTATTCATGATATGCACCATTGCAATGTCTTCCATGGACCCAACAGCTGATTGGTTAAAAGTGACATATTGACTGACTTTACGTCACTTACCACCAATCAGCTGTTGGGTCCGTGACGTAATGTTAGAAGACATTGCAATGGTGCATATTATGAATAACATTTTTCATTTTTTGACACGTCCATATCAGTCGTTCATTATGACTTTGATTACATCTCGGTTCGGGTTCGATAAATCACACTACAGTTGACGCTCTCTTAATACGATCTTCAAGGGGAATTGAATTTTCATCGAATAAGGGAGCTTATCGAATATTGGAGCGTCGTTTATGAGAGTTTCTTGTTGACGGGGACTTTAAGTTTCATCGAATAAGGGAGTCTATCGAATAGTAGAACGTCGAATTAAAGAGCGTCAACTGTACTTCAGAAATAATGAAAACTTAAGAATAAAAAACAGATAAATCCGTTTTCCGAAAGATATATATTCGGTTACTTAAAATACTTCTGTTACAATGTATTAAAAAAGCTATTCAACAGCACAGAACATTATTCCAATCTTCATCTAATGTTATTTGAACATTAAGTGGACGATACTTTAACGTTTTGTGCTGATTGAAAAAGATTCGTAAGAAAGGTATGAGAAATTCAATTATATACAATTATGTTTGAAAAAAAAAATGATCTGAAATTGATTTTATGAAATTACTGAATACACTGATAAAGCTAGTCCTTAAAACATTCATTAATTATACAGAAGTTGATTATACAATTTACTCCAAGATTTATTTCACTGTCGATCCAAAAACTCTGACAAGTTTTGAGAATCTGGCAATTATTGGTTTATGCTAATTGAAAATAAATTCGTAAGAAAGGTATGAAAACTTCCATTATAAAAACTTATGTTTGAAAAAACTTAACATCTGAAAATAAATTCGTAAGAAAAGTTTGAGACATTCAATCTCAAACCCTGCTTAAATAAAATCTGAAATTAATTTTATAAAATTACTGAATACACTCATAAAGTTAGTCCTTAGAACATTAAATACTCTTTAAATAAAAATATATGGAAATCTTTGGAATCTTTTTCATTGTACTTGCATCGTTGGTGAAGCTAATTATACAATTTAGTCCAAGATTTATTTCATTGTCGATTAAAAAACTCTGGCAAGTTTTGAGAATCTGGCAATGATTGTATTCTCCATAATTCCCTGTCAGAATTTCCAAACGCGTTACGACCGTGAAGTGTCGTTTCATTGTTGACAAAAACTAGATCACCTTGTTTGTATTGATGCCAAAAGAAAAATCTTTCGTCAAAAGCAGCTTTACGTATCTCTTCTTCCAGCTCTTGTGAGGTTACGTCACTCATCGAGTCGGGTGAATCTTGAATATTGAATTGATTATGTTGCTTGGCATTTGCGAATTCTCCTTTTGACCAGCTCTGCCACCACCGTAGAGAATCAACACCATCTTTGTTTGGGCATTCATGTATAAGTGGGTACGTATATGAGTTATCTTTGCCACCAAAATAGACTTCATTTCCTTGGTTGTCCGTTTTGAGAAGTCGAGTCTCATACTGGAGTTTTGTATTTTTCCAATCTTCTATGGTGCATCCGTGAAGTGATTGAACCACAGCTATTGAATCGATAAACGTCGTTGCGCCTTCCCTGTCATCTTCACCTACGGAGTCCGACAAACGGTTAGTGCTACGACAGTAAAGCGCAAATACTGGACAAATGAAATCCTCATACTTGTGTATAGCTTGGTCAACGCCCATGTATTTAGGTGGGGCCACCATATCCCAATGAACGGGTATCCCATCATGACTATTAACATAGCCAGGCATATCTTTGTCTGGTTTGACTTTATGGATGGGACCAAAACTCCAGTTCAAGACTCTTTGCTTCATGTGATCTCTATAGTAATGTAGAAGGTCTTGTTCGTCTTCAAACTCATTAAAACCTCTAAGCACAACAACACCAAATTCATGCGTTAAAGCAAGAATAGTTTCAGGTGTAAAAATATCAGGACCAACTTTACTCCTCTCATAAGCTTCAATTACCATTCCACATGAGTTTCGAACCATGGAGATCTTCAGATTCAAATAATCACCTTTCAATGGACGAGACAAGTAAAGCTTAACATAAAAATAAGGTTTGGAACGGTAATAAACCATGCTGGTTAGACTGTCTTCCACCTTGCTAGCTTCTCTGTTAGCTTCTTTGAAATCAATTTTGAATTCACCGGTCTGTGTATCGAATAGTACCGTATTGTGCCAAGGTGTCCGAAGCTGGGCGCTACCACCGTACAACCTACACTTATTTTTGAAGAGATCGATAGCGAATTTTCCGGTTTCAGGATGATGCTGGTGGATACTGAGACGAACATAATTGTCAATGCATTTTTGTTGCTTAAGGAAGGCATCTAGTGCAACTCCTACAAATGAAAATTAATGAAAATCATTTATAAAGACGTTACCTACTGTTTGCGCATTTTTAATCACAAGAAAAAGGGCTTTTTTTCGAGTTAAATTTTGAGAAAACATTTTTCCCACATCCATTCTTTAAGTCAAGTCTGCGCTGGTGGGATATCTACTTTCATATATTCTTTAAGGAAATGGCGAAAACCAGAAAGAGCTCACTAGGTTGTCTCGGGAATGTTCATACTGCAAAAAAAAAAGACTATTAACAATTATGGTTCTGATAATGCAAAAACATATGACTTTTTACCAGAAAAATGATACTTTGAAAAAAGAACAACTTCACATTCAAAGAAATTTTCGTTGGCGGAATTTCGGTTCACGTTCTTAGGGTGTGACGGGAACTGTACAAACAATTGACGGAATGTTGGAATTGGGTATCCTCTGAAACTCACTCCCAGGATTGAAGACTTCAAGATATTGTAAAATGTAAGAATTAATAAGTGTAAAAAAAGAAAGACAATCACCTTGGCAAATCATTCCTGTTGCAACTTCTTTCAAAACTTGTTTACGTTTTGAGTTTGGTAATCCTCTTAATAAATGACATAAATCTTGCTTAAAGAATTTCTTCTGTTGTGTATACTTCTGCATTAAAGTTGGGCTCAGTTTAATTTCTTCACTGAAACTTGCTTTGAAAACATTTCCACCATAAAGCTCAGCTAATGTTTGTGAGATCCATCTCTGAGGTACACATTCGAACTGTTTGAAATAACTCAGTGAGATGAGTTGAATAACATCATCTCCTCCCTTATTATGTATCATATCTTTAAGACCTTCATGGTAAATCTTGTAATTTTCTTCATCCACTTGAATGTATTGATCAAATGTATGGTAGTCAGACATGATGATTATATAAGCACCAGCTTGATAGATTCCTGGAATTCAAACGGACACTTTCATTGTTTTCATTTTTTTTTCACACTTAAAAGACACAAAAAGAAGAAATCCTGACTCTTAGAGAGACTATAAGTACCCATCCCCGGTTATAAAGACCAGTCTGGTTAGATTGCTGGGAGGCAAACACACAACACAAAATAATCATAAATGTTCTTGCAAATGTATATCAAAACTTACATTTCTTGATCTTTGTAGATAGGCTACTTAGTAAACTTGATATAGACCCATTTTTTTACATAAATAAGTAATTGTAAAAGGTCCCCAAGGAATGTAATTGTAAATTGTTTTCTTTAATCCTGGGGGTGGTTACTTATTGTTACATACCTTCAATTTTTCTTGCAGTTTTGATCAGATTATCAATTGCAATGCTCTCTGCAAAATCAACGTCAACACCCAAAACTTTCTGAAACTTGTTCGAACTTTTCACCGGAAAAGCAGGCAGAAAGAATTTCATGACCCGTTGCTCAGACACCAAGTCGTAGATGCGATCTAACAATTTTGAATAATCAGAACGTTGATACAAGGTTTTGTAGCCGTAAAGGATGTTATCTAGAAGAATTTCTAGTATGCACTCTGACATGTCCAGGAATTCAGGGTCTTTCGGCTCGACCTTTTCAGTGACTTCTTGGAAATTGTAGTTGTTGTTGTTTTCATTGTTCTGGTCTTCAAATTGTAAGCGGATTTCTGGAAGACCTGACGAATGTTTCTTTGAAGGTGGTTTCGTATCCGAATCTGAAGTGTGATTGGAAAAAAGAAAAATGGCTTTTTAAATAACAATTAGTAGATTTTATCTTTACATACGCCATGATACTCACGGTACAATACCCTATGATTCAGACGGTTTAAGAATACAAGCCTTGCATTTCAATCTTCTCATTTGATTGCTGGATTAACAATTTTTAAAGTGCTCTGAGTCCTTTAATCCTTATATCATTAAACAGTATAATCTGTTGTAAATGTATGCCTCAAGTTCAAATCGGACTGAACTGTCAAACTTCATCTTTTTAGTCTTCTTTTTGAATAGCTCAGGTTAATCACTATTCTTCCTCCATTCATAAATCAGTAATCATTTTTTCCATTGTCTCACAGGCCCGATTTTTTCTCTTTCCTAAAATAACAATCTTCCGTCTTAAAATCAAATCTTACCCATGAGCGAATCAATCAATTGACTTCTTTTGTTTGACATCTTTAGGGCATTAAAGTCAAGCCCAACCCTCTTCTAATGTAGCTTATGTGTGATCAATGAGGTTATCATCGATATTGAATAAAATAAACCCTTTCACCGTTTTATATACCACACCAAGCATGATGACTAAGATGTCTTAAGTATCAATTTTTGGTTATCATCACGGTAATTAAAAAAAATTGTCCCTTAAGCAAAATTTGAAAACTTGAAAAGTAAGTAAACAGACCTAAGGCTTACACAAACATTCAATTACCGGTAAAAAATGATAAAATTAATGATAAAAAAATGATCATTAATGGTGTTTAATTATTGTTTTAATTAAACATCAATATCAATTAACATTAATATAATATAACAATAGCGTTTAGGTTGAGGTCGTTGTTGTTATTTTCTGCCCGCTCAGTTTGATTATTCGCCCGATAGTGTTCCTTGGGCCCGACGCAAAGCGGAGAATTAATGACAACAACGAACGAAAAATTTACGCTATTACTATTACTATCCATAACGGACATTCAAACAACGTTTTTTTCTAACGTCAGACAAGTCTTTTCACTTCAATGCAATGACTTTAACAAGTTTTTAGCACCTTGCGAGCGGGCTGCAAATGACAAAAAAGTGTTTTTTTCTGATGTTAGTTTAGTCTCTTCGCTTCAATGCAACGACTCCAATTCAATTCCGAGCGGGCCGCAAATGACATTATTTGATATTTCAGCCCTCTGAAGCCTGGCGCTTTAGTTTCCTCAGCGCGGGTATGACAATTTGAGTCACAAAACCTTTCATTACCGCCCGCCGATTGTATCTTTAATGGCTTACTTAATGACCGCTTTATGGATAATAATGATCATTAATGGTGTCTAATTAATGTTTTAATGAAACATTAATGTTAATTAACATTAATGTTAATTAGTGGCTTGAGAACTCAAGTAAGTAAGGTATGAACTTGGGCTCACACAAACGCGAACTACTAGTAGAAGGCATTTTATAAAATCGCTCGATTGTTTTGGTCAAAGCACTTGTTATACATTTTTGAAAAGCTAAGGGGTAGGAGGAATCAAAATTACTTTGATTACTACGGACACTTTGGTATGATGTTCGGACAAATATGACGATCTCAGGCAAAAATCATATGGTCAAAAATTAATTAAAATCTTGGCTTGAGAAAATGGAGACCTGTTCTATATTTTTGGAAAGCTCTCAAAAAATTTAGATTAGAGATATATTATTGCAAGTGAAGGTGATTTCTGTACCAAACTGTACCAAAAACAATGTTTTTCAGCCAGAAAGCTGTTTTTTGCTGGTTTTTTCACTTTTTGAAGCTCATATCTCGAGTTAGGTTCTGAAATCACCAATATCCCGGTGGGGCACACAGTATAATTTTTTCCTTATAATTCTGGAGAAATTGACCATTAATGGTGTTTAAATAATGTTTTAATTAAACATTAATGTTAATTAATTACATAAACGCCTAACTACCGTATAACCTTGGGCGACCGACCTTTAAACATATTAGGTTAAATATAATGACCATGAAAAAAGCATGTTACAGTATAAATTTTTGCTTTGGTTATCATTCCGGTGATTAAAGAAATTTACCATTAGTGATGTTTAATTAATGTTTCAATTAAACATTTAAGGTTAATTAGCATTAATGTTAATTAGTGGCTCGAGAACTCACGTAAGTAAGGTAATGATCTGGGCTTACACAAATGCCCAATTGCCGTACGGGGGACGAGCGACTCTTTAGCATATTATTTAAAATGATTTAAAATGATAAAGAGAATAACCAGAATACCAAAAAATCGTGCTTGTTTTGCTCACATTATTTTTTAAAAATATTCACTTTTCATACGGTGTGCCAAAATCAGAATCTTCTAAAATTGCCTCCCAAGTTTACCCGAATTTTAGTCGACCCGCCACGCTACTGGATACGGCGCAATATTTTGTCTTCAATCACGATCACGCAAAACAGCAAAGAAAACTTGGACAACCACGAACCACTGCTAAGAAATCTTTCAAATGACCTCTGATCATGCAATCACATGGGCCCCGGCGAGCCATTTTGAGTAAACCAGCTTAAAATAGTAAATCTTAAAAACGTATGACATGGTCTACCAATAAGTAGGGGGGCCATGGACCCCCCGGCCCCCCGTTGACGGGGCCCATGAATCACGAAAGCAGAGTACATGGACTATTAGTATTAACTGGTTAGTGACACTTAAAAAATTCCTCTTTGTTTGTTTTAATACACGTTTTTTTTATAAGAACAAACTATATAAGATCATTAGGCTTCGGTGTCCAAAATATTATGAACATGTTAAAAACATTCTATGGCTTTGCAGACTCTAAAATACCCGATTCTCTTAAGAAACTGTACAAAAATAATCAGAAAATTATGGAAATAGGATTGAAACTCAATACGTTAAGAACGTATCTGAATGCTTCCAAATTTTTGATGCTCTTAAAAAAAAGCTTGTGTAAAACGTTGTACTTTATATAATTATTTTCGTTTTCGGACATTTTTAAGCCGGACTGATGACGGACATGAAGAGTACAGTATGATAGTAGAGAATTGTCATCTGTTTCCAATTAAATTTGATTCAAATTTTCCTACAATATGGTAAAAGTTAAAGAACATCCCCGTCTCACAGACCTGGTAGGATTTTTTCAGCCAGTGGATATACAAAAAGGGACTGAAACTCGATGGGGATGGGGATTGATATTCCCATATTTCTTTTGGCTGGGGATTTCAATTCTTTTGTTTTCAAGTGAGAAAATTCAGTTGGGATGGAAAAATAGCATCATATTTTGCAGTGAGGTTTTGTTGATTTAATTATTTTCAGTGAGGACAAGAATTGAAGGATGATTTTCCACCGGGGACGATATTTCGGCCATTTCTTCCAGTGGGAAGGGTTCTTGGTGGGTCTGCGAGAAGGGGGTGTTAAAGAAGAAGAAAATGATTAAAAAATAATGGGAAATATTAGAGGCTTTAACTTGAAATACCCTCAATCATTTTTCCGTCAAATTGAAGAATGTTTCCATGGGATTAGGGCGTAGTTTAAAGCAATCTGTTTGAGCTTAATTGAGAAAGAAAAAAAATTAATGAACTAAAAATATTAAATTGTAATAAAACAGTTGGATTTTAATCAGAAAGAAAAAATACCCTCTCTAATTTTTGGTACAAAAAACATTTAATGAACGTTAAGACTATGTTGTATGCCAACTGGGACGATTTAAGAAATATAATATGCGATTTAAGTTCTCAAAAAAATTAATTTTCCATCCTTTGAAATTTGTACTTTTTAAAAGCTCATCAGGAGCAACCTTGGACCCAGGGCGGTTTGCTTTTGACCTGACATGGTTACCGTAGTCCCATTCTTGGACCCCTTTGGTAAAAAAGGGGATTTCTTTTGATATAGTGTATTATAGAGAACCTTCTTTTTGAAAGATTTATAGAAAGCTTGTTGATTGTTAAGCCTTTGAACTAGCCATGAATTCATTCGGTAGAAACAACCTTGGGAGTAACTTTTAATTTTTTCTGGCAGAATTGGCTCTGGCTGAGACTTTTTACTTTTGTTCTGAACATATGAACTTATTCTCAATTTATTGACTTAAATTCAAGAGGGGCTTAAATATAGAATTTATCATAATTAACAAATTTTAGCATTTCTGAAATCTGGGTCTGAAATTGTTTGAAATTATTTCTTAGGTTTTGGCCAAAATTGAGCCTCATGTTTATGTAAAGTTCTTCTCATGTCTTATACTAAACAATGTTGTAGTTTTTTTTTAATCTCATACCCAATATTTTGTTGGTTCAAATTTCAAAAAATTAACCCAATAATTAAAGCCACCCAGCCGTAGAGTCATAGATTCCCCACCTTTGAGTCTACCAAGGACTAGAGAGGAATCTTCAACCTTTTTAAAGCAAGAACAAGTGAAGCCTTGACGTATTGAATTCTTTGTTTTCATCACTGATCTTTATATATCCCTGGACGGTCAAGTGTAATATTACAATCGGAGCTTTTTTGAAATTGGTAAACGCGGAGAAAGCGCTAGATCTAGTTTCACTTTAGTGATGTAGAACCGTTTGTTGTTAAAAAGGCAAAGTTTCAAACACTACAATGGCTTCTTTGCGGGTACCAATTTTCAAAAAAACTTCGATCAAAGATGGCGGATATAGCTTAGTCCAGAGATATATAAAGGTCAGTGGTTTTCATGCGTTATAATCTGGCGCTGAAATCTGGCGAAGGATTTTACTTGCAATCTGACGTTTTTTGTCAGAACCACGCGTTATCTATGGGAAATAAGTGGCTTCATTTCCCATCCAAGAGTTTCAACAGCCTCTGCGGGAATTTAAACTCAATCCCCCAATTGCTTCCATAATGGCGGAAATTACGTAACTTACCCCAAACACGAGTATCCCATATATCGTTTAATTATGCTGATTTGAGAGCTTAATTTTACAGTTACTTTTTAACTAATTAGCCAAAACAGGGATAACCAAAAATCTTGATTTATCAAATAGCTTTCATTTGTAAAAAACTTTACCGTAAAATCAACACGCTGGGAGGAATCTTGGTCGAATTGTTTTCTGTTTGTTTAGGTTGAAATGAAAAAGATAAGTCCTATAGATACGATGGATACGAAGAAATGCTTTTCTCCTTGTCTGGTAACCTTAAGGCTTGGGGACGCGAGAAGTTTTTTTCACGTTGGTGCAGTTTTCCTTTGATCTAAGAGAAAATGTATATATTTTAATGATTGAAATAACTTGATGAACTGGTATTTTCAAAGTTTTGGTCTAGAAGACTTTTAATCACCGTGTTTTGAATAATAACCAAAATAAGATTTGTATAAGTTGTGAAATTTTACCAGATTGCATCAAAATAGATCCTCAGAATATGTCAAGATAAAATCAAGGCTTCAATTATAACCAAAATAGACTTTAGGCTCAGTGCACTGGCTGGATTAGTTTAGATTTTAGCCTAAAAGTCGCGTTCTTTTCTTAGAGAAGAAAGACAACATACGTCAAGCACACCATCAACGATAATCGTACTACTCTTGTTTCCCGAATAGACAGGGGGGGTCCGAATAAGCAGGGGGGTAGGAAAATTTTCTAAATTCTAATAAGCGGGGGGGGGCATGGAAAAAGAGGGGTAATTTGAAGACAGAATTTTTTTTAACTGATATCAATTTCAAGAACAAGAAAGAAACTTTAACAAATGAACACGTAAAATAAGAACCAATACTAACAAAAAGGAAAATTCTAACACGTTTAAGGCCTATCTACACTTTAATAAAATATTGAATTAATCGAATTTAATTAGCGGGGGGGGGGGGGGGGTCTTAATTAGAGCGGGGGTGGATTTTTTTTTCTTTTAACAATTAGCTGGGGGACGTCTATTCGGGAGACAAGAGTACTTAGGTCGGTAGAATGAGTCCTTCAGCAGTTTGCGTGATAGTGATTGAATTTGAAACGCGTGAAGGTTTGTAGATTGAAAATTGTTTATTATTACTGATAAGGGAAACAAAAAAGTCCGAGAATAGAACCCCGACCTCTGCAAGCCTGAAAAATTGTTCAAGAGCTTGAAAACATGGGAAGAAAAAAGATGACAAGCTATAGATCATGTTAAATATCAACCCGTCAAAATTATTCAGGTTAAAATTTCGTTTTTTGAGAAAATACAAAAAAATCTAGTGATTCTGTTTCTTGTTATCCTTCACAAAGTTTTTCTACTCTATTCATCAATTTGAAGATGATGAATCTATAAAAATATTTTGATGTTATTTAATACATATGCTCGTCGAGTTTGGGGTAAAAGTCGGACTTTTTGTTGAAATTATATTCGGAATGTATGTAAATATTACGTAAAAGTCAAAGCGGTTTTTGGTAATATTCACATTTCATACACTGGGCCACTTAGACAATATTTTGATTTTACTGATGGCCGTGATACTTTTTAGGGTTCTGCTCATCCTCTAGCAAAAAGATTTTCTATAGGAAGTATATCTATAGATGTTTGCGATTCAGACTAAAGTCTGTTCACGATAAGTGTGCACTCTTTTTTCTTTTCGCTATAACTTTTGAAGGAGTTCTTCGTTCTTTATAAATTTGGTATCGTTGGAGAGATATTTGTGAGTGGAACAATTTGAACTAAAAAAGTCTTTAAAAAAATTCTAAAAACGAAGATGAAAATGAAGAAGAAAAATATGAAGATCTTGTAGAGAAGTGCTATAACTTTCATTTTCACTGGAAAGATTCTTTGATCTTAGGAAGTCATCACTGTGAAGAAATTTTACTAAAATATTTATTCAATATAAAGTTATGATACAAAGTTAATAAGTGATTGACCCCAAAAAACAGCAGAAAACAGCAGAAAACAGCGCTTTTAGACGTCAATCAGCTTATAACTTTGTTTGATATATTTTGACTGAATGATTATTTTTGAGAAATTTTTTCACAGTGATGACGTTCGATAATGAAGGAATCACTTCAGTGAAAATGATAGTTATAGCACTTTTCTACAAGATCTTCATTTTTTCTTCTTCATTTTCATCTTCATTTTTAGAATCTTTTTATAGATTTTTTTATTCCAAATTGTTCCACTCACTAATATCTTTCCAACGATACCAAATTTATAAAGATTGAGGAATTCCTTCAAAAGTTATAGGTAAATGAAAAAAGAGTGCACACTTATCGTGAATAGACTTTAGATACTTTTATGAGCGTTATCAGAATAAAAGCAAAGTGAGGACTAGCCTCGAGTTACAATACTGGTCAATATTTTTATTTGGGAGGGGTTTGTAGACTTCCAGGTTATTTTTTGAGCCCTATTGGAACCTTTTTTGAACAAGTCAGAAAATTCAGTTGGGATGGGAAAAATAGCAAAATATTATGCAGTGAAGATTGCTTTATTTGGTTATCATCGGTGTGGATAAAAATTTGAGGATATTTTGGAAAATCTTTCCAGTGGGAAGGGTTCCCAGTTGGTCTGTGAGAAGATGGTGTTCATGCTCGCACATTACATTTTGCGTAATATGCTGAAGAGTTGCTCATCCCTCCTACGCTAATTGGACGTTTGTGTAAGCCCAGTTCATTTCCTTACTTATGCGAGCTCTTGAGTCATTAATTCACATTAATGTTAATTGATATTAATGTTTAATTAAAACATTAATCAAACACCATTAATGGTCATTCTTTTTAATCACCGGAGTGATTAGCAAAGATTTATACTGTGTCATACTTTGCAAATCTGCACACCCCTTGTTACAGAACTGATATGATTATTTTCCACCGGGGACGATATTTCGGCTAATTCTTCCAGTGGGAAGGGTTCCCAATGGGTCGGTGAGAAGGTGGTGTTTATGCTCATTACACCTTACCTATAGGCTAAAGATTCGCTCGCCCCTCTCACGGTGATTGAACGTTTGTGTAAGCCAAGGTCTACCTTACTTACGTGAGTTCTCGAGCCATTAATTAATAACATTAATGTTAATTGATATTAATGTTTAGTTAAAAGATTAATTTGAACACCATTAATGGTCAATTTCTTTAATGATAAGTAAAAGGTTTATACTGTGTACCCCTCGCACAGTAGTTAGGCGTATCTGTAAGCCGACCCGGTTGTTCAAAAATCGATTAGGTTAAATCCTGATTAGCACTAATCACAATTAAATTTCGATTAGTTAATCCCGGTGATTAAATTCCGTTGTTCGAACGTCAGATTAAGTATCGCGTGGTAAAACTCTGGGGTCAAAAGGTTGTGTGATAAAGCATATCCAGAGTCTCCAATAGCCAAAGCCATCGTCTATTGAGGACATTGAGTTGTTGATATTATCCAAGTGATTTTTAACTGCAGAAGCACGAAAAATAAAACTATCATGTGTCGACCCCGGCCAACTTACATCTGTACTAACGCACTTTGTAACAACGCCACACTTTGTAATGCACCTTGACGCACTTTGTAATAAAAATTAACTCACTTTGTAATACCAAAAGCTGACGCACTTTTTAATAACACCTGGCGCACTTTGTAATAATTTAGAGAATTTTAAACGTTTTTTACCACCTGATAATGTCATCCATTTTGCCACCGCTTAAAAAAAGGACTTCTCTAACTTTTTACCACTTTAATATTTTGAGCTCAAATGAGGAGAATTCCCAAGAAAATTTGAAAACCGCAAGTGACTTACTTCATATAACCAGGAAGCCAATAAACTCCTCCTCAATCGAAATATCCAAGGGAATAAAGTCGAAAGGCTGAAATTGCCCGTTTCGCCTCAACATGAAATTCCGAAAAACGACAAAATACCCAGAAATTCCATTATATTTTGGCCATCATTGTAGGTTGTAAGCTAAATGTGTTTAAAATTTTATTTCATGATATTAACTTGTAGCTTGGTCCTTGAGCAATTTTCTGATTTCGGAAAAAATGTACTCACCCATTAACCAATTTCGTCAAATATGATTTAAAATGATAATTTTCTTATTTTACCCAACTTGGAAAAAATAGTTTTTCCGATATTTCCGACCTCAAAAAAAATGTCTCCCCGATAATCCGATTCTGGAAAAAAATGTTTCCTAGTATGGGTACCCTTCATACGGAATTTGAGCTCAAAATATTAAAGTGGTAAAAAGTTAGAGGAGGAGTCCTTTTTTTTAAGTGGTGGCAAAATAGATGACATCATCAGGTGGTAAAAAACGTTTAAAATTCTCTAAACTATTACAAAGTGCGTCAGCTATTTTGTATTACAAAGTGTGTCAGTGTTATTGCAAAGTGCGTCAGCTTTTGGTATTACAAAGTGCGTTAATTTTTATTATATGCGTTAGGTCGTTTATTACAAAGTGTGTAAGTTTTTATTACATAGTGCGTCAGGTATTACAAAGTGCGTCAGGTATGACAAAGTGTGGCGTTTATTACAAAGTGCGTTAGTACAGCATCAACTTTCGAGGAAACGATCAGTCAGGGCTTGAACGTTTAGAATGACAATTTTGTGTGCTTACAAAGTCTTTTTCATCTTCATGGGGACAAGAAATTCTTACATGTGTGAAATCGATACATGCAATTGTGCTTGGAAAGCCAGCCATTCTATAAAAACCTTGCTTCATCTCTGTCTTTTGTTGGGCAGTGGTAGGGAATAAAATGAATTGGTTTTTCTTGCGATTGAGAGCTTGACAAGATTGGGGAACAGTCCTTGAAACAGTCCCAGCTTGCACACAACGTCAAGACAACGTCTATCTAACATTGATAATGTCCAAATAACGTTATTTGAACGTTAAAACAACGTTGTGTGCCAGCTGGGGTTGGTTTATCCACTCCAATAACATCTCCCACAACTTGTTGGAAACTTCCACATGCCAAAAACTTCAAAGAAATCAACACTTGACTTTCAACAGACAAAGTGTGGTTTCTTTGTGTAGGTCTTTGCAGATTTTGTCTGAGAAGATTGGTTAAAAACACTATGACTTGTCGTGAAAAGCGAAGGTGCATCCAATTGTCTTCATCTGAAAAAGACAGACAAAGAAAAAAATGAAAAAATTTAAATAAATTCTTATAAAATTCTAAAAAAAGTCGTGTTAGGGTTAGAGGAAAGTATGTACAAGAAGGGTGTTCATCTAAAGTACAAAAGTTTCGTCAGTCATGTCGATGGCTCATTGAAACTTCTCGCGTTGAATTTTATTGTTGTCATTTTTTTAAATGTTGTCATTCATAAAATCTTTCAATCTGTATGTTCTTGGACAAATTTCCAGATAAAATCATGCTCATGGCGGCCATTTTTCACTTTTTTTAACCTTATAATCTTTCCTTAATCCACCTCCCGAGCAGGATTAAGTTTTGGGGTGTTTAAGTCTAAGTTAATCGGTTTTTTAATCGTTATATTTTTTGAACAACAGACAAATTTTTGCGATTGAATCCGGATTTAAGCTAATCGGCCGCTAATTCATCTTAATTTCTTGTGTTTTTGAGCCACTAATTAACATTAACGTTAATTAACCTTAATATTTCATTAAAACATTAATTAAAAACCATTAATGATCAATTTTTTAATCACCGGAATGATGTGTAAAAGTTTATACTGTGTGGTCAAATTGGATGTTTGTGTAAACCCAGGTCTGTACCTTACTTACTCGAGTTTTTGAGCCACTAATTAACATTAATGTTAATTAACATTAATGTTTAATTGAAACATTAATTAAAGACCATTAATGGTCAATTTCTTTAATCACCGGAATGATGTGCAAAGCTAAAATTTATACTCGCCCCAGTGATGCACGGTAATTGGACGTTTGTGTAAGCCTAGATCCGTACCTTACTTAGTTGAATTTTGGAATCATGCCTAATAGTCAAATTTTTTAATTGCCATAATGATAAGCAAAAATTGATACTTAAAATACTTAGTCATCATGCTTGGTGTGGTATATAAAACGGTGAAAGGGTTTATTTTATTCAATATCGATGATAACCTCATTGATTACACAAAAGCCACACAGAAGCGGGACTTGACTTTACCACGCCCTAAAGATGTCAATTAAAAGAAATCAATTGATCGATTCGCTTATAGGTAAGATTTCATTTAGCGTTGTTCAACGTTGATAAATGTTGAAATCAATTCTAGAGGGTGGGAATATAAAAACGGAGGGCGTTTCTTAATATAGGAGATGTGTAGGAGAATGAGCAAAAGTTGGTGAGAAGGTGCTGAAAATTTTTTCTTACGCTAACCTAACTCCTACGCTCATTTTTTCCGCGTGATACCGTTCTAACCCCACTGGTGTCTACATTAAATTGATTCTTCCTTGGTTTATTTTTAGAACTATTCCATAATTATTTTCATACTAATTTTTTCATTGTCTTTGAACACGTAAAGCGAACTCTATTTTTTCAAAATAAATTCCCTATTTTTAGAATCGTATAACTGTGCCCTCTTCTTTGATTTTATACTTGTTCACGGTGAAGAAAATTAAGCTTTTTTTATCAGGAAAGCTTTTTTTTGTTTTAAAGATTTCCCATACAACAGGAAACTGACTGCGACAATTTTTATCAGTCAATTTTAGAGGCGTTTGTACATCCTCCTTAGCAAAAGCTTGAAACAAAAAAAAAAGGGACAAAATAAAATGAAAATATAATTGTTATATTTTTATCTAATCATGTACGGATGACTCGATTTGGAATATGCAGAAAAAGGAAGATTGTTATTTTAGGAAAGACAAAAAAACGGAACGGAGACAACGGAAAAAAAGGATTACCGATTTATGAATTGAGGAAGGGTAGTGATTAACCTGAGCTATTCATAAAGAAGACTAAAAAGATGAAGTTTGACAGTTCAGTCCGAAAATTGTTATTTTAGGAAAGACAAAAAAACGGACCTGTGAGACAACGGAAAAAATTATTACTGATTTATGAATGGAGGAAGGATCTTCCTCCCAAAGAGGAATAAACAAGAGGAAGATTTACAGTTCAGTCCGATTTGAAAAATAAAGACTTAAGGCATAGATTTACAACAGATTATATATTTTAATGATATAAGGATTAAACGACTCAGAGTACTTTAAAAACTGTTAGTCCAGTCATCAAACGAGGAGAGTGATAAGCATGGCTTGTGTTCTTAAACCGTTTGAATCATTTGGGGTATTGTACCGTTAGTCTCACAGCGTATGTAATAATAATACGCTGTGATGTTCAAGGTACAAAAAGCTAAGCTGCGGTGTCCATGGTAAGAGGATTGGGATTTTAGACAAATTCTTCGCATGGAATACACCTTTTTGACCGTAGTCGCACGGGTATTTTTTTGTCCGCTTTATCCCACTAAAACCGTCCCAATCCTTTTTTGACGCATTTTTCTATTTTCTATAGGTGTGAAAAAAGGACTGGGACGGTTTTAGTGGGATAAAGTGGACAAAAAAATGCCTGCGCGGCAATTGGTGGCTACGGTCGAAAAGGCGTATTTTAGTGGTTCCTTTGGATTTGAAATTTCGTGAACATATTTTGTTAGTTTTTGTAGCGAGTGTTATGTGCAGATTAGTATTTAGGTTTACTCTGATTTGTCACAGACAAGATTTAAAGTTTGTGTCCCTGTCGTGCGGGTTCGAACTATTGGGACTCGACCAGGCCATTTTTCATGCCCTTTTAGCATCAGTTTATTAAACGTTGCCCTTCCTAAAATCACTAAAACTTTGATAAAAACAGCCTTTTTGATTAAAAAAAAAACACTAGAAAAAGCGCAACTTTGACCTCTGATTTGTCGCTGACAAGAATTTAACGTTTTCAGACCCACGCACCTGCATAGCGGTTACATCGGATACATCCGAGATCAAATTTTGATGGACTGTATCTCTGGAACTAAGAGGTTTCCGGCACTCTCGTAGCTCCCATTGGAAAGAACTTGAGTATTTTGATAAAATAGGTTGGTCTTTTTGGGTGTCCTTGTGAAATTTTGATTTTTTTCTTCAAAAAATGGGATTGAAATGGCTAAGAATGTTTTGAATTTTAGACAATATTTTTTCCAAAAAATATTTACATGGAATAAAAAATTTCAACCAGGCGTTAAATTAACGTTTTTTCACCGCTTAGTGATAACTGGGTAGTTACTAGCATTGAGCCTTAAGCCCAAAGGGCTAGAGGCTAGACTCCTGGATGGGAAATGAAACCACTTATTTCCCATCCAGAAAGCCCGCGTAGTTTTTACCCAAACGCCGCGGATTGAAAGTAAAATATTTTGCTAGAACTCAAAAAATGTACTCCTCCAAAACAAAGGGAACCACTAGATACGATCTGTCGTCATGATTACGGCGCGTTATGTGTGCGTTTTGGAAGGGAAATAAGTGGCTTCAATTTCTCTTGCCTGAGAAGGGTTAAAGTTTCGCCTCTAGCCCTTCGGGTTTCAAACTCAATGGTTTATAGTAATCCTTATTCTGTCACCACTGTTCCTTAGATTGAAATCTAAAAAAAAACTTCCTCCATAAAACGCATACAATTAAAAAAACCAAGAAGAAAAAGAAAAGATGTCTTTCAAATCAAAGGTTCTTCAGATTATGAAACGACAAAAGAGCAAAGAAAAACAAAAAAGTTTTGGTAAGTTTTCCTTACTCTGCCAATTGACTATTATAAACCTTGGGCAAGGCTATATTCACCATCTTTGATCGGAGTTTTTTGGGTAAGTGCTATCCACAAAAAAGCCGTTTAAGCTATTAAAGATTATAACATCAAGTGGTGCTAAAGGCTTGAGGGCACGAGAAGTTTTTATCACGTTAGTGCAATGCAACATGCTCCATTCCCTTTTGAGCCTCTTCTTAGAAAACCACAGATTTGGGCACTATACCCAGTAGCGTGTTGGCAGAGGGTTTCTGAGAAATCACCTGAAAAATTTTCTGAAATCACCTCCCCAGTTTGCCCCGAATCTTTGTCGACCCACCACGCTACTGGCTATACCCAGTAGCGTAGACATGAGAAGCGCATGCTTTGTGTAAGGAGAGTAGATTTTTATGACACTGTAATTATCTTTTTATAATATGAATAGATGATAACAGTGCCCGGGGGTACTAGGGTTGAAGGATGAGGGGTATGTGCGGATGGGACCTCAAAAAACCGACCCTTAGAGAGACTAATTTGAATTTTTTTGATTTTGGCGACCCTTGGGTTAGAGAGACTTTGAAAGGTGAAAAAACTTACCCTTACCGTCGGCTTATACCCACCATTTTTGCCTAAGTACCCCCCCCCGTAACAGTGTCATAAAATATGCTCTCCTACACAAATTTTGCGCCCCATTGTCTACACTGCTGCTATACCCCGCCAGTCCCACTGCCCCGGTGAAAGTATTTCCTTTAGTGGGGAATTTTCCCCGGGAATGAGAAAGTTCAACCCGCGTTTTTCGCACTCCATTCCAGTCATTTAAACGATTGGGTGCGCGCTTTTGGGGTTATGAAATATTAGGGCTCTCGTATTGATATGACCAGATCGTAGTAGTCTAAGAACTAAGAAGGAAACAGCAGGACAAAAGGAAAACATCTTCCTGGCTATACGTCATATCCTACATATCTTTTCGCTTTAAAAAACTGTAAAAATGAAGGGTCACTTTATATAACTTTCTACATTGGCTGAATGTTTTAAATTTCAATTTATAAAATGGAAGAAAAATAAAAAGGAAAAAATAAAAATTAACATCCTGAGGCTGAATTAATATCACTATGAAGTCATTTAAAGTTCACTGTTAAAGATTTTGACTTTTCTCCATTACAGATAGGTTACAAGCTTTTTTTTCATTTTATTTCTCAATGACAGTTTTATTGGAACTTATACTGTGATAAAACATAACCAAAACGGATCTATGCACAGTTAGAAAAAAATCAACTCAAAAAAAAGAAGGCGTTTTGAGAGGATGTTTCGTAAATTTCATAAAATAGATCTTTTACTCTCGGGTACCTAATAGCCGGGGGGTTTGGAATAAGCAGGGGGGTTGGAAAAATTCTCAAAAATTGATAAGCGGGGGGGGGGTTGGAATAAAAATGTTCTGGGTGGAAAATTTTCGAAAAGGAGGCTAATACAGCAGAATTAGGACAAAAGAGGGAACTTTCAAAAAAAAATTCCCAAAAATCAATAAGCGGGGGGGTCGGAATAAGAATGTCCTGGGTGGAAAGTTTTCGAAAAATTAATTAGCGGGGGCCCCCCGGCTATTAAGTACCCGAGAGTAACCTTTTCAAGAGATTCAAATTTCAAGATTATGCTAGCCTTATTTAGCTTTTGGTAGTAATAATTTCCTTTTTTTTCCATCCTGACCTCGCTTGAATCGCAGGCTATTACATAGCCGCAAATAGTAAAAGAAGCACGAATACGATAGTGAATGTCAGAAACCTAAACCTGGCAGTGCTTCAATTTCTAATTGATACCTTTTTTAGTGCCGTAGGAAACATATTGACATTAGGGGAGGGCAAAAGTTCAATGACACCGTGAGGGCCAACCATGGTTTGACGCAAGGGGGTTTTTGAAATAAGGTAAAATACTCCATTTTAGGAAAAAAAATCACTCTTAAAAAATTGATTGGGGGCTAAGTACCCCTTGCCACCCCACCCCCCTCCCTGGTAGCTATAGCACTTTTTTTGCAAGACACTCCTGTCTTAAAACCCACTTGCCTCAATAGGGAAAAAATACTTTTAAAATTCCAAAGGAAATAAGAAATCTATTGTTTCTAGGTATATCAAAACGCAACTGGGAATGGTTTAAGAGGGGGATTTTTTCCTTTACAATTTCTAATGGGGATAAAATCGCAAGCCTATTTCCCAATTGGGTTTAATGTTTCAGGGTATTTTTCTCCAGCGGAGTGACGCGAATTGTTTCAAGTTTTCCTACCCATGTATACTTCTTTGAATTTGACGGGCAATCAACTTTGTTTAAATCCTTTTCCTTAAGTTTATCTTAAAATAAAACCTCTCCTCTCCAGCACAGAAATTCTAATTAAAAAAATAAATACACAGGTTGCGAAATTTAAGTCTGAACACAAATCATGTTTTTACTCGCAATTTTTACGTGCTTGTTACATGACATCTGATTGGTTCGAATTTATTGACACCAATAAAGTTATTAGCTGTAACTTTTAAAGCAAGAAACATGGGAATAAAATCACGTGAACTTTTTCGAGTAATCACATGTTTTGACTGCATTGATATAATTTTGCAGCCCATGGTCAGACCTTAACACATATTTTTCTACGAAGCCAGATTTCCATATCTTACTATCCAACTCGAGATTTCCTTAACTCAAACAAGTTTGTGTCCCTTTCATGCGGGTTCGAACTATTGGGACTCGACCAGGTAATTTTTCAAACCCTTTTAGCATAAGTTTATTGAACGTTGCTCTTCCTAAAATCACTAAAGATTTGGTAAAAACAGCCTTTTTAGTGGAAAAAACATTTAAAAAAGCGCACTTTTGAACTTCAACGGACGCTACTCTGTTTTTTTAGAATATGGCCTCTCGACTGTAATTGAAAATATGCATAACACCAATTCCCAGAAATTGTTTATTTGTTGTTTAAAAAGCCATTTTCCCTTTTTTCCAATATCATTTCAGATTCGGATACGAAACCACCTTCAAAGAAACATTCGTCAGGTCTTCCAGAAATTCGTTTACAATTTGAAGACCAGAACAATGAAAACAAAAACAACTACAATTTCCAAGAAGTCACTGAAAAGGTCGAGCCGAAAGACCCTGAATTCCTGGACATGTCAGAGCGCATACTAGAAATTCTTCTAGATAACATCCTTTACGGCTACAAAACCTTGTATCAACGTTCTGATTATTCGAAATTGTTATATCGCATCTACGACTTGGTGTCTGAGCGACGGGTCATGAAATTCTTTCTGCCTGCTTTCCCCGTGAAAAGTTCAAACAAGTTTCAGAAAGTTTTGGGTGTTGACGTTGATTTTGCAGAGAGCATTGCAATTGATAATCTGATCAAAACTGCAAGAAAAATTGAAGGTATGTAAAAATCTATAAGTACCTTTCCCTGGGACTAAAATAAGCAATTTACAATTACATTTCCTCGGGCGGGGGGGGGGGCTTTGGCAATTACTTATTTATGTCAAATATGTGTCTTTATCAAGTTTACTAAGTAGACTATCTAAAAAAAAGAAGTGTAAGTTTTGAGATACAGGTGCAAGAAAATTTATGATTTTTTTGTGTTGTGTGTTTGCCTTTCAGCAATCTAACCAGACTGGTCTTTATAACCACGGAGGGGTAGTCTCTTTAAGAGTCGGGATTTCTTCTTTTTGTGTCTTTTAAGTGTGAAAAAAAGTATGAAAACAATGAAAGTGTCTGTTTGAATTCCAGGAATCTATCAAGCTGGTGCTTACATAATCATCATGTCTGACTACCATACATTCGATCAATACATTCAAGTGGATGAAGAAAGTTACAAAATTTACCATGAAGGTCTTAAACAGATGATACATAGTAAAGGAGGAGATGATGTTATTCAACTCATCTCATTGAGTTACTTCAAACAATTTGATAGTGTACCTCAGAGGCGTATCTCACAAACCTTAGCTGAGAATTATGGTGGGAATGCTTTCAGAGCAAGCTTTAGTGAAGAAATTAAACTGAGCCCAACTTTATTGCAGAAGTATACACAACAGAAGAAATTCTTTAAGCTCGATTTATCGCATTCTTTGAGAAGATCTCCAAACTCAAAACGTAAACAAGTTTTGAAAGAAGTTGCAACAGGAATGATTTCTCAAGGTAATTGTCTTTTTTTTTTACACTTATTAATTCTTACATTTTACAATATCTTGATGTTTTCACCATTTCTTTTAACAATATCTGAAAATGGGAAATCTACCAACGTGAAAATAACTTAAAGAATAGGTGTGAAAAAAATTTTTCTTCCTGGCAGTGAGTTTCAGAGGGTACCCAATTCCAACATTCGGTCAATTGTTTGTCCAGTTTCCGTCGCACTGTAAAAACGTGGATTGAAATTACACCAACAAAAATTTCTTTGAATGTGAAGTTTTTTTTATCAAAGTATCACTTTTCTGGTAAAAAAGTTCCTGTGCATTATCAGAACTATAATGGTTGATAGTCCTTTTTTTTTGCAGTATGAATTTTCCAGAGAGAAACTACTGAGCTTTGTCTGGTTTTCGCCATATCCTTTACGAATATCTGAAAATGGAAAATCTAGCAGCGCGGACATAACTTCAAGAATGGGTGTGCAAAATAATTTTTTTCCAAAGTTGAGCTCAAAAGAAAGCTGTTTTCTTGTGTTTAAAAATTGTACAAACAGTAGGTAACGTCTTTATAAATGATGTTCTTTAATTTTCATTTGTAGGAGTTGCACTAGATGCCTTCCTTAGCCAACAAAAATGCATTGACAATTATGTTCGTCTCAGTATCCACCAGCATCATCCTGAAACCGGAAAATTTGCTATTGATCTCTTCAAAAATAAGTGTAGGTTGTACGGTGGTAGCGCCCAGCTTCGGACACCTTGGCATAATACGGTGTTATTCGATACACGGACCGGTGAATTCAAAATTGATTTCAAAGAGGCTAACAGAAAAACTAGCGAAGTGGAAGACAGTCTAACCAGCATGGTTTATTACCGTTCCAAACCTTATTTTTATGTTAAACTTTACTTGTCTCGTCCATTGAAAGGTGATTATTTGAATCTGAAGATCTCCATGGCTCGAAACTCATGTGGAATGGTAATTGAAGCTTATGAGAGGAGTAAAGTTGGTCCTGATATTTTTACACCTGAAACTATTCTTGCTTTAACGCATGAATTTGGTGTTGTTGTGCTTAGAGGTTTTAATGAGTTTGAAGACGAACAAGACCTTCTACGTTACTATAGAGATCACATGAAACAAAGAGTCTTGAACTGGAGTTTCGGTCCCATCCATAAAGTCAAACCAGACAAAGATATGCCTGGCTATGTTAATAGTCATGATGGGATACCAATTCATTGGGATATGGTGGCCCCACCTAAATACATGGGCGTTGACCAAGCTAAACACAAGTATGAGGATTTCATTTGTCCAGTATTTGCGCTTTACTGTCGTAGCACTAACCGTTCATCGGACTCCGTAGGTGAAGATGACAGGGAAGGTGCAACGACGTTTATCGATTCGACAGCCGTGGTTCAATCGCTACACGGACGCACCATAGAAGAGTGGAAAAACACGAAACTCCGGTATGAGACGCAGCTTGTCAAAAAAGACGACCAAGGAAATGAAGTCTATTTTGGTGGCAAAGATAACTCATATACGTACCCACTTATACATAAATGCCCAAACAAAGATGGTGTTGATTCTCTACGGTGGTGGCAGAGCTGGTCAAAAGGAGAATTCGCAAATGCCAAGCAACATAATCAATTCAATATTCAAGATTCACCCGACTCGATGAGTGACGTAACCTCACAAGAGCTGGAAGAAGAGATACGTAAAGCTGCTTTTGACGAAAGATTTTTCTTTTGGCATCAATACAAACAAGGAGATTTAGTTTTTGTCAACAATGAAACGACACTTCACGGCCGTAACGCGTTTAAAAATTCTGACAGGGAATTATGGAGAATACAATCATTGCCGAATTCTCAAAACTTGCCAGAGTATTTGGATCGACAGTGAAATAAATGTTGGACTAAAGTGTATAATTAACTTTTTACCAACGATGCAAGTACAATGAAAAAGATTTTATACATTGATTTAAAGAGTAATTAATGTTTTAAGGACTAACTATATCAAGGTGTATATTCAGTAAATTTATAAAATTAATTTCAGATTTAAATTTTTTTTCAAACATAAGTGTATATAATTGAATTTCTCATACCTTTCTTACGAATCTTTTTCAATTAGCACAAAACGTTAAATTATCGTCCACTTAATGTTCAAATAACGTTAAACGAAGATTGAAAAATATGTTCTGTGCTGTCGAATAGCTTTTTCAATACATTGTAACAGAAGTATTTTAAGTAAACGAATATATATCTATCAGAAAACGGATTTGTCTGACTTTTTATTATTAAAATTTCATCATTTCTGAAGTAGAGGTGATTTATCGAACCCGAATCGAGATGATCAAATGAATTTCATCTAGCATAAAGTAAAGAGATGCAAATGAATGGATGAGAGTGGATAGGGAAAACAGATTATTTCCATTGGAAAGGCCACAGCAGAATCTCGATAAGTAGTACTACGGAAAAATAGTAACCGGCTAAGTTGTATCACTTATTTGGTCACTTGAACTTCCTGAGATGAGATTCGGATAAGTAGACCAGTACCATGTTTCACCTGGCAACCATAATAATTTCTTTGATGACATATTTGTCTTTGGAAAAGTTTCTAACGGCAAATTTTGCAGATTTTTCACTACCCCCGGGACAAAATATCCAATATATCCTCCACCCCATGTACAAAGAATTTCTGGAAGAGCTCACTGGAAGAGCTCAATAATGTTAAAACTCGTGATTACAGTATATAAATACATGATAAGAGAAACTAACCTGGCCGTCTAGTGGAACTTTGCACTTCATCGATAATGAATTTGACAGGGCTGCATTCGCCTGAGCCACGCAATCGATGGGCTGTCACCTAGAATTGGAAGGTTCATAGATAGATCTTGCTACCCGCAGACATTTGTAGTTTGCACGTGAAAAAGGGGTAAACCATTCCCGAGAAGTTTTACGAGACTTTTTTTATTTTTCTTTGATTTATTTGTGATTTTTGCCAATTTTAAAGGAATATACCGAATCGCGAACATCAAATACCTTTCAATGTTTAGAATGACTACGTACCAGCGCTTTTGGGGATGGCCACAGCTCACATGATACTCAAACAAACACCAAAAGCCAGGAATCAACTCAAACGGATCTCCAAAATGTCATGGAACTCTGAGGTTTGTTCTGCCTTTATTAAAACGTGAGTAATAATACATATATTACGCTTTCTATAATTCGAACTAGTTTCCAGTCTCAGTCAAGAAGAAACTCTCTTGAAATATTTTCTCGAATTAGCGAGGTTCAACTTTCTCTTATTTTCCCATAGAACAAGAAGAAACTCTCTTGAAATATTTTCTCGAATTAGCGAGGTTCAACTTTCTCTTATTTTCCCATAGAGGTGATTGATAATGATTATACCTTAATTCTTTTTCACTAGAAATATAAACCAAGTCTGAGTGGAAAAGGAGCTGTTAATAACGCTACGCGGAAACTCTATGGAATGGGGAAACCAAAGTAAAAGATCAATTATGTTTACACAAGATTTTTCTTCCTTTTATTTTGAAAAGTAAGTAAAAGCCTCGATTGATCACGAAGTATAAAGGCCTATCTACACGTATATTTATACATGTTTTATTCCCCTCTTTCGATGTAATACATTAACCAAGGTATGAATTATTGATATCAGAAGGGTGTGATTTATTTTGCATCGTGTTCGTACGCTATTCTGTAAAGCGGAAACCCTCATTCTAAGTGCTTGTACACGTTTTTTTTTTATTAGAACACCTAAAATTTGGCTGAGCCTGGATGTGCTTATTTATTTAGCAATTTTCAGCCTGAAATGTTCTTAGATGCGTTCTTAAATTTTCAGACTACTCTAAATCGACAATATCATGCAAAATAAAAGAGCACTTAAAATTGGTAAAATTTGGACAATATTTGACTCTCGATTTAGAAAATCCATTCCAAAGTTTGTTTAAAACTGCTTGAAAACAGGAAAAAAATTTAGTTTCTTGTCATTTTTTTCCAAACTGAGGCTGGGCATGTTCTTACGGTGTTCTTAATTTTTCGACGAATTTCAGCCTCAATGTTCTTATAAACTGGGTTCTAATAAAAGAAAAAACGTGTATGCCATTCTGTAATGCGGAAACCTTCATTCCAAGTATTTGTATGCTATTTTGTAATGCGGAAACTTTCATTCGAATTAGAGAGAGAGCTACTAAGAATCATTCGGATTCGAATTAGAAAAATAAAGTACACGTTTTTTTTATAAAAACATCCAAAACTTTTGAAGCAATTAAAAAGTTCATACAGCAAAAGTGGCAAGTGTGAAAAGAGCTCACACCATACGCGTTTAAAAAGACAGAGAGAAAAAAGAAAGTAAAAGTATCAGACGATCATGTTTATTTAACGCATCAATAGATCTATTTATCTAATTTGATCACACCATGAATATTTTAGTGGTTTATCATCCATGATCTTGGATGAAAGCCGTACCAATCAACTCACGAACAAGAAAAACAGAAAAGGCAAGATTTATCCTACATAATGGACGACTTATTGAGACGTGCCAAAAAATAAAAATTTTATAGACACGAGGCTCAATCGACCGTAGTCACGTGGTCAGGTGCGTGCCTTTTTATTATTTAATTTACCATCCTAAACTCGATCCAATCCTTTTTTTACACTTCTTTCTATTGCAAATATTTCAGCATCTTGCTCTTTATGTAATTGTTCTTACAAAAAGTAAAGTGTAAGCATACAAAACATCCTATTTGAAAAGAAAAACAGTCGTTGATATTTACTGGTTGTCATAAGGTTTTATATGGAAAAAAATTATTTCCTAAAATTCCAACTCTAGGTTCCTTGATTAGAGTGTGGAAGTTCTTTGACCTAATCTGGAGATCCATACTCTCTATTCAAACTTACACCGATAAACTCGTCGCTCGGGTGAAACAAGGCATATCCCAAATATATTTTGCGTGACGTGCATCGCTTCTAATCATTCCTTAACGTTCATATATAGCTCAAAAGAATCATTAATAATGATTGTATTAAGCCAATCTCAAGATATCGGTCAAAAATTGATTTTGACGTTATAAAATAAATCGAAAAAACACGTCATTAGTAAGATTCAAATTACGTCATTATTAAAAAACAGCGATAACTTAAATTTTATTAATGCAATCAACACCAAATTTTAACTGGAGTTGTAAATGAATGATTCTGAAATATTTGTTCAAAAATTTTCAGAAAATTTGAATGACGTCATTTGTTGTCGGGAAAAATTAAAATACGCAAAAAATACTGACGCCATCATGATTTTTCAAAAAATTTTTTCATGAAATATTTTAGAATCGTTAATTTCCAGTCATCTCCAGTCAAAATTTTGCTTTGATTGTAGTAAGTTAATTGGAATTATCACCTTTTTTCAATAATGACGTCATTTAAATAGTATTTTTGACGTGTTTTTTCGATGTATTTTATAACGTCAAAATCAGTTTTTGGCCGATATCTTGAGATTGGCTTGATGTAAATTTTTGACCCAGCACTTTTCGAAATCTTCTCGTTGATACAATTCTTTTGAGCTGTATATGAAAGTTAATGAATAATGGGAAGCGGTGTGCGTCACGCAAAATATATATTCGGGACATGCCTTTTTTCTTCACCCGAGCGCTGGTCGTGGCCGCCATTTTTGGTCGATGTTTAGAAACTCCCAAATATATATATCAACATACGGGGGGGGCAGTCAGGCAAATTGACCGACGGGTATGTGCGGTGGTTATGGGTATGTTTTTCAAAATATCAGAAATGCACTGTAAGGGTGGACTTTTGATAAATGCGCTGTATGGGTGGAAATTTCAGCAAATCTAGGAAAAATTGCAAGTTTTTGCTCGAAAATCTTGATTTTTTTGCTCTAAAAGAGTTTAAAATTTGAAAAAAATGCACTGTAAGGGTATGAATTTCACCGATTTTTTTCTGCACTGTATGTAGGGGTGCGATTCTAAAAGCCATTTTTATGCTGCACATACCGTCAGTTGGCAAACCCACTCCCCCCCCCGGGTCAACACAACAATTGTCTTACAACAGTCAGGATGATTAGAAGCAATTAACTTTCTTTACAATTCTCATAACGTTAAAGTTATTGAGAATTTTGTAAAAGTTATCCATAAAAGATGTCTCGTGACAATTAATATGACACAGAGAGAAACTTTGATAAACATTGCAAATTTAGTGAAACAAGAACTTTCACAAGAACACCAGTAGCGGCCTGGCTTAAATTTCTTGGTGGTGCAAACTATGAAATTGGCGCCCCTGGTATTTATGTCCTTATTTGCGCCCTCCATCATTAAGTGAAAATATTAAACTATCTTAACTTTTTCTCCTTATCAGTACACAAAATTCCAAACATTAAACATGACTACTTTCTCTTGGACTGGAGACAATTGGATTATCTTTGTAACGCGAGCTGGTCTTACTTTACTCTCCATTAAGATCAATGGCTGAAAGAGGCCCGAAAATTCAGAAGTTGGGAGGAAGGGTTCCTTGTAAATTTGGCGCGGCAGGCAAAAAACTTTGATGTAAGAAAGTTTAAACAGCCTAAAAGATCTTCTAAAACGGAGAAAGTTAGTCAGTATAAGACCACAAAAACCACAGCGAGAATTAACAAGTTTTGATCATTTTGGCTATTTCTCATTTTGGGGGTGAGCATTCTCTATAACCCCTGGTGGATACGCAACACTTCTCTTACTTCTGATTCAATAGTGATCGAAGTTTTGAAAAAATTAAAGAGAAAGGATTGTAAGAGGGTAAAATAAAGCGCAGCAGGCGACAAAAATTAACATTGTACTCATAGAAAGCGCTATAAACGTGCAGAAGGGCGCCAAATTGCCCAATTAAACATGAACAAAATTTTGGCGCCCCCTTGAAAAGCTCTTTTGGCGCCCCTTTCAGATCTTTCTGGGTGGTGCACTGCACACCCTGCACCCCCTGCCAGGCCGCCACTGAAGAACACAAGAACTTTTTTCCTATAGATGTGGTACGGCTCGATACTTTTATTTCCGTACACCTTGTATTATTATTCGTTTTAACTAAATTGCTATACTTCGAAACCACACGAACAGAGTAGATGGGTCTCCAAGCTATCTTTGACCTTGCTCTTTATAAGGAGTCGTAAATCTTAATTTCATTTCAAGTAACAATGTAAAATTACACAAATGAAGTAAATTAATGCTCAAAATGAGATCTCATTATTGTGATTAAATCAAACAGCGTTTCAAGTAATTGTTCACCTTCTGTATTACTATTGTTTAACAACCTAGTTCCCAAGCCTCTTTTAAGAAATTATGAAAATCTCATAGAAAATCAACTCAAGAAAGACTGGTAACTACTTTGTTTTTGTAATTGTAATTTGATTTTTCTTAATTTTTGTTGTACTTGTGCGGTGATTGTTGCTGTTTGAGAAAATGGAAACATTTAAAATAAATCACTGATTTGGTTAATGAAATAACAAATCTTAATTATTTTTTTTGAGACCGCGTTTACTTTTGATTTATCGGAGATCAGAAATTTGGTAAATTTTATTGAATTCACCTTGGACGTTTTGATTTTGCGGTAAGTTATTTATTGATCTTTTTAGTTGACACTCTATGGTTCGAAATTCGTGGGGAAGTGAATTTTGATTAGATACGGAAACGTATTGAATATTAGAGCGTCGTTTATGAATGTTTCTTGTTGACGTTGACTTTTAATATTATTGAACAATACACCCCTGTTTCACAGCCTCGGTGGAACTTCTTATCACAGTGGCGATGAACATTATCATCGAAATTCCTAATGGGGATATAAATTCTTTTGTTCTCGTGTCAAAAGAAGCAGTGGAGATGGTTTTGGTTAAGAACATTTAAAGGCTTCTTAAGAAAATGGGCAAAAATACTCATAAAATGGGGGAAAATAAGAACATGTTAAGAACATTTTTAGGCTTGAAACTCGAAAAATTAAGAACATCCAAAGGCTTCAAAAACTTTTGATGTTCTTATAAAAAAGCGTGTAGACCAAGATCAATTTAATTCTAGTAAACCCTCAAGATTTATAGCATCTTTTGCGAAACACAATCGCATGTGACTGGTTCGAAAGTAGATAGGATTTATTTGAGACCGAGAATAAGGACTGGCAAAAGTTTTTATGGCCAAAGAACTGACCTTGGTAGGCAAAAACCTTAATTCCAAAAATGAGTAAAAAATTTACGATTTTTCAAAGTCAAATTAAACGAAAATGAATCATAACATCGGATAGAGCATGAAAAGGTATACTACGACAAGTCTTATACTTAAAATTCATACAGGGTGTCCCTAATTAAAGTATCGAGTTTGAACATACGATTGAGTAGAAAAGTTTGTGTGTGTTATCGCTAAAATATAAGAACGTTCTCCATCACACAGGCTTATTACAAAAGGTAGTTACAACGTATAAATTAATCGTAATGACAAAGAAAAAAGAGGGAGAGCTTAAAATACAATTTTGTGAACACGCACATAAAACTTTCTACTCAATCGCATGTTCAAACTCGATACTTTAATTAGGGACACCCTGTATCAAGATCATCAAGAAAAAAACAACTACTGCGTTTTCTCATAGAGGTATAAAGAAAGATATACCTCCATGGTTTTCTTCAGTACTCTGTGTTTCATGTTTTTACACGACAATCATCAGCTGCTAAATTGAAAAAGAATTTATTAAAGTCTATTCACGATAAGTGTGCACTCTTTTTTCATTTACCTATAACTTTTGAAGGAATTCTTCAATTTTTATAAATTTGGTATCATTGGAAAGATGTTAGTGAGTGGAACAATTTGAAATTAAAAAATCTTTAAAAAAATTATAAAAATGAAGATGAAAATAAAGAAGAAAAAAATGAAGATCTTGTAGAAAGGTGATATGACTTTCATTTTCACAAGTTGTCAGTTGCATTGAGAAAAATAATTATTCAAAACAATAACTAATCTTTTGATTTGTAATTAGCTAAAAAAAATTTATTCCCACTTGCTCAAAATGTCAGAACGTTTGTGTAGAAGTTCCGTTTTGACGGAATAAAGCTCTGATTAGCTGAAAACTACACACATAAACAATTTTTTTTCTCAAAAAAAAACCTTGAAAATTTTGTAAATCTTGCGTGTCTCAGCCAATCAGATTTTTACTCGACGCTTTTTCGTGACTTTTTTTACAAGAATCTGCTAATAGGAAATTCGTGTTATCAATTCTAATAAATTCAAAAATTACTTTATTTACTACCAGGTTGTGTTTTTTGGACTGAATGAGCAGCATTACAAAATCTAGATGAATGTTTCCCAAAGTGGAAAATGTTTTTCATCGTAAAACGAAGAATACTCGACGAAAAAGAAGAATGGTTTATGCAATTGGTGTTATTTGGAGTTTGATTGGAATAACTAGTTTATTGTTGTTAGATCCATTCACATTCACTGCTGTAGTTGCTGCATTTAGTGGTAAGGGTTGGTATTCACTTTAACAATTTATTTTCATAATGATTTAGCCTGGGAATCCAAGCTCATACAATTTTAGAAAAAACAAAAAATACCTCACCTCACAATGTTCTAAAATTATAGAGCTTGGTGCAGGTAGATAGTCTGACTGAGAATGTTATAAACAGTCTGTGTATGAACCCTTGTTGACAGACTTTCTGAACTTTGGAAACCCAGGCAAACACACTTAATCAACTTACCATAAAAACTCTTTCAAAAGCTCTAAAGACTTTCAAAACTATTAAAAACCACATCAAAACATCAGCCACATGTATTTAGACACCAGCCAACAGCCATTTTGTTTTGAAATCCCGGGGGGGCACTCAAGGTAAATGACCTAACAGACGTTCGGCCCTTAAGGGTAGGTTTTTCATAGTTCAGCTAGTGCACTGTAAGGGTAGGAAATTACAAGACTGCACTGAACTGCACTGTAAGGGTAGGAAATTGTGATAAAAGGCCAATTTTTTGGTAAAATTGGCACAAAATGGGTCATTTTCTTGGAAAATTGCAAAAATTTTCGCCCTTACGGGCGAGAAATTTGGAAAAAGTGCACTGTAAGGGTATGATTTTTCATGGAAATTCACTGCACTGTAAGGGTCCGATTTTAGAAGCCAAATTTTGGGCCGAACGTATGGTCGTTTTCAGATCGAGTGCCCCCCCCCGGGTTTGAAATGAATCTATGTTTTCATTTTCATTTGTTTTCCTTTTTTCTGCAAAGTCAGCTTTTTCCATAAATTATGCGCGCGCATCGAAATTATCAAAATGCGCGCGAAAGTACTGCTAAGTAATACGCCGAAAGCTGGCCAATCAGGCCGAACCTGCATTGCAGGGAAAAATGTCCCTGCAGGCGAGTTACCTGCACCAAGCGTTAAACCAGCAGCAAAAATATCATAAACTAGACTGTGAAAAAAGTTTAACGCTTGGATTCCCAGGCTAATAATGATTCTACTGTATGACGACAGTTCTAATCAGGAATCCTTTGTAAAAAACCGCATGTCATTATCATTGCACTATACTTTAATGATTTGCTTTTATAATCATTTTACAAACTTCAACTTTGATCATTTGTTTGCTTACTGTTTCTACCGATGTTCGATTGTAAGGTCTGGTATACATATTCATGATATTTGTAGCGAAAGTGGATTTTCAATGAGTAAAATTTTAAAGTAAATGTCAGCCTACTCTAGCTAAGGTTAAGGCTAAGGTCCTAGAGACCTTTTTTCTCAGATATAAAGGAGTTTCAAATTATTCCTTCGAACGAACTTCAGCTTTAAAAAATTATCTACTTTTTTTCGTTTTTTGCAGATGTCCACATATCAGCAGCTCAACCTATTCCATGTAAAATCATTCGAAAACAATTTACTGAAGGCGTTATTCAGTTACCACAGTACCTTCAACAAATCAAAAGTTGCAAAGAAAGTAAGTTTTATGCATTGTGAATTACATCCTCCTTTCACAGACTAGCTAAAACCTGTGCCCCATTTGAAAATTTGAACAAATCTCATACCCGGTGGAAAGAATACCCTACAATTTCACCCACTTGGAAATTGACTTTGATTTCATCCCCATTTGAAATTCGATGACAAAAATTGTAATCCAAAACCATCCTCACTGGATTTTCTGAGCTGGAAACAATATAATTTCTATCCCCAATTTGGATTTTGATAGACATTATCATCCCCGCTGTAGGAAAAAGTTCCACTTGGGCTGTGAGACAGGAGTGTTGACCTGTGTACCCCCTTTTATACGAGCTCAACCTTCACTTGTAAATTTTTTGAGAATCCCTCAAAATGGAGCTCAGTCCCTTAGTTCACTTTTTTATGATAATATCCGTTAGATTAACGGTGAAGGAAAGCTTTTATTACATCCCCTTCTTACAGACCCAATGAGACCCCTTCCCACTAGAAATATTGACCAAAATATCATCCCAAATAGAAAATAAGACTCAAATTGTCTCTGCTGAATATAATGTAATAAACAAATCCTAATTGCAAAATATTGTGCTATTTTTCTATTTCCATTGAATTTTCCGGCTTAAAAACAATGAAATTGGAAACCCCAGCCATAATAACTGCACCAAATTCCATTCTGTTTTTACTACCCCAACAGGAAAATTCTACCAGGTCTGTAAAAGGGCTGTACTTTTTTGGATAGGGTTCTCAGCGAATCATATTTTCATTTTTGTTTTGCTTCTTATGTAGTACCTTCTTTGAAACGACAAATACCAAAACAGAAAGACACGACGACACGACAGCTACGACAACTCCCGACAAACAACCGGCCTCTCTTACCATGGCAACAACTTTACAACGAATTATTACAACGGAAACGACAACAGACCGATCAACAGCGACAACGATCGTTGATTGAACAAGAAAATTTACAGAAACAATTTTTACAACATACCACACAACCTATGGTACAACAGAGTGGACTTTATAAACCACAACAACTGGATAAAACTGAACATAAAAAGCAATCGTTAACAGAAAATTTCGTCTTTAAGCGTCAGAAACAGCAACAACAGCCACAACAAAGACGACTGAATAGACGACAGTTCACACAACCTATACAACCACCAACATTTACATTATTACCAACCCAGAAACAAAGACAGGACTTACAACAGAAAGAACTTATACGACGTACACAACAGCAATTTGCGTACATGAAATGGTTTACAGCTTTAAAAGAACACCAACAACAGTTACTACATCAACAACAGCCTGCGATTAAGCGAAAACAAGACAAGATACAACCAACAACATCATACATTACACAGGCGTTGGGCTACAATCCAAAGTCGCCATTCACTAATTACCCACTCTCACCAGGAAGAAGGAAAGTTACGAACCAGTTTGCTTTCAAAACTCAGCAGCAAAAGGCAGCAAAGATTACGACAAAAGCTACAAAAATGCCACCGAAAACTGACTGGAAAATTTTGAAAATACCAAAAGGGCTTCTTCAGTTGAAAAACAAAAACAAACCTATTAAAGCAAGAGAAAATAATAAAGCTCATGAGAAACTTGTCTTTAAAATACAAAGCCATCCTTCTAAGACAAAATCTGTAGTCCGACCACTAAAGAACGCTGAAAAAATCTTAAAAGTCATGCACCAAAAATCACCTAATAAACAACACACTCCATATATTGCTGCAGTAAAAATCCGGCAAAAACTACAGCCAAAACAAATAACAAACAGTAAAGTGACACTCGTTGAAAATAAGATATCACCAAAGATATCACCGAAAAAATCCAATAAAATGTTGAATGATGGTGAGAGATCACTAGGGAAAGGAATGGAGGATGAAAAATCAAAAACCCAATTACAAGATTTACTAAAAACAATCAAAATAAGCGATTTTCAAAAATTACATGGGAAAACGCACCAAATCAAATCAAATAAATCAAAGCCTTTAAATACACCTTTACTAACCAAGGACAGTCAATCACGAAAAGGTAAACCAGACGTCGTAACTGTAGCTAAAACAAAGTCCCCAACAATTACTCAAATAGAGACAACAACAACAACAATGACAACAGCAAACCAGGAACTACAAACGACACCTGCCAACAATCAGCCATCAAAGAATGACAACAAAATCCCTCCTCCAGAGATCAAAACAAACACTGAACTCGAGCAAGCGTTACAGAACTTACTATCAACCGACACACAACAGAACATAAACAGTTATTACCCAAATTATGCTTCACCATACTACGACCAAAATGCAGTACAAACACAACCCAATTTCTACATTCCACCTTCCACCTATCCATGGTGGCAACAACCTTATAGAGAATATGGTAGAAGTGTTATCCAAGACTTACCAGGAGCTTTTAATCCACATATGACTTCTTTTCCATCTTTCAGCCAGCATATAGATGATTCAAGGGTCCGGAAAACATTTGTTGATGAGGAAGCTAAAATTGCGGAGAGTGAGGATGGTATACGTTCGTTTTTAAGTAAACACAAAAGTGATACCTCATTGTTCCAGAATGAAGTGGAGGCAAAGGACGATATTTTACCTTCTGAAGGAGGACCTGGTAGTCCTGAAAACGGACATTTATTAACTTTGAAAGACTATGAAGCATTTATTGCGCACCCTACGAATTCCTCTTTAAAGCCTTTCGAGAATTCGCCTGAAGTGGAGCTTCAGGAGCCTGGGGAGACTCGAACAATGGATAATATAGTCAACGGTGACGATGATGATGAGGTTATCGCAGAGGCTAAATTAATCAAGGAACAGAGTCTAGCCAAAGCAGCGATTCAATCAGATAACGGGCGACGTAAGGATGTGTTAAGAGAACAAGAATCATTACGGAAACTTGAGCATGATAAATTGATTGAGAGATACGGTCATCCACCTGCCAACCCCATGGAATATCTAGCACAAGTCTTTCAAGAGTTGGATGATGATACGAAAAACTTGGAAACAGCGAATGCAATAAAGAAAGAGGACATTCAAAATGGCAGCAAAGCTGCCTCTGGTATTGATAATCGTAAAGTGGCTCAATCACCCTCTGAGCCTATCTTAGGCGAAACAAAATCGACTTTAGAACTCAAATCAAGTGATAATCAAACTTCTAAAACACTTAATATAAATTCAACAGATTCTGGCGTAAATGATGCAAATCAGACTTTATCAAGAAACGGCGCTTCATTAAAAGGTGTCGATCCTTTAACTGTCAAAAATGATGATTCATCTTTACTAGATTCTGTTTTTGAAAAAATCAACGTTCAAAAAGATAATAGTACAACCAAGGTTAAGCGATCCCCGATCATTGATGCTGACCTTGAACCGTGGACGAACAGACATAAATATAACCAACCTATAAATATACCAAACTCTGATAAAGCAAGTTTGACCAGTACAAAGTTTCCATTAGGAGATATAGCTGATATAGCACAGCAGGTCAATAAAAGAAGCGATATTCCCAAAGCTTGGACAGCAGATGATGGTGTTTCTATGGGAGCAAACACAGACCATTCTAGACTAACATATTCGGAGGTTAAAAGACTTTTTACAGATATTGAATCAAATAAGAAAGGATCTTTATGGAAGCTCTCTGTCACTAAAAGATCAAATGGTTTGAAAGGAGAGACAAATGCGAAATTATTGGTCAACGAAGGGAATGCTGATGGATTTTTAAGATAGTCGAAAATCTTGATAATACAATAAAGTCTCTTTAACTCGAACCACTATACCTCGAATGTCCCCACACGTTTTTTGTCCCATCAATTAAGTGTACTTTATAAACTTTACTCCATATCTCAAAATTTCCATAATTCGAACAAATTTGTATTCCTTGTGCGTGTTCGAGCTATGGAGACTCAACTGTATTGTTATTGAACGTATTATGTGAACATCCTACGACTTTATTTCTTTGGTTATATGGTCAAGAAGGGTTTTTTCCAAGTTACACCCCTGTGTCATAGACTTGCTAGGATCTCAGCCCACTGGAAAATTTGGCCAAAATTTCGTTCCCGGTGAGAAAAATAGTCTACATTTGTGAGACAGGGGTGTCAATTTTGTACCAAGTAGAGCCGATTTGCACACCAATACTCAACCAATATTTTATAATTTTCCGAAGAGTTCGTTGGTCATTGACTTTTCCACACCTAAATTGGATAAATAATAACCCAGGTTTTTTCAACCAATATTCTATAGTGTTTTAAAGATTTCGAAAGTCTAGATAGAAAATCCTATTAAAGATTTGGCTTAATTTCAAGATTTTTATACCTTAAATGGGCCCGAAAAAAGGAACAAATTTGGCGATTTAACCAAATTAGTTGTCACTAAAATATAGTTGCCTCTCTCTAATTTGATCTTTAAGGGACTACAACTTTTCTTCGAATTTGAGAAAGATTCAAATTATAGAGAGAATTTTGAGGGAGATCAAAGTTTCGAATTATAGAAGTTCGGATTAGAGAGAGAGTTGACTGCAAGTTCTCTTTACGTAAACCAAAAGATTTTATTCCACTTAGGGAAGCATATTGTATTTTTCTTTAAATATTTTTATATTCAATTTTCTATAAATCATGATGTTAATGATCATAATAATTTTTTTATGGGACCCCTGAAAAATATTTTTAATCTTAGCGGGCCTGTACTAACTCTTCTTTGCTGACCTAAAAGAGCACCAAAATATTGTTCTGTAGTATCTATCTCGAATACATAAACTTGATATTATGGAAATGTATATCTTGAATAAATAAATATTTTAAATGGGTATTTTTTGTAAATATTTTTTTTACGTTATTGTATTTGATGTAAAACCATACCTTTTTTATTTTTTATCAATCAATATTTTTAAAACAAATGATTTTCTTTTTAAATGTGGAGCAATTTATCTTCTATACTGTTGACTCTGTCTAATTCGATTTTCAAGGGACAGAGAAACTTCTTCGAATTAGAGAAAGATTCAAATTGCAGATGTTCGAATTAGAGAGAGAGAGTCCCTACAAGTAGTGTGGTGGCAGGGGGGCAGTGCCCCCAGCGGCCGATTTTTTGGGGGGCGCCGAAATACAAAGAGTGAAAAATACACCTCTGATTGCTAATTTCGGTGCCCCTTTACTCTTTTAAACCTTAGATAAGCCAGTTTTCAGCCAATAATTTTTATTACAAAGATATATAGTTTTCGTAGGGGGCGCCAAAATCAAAATCTTATAAAATTGCCTCCTCAGTTTGCCCAAATTCTAGTCGACCCACTACGCTACTGTTCCCAAATGCATTTGAATGAAGAATTCTGACCTATTATTGAAAATTTGCATTTTCAGAACGAATATACCCAAGCTGACACGCAACATTTTTTCGACGTTTATCTAACGTTCACAACGTCCATATAACGTTAGATGAACATTGAAACAACGTTGTGCGCCAGCTGGGACTCCACTGGTTGGACATATGAAAGGGGTATCAGTTTATTTTTTGGTCGGATCCCGGGGGAGGGGTGTACTAGGGTTGGCGGATGAGGGGTATGTGTGGACGGGACCTCCAAAAACCGACCCTTAGAGAGATTGATTTTTGCTGAAAAGGTGACTCTCAAAGAGATTTTTTTAAATTTTTTTTTTCGATTTTTGAAAAAAGTGGTACCCTTATAGAGACTTTTTACAATTTTTTCACTTGAAACCAAAAATATTTCCTAAAACCGTGAATTTTCCGGCCTTTAGAGAGACTAATTCAAAACTTTCTGATTTTTCCGACCCAAAACTTAGAGAGACTTTGAAGGGTGAAAAAACCTAAGTAACACCCCCGGGGTCGGATTTTCGGAGGGTGGACCAAGTCAGACTTCCTGTGGGTAGAGCAAGTTTTTTGGTCAAAACAACTAAGTAAAAATTCTAAAAATATCATTGGAAATTTCACAATATTGATCATCATACACTGACCGCTTGAATGGTAATAAATATTTTTTTTAATGAAAACTTTTGAATATTTTAAAACGATTACTTTGGAAACAAAACAATATTCTAGTCCAAATATATATTTTTAAATTAATAACCATTGATCGCCATAGAGATTTACTACCTCCCTTGTATGGAACTGCCCATTCTCTATTTAGAATTTTAGAAACAATATTTATTCAATATTCATGTACTTAAATAATGGGTATAGGAATTAATTTTAATGAGAAGAAAAATAAATTTTCTGATTTTTCAAGATTTTTGTAAGACGCTATTTAATGGAAGAGTGATATAACATAATTTGAAATATTATTTGGATATTTTCTATCGATTTGGGGTTAATTTGATGAGGAAGAACTTCTACCACTTTTATTAACAACTGACTTTTCTCGTCATAAACTACTGTACTTTTTCAGTAAACTTCACCTTCTAAATCAGTTTGTCATACAAATTCGTTTAATTAAACGCCGAAATTTCTTGGAGACTGGGAAACCAACACAACATTGACACCATACAAGATTTATCATCTTTATTCATTATGTTCAACCTACACAAATACTTTTCATTAATCCTTGCAACCAGTTCATTAACCTACGCTCACAACATTCTCAGGTTAAATGAATTACGATCCGCAAAATTCATCTTACAACAGAATGGTATGGTTCCTACAAAGCAACCTTATTTGGAATTCAAAACTGACTCTGTCGAAATCTGCATGGATAGATGTGTCGCTGAAACGCCTTGTAAATCAATCAATTATAATGACGTCACTTCTGAATGCCAACACGTCGATTATGACGTCAATGACGGACGAGAATACATCAATAAAACCGGTTTCAAACATTATGATACCGGAATAACTCAATTAACCAGGATTTTAACTATTTCTCAAACGTACTGCGTCACAGTCATCACATCTGATCCTTGTTGGCACGGAGATGCGCCGTCCCAAGTATACCTTTATTATAAGCCCATCAGCAGTGATGAATGCCAAAACATTGGAGCCTACTATGATTTTGATAGAACCTCTGGTACGATGGTTCACCATTGTTCTGGTTTAGTGGTGACAAGATACAGTGGTTATTTTGTACTGCGAACATTACCTAAATGGTCCCAAACCTACGTCAGTAACGAGATGTATATTTGGCGGTTAAATTCTTGTAAGTATTTCTATTCGTCCTTTTGTTTAAAGGGACATAATAGTACTACTGTTATGTCCCTTTAGCGAAATTTGTAAACAAACTGTATGCAGCGGTTACAAAATCAAAACAAATGTCACATGTCAAAATAAAAAATCAAACCAAATATGGTTAATTTTGATTGTTCAATTGTTTTACAAGTTTGTTTTGGACACGTGATTTTAATTGTTCTCTTTAATGACACGTGGTTCGCGCAATGTTTACATTTTACTACTTTAATGTCTCTTTAAGCATATTCGAATTCGTTTTTTCTAATAGCTCTTGAAATTCTTTGTTAATTTATACACGTTTTTTTTCATAAGAGCGTCCGAAGTTTTAAAGGCTTCGAATGTTCTTAACTTTTTTTGAGCCTGAAGCCTAAATTTACCCAGCTGGCACACAACGTTGTTTCAATGTTCATCTAAAGTCTATTCACGATAAGTGTGCACTCTTTTTTCTTTTACCTATAGCTTTTGAAGGAATTCTTCAATCTTTAAAGTTGGTATCATTTGAAAGATATTAGTGAGTGGAACAATTTGAAATAAAAAAATCTTTAAAAAAATTCTGAAAATGAAGATGAAAATGAAGAAGAAAAAATGAAGATCTTGTAGAAAAGTACTATAACTATCATTTTCACTGAAGTGAATCCTTGATCATCGAACGTCATCACTGTGAAAAAATTTCATTAAAATATTTATTCAATATAAAGTTATGATACAAAGTTAATAATTGATTGACCCCAAAAAACAGCAAAAAACTGCAGAAAACAGCGTTTTTAGACGTCAATCAGCTTATAACTTTGTTTGATATCTTTTGACTGAATGATTATTTTTGAAAAATTTTTCACAGCGATTTTTGGTAAAATATCGGTCGGGATTTCCTGAATGTTTTAGGGAAAATCTTGAAAGCCAAAGGAGCTTTTGTTTGTAGGATGTTCACCAGAGTGCTCAAAAGTGTTGAGCTTCGCATAATACCGAGTTTATGTATGTGTGTTTTTCAGCGATGGAGACGGTAAGGTTCTAATTTGGCTGGATCATAACCAACTGAGGACGACGGTAAATCAGCACTTTTACCGTCCTCAATTTCGCAAGTCAGAACTGCGGGTTTTTCCAAATCGCTTCAGACACTTTACCGTCCTTAAAAGTGCAAATACATAAACTCGCTAATCGCTTGTGGTGAACGGAGAAACAGAGCGTAAGGCGAGCGTTAGCTGCAGCCATCATAGGCGACTATTTTAATAATGTATATATTCTCGCTATTGTTTTATTTTAGATGGTTATGTTGACTTCAACAGTCAAGCTTTACATGCATATACTGGTATTGGAGATGGAAAATATGCTCGCTATGGAGCAGCAGGTGTTTTGCCCCCTTCAGACGATAGAATCGTCTTCGATAGATGTAAGTGTGAAGTTAAAGGTTTTGATTTTACATAAGTGTTTCCGTTTCATACCAGACACATATTCCATATCAGGACAGTGTCTACCTATTGTTATATTATGCTGATATAAGCAAAAAAATGCTTTTCTTTTCCTCTTTCTGACTAATCTTGCTCCACATCCGTGTCAATCCGATGTTAAAAAGCTTGTAAATTAAAATTGACGAGTAAGCAAACGATATCACTCTTATTTAAAAACAATACCTTATATAGTAGAGTCTATTTGACCATACTTTAACTCGAGCCTTTACATAGCCCCCCCCCTAGTGGTTTTCGTAATGACGTGAAAGGGACTTTTTTTCAAGCGCGATTACACCTCAGATAACATAAACAAACACATTTATAAACAACAAACTTATAAAAGCTACTAGACTGGAGTCGTTTATAATGCGTGTAATACAGTAGTATAGGCGTCATACGATAATACGATTATTGTTACGGGATTTAGTTTGTATCATCTAAAATTGTTCCTTCTATTACTTTTTGCTTTACTTCTACAATGTCTGAATTAGTCGTCTAGCTTGCTAGACTAAAAAGATCTTCAAGAAATATACAAAGCAACACAAGAAACATAGACGGTCTCAGATCATTTTCATCGTCCAATATCTATATACTGATAGCCGTACGTGTCTGAAGCCTTTGGTTTTGGTTTTCACTACAATCAGTGCCGAAATATATTGGCAATTTTGCGTATTTTAATGTTTTTCAAACCAGAATTTAAAGCTCCGGCGAGAATTGCAATTTCAGTACTTTCACTTTACTTGTTCCGGTGGATTTTTCGATTTTGGAGGGGTTAACCGGTCTAACCGTACTTTAAAGCACTTAAAGATCACTTGCAGTTTTAAATTCCCCTTTTATGTGCCAAATATTTTGACGCCGATTGTAGCGATATAATTTTTAGAGGTAGATATGTAATCTAAAGTAAGAATCTTTAACAAAATATAACTTTAATAAATTTCTTTTTTTTTAACACAGTTGTTCAGCCAGTGTTATTGCACAAATATGACGGAGTGGTTTTTCGCAATATTGATACTCTTGAATCCGATATCCGAAATCGAATTAGTACAAATGGTTATCACTACTCAACACGTCAATCCGATTTTTGGATAGCCCCTTCCATGGGAGACAATTACGTAATCCGAATGCAAGCATTTTTCATACCAGATGTAACAGGCACATATTCTTTCTGGTTGAGAGGTGATGATATGGCTCTTCTTTTTATTGGAACAGATGAAACACCAGAGAGCCGACAAGAAATTGCGAGATTGAGATATGCTATTGGTGATTATTTAACGTAAGTTGATACAGTAGTACTTTAGTAATAATAGGTGCCTGGTACAGTGTACAATCAGGGTCAAAATATATTGGAAATTTTGGTTAATTCCTCGATTATAGCAATTTAAAGTCCGGGCGAAAAAGTCGCTTTTGGGGCAAATTGATAAATTTATTCGAATATTTCAATTCGGGAAGGGTTTATAGGCTTTCAGGCTATATTCTGAGCCCTATTGGACTATTCTTGAACTTTTAGTTCGTAATTCTAGCGTTAAAGCTCAGAGTTAAAACTCTACCCGTCCAATCTAATCTAGAGGGCTTCCAAATCGTTTGTGGTTGTTTCAAGATTTCGTGGGGATTTCCCTTTTTTCTCAATATGACTTTGATTGTAGACGATGTTATCGTCCGTTACAGTGATAGTAAAGGCGGGAAAATATGGCAGTGTTTGGCGTTATGGCGGTATACGGAAAAAAATCGGTGGGTGAGTTTCGAAGACTGGCAAACTCTACCGACTGTAAGCTCTTTTCGGCAAAAGAAACCGTATGCGAATTTTCTTCGACTTTGGGCTTTTTTCTTAGATAATGATTTGTCTTAGATTATAGTATAGTCTAGGTAAAGTGAAGTCCCCATAACTCGAACACCCACGGGGACCACAAAATTGTTGAAAGAGCCATAAAATTTTGTTCGAGTTAAGGAGACATTCGAGTTATAGAGGTTTGAGTTGAAGAGACTCCACTTTATATGCAAATCTTAAGGATCGGTTTATATTCCCAAGGGATACAATAAAAAAATTCAAATTAAAACAAACTTGCAGACCTTATAAGGATACAGTAGAGCTTTATTTTTGCCTTTTTGGGTATCTATAAGGATTAAAACAAATCAAAAAAGAAAAAAGAAAAGACGGGGGTAAGTGGGACAGAAATATTGACGATACCCATCCCCTATATATCAAATCATATCAATTTATATCACACGATATATCCCCTATTATATCAAAATAAATTCTGGGGATGTGCACACCCAACGAGTTTCCAGCTCATCCACTCAATCACTGCCGTTCTTTGATAGTTAAGGTTAGGGTTTGTCTTTTTGTTGCTTCTTAATAGTTATTTGTCGTTCTTTTTAGAACGTCAGATGAACAGCCCGGCGGGAGTGCTAGGGTTGCAAGCTGACGGGGGGGGGGGGTGCCGCCCGACATTCGACCCTCGGACCCTTACCGGGACTTAAAAGTAGAAAACAAAGGAAATTTTGTGAATTTTATGACCCTTACCGGGACAAATTTGACCAAATTTGACCAAATTTCGATCTTTCTGGGGGGTAAAAAGGTCCGAAAAAGGTACCCTTAAGGGCGGCACATACCGTACCCTCCATTTGCCTAAGTACCCCTCCCCCGGGATGAACGTTCTCCTAATGAATGCTGAAATAAACATTATACTTACCTTATTTTCTTTAGAGAGCACAGTGGTACAAAATATATGGAATATGGTCAAAAATATTACATCGAAATATTGTTTAATGAAATAGATGTAGGTGATATGTTGATAGCTACAATGATGAGACCTGGTGACGAAGATCGAACGCATATTGGCCCAAGAAATTTATATCCATTCCCCTGACCCATCTTTATTGTTTGAACTCAAATTAGCGCAAAAACTTATGCTCATTTTCCTACACGTCTTATCTGAGCCTAATTTGATTATATCCATTCCTCTAACCCTACTTGTTTTAACCCAAATTGGTGCAAAAAATATATACCTATTTCCCTAACCCGAATCTTGTTTGTGTTTGAGCCCAAATTGGCGCAAGAGAAATATATAACCATTCCCCTAACCCATCTTGTTTGAGCCTAAATTGGCGCAAGAAATATATACCACTGATCAATTGGCAAGAAAATTACGCCCATTCCTCTAACCCATCTTTTTTGAACGCAAATTTGTTCAAGAAGTTTATATCTATTTCCCTGACCTGTCTTTGGTCTGTATTTGCGATGAAGATTGAACTCATGACCAATGAATTTATTTCATGTTTGTCATGTTTATGGCTTCCCAACTGGCACACAGTGTTGTTTCAACGTTTATCTTTTGTTCATAACGTCCATATAACGTTAGATGAACATTAAAAAAACGTTGTGTGCCAGCTGGGTTTGATTTCTTATGTTTGACTTAATTTTTTTTTCGTATTCGTTGGTGTAGCGGAGGGGATTTTATGAATGTAACAAGAACCCTAATAATAACTTGGACGATCCTCCACGACTTTTTAGCTTTTGTAAAAAAATTTTAGTCGGCAATAATGTAACGGGGCCCTTACTGAGGGGGGGGGAGTTAATTTGTTATGCTTACATGGTTATAATCTTATCATCACTTTTTGTAAGTAGATCACACATTTTATATTGCACATTTGTTTATCAAAATAAAATTTTACACGTTTTTCCCAAACTCGAACCCATTCCCTTAGTTCACTTATTTTATGGTACTGATAGTGACCAAGAAATTGTACCAAAAAAAAAAATAGCTCTAAAATTGAAACTTTGACGTAACTTTTTTGAGTTAGAATAGAAACTTGAAATGTTACATGCGTCTTAAGCAACCTATTTCGAAGCTTTCCTCAAAGTTATTTGTACAGCTTTAGTAGTTTCAAAGATATAGAGATTATCCTAAAGGATGTGCTTGTTTATAGATTTGACGTCAAAATAAAAAACACCGCCTCCTAGATATATTTTGAAACATTAAGAAAATAACTTTTGTTATTCAGAGTTTCAAACTCAAATCTTGAACAAACGTAAGGAAAATCCAGTCTCTTTGTTCGCTTTTCTGATAGCGCTCACAACTGTGCCCATCAGTAAAATCAAAAAGTGTTATATTATGAGCGACTATTGGTATGAGATTGGCTGAGCCTCAGTTTACGAAATCTCAAAAATGAAATTTACCAAAAAATGAAATCAGAGGCAACTAAATTCAACATTTTTAAACTATTATTGATCGGTAGACGAGACATAAGGCAGGATACGAGACCATAAATTACTTACACATTATACACCCATGTCTCACAGCCCCACTGGAACTTTTTTCTTCAGTGGGGATAAACATTCCTATTGGATTCCCCATGGGGATAGAAATTACTATTGTTCCAAGGATAAAAAATCCAGCGAGTATGGTTTGGAGTAAAATTTTTAAACATTGAATTTCGAATGGGGATAAAATCGAAATCATTTTTCCAGTGGGGCTGAAACTCCAGGGTATTTTACCACCGGGAACGAAACTTTTGCCAAATTTTCCAGTAGTAGGGCTGGGGTCCCAGTGGGTCTATGACACAAGGGTGTCATTATCATAATCAATATTTAAATCAAAGCTAAAACCCAAAAGATATTTACAATGGAAGGGATGATATTTGAGAAAAAAGGGAATTCCCATGAAATCTTATAGCCACAAACAATTTGAAAGCGCTCAACGTAGGTTGGAAGGGTAGAGTTTAAACTCTGAATTTTAACATTAGACTTAAGATTCAAGAAAGGTCCAACAAGGAATTAACCAAAATTAAAATAATTTCACTGAAATAATGTGAAGGCATTTCATGATATTTCCAAATCTGAAACATCATATTTTCAAAATATTTCCAACTTTTTGAAATATGATATTTTCAAAAATTAGAAATATCTTAAAAATATGATGTTTCAATGAGCCATAGTATAAGAAAGCCGCGGCTGGAATAATAACATCTGAATTTCTGTTGTTCTATCTCCGTCGTATTTGATGACTATTTGTTGATCAAGAAATCAGTAATGTAGCATCTTTAATGGTAAATTTTATTGGTTTGTCATTAATACTCACTTCTCAGTGAGTTTTAGACATTAATACGGTGGTCCATATATGCAAACGTATTATACTAAATTACAAACACTATCAACTAAAATGCAAACACTAACGACTTAAATGAAAACACTTTCAATTCAAATTGCAAAGGGGGTTTGTACTTTTACGGTGTGACGGGATTGGCCCTTTTTTAGTACGGTATTACGGGATTTGACGAAAAAAAGAGACGGGAAAATGGTATTTTAAAATCAGACGGTGACGGTATTTAGGTACATTTTTGCCCTGTACAAGTCGGTGTGACGGTGTTATTATTTTTTCAATGTTCGGGATTCCGGGATTCAGCGAAAATTTTGACGGGAAAACGGTATTTCGAACCCCTACAAACCCCCCCCCCCCTTAACCAGACTTATTGCCCTCATTATATTCAAATTTATATATTTTTTTAGGACTGATAAGTACATATTTTTAAACACCAAAACAAAGCAAACAACATGCCAGTTCTTTCTGGACAAATATATATGTATACTTTATTATGTGTGCTTTGATTTCTAATTTAATCGACCCTCTCAACTGCTGATCTTTCAACTATCATTTAGGAGCATAGAATGGGCTTTCATAGTACCATTTTCTCTAAGTATTTCTTGCGTGGATTAAAATATTATTTTCTCACGATTGAAAAAACAATTCAAGGTAACTCTAATCAGGCACACAAAATGTTTGGAGAGACTGCGAGTAAGCAGTGTGCTACTAACACACTTTTTTCAATATGTTGGACAAAAGTTCGTTGTGTTAATATTTGGAAAGATTATGATCTAGATTATTTTTTACACAAAGGAGACCAGTTTTATAAAAATACTGGAATTAAAAGATTTTTGTTAAATGATGAGCGACGAGCTTCCTCGGATTATTTTTGAAAATAATTACTTTGATATCACTGTCATTGGACAAGTTGATTTTTCTGTTGAAATCATTGGACAAGTTGATTTGATTGAAATACTTTCTGGAAAAGATGACATTATTGATAAAAACTTCCTTGTTATTGAAGGCAATTACATCTCAATTTTAAAAGAAAAAAAAACCTTTAAAACATTTAAAATTGTATTTGTTTGATTCTCATAGTCGTAAACAAGAACTTGGAGGAACCAGAACCTTAAGAACCACTACATATATTCTTAACTGCAGCTGGGGGTTGTGGAAAAAGCTATCTGCTCAAGTGTTTTTACAATGTTTTGAACAAACTTGTTTCTTGTAAAGGTGATACAACTAAAGCTAAAACTAGCCATAACTTTCATTAAGGTGCCACCGCAGCAAAACGAACACATAAAGTTGAATTTGCGTTCAAAAGGAATGATCTTAGCCCTACAATAATTTTTGTTAAGAGTGACCTCTCATCTGAGACATGATTCTTTCAAATGCTTACAAATGTGTCAAGGGAGTTATTTACAGTCTACTTAGAGTGACATCCGTGCCTTGTCTTACACGTTTTTTATAAGAACAATTTCATAAGAATACGAGGCTGAAATTTGGCCAAAACCTAAGAACAAATTAAGAAGAATTTCAGAAATTACTGAGAATACTTGTTTCCATTTTAATTAATATTGACATTTAAGGTTGAAAAACTCATATAAATTTAAGAGCAGCCCAGCAAGAATCATATGACTTGCTGCTTTTTCCTATAAAAAGCGTATATATCTGAAGATGCTGCTCTTCACATGTTATTAATTTCGCATAGCGAAAGTATTACGATCGTCTTTCTATGTGTGTATGTGTGTGTGTGTGTGGCGAGAAAATTTTTGGGGCGCAAATTATGGCGTGGGCGTTTGGCTGCGGGCGTACTACGGCCAATGTTCTAAAAGTGGACTCACTCACAAAGATAAAAAACAGCGCTTTTCTTAATAATTAAAATACGCTAGTGCAAGAAGTGTATGGTGGCCGAGAGCTGCCATCCAAAAAAATTATGATAATTAAAAATAAAAATGAATATAAAATGCACTTTAGATATAAAAATGCTTTTTTAATTCAAAATAAAATGCTTCTCTAGGCCGAGAACTGCCAAAAAAAAATAATTTCTTTTTTCAAAACAAAATTGAAATAAAAATGAGAAAAAAATCCGTTGTGGCCGAGAGCCGCCAAAAATGTCTTTCTGCTGGATGACTGCCAACTGCTCTTTCAGGCAATGACTTTTACTGACGATGGTTGTTAATGGGATTGTGAAGAAGAAAAATAAGCGCGGAATGAAAAGAAAATTTATTTTAAGGGCTACATACACTACACAATATATTGTCAGGCAATATATTGATGATATATTGCTGAATGTCGACAATATATTGAAAAGGTGTCCGCAATATATTGTCAGCTCGATTTGCAATATTCCAACAATAAAGGGGGATTGTTTACAGAAAGAAAATTCCTTTTTATAATAGAGTACCAGTTGTTTACTTCGTACATTACGGTCCGCAACCCATATTGTCGAATATTGTTCGTCAATATATTGTGTAGTCTAAGTAGCCCTTTACACAAAACAAAATTCTAGTCATTCAAAGACAAAAGAAAAAGCTGTTGATTGAAAATGTCTAAAAGGAAGCAAGAAACTTTTGATAAGAAAACAGATTGGAAAGAGCATGCAGGGAAAGTGGGTCAAGTTGAACATTTACAAGAATTTTTGTCATTGGATTGGTCGTTAACTATTCAAACAAAAACTTTCATTATATTTTTCTAAAGAACGCGTCATCTCTATTGTTTTGAATAACCAATTATGTGAGCATCTTGTAAAAACTTCAATACAACTGGGGAAAGTGAAGGTGAAGCGAACCTCGAGAAATGGCAAATCAAGCAAGGATAAAACAACACCAGCTGCGATTATTATTCCACTTGAAGAGACTATTTTAAAACATGGTGAATTTAAATTAAATGCATATTACATGCCACAGACCCAGCAGGTGCTCTCAAGAAATATCCAAGATTAACATCTCAAGAGTACGTCAACTTTGAATTCGATGAGATTACATTAGAAACCATCAAAGAGGCATGTACCGTAGAGTCGTTTAATCTCGACATACGTCTTGCAATCTCGACATAGCTGTAGGCTGGTCTTCGAAATAAAAAATCAAACATAAACAAATACATACCAAAGTTATCAATCAATCACTAAAATGTACTCTCTCTCTATCACGTCACAGATTGTTAATATAATATGAGAAATGTGCAGTGTTATTACTTATATTTGAAAAGAAAACTTTAACGATGTAGTAATCGCTAAAAACTAATTAGCATGCTTTCAACGAAGATGTCCAAATCACAACAACACAACATTTTGCACGCGAGGAATTTTTTAGTAGACATTTTTACCGTGAACCGAAAATAATAAAAAGAACCCGGTTTCCTTTTGAATTTAATGTGACCGCCATACTGGCCATCATGGCGTGCGGCCTGTTAGCGCCTAGAGCGTGTGTTTTTATATATAAGGAAGGGGAAACCAGGCTAGGCGCGCGAATTATTTTTATCACGTGACTTGAAGCGTAAAAAAGTTGTAAAATTTTAATGATGGACACGAGAAAGTTACGAGGAACAGGAAGTTTGCATGCGTTTCGTGTGTTGTGTAAAACTGCTTATAATTTGGCTGTTTTTTTAATTGAAAGAATTGCAATGTTTACTGAACTTCTAGTTTGATGGATGAACTTGTTCGATAAGAATGATACCAAGAATTTCATTCAAGGTTTGTTTTGATTATTTTACAGATCCGGTGTCGAGATTGCAAGACGTATGTCGAGATTAAACGACTCTACGGTAATAAACATTTCAGACACAAGTCTGAAAAAGTCTTGCCACCTGGTATGACATGTGATCTTTTAACATCTGATCTTGGTCCGTCGTGTGAAAAGTTGAGCCATTTAGAGGAAAAACTTGCCCATGTCAGGTTCATAAAAATCCAAGACCGATCCAATGCCAATGGAAATAATGAATATGAAAGTACTCGCCATAGCACTACCACTACTACTCAATCTACTACTAACAAGATGATTGGCCCCTCTCACAACTTCTCTACCAGCACTAAATTGCCGAAAATATTGAAAAGTGCACCACCACCTAAAATTTTAAAATCAAAAATGGTGGCACCACCTAAAAGTCTTGGGGTATCCTCCATGTTGAAAATTAAAAGCCAATAATTAAAATAAATTCTTCATTCTTGAATGTTGAATTAAGTGACTTTGAAATAACAAACAGTGGATGGTCCAAGCCAACTGTAGTAAAATTTAAGGTAGAAGAGACACCATTTGCATCCGGAGGTTTTCGTCACGCATTCCGAGCCAGAACAGAACCATTTGACGGTAAAGAATATGTACTTAAGAAATACACTGCTGAATCGTTGAAAAATCTTTACAGACTGGAAGAAACTCCAAATGCCCATGCCCGAAAGTCTGTACAATTAAATGCACTTGCTTCAAATTTTGCAGCTCAGATGAAAAACGAATTGCCCAATGAGTATCTCTGTATGGAGTACAATAATCTGATGCTTGGTACAGTAATGGAAACAAAAGAGATAGTCACGGTGGAAAGATTCATTGAAGGTCAATTTCTTAAGTATGTGAACAATGATGGTAATGTTATTCCAACCAATGGGCTTATGCAAGACATGGCAGAAGCATTCAGTCACTTCACTTTTGCAAAATCAAACAGTCAACTTATGGTTTTAGATATTCAAGGGTCAAATGAAATTATGTTTGATCCAGAGGTTGCTACAGTTGGGGATACCTATGATGAAAACGGATCTCTTAATTTTTGTATGGGGAATATGTCCAAGGAGGCTATAGTAACATTTTTTCGTATGCACAAGTGTGGGACATTGTGTCAACTATTGAAAATAGACAATTTGAAAATAGTTGATGTTAATGAATAGGTTGCAAAGTGACTGATAAAAAAAGTTGAGATTTTTTTACAAAAGTTGTTGAGATTTGTTAATGACAATAGACCTTTTTTTAAAGAGGCAGCCATGTTGAATAATTATGTACTCCAGCATAAAAACAATGATACAGCCATGCATAATTACTGTATCATGCATATTTCAAAAATTATGCATGGCTGTATCATTGTTTTTATGCTGGAGTACATAATTATTCAACATGGCTGCCTCTTTAAAAAAAGGTCTATTGT